>NC_136627.1:9390639-9990639 GCF_933228915.1 Telmatherina bonti | reverse complement strand
CTCGCTAGCTACAGCGCCAAATCGTCCAGCTTTCTGATAGGGAGCGCCTGGCAGGAGTGCCATTACATCTCTAAATCTTTGTCTTGCAGGGATGCACAGTGGGGATAATCAGTCAGCACTCCCTCAAGGCCCAAAGTGGGTAATATCGCGAGCGCTTTGGGAGGATTCCCGCTGCCTTTTGCTCATGTTTAAACAACACATGTTTCTGCATCTTCAAACCCAGGCCTTGCGCT
Source organism: Telmatherina bonti (assembly GCF_933228915.1). Taxonomy (NCBI): domain Eukaryota; kingdom Metazoa; phylum Chordata; class Actinopteri; order Atheriniformes; family Telmatherinidae; genus Telmatherina; species Telmatherina bonti. The sequence goes on along the minus strand of NC_136627.1, from coordinate 9,990,406 downwards.
TTGTTCAAACTTTCAGTAAATTATTTTGAAATAAGTCCTGAAATAAGAAAAGGTTACGTGAAATAACTTCATGTATTCGACTCGGAGTGACAAGTAAGCCCACTTCAACTCAGTTCCGCTGGCCTAGGTCCAGTCAGGTAAGATTAGCTGCAGAGTAGATACTTAGCCAAGGTGCCATTAAACTTGTCACTACATGGAATACAAGAGCCTCTTTGAACTTTTGCACAAAACAATGACTGTCAAGTATTTCATAGATAAGATTGAGAATGACAGCCATACATCTCATTTATTTTGTAAAGATGCTGAGGTTTATAAATCTGAGTTTTTTACCTGACTGCTCTCCTTCCACTTAGTGTCGCTACTGACCACAGAGAGATGTCTTCAGTTATTCCAGAAGCATTCTACCAGATCTATTTAACATGAACGAAAACAGCACAATTAAGATCTCACTATGGCAGATGTGTGTGACACTGAAGAAGTCTCATCTTCTTTACATTTCTGTACTTGGTGAAAAACATTTCAGTGGATCAAATCTAAGATATACATAATGACAAGCTAGCAATTGTGTAGATATCTTTACAGTAATTATCTTTGACCGGAGTGGGAGTACAGACAGAAGAAAATGGCAAAAAGAAGAGGACCTGAGAGAGGGAGTGGTGTCTATGAGGTATACTTTCTTCATTTTTGTCTCTTGGATGTGTGAGGTTTGGGTTTTTAGCTTTTGTACCTGCTGCAAATTCTTCCATTAAAGGAGGGATGAAAACATGGATACTAACTTGAGTCAGTTTGTTTTATATGGAATCTGGAGCATTAATACAAGAAATTGGGCTTTTCGTGTCTTTTTAACGATAAAAGATGCAGGATTGTAATTAGTGAACAATATGTTTGATTAATCCAGTTTATTCCGCATCAGAAAGAAGTGGGCTGGTCTTAAATAGAAAACTGGAAACTGGATCCAGTCCTGCCTCGCTTGCTCCAGAGCAACTGGGAGGGGTGCGCGTCTCTCAAACCCTGACCGTGATGAGAGGGATTAGGCCGACAGGGCAAGCGAGCCGCTTCTACAGCTGCAGGGCCATTCGCTCTGGTTTCTCTTCATAACGTATAAGTCTTTCGCCTTTTACTAAAGACTTCCGTGGAGGGCAACGCCAATGAGTTGATCTTATTTTTGGCAGGCTTTGCCTCTGGTGTAAGCCTTACCTGCTTGTCCAAAGTAAAGGAGATCCAGCCAAATGTGGTGTTGGGACGTTTGCCCCTTCTACCCATTGCGATCAACGTTATGTTATTAGCTGTGCTAAACTGTTGTTCAATGGTCACTGTCTGCAGTGCAGCAACGAGACAGTGTTTTAAAGAGTTCTCTCTGCATTGTGTCGGTGGGCGGAGGTGCAAATTAGCCACTCTGTGCCAAAAGAGGGCACCGATGCAAGTGTGCACCACTCATACAAGGTAGAGTCTGGTGCCGAGAGCAGGAAGACATCGCTTCTCGGCCTTTTGGCTAAGATCAAGTGTAGTATCTGTTCTTATCAGTTTAATATCTGATATGTCCTCCATTTGAGGACTGCATATTAAATGGATTTTTAGAAACAGGAGTTTGATACGGGAGCTTGCTCCGTCGACTCCACGCATCGACCTGGCCTTGCAGTGCTGCTGGGAACGGTGCACTACTTCCCCCATCTTGTAAAATGGTAACTGGCTTCTGAAATGATCAGGGCATCTCAGAAAATTGAGTGCAAGGCACCAGAGCCCCTTAGCGGGCCAGTGTGATAGGGAGCGCTACGGCTCGCTAGCTACAGCGCCAAATCGTCCAGCTTTCTGATAGGGAGCGCCTGGCAGGAGTGCCATTACATCTCTAAATCTTTGTCTTGCAGGGATGCACAGTGGGGATAATCAGTCAGCACTCCCTCAAGGCCCAAAGTGGGTAATATCGCGAGCGCTTTGGGAGGATTCCCGCTGCCTTTTGCTCATGTTTAAACAACACATGTTTCTGCATCTTCAAACCCAGGCCTTGCGCTTTGTTCAAACTTTCAGTAAATTATTTTGAAATAAGTCCTGAAATAAGAAAAGGTTACGTGAAATAACTTCATGTATTCGACTCGGAGTGACAAGTAAGCCCACTTACACTCAGTTCCGCTGGCCTAGGTCCAGTCAGGTAAGATTAGCTGCAGAGTAGATACTTAGCCAAGGTGCCATTAAACTTGTCACTACATGGAATACAAGAGCCTCTTTGAACTTTTGCACAAAACAATGACTGTCAAGTATTTCATAGATAAGATTGAGAATGACAGCCATACATCTCATTTATTTTGTAAAGATGCTGAGGTTTATAAATCTGAGTTTTTTTACCTGACTGCTCTCCTTCCACTTAGTGTCGCTACTGACCACAGAGAGATGTCTTCAGTTATTCCAGAAGCATTCTACCAGATCTATTTAACATGAACGAAAACAGCACAATTAAGATCTCACTATGGCAGATGTGTGTGACACTGAAGAAGTCTCATCTTCTTTACATTTCTGTACTTGGTGAAAAACATTTCAGTGGATCAAATCTAAGATATACATAATGACAAGCTAGCAATTGTGTAGATATCTTTACAGTAAATATCTTTGACCGGAGTGGGAGTACAGACAGAAGAAAATGGCAAAAAGAAGAGGACCTGAGAGAGGGAGTGGTGTCTATGAGGCATACTTTCTTCATTTTTGTCTCTTGGATGTGTGAGGTTTGGGTTTTTAGCTTTTGTACCTGCTGCAAATTCTTCCATTAAAGGAGGGATGAAAACATGGATACTAACTTGAGTCAGTTTGTTTTATATGGAATCTGGAGCATTAATACAAGAAATTGGGCTTTTCGTGTCTTTTTAACGATAAAAGATGCAGGATTGTAATTAGTGAACAATATGTTTGATTAATCCAGTTTATTCCGCATCAGAAAGAAGTGGGCTGGTCTTAAGTAGAAAACTGGAAACTGGATCCAGTCCTGCCTCGCTTGCTCCAGAGCAACTGGGAGGGGTGCGCGTCTCTCAAACCCTGACCGTGATGAGAGGGATTAGGCCGACAGGGCAAGCGAGCCGCTTCTACAGCTGCAGGGCCATTCGCTCTGGTTTCTCTTCATAACGTATAAGTCTTTCGCCTTTTACTAAAGACTTCCGTGGAGGGCAACGCCAATGAGTTGATCTTATTTTTGGCAGGCTTTGCCTCTGGTGTAAGCCTTACCTGCTTGTCCAAAGTAAAGGAGATCCAGCCAAATGTGGTGTTGGGACGTTTGCCCCTTCTACCCATTGCGATCAACGTTATGTTATTAGCTGTGCTAAACTGTTGTTCAATGGTCACTGTCTGCAGTGCAGCAACGAGACAGTGTTTTAAAGAGTTCTCTCTGCATTGTGTCGGTGGGCGGAGGTGCAAATTAGCCACTCTGTGCCAAAAGAGGGCACCGATGCAAGTGTGCACCACTCATACAAGCTAGAGTCTGGTGCCGAGAGCAGGAAGACATCGCTTCTCGGCCTTTTGGCTAAGATCAAGTGTAGTATCTGTTCTTATCAGTTTAATATCTGATATGTCCTCCATTTGAGGACTGCATATTAAATGGATTTTTAGAAACAGGAGTTTGATACGGGAGCTTGCTCCGTTGACTCCACGCATCGACCTGGCCTTGCAGTGCTGCTGGGAACGGTGCACTACTTTCCCCCATCTTGTAAAATGGTAACTGGCTTCTGAAATGATCAGGGCATCTCAGAAAATTGAGTGCAAGGCACCAGAGCCCCTTAGCGGGCCAGTGTGATAGGGAGCGCTACGGCTCGCTAGCTACAGCGCCAAATCGTCCAGCTTTCTGATAGGGAGCGCCTGGCAGGAGTGCCATTACATCTCTAAATCTTTGTCTTGCAGGGATGCACAGTGGGGATAATCAGTCAGCACTCCCTCAAGGCCCAAAGTGGGTAATATCGCGAGCGCTTTGGGAGGATTCCCGCTGCCTTTTGCTCATGTTTAAACAACACATGTTTCTGCATCTTCAAACCCAGGCCTTGCGCTTTGTTCAAACTTTCAGTAAATTATTTTGAAATAAGTCCTGAAATAAGAAAAGGTTACGTGAAATAACTTCATGTATTCGACTCGGAGTGACAAGTAAGCCCACTTCAACTCAGTTCCGCTGGCCTAGGTCCAGTCAGGTAAGATTAGCTGCAGAGTAGATACTTAGCCAAGGTGCCATTAAACTTGTCACTACATGGAATACAAGAGCCTCTTTGAACTTTTGCACAAAACAATGACTGTCAAGTATTTCATAGATAAGATTGAGAATGACAGCCATACATCTCATTTATTTTGTAAAGATGCTGAGGTTTATAAATCTGAGTTTTTTACCTGACTGCTCTCCTTCCACTTAGTGTCGCTACTGACCACAGAGAGATGTCTTCAGTTATTCCAGAAGCATTCTACCAGATCTATTTAACATGAACGAAAACAGCACAATTAAGATCTCACTATGGCAGATGTGTGTGACACTGAAGAAGTCTCATCTTCTTTACATTTCTGTACTTGGTGAAAAACATTTCAGTGGATCAAATCTAAGATATACATAATGACAAGCTAGCAATTGTGTAGATATCTTTACAGTAAATATCTTTGACCGGAGTGGGAGTACAGACAGAAGAAAATGGCAAAAAGAAGAGGACCTGAGAGAGGGAGTGGTGTCTATGAGGCATACTTTCTTCATTTTTGTCTCTTGGATGTGTGAGGTTTGGGTTTTTAGCTTTTGTACCTGCTGCAAATTCTTCCATTAAAGGAGGGATGAAAACATGGATACTAACTTGAGTCAGTTTGTTTTATATGGAATCTGGAGCATTAATACAAGAAATTGGGCTTTTCGTGTCTTTTTAACGATAAAAGATGCAGGATTGTAATTAGTGAACAATATGTTTGATTAATCCAGTTTATTCCGCATCAGAAAGAAGTGGGCTGGTCTTAAATAGAAAACTGGAAACTGGATCCAGTCCTGCCTCGCTTGCTCCAGAGCAACTGGGAGGGGTGCGCGTCTCTCAAACCCTGACCGTGATGAGAGGGATTAGGCCGACAGGGCAAGCGAGCCGCTTCTACAGCTGCAGGGCCATTCGCTCTGGTTTCTCTTCATAACGTATAAGTCTTTCGCCTTTTACTAAAGACTTCTGTGGAGGGCAACGCCAATGAGTTGATCTTATTTTTGGCAGGCTTTGCCTCTGGTGTAAGCCTTACCTGCTTGTCCAAAGTAAAGGAGATCCAGCCAAATGTGGTGTTGGGACGTTTGCCCCTTCTACCCATTGCGATCAACGTTATGTTATTAGCTGTGCTAAACTGTTGTTCAATGGTCACTGTCTGCAGTGCAGCAACGAGACAGTGTTTTAAAGAGTTCTCTCTGCATTGTGTTGGTGGGCGGAGGTGCAAATTAGCCACTCTGTGCCAAAAGAGGGCACCGATGCAAGTGTGCACCACTCATACAAGGTAGAGTCTGGTGCCGAGAGCAGGAAGACATCGCTTCTCGGCCTTTTGGCTAAGATCAAGTGTAGTATCTGTTCTTATCAGTTTAATATCTGATATGTCCTCCATTTGAGGACTGCATATTAAATGGATTTTTAGAAACAGGAGTTTGATACGGGAGCTTGCTCCGTCGACTCCACGCATCGACCTGGCCTTGCAGTGCTGCTGGGAACGGTGCACTACTTCCCCCATCTTGTAAAATGGTAACTGGCTTCTGAAATGATCAGGGCATCTCAGAAAATTGAGTGCAAGGCACCAGAGCCCCTTAGCGGGCCAGTGTGATAGGGAGCGCTACGGCTCGCTAGCTACAGCGCCAAATCGTCCAGCTTTCTGATAGGGAGCGCCTGGCAGGAGTGCCATTACATCTCTAAATCTTTGTCTTGCAGGGATGCACAGTGGGGATAATCAGTCAGCACTCCCTCAAGGCCCAAAGTGGGTAATATCGCGAGCGCTTTGGGAGGATTCCCGCTGCCTTTTGCTCATGTTTAAACAACACATGTTTCTGCATCTTCAAACCCAGGCCTTGCGCTTTGTTCAAACTTTCAGTAAATTATTTTGAAATAAGTCCTGAAATAAGAAAAGGTTACGTGAAATAACTTCATGTATTCGACTCGGAGTGACAAGTAAGCCCACTTCAACTCAGTTCCGCTGGCCTAGGTCCAGTCAGGTAAGATTAGCTGCAGAGTAGATACTTAGCCAAGGTGCCATTAAACTTGTCACTACATGGAATACAAGAGCCTCTTTGAACTTTTGCACAAAACAATGACTGTCAAGTATTTCATAGATAAGATTGAGAATGACAGCCATAAATCTCATTTATTTTGTAAAGATGCTGAGGTTTATAAATCTGAGTTTTTTTACCTGACTGCTCTCCTTCCACTTAGTGTCGCTACTGACCACAGAGAGATGTCTTCAGTTATTCCAGAAGCATTCTACCAGATCTATTTAACATGAACGAAAACAGCACAATTAAGATCTCACTATGGCAGATGTGTGTGACACTGAAGAAGTCTCATCTTCTTTACATTTCTGTACTTGGTGAAAAACATTTCAGTGGATCAAATCTAAGATATACATAATGACAAGCTAGCAATTGTGTAGATATCTTTACAGTAAATATCTTTGACCGGAGTGGGAGTACAGACAGAAGAAAATGGCAAAAAGAAGAGGACCTGAGAGAGGGAGTGGTGTCTATGAGGTATACTTTCTTCATTTTTGTCTCTTGGATGTGTGAGGTTTGGGTTTTTAGCTTTTGTCCCTGCTGCAAATTCTTCCATTAAAGGAGGGATGAAAACGTGGATACTAACTTGAGTCAGTTTGTTTTATATGGAATCTGGAGCATTAATACAAGAAATTGGGCTTTTCGTGTCTTTTTAACGATAAAAGATGCAGGATTGTAATTAGTGAACAATATGTTTGATTAATCCAGTTTATTCCGCATCAGAAAGAAGTGGGCTGGTCTTAAATAGAAAACTGGAAACTGGATCCAGTCCTGCCTCGCTTGCTCCAGAGCAACTGGGAGGGGTGCGCGTCTCTCAAACCCTGACCGTGATGAGAGGGATTAGGCCGACAGGGCAAGCGAGCCGCTTCTACAGCTGCAGGGCCATTCGCTCTGGTTTCTCTTCATAACGTATAAGTCTTTCGCCTTTTACTAAAGACTTCCGTGGAGGGCAACGCCAATGAGTTGATCTTATTTTTGGCAGGCTTTGCCTCTGGTGTAAGCCTTACCTGCTTGTCCAAAGTAAAGGAGATCCAGCCAAATGTGGTGTTGGGACGTTTGCCCCTTCTACCCATTGCGATCAACGTTATGTTATTAGCTGTGCTAAACTGTTGTTCAATGGTCACTGTCTGCAGTGCAGCAACGAGACAGTGTTTTAAAGAGTTCTCTCTGCATTGTGTTGGTGGGCGGAGGTGCAAATTAGCCACTCTGTGCCAAAAGAGGGCACCGATGCAAGTGTGCACCACTCATACAAGGTAGAGTCTGGTGCCGAGAGCAGGAAGACATCGCTTCTCGGCCTTTTGGCTAAGATCAAGTGTAGTATCTGTTCTTATCAGTTTAATATCTGATATGTCCTCCATTTGAGGACTGCATATTAAATGGATTTTTAGAAACAGGAGTTTGATACGGGAGCTTGCTCCGTCGACTCCACGCATCAACCTGGCCTTGCAGTGCTGCTGGGAACGGTGCACTACTTCCCCCATCTTGTAAAATGGTAACTGGCTTCTGAAATGATCAGGGCATCTCAGAAAATTGAGTGCAAGGCACCAGAGCCCCTTAGCGGGCCAGTGTGATAGGGAGCGCTACGGCTCGCTAGCTACAGCGCCAAATCGTCCAGCTTTCTGATAGGGAGCGCCTGGCAGGAGTGCCATTACATCTCTAAATCTTTGTCTTGCAGGGATGCACAGTGGGGATAATCAGTCAGCACTCCCTCAAGGCCCAAAGTGGGTAATATCGCGAGCGCTTTGGGAGGATTCCCGCTGCCTTTTGCTCATGTTTAAACAACACATGTTTCTGCATCTTCAAACCCAGGCCTTGCGCTTTGTTCAAACTTTCAGTAAATTATTTTGAAATAAGTCCTGAAATAAGAAAAGGTTACGTGAAATAACTTCATGTATTCGACTCGGAGTGACAAGTAAGCCCACTTCAACTCAGTTCCGCTGGCCTAGGTCCAGTCAGGTAAGATTAGCTGCAGAGTAGATACTTAGCCAAGGTGCCATTAAACTTGTCACTACATGGAATACAAGAGCCTCTTTGAACTTTTGCACAAAACAATGACTGTCAAGTATTTCATAGATAAGATTGAGAATGACAGCCATAAATCTCATTTATTTTGTAAAGATGCTGAGGTTTATAAATCTGAGTTTTTTACCTGACTGCTCTCCTTCCACTTAGTGTCGCTACTGACCACAGAGAGATGTCTTCAGTTATTCCAGAAGCATTCTACCAGATCTATTTAACATGAACGAAAACAGCACAATTAAGATCTCACTATGGCAGATGTGTGTGACACTGAAGAAGTCTCATCTTCTTTACATTTCTGTACTTGGTGAAAAACATTTCAGTGGATCAAATCTAAGATATACATAATGACAAGCTAGCAATTGTGTAGATATCTTTACAGTAAATATCTTTGACCGGAGTGGGAGTACAGACAGAAGAAAATGGCAAAAAGAAGAGGACCTGAGAGAGGGAGTGGTGTCTATGAGGTATACTTTCTTCATTTTTGTCTCTTGGATGTGTGAGGTTTGGGTTTTTAGCTTTTGTACCTCCTGCAAATTCTTCCATTAAAGGAGGGATGAAAACATGGATACTAACTTGAGTCAGTTTGTTTTATATGGAATCTGGAGCATTAATACAAGAAATTGGGCTTTTCGTGTCTTTTTAACGATAAAAGATGCAGGATTGTAATTAGTGAACAATATGTTTGATTAATCCAGTTTATTCCGCATCAGAAAGAAGTGGGCTGGTCTTAAATAGAAAACTGGAAACTGGATCCAGTCCTGCCTCGCTTGCTCCAGAGCAACTGGGAGGGGTGCGCGTCTCTCAAACCCTGACCGTGATGAGAGGGATTAGGCCGACAGGGCAAGCGAGCCGCTTCTACAGCTGCAGGGCCATTCGCTCTGGTTTCTCTTCATAACGTATAAGTCTTTCGCCTTTTACTAAAGACTTCCGTGGAGGGCAACGCCAATGAGTTGATCTTATTTTTGGCAGGCTTTGCCTCTGGTGTAAGCCTTACCTGCTTGTCCAAAGTAAAGGAGATCCAGCCAAATGTGGTGTTGGGACGTTTGCCCCTTCTACCCATTGCGATCAACGTTATGTTATTAGCTGTGCTAAACTGTTGTTCAATGGTCACTGTCTGCAGTGCAGCAACGAGACAGTGTTTTAAAGAGTTCTCTCTGCATTGTGTCGGTGGGCGGAGGTGCAAATTAGCCACTCTGTGCCAAAAGAGGGCACCGATGCAAGTGTGCACCACTCATACAAGGTAGAGTCTGGTGCCGAGAGCAGGAAGACATCGCTTCTCGGCCTTTTGGCTAAGATCAAGTGTAGTATCTGTTCTTATCAGTTTAATATCTGATATGTCCTCCATTTGAGGACTGCATATTAAATGGATTTTTAGAAACAGGAGTTTGATACGGGAGCTTGCTCCGTCGACTCCACGCATCGACCTGGCCTTGCAGTGCTGCTGGGAACGGTGCACTACTTCCCCCATCTTGTAAAATGGTAACTGGCTTCTGAAATGATCAGGGCATCTCAGAAAATTGAGTGCAAGGCACCAGAGCCCCTTAGCGGGCCAGTGTGATAGGGAGCGCTACGGCTCGCTAGCTACAGCGCCAAATCGTCCAGCTTTCTGATAGGGAGCGCCTGGCAGGAGTGCCATTACATCTCTAAATCTTTGTCTTGCAGGGATGCACAGTGGGGATAATCAGTCAGCACTCCCTCAAGGCCCAAAGTGGGTAATATCGCGAGCGCTTTGGGAGGATTCCCGCTGCCTTTTGCTCATGTTTAAACAACACATGTTTCTGCATCTTCAAACCCAGGCCTTGCGCTTTGTTCAAACTTTCAGTAAATTATTTTGAAATAAGTCCTGAAATAAGAAAAGGTTACGTGAAATAACTTCATGTATTCGACTCGGAGTGACAAGTAAGCCCACTTCAACTCAGTTCCGCTGGCCTAGGTCCAGTCAGGTAAGATTAGCTGCAGAGTAGATACTTAGCCAAGGTGCCATTAAACTTGTCACTACATGGAATACAAGAGCCTCTTTGAACTTTTGCACAAAACAATGACTGTCAAGTATTTCATAGATAAGATTGAGAATGACAGCCATAAATCTCATTTATTTTGTAAAGATGCTGAGGTTTATAAATCTGAGTTTTTTACCTGACTGCTCTCCTTCCACTTAGTGTCGCTACTGACCACAGAGAGATGTCTTCAGTTATTCCAGAAGCATTCTACCAGATCTATTTAACATGAACGAAAACAGCACAATTAAGATCTCACTATGGCAGATGTGTGTGACACTGAAGAAGTCTCATCTTCTTTACATTTCTGTACTTGGTGAAAAACATTTCAGTGGATCAAATCTAAGATATACATAATGACAAGCTAGCAATTGTGTAGATATCTTTACAGTAAATATCTTTGACCGGAGTGGGAGTACAGACAGAAGAAAATGGCAAAAAGAAGAGGACCTGAGAGAGGGAGTGGTGTCTATGAGGTATACTTTCTTCATTTTTGTCTCTTGGATGTGTGAGGTTTGGGTTTTTAGCTTTTGTACCTGCTGCAAATTCTTCCATTAAAGGAGGGATGAAAACATGGATACTAACTTGAGTCAGTTTGTTTTATATGGAATCTGGAGCATTAATACAAGAAATTGGGCTTTTCGTGTCTTTTTAACGATAAAAGATGCAGGATTGTAATTAGTGAACAATATGTTTGATTAATCCAGTTTATTCCGCATCAGAAAGAAGTGGGCTGGTCTTAAATAGAAAACTGGAAACTGGATCCAGTCCTGCCTCGCTTGCTCCAGAGCAACTGGGAGGGGTGTGCGTCTCTCAAACCCTGACCGTGATGAGAGGGATTAGGCCGACAGGGCAAGCGAGCCGCTTCTACAGCTGCAGGGCCATTCGCTCTGGTTTCTCTTCATAACGTATAAGTCTTTCGCCTTTTACTAAAGACTTCCGTGGAGGGCAACGCCAATGAGTTGATCTTATTTTTGGCAGGCTTTGCCTCTGGTGTAAGCCTTACCTGCTTGTCCAAAGTAAAGGAGATCCAGCCAAATGTGGTGTTGGGGCGTTTGCCCCTTCTACCCATTGCGATCAACGTTATGTTATTAGCTGTGCTAAACTGTTGTTCAATGGTCACTGTCTGCAGTGCAGCAACGAGACAGTGTTTTAAAGAGTTCTCTCTGCATTGTGTTGGTGGGCGGAGGTGCAAATTAGCCACTCTGTGCCAAAAGAGGGCACCGATGCAAGTGTGCACCACTCATACAAGGTAGAGTCTGGTGCCGAGAGCAGGAAGACATCGCTTCTCGGCCTTTTGGCTAAGATCAAGTGTAGTATCTGTTCTTATCAGTTTAATATCTGATATGTCCTCCATTTGAGGACTGCATATTAAATGGATTTTTAGAAACAGGAGTTTGATACGGGAGCTTGCTCCGTCGACTCCACGCATTGACCTGGCCTTGCAGTGCTGCTGGGAACGGTGCACTACTTCCCCCATCTTGTAAAATGGTAACTGGCTTCTGAAATGATCAGGGCATCTCAGAAAATTGAGTGCAAGGCACCAGAGCCCCTTAGCGGGCCAGTGTGATAGGGAGCGCTACGGCTCGCTAGCTACAGCGCCAAATCGTCCAGCTTTCTGATAGGGAGCGCCTGGCAGGAGTGCCATTACATCTCTAAATCTTTGTCTTGCAGGGATGCACAGTGGGGATAATCAGTCAGCACTCCCTCAAGGCCCAAAGTGGGTAATATCGCGAGCGCTTTGGGAGGATTCCCGCTGCCTTTTGCTCATGTTTAAACAACACATGTTTCTGCATCTTCAAACCCAGGCCTTGCGCTTTGTTCAAACTTTCAGTAAATTATTTTGAAATAAGTCCTGAAATAAGAAAAGGTTACGTGAAATAACTTCATGTATTCGACTCGGAGTGACAAGTAAGCCCACTTACACTCAGTTCCGCTGGCCTAGGTCCAGTCAGGTAAGATTAGCTGCAGAGTAGATACTTAGCCAAGGTGCCATTAAACTTGTCACTACATGGAATACAAGAGCCTCTTTGAACTTTTGCACAAAACAATGACTGTCAAGTATTTCATAGATAAGATTGAGAATGACAGCCATAAATCTCATTTATTTTGTAAAGATGCTGAGGTTTATAAATCTGAGTTTTTTTACCTGACTGCTCTCCTTCCACTTAGTGTCGCTACTGACCACAGAGAGATGTCTTCAGTTATTCCAGAAGCATTCTACCAGATCTATTTAACATGAACGAAAACAGCACAATTAAGATCTCACTATGGCAGATGTGTGTGACACTGAAGAAGTCTCATCTTCTTTACATTTCTGTACTTGGTGAAAAACATTTCAGTGGATCAAATCTAAGATATACATAATGACAAGCTAGCAATTGTGTAGATATCTTTACAGTAAATATCTTTGACCGGAGTGGGAGTACAGACAGAAGAAAATGGCAAAAAGAAGAGGACCTGAGAGAGGGAGTGGTGTCTATGAGGTATACTTTCTTCATTTTTGTCTCTTGGATGTGTGAGGTTTGGGTTTTTAGCTTTTGTCCCTGCTGCAAATTCTTCCATTAAAGGAGGGATGAAAACGTGGATACTAACTTGAGTCAGTTTGTTTTATATGGAATCTGGAGCATTAATACAAGAAATTGGGCTTTTCGTGTCTTTTTAACGATAAAAGATGCAGGATTGTAATTAGTGAACAATATGTTTGATTAATCCAGTTTATTCCGCATCAGAAAGAAGTGGGCTGGTCTTAAATAGAAAACTGGAAACTGGATCCAGTCCTGCCTCGCTTGCTCCAGAGCAACTGGGAGGGGTGCGCGTCTCTCAAACCCTGACCGTGATGAGAGGGATTAGGCCGACAGGGCAAGCGAGCCGCTTCTACAGCTGCAGGGCCATTCGCTCTGGTTTCTCTTCATAACGTATAAGTCTTTCGCCTTTTACTAAAGACTTCCGTGGAGGGCAACGCCAATGAGTTGATCTTATTTTTGGCAGGCTTTGCCTCTGGTGTAAGCCTTACCTGCTTGTCCAAAGTAAAGGAGATCCAGCCAAATGTGGTGTTGGGACGTTTGCCCCTTCTACCCATTGCGATCAACGTTATGTTATTAGCTGTGCTAAACTGTTGTTCAATGGTCACTGTCTGCAGTGCAGCAACGAGACAGTGTTTTAAAGAGTTCTCTCTGCATTGTGTTGGTGGGCGGAGGTGCAAATTAGCCACTCTGTGCCAAAAGAGGGCACCGATGCAAGTGTGCACCACTCATACAAGGTAGAGTCTGGTGCCGAGAGCAGGAAGACATCGCTTCTCGGCCTTTTGGCTAAGATCAAGTGTAGTATCTGTTCTTATCAGTTTAATATCTGATATGTCCTCCATTTGAGGACTGCATATTAAATGGATTTTTAGAAACAGGAGTTTGATACGGGAGCTTGCTCCGTTGACTCCACGCATCGACCTGGCCTTGCAGTGCTGCTGGGAACGGTGCACTACTTCCCCCATCTTGTAAAATGGTAACTGGCTTCTGAAATGATCAGGGCATCTCAGAAAATTGAGTGCAAGGCACCAGAGCCCCTTAGCGGGCCAGTGTGATAGGGAGCGCTACGGCTCGCTAGCTACAGCGCCAAATCGTCCAGCTTTCTGATAGGGAGCGCCTGGCAGGAGTGCCATTACATCTCTAAATCTTTGTCTTGCAGGGATGCACAGTGGGGATAATCAGTCAGCACTCCCTCAAGGCCCAAAGTGGGTAATATCGCGAGCGCTTTGGGAGGATTCCCGCTGCCTTTTGCTCATGTTTAAACAACACATGTTTCTGCATCTTCAAACCCAGGCCTTGCGCTTTGTTCAAACTTTCAGTAAATTATTTTGAAATAAGTCCTGAAATAAGAAAAGGTTACGTGAAATAACTTCATGTATTCGACTCGGAGTGACAAGTAAGCCCACTTACACTCAGTTCCGCTGGCCTAGGTCCAGTCAGGTAAGATTAGCTGCAGAGTAGATACTTAGCCAAGGTGCCATTAAACTTGTCACTACATGGAATACAAGAGCCTCTTTGAACTTTTGCACAAAACAATGACTGTCAAGTATTTCATAGATAAGATTGAGAATGACAGCCATACATCTCATTTATTTTGTAAAGATGCTGAGGTTTATAAATCTGAGTTTTTTACCTGACTGCTCTCCTTCCACTTAGTGTCGCTACTGACCACAGAGAGATGTGTTCAGTTATTCCAGAAGCATTCTACCAGATCTATTTTACATGAACGAAAACAGCACAATTAAGATCTCACTATGGCAGATGTGTGTGACACTGAAGAAGTCTCATCTTCTTTACATTTCTGTACTTGGTGAAAAACATTTCAGTGGATCAAATCTAAGATATACATAATGACAAGCTAGCAATTGTGTAGATATCTTTACAGTAAATATCTTTGACCGGAGTGGGAGTACAGACAGAAGAAAATGGCAAAAAGAAGAGGACCTGAGAGAGGGAGTGGTGTCTATGAGGCATACTTTCTTCATTTTTGTCTCTTGGATGTGTGAGGTTTGGGTTTTTAGCTTTTGTACCTGCTGCAAATTCTTCCATTAAAGGAGGGATGAAAACATGGATACTAACTTGAGTCAGTTTGTTTTATATGGAATCTGGAGCATTAATACAAGAAATTGGGCTTTTCGTGTCTTTTTAACGATAAAAGATGCAGGATTGTAATTAGTGAACAATATGTTTGATTAATCCAGTTTATTCCGCATCAGAAAGAAGTGGGCTGGTCTTAAATAGAAAACTGGAAACTGGATCCAGTCCTGCCTCGCTTGCTCCAGAGCAACTGGGAGGGGTGCGCGTCTCTCAAACCCTGACCGTGATGAGAGGGATTAGGCCGACAGGGCAAGCGAGCCGCTTCTACAGCTGCAGGGCCATTCACTCTGGTTTCTCTTCATAACGTATAAGTCTTTCGCCTTTTACTAAAGACTTCCGTGGAGGGCAACGCCAATGAGTTGATCTTATTTTTGGCAGGCTTTGCCTCTGGTGTAAGCCTTACCTGCTTGTCCAAAGTAAAGGAGATCCAGCCAAATGTGGTGTTGGGACGTTTGCCCCTTCTACCCATTGCGATCAACGTTATGTTATTAGCTGTGCTAAACTGTTGTTCAATGGTCACTGTCTGCAGTGCAGCAACGAGACAGTGTTTTAAAGAGTTCTCTCTGCATTGTGTCGGTGGGCGGAGGTGCAAATTAGCCACTCTGTGCCAAAAGAGGGCACCGATGCAAGTGTGCACCACTCATACAAGCTAGAGTCTGGTGCCGAGAGCAGGAAGACATCGCTTCTCGGCCTTTTGGCTAAGATCAAGTGTAGTATCTGTTCTTATCAGTTTAATATCTGATATGTCCTCCATTTGAGGACTGCATATTAAATGGATTTTTAGAAACAGGAGTTTGATACGGGAGCTTGCTCCGTCGACTCCACGCATCGACCTGGCCTTGCAGTGCTGCTGGGAACGGTGCACTACTTCCCCCATCTTGTAAAATGGTAACTGGCTTCTGAAATGATCAGGGCATCTCAGAAAATTGAGTGCAAGGCACCAGAGCCCCTTAGCGGGCCAGTGTGATAGGGAGCGCTACGGCTCGCTAGCTACAGCGCCAAATCGTCCAGCTTTCTGATAGGGAGCGCCTGGCAGGAGTGCCATTACATCTCTAAATCTTTGTCTTGCAGGGATGCACAGTGGGGATAATCAGTCAGCACTCCCTCAAGGCCCAAAGTGGGTAATATCGCGAGCGCTTTGGGAGGATTCCCGCTGCCTTTTGCTCATGTTTAAACAACACATGTTTCTGCATCTTCAAACCCAGGCCTTGCGCTTTGTTCAAACTTTCAGTAAATTATTTTGAAATAAGTCCTGAAATAAGAAAAGGTTACGTGAAATAACTTCATGTATTCGACTCGGAGTGACAAGTAAGCCCACTTACACTCAGTTCCGCTGGCCTAGGTCCAGTCAGGTAAGATTAGCTGCAGAGTAGATACTTAGCCAAGGTGCCATTAAACTTGTCACTACATGGAATACAAGAGCCTCTTTGAACTTTTGCACAAAACAATGACTGTCAAGTATTTCATAGATAAGATTGAGAATGACAGCCATACATCTCATTTATTTTGTAAAGATGCTGAGGTTTATAAATCTGAGTTTTTTACCTGACTGCTCTCCTTCCACTTAGTGTCGCTACTGACCACAGAGAGATGTGTTCAGTTATTCCAGAAGCATTCTACCAGATCTATTTTACATGAACGAAAACAGCACAATTAAGATCTCACTATGGCAGATGTGTGTGACACTGAAGAAGTCTCATCTTCTTTACATTCCTGTACTTGGTGAAAAACATTTCAGTGGATCAAATCTAAGATATACATAATGACAAGCTAGCAATTGTGTAGATATCTTTACAGTAAATATCTTTGACCGGAGTGGGAGTACAGACAGAAGAAAATGGCAAAAAGAAGAGGACCTGAGAGAGGGAGTGGTGTCTATGAGGCATACTTTCTTCATTTTTGTCTCTTGGATGTGTGAGGTTTGGGTTTTTAGCTTTTGTACCTGCTGCAAATTCTTCCATTAAAGGAGGGATGAAAACATGGATACTAACTTGAGTCAGTTTGTTTTATATGGAATCTGGAGCATTAATACAAGAAATTGGGCTTTTCGTGTCTTTTTAACGATAAAAGATGCAGGATTGTAATTAGTGAACAATATGTTTGATTAATCCAGTTTATTCCGCATCAGAAAGAAGTGGGCTGGTCTTAAATAGAAAACTGGAAACTGGATCCAGTCCTGCCTCGCTTGCTCCAGAGCAACTGGGAGGGGTGCGCGTCTCTCAAACCCTGACCGTGATGAGAGGGATTAGGCCGACAGGGCAAGCGAGCCGCTTCTACAGCTGCAGGGCCATTCGCTCTGGTTTCTCTTCATAACGTATAAGTCTTTCGCCTTTTACTAAAGACTTCCGTGGAGGGCAACGCCAATGAGTTGATCTTATTTTTGGCAGGCTTTGCCTCTGGTGTAAGCCTTACCTGCTTGTCCAAAGTAAAGGAGATCCAGCCAAATGTGGTGTTGGGACGTTTGCCCCTACTACCCATTGCGATCAACGTTATGTTATTAGCTGTGCTAAACTGTTGTTCAATGGTCACTGTCTGCAGTGCAGCAACGAGACAGTGTTTTAAAGAGTTCTCTCTGCATTGTGTCGGTGGGCGGAGGTGCAAATTAGCCACTCTGTGCCAAAAGAGGGCACCGATGCAAGTGTGCACCACTCATACAAGCTAGAGTCTGGTGCCGAGAGCAGGAAGACATCGCTTCTCGGCCTTTTGGCTAAGATCAAGTGTAGTATCTGTTCTTATCAGTTTAATATCTGATATGTCCTCCATTTGAGGACTGCATATTAAATGGATTTTTAGAAACAGGAGTTTGATACGGGAGCTTGCTCCGTCGACTCCACGCATCGACCTGGCCTTGCAGTGCTGCTGGGAACGGTGCACTACTTCCCCCATCTTGTAAAATGGTAACTGGCTTCTGAAATGATCAGGGCATCTCAGAAAATTGAGTGCAAGGCACCAGAGCCCCTTAGCGGGCCAGTGTGATAGGGAGCGCTACGGCTCGCTAGCTACAGCGCCAAATCGTCCAGCTTTCTGATAGGGAGCGCCTGGCAGGAGTGCCATTACATCTCTAAATCTTTGTCTTGCAGGGATGCACAGTGGGGATAATCAGTCAGCACTCCCTCAAGGCCCAAAGTGGGTAATATCGCGAGCGCTTTGGGAGGATTCCCGCTGCCTTTTGCTCATGTTTAAACAACACATGTTTCTGCATCTTCAAACCCAGGCCTTGCGCTTTGTTCAAACTTTCAGTAAATTATTTTGAAATAAGTCCTGAAATAAGAAAAGGTTACGTGAAATAACTTCATGTATTCGACTCGGAGTGACAAGTAAGCCCACTTACACTCAGTTCCGCTGGCCTAGGTCCAGTCAGGTAAGATTAGCTGCAGAGTAGATACTTAGCCAAGGTGCCATTAAACTTGTCACTACATGGAATACAAGAGCCTCTTTGAACTTTTGCACAAAACAATGACTGTCAAGTATTTCATAGATAAGATTGAGAATGACAGCCATACATCTCATTTATTTTGTAAAGATGCTGAGGTTTATAAATCTGAGTTTTTTACCTGACTGCTCTCCTTCCACTTAGTGTCGCTACTGACCACAGAGAGATGTGTTCAGTTATTCCAGAAGCATTCTACCAGATCTATTTTACATGAACGAAAACAGCACAATTAAGATCTCACTATGGCAGATGTGTGTGACACTGAAGAAGTCTCATCTTCTTTACATTCCTGTACTTGGTGAAAAACATTTCAGTGGATCAAATCTAAGATATACATAATGACAAGCTAGCAATTGTGTAGATATCTTTACAGTAAATATCTTTGACCGGAGTGGGAGTACAGACAGAAGAAAATGGCAAAAAGAAGAGGACCTGAGAGAGGGAGTGGTGTCTATGAGGCATACTTTCTTCATTTTTGTCTCTTGGATGTGTGAGGTTTGGGTTTTTAGCTTTTGTACCTGCTGCAAATTCTTCCATTAAAGGAGGGATGAAAACATGGATACTAACTTGAGTCAGTTTGTTTTATATGGAATCTGGAGCATTAATACAAGAAATTGGGCTTTTCGTGTCTTTTTAACGATAAAAGATGCAGGATTGTAATTAGTGAACAATATGTTTGATTAATCCAGTTTATTCCGCATCAGAAAGAAGTGGGCTGGTCTTAAATAGAAAACTGGAAACTGGATCCAGTCCTGCCTCGCTTGCTCCAGAGCAACTGGGAGGGGTGCGCGTCTCTCAAACCCTGACCGTGATGAGAGGGATTAGGCCGACAGGGCAAGCGAGCCGCTTCTACAGCTGCAGGGCCATTCGCTCTGGTTTCTCTTCATAACGTATAAGTCTTTCGCCTTTTACTAAAGACTTCCGTGGAGGGCAACGCCAATGAGTTGATCTTATTTTTGGCAGGCTTTGCCTCTGGTGTAAGCCTTACCTGCTTGTCCAAAGTAAAGGAGATCCAGCCAAATGTGGTGTTGGGACGTTTGCCCCTTCTACCCATTGCGATCAACGTTATGTTATTAGCTGTGCTAAACTGTTGTTCAATGGTCACTGTCTGCAGTGCAGCAACGAGACAGTGTTTTAAAGAGTTCTCTCTGCATTGTGTCGGTGGGCGGAGGTGCAAATTAGCCACTCTGTGCCAAAAGAGGGCACCGATGCAAGTGTGCACCACTCATACAAGCTAGAGTCTGGTGCCGAGAGCAGGAAGACATCGCTTCTCGGCCTTTTGGCTAAGATCAAGTGTAGTATCTGTTCTTATCAGTTTAATATCTGATATGTCCTCCATTTGAGGACTGCATATTAAATGGATTTTTAGAAACAGGAGTTTGATACGGGAGCTTGCTCCGTCGACTCCACGCATCGACCTGGCCTTGCAGTGCTGCTGGGAACGGTGCACTACTTCCCCCATCTTGTAAAATGGTAACTGGCTTCTGAAATGATCAGGGCATCTCAGAAAATTGAGTGCAAGGCACCAGAGCCCCTTAGCGGGCCAGTGTGATAGGGAGCGCTACGGCTCGCTAGCTACAGCGCCAAATCGTCCAGCTTTCTGATAGGGAGCGCCTGGCAGGAGTGCCATTACATCTCTAAATCTTTGTCTTGCAGGGATGCACAGTGGGGATAATCAGTCAGCACTCCCTCAAGGCCCAAAGTGGGTAATATCGCGAGCGCTTTGGGAGGATTCCCGCTGCCTTTTGCTCATGTTTAAACAACACATGTTTCTGCATCTTCAAACCCAGGCCTTGCGCTTTGTTCAAACTTTCAGTAAATTATTTTGAAATAAGTCCTGAAATAAGAAAAGGTTACGTGAAATAACTTCATGTATTCGACTCGGAGTGACAAGTAAGCCCACTTACACTCAGTTCCGCTGGCCTAGGTCCAGTCAGGTAAGATTAGCTGCAGAGTAGATACTTAGCCAAGGTGCCATTAAACTTGTCACTACATGGAATACAAGAGCCTCTTTGAACTTTTGCACAAAACAATGACTGTCAAGTATTTCATAGATAAGATTGAGAATGACAGCCATACATCTCATTTATTTTGTAAAGATGCTGAGGTTTATAAATCTGAGTTTTTTACCTGACTGCTCTCCTTCCACTTAGTGTCGCTACTGACCACAGAGAGATGTCTTCAGTTATTCCAGAAGCATTCTACCAGATCTATTTTACATGAACGAAAACAGCACAATTAAGATCTCACTATGGCAGATGTGTGTGACACTGAAGAAGTCTCATCTTCTTTACATTCCTGTACTTGGTGAAAAACATTTCAGTGGATCAAATCTAAGATATACATAATGACAAGCTAGCAATTGTGTAGATATCTTTACAGTAAATATCTTTGACCGGAGTGGGAGTACAGACAGAAGAAAATGGCAAAAAGAAGAGGACCTGAGAGAGGGAGTGGTGTCTATGAGGCATACTTTCTTCATTTTTGTCTCTTGGATGTGTGAGGTTTGGGTTTTTAGCTTTTGTACCTGCTGCAAATTCTTCCATTAAAGGAGGGATGAAAACATGGATACTAACTTGAGTCAGTTTGTTTTATATGGAATCTGGAGCATTAATACAAGAAATTGGGCTTTTCGTGTCTTTTTAACGATAAAAGATGCAGGATTGTAATTAGTGAACAATATGTTTGATTAATCCAGTTTATTCCGCATCAGAAAGAAGTGGGCTGGTCTTAAATAGAAAACTGGAAACTGGATCCAGTCCTGCCTCGCTTGCTCCAGAGCAACTGGGAGGGGTGCGCGTCTCTCAAACCCTGACCGTGATGAGAGGGATTAGGCCGACAGGGCAAGCGAGCCGCTTCTACAGCTGCAGGGCCATTCGCTCTGGTTTCTCTTCATAACGTATAAGTCTTTCGCCTTTTACTAAAGACTTCCGTGGAGGGCAACGCCAATGAGTTGATCTTATTTTTGGCAGGCTTTGCCTCTGGTGTAAGCCTTACCTGCTTGTCCAAAGTAAAGGAGATCCAGCCAAATGTGGTGTTGGGACGTTTGCCCCTTCTACCCATTGCGATCAACGTTATGTTATTAGCTGTGCTAAACTGTTGTTCAATGGTCACTGTCTGCAGTGCAGCAACGAGACAGTGTTTTAAAGAGTTCTCTCTGCATTGTGTCGGTGGGCGGAGGTGCAAATTAGCCACTCTGTGCCAAAAGAGGGCACCGATGCAAGTGTGCACCACTCATACAAGCTAGAGTCTGGTGCCGAGAGCAGGAAGACATCGCTTCTCGGCCTTTTGGCTAAGATCAAGTGTAGTATCTGTTCTTATCAGTTTAATATCTGATATGTCCTCCATTTGAGGACTGCATATTAAATGGATTTTTAGAAACAGGAGTTTGATACGGGAGCTTGCTCCGTCGACTCCACGCATCGACCTGGCCTTGCAGTGCTGCTGGGAACGGTGCACTACTTCCCCCATCTTGTAAAATGGTAACTGGCTTCTGAAATGATCAGGGCATCTCAGAAAATTGAGTGCAAGGCACCAGAGCCCCTTAGCGGGCCAGTGTGATAGGGAGCGCTACGGCTCGCTAGCTACAGCGCCAAATCGTCCAGCTTTCTGATAGGGAGCGCCTGGCAGGAGTGCCATTACATCTCTAAATCTTTGTCTTGCAGGGATGCACAGTGGGGATAATCAGTCAGCACTCCCTCAAGGCCCAAAGTGGGTAATATCGCGAGCGCTTTGGGAGGATTCCCGCTGCCTTTTGCTCATGTTTAAACAACACATGTTTCTGCATCTTCAAACCCAGGCCTTGCGCTTTGTTCAAACTTTCAGTAAATTATTTTGAAATAAGTCCTGAAATAAGAAAAGGTTACGTGAAATAACTTCATGTATTCGACTCGGAGTGACAAGTAAGCCCACTTACACTCAGTTCCGCTGGCCTAGGTCCAGTCAGGTAAGATTAGCTGCAGAGTAGATACTTAGCCAAGGTGCCATTAAACTTGTCACTACATGGAATACAAGAGCCTCTTTGAACTTTTGCACAAAACAATGACTGTCAAGTATTTCATAGATAAGATTGAGAATGACAGCCATACATCTCATTTATTTTGTAAAGATGCTGAGGTTTATAAATCTGAGTTTTTTACCTGACTGCTCTCCTTCCACTTAGTGTCGCTACTGACCACAGAGAGATGTGTTCAGTTATTCCAGAAGCATTCTACCAGATCTATTTTACATGAACGAAAACAGCACAATTAAGATCTCACTATGGCAGATGTGTGTGACACTGAAGAAGTCTCATCTTCTTTACATTCCTGTACTTGGTGAAAAACATTTCAGTGGATCAAATCTAAGATATACATAATGACAAGCTAGCAATTGTGTAGATATCTTTACAGTAAATATCTTTGACCGGAGTGGGAGTACAGACAGAAGAAAATGGCAAAAAGAAGAGGACCTGAGAGAGGGAGTGGTGTCTATGAGGCATACTTTCTTCATTTTTGTCTCTTGGATGTGTGAGGTTTGGGTTTTTAGCTTTTGTACCTGCTGCAAATTCTTCCATTAAAGGAGGGATGAAAACGTGGATACTAACTTGAGTCAGTTTGTTTTATATGGAATCTGGAGCATTAATACAAGAAATTGGGCTTTTCGTGTCTTTTTAACGATAAAAGATGCAGGATTGTAATTAGTGAACAATATGTTTGATTAATCCAGTTTATTCCGCATCAGAAAGAAGTGGGCTGGTCTTAAATAGAAAACTGGAAACTGGATCCAGTCCTGCCTCGCTTGCTCCAGAGCAACTGGGAGGGGTGCGCGTCTCTCAAACCCTGACCGTGATGAGAGGGATTAGGCCGACAGGGCAAGCGAGCCGCTTCTACAGCTGCAGGGCCATTCGCTCTGGTTTCTCTTCATAACGTATAAGTCTTTCGCCTTTTACTAAAGACTTCCGTGGAGGGCAACGCCAATGAGTTGATCTTATTTTTGGCAGGCTTTGCCTCTGGTGTAAGCCTTACCTGCTTGTCCAAAGTAAAGGAGATCCAGCCAAATGTGGTGTTGGGACGTTTGCCCCTTCTACCCATTGCGATCAACGTTATGTTATTAGCTGTGCTAAACTGTTGTTCAATGGTCACTGTCTGCAGTGCAGCAACGAGACAGTGTTTTAAAGAGTTCTCTCTGCATTGTGTCGGTGGGCGGAGGTGCAAATTAGCCACTCTGTGCCAAAAGAGGGCACCGATGCAAGTGTGCACCACTCATACAAGCTAGAGTCTGGTGCCGAGAGCAGGAAGACATCGCTTCTCGGCCTTTTGGCTAAGATCAAGTGTAGTATCTGTTCTTATCAGTTTAATATCTGATATGTCCTCCATTTGAGGACTGCATATTAAATGGATTTTTAGAAACAGGAGTTTGATACGGGAGCTTGCTCCGTCGACTCCACGCATCGACCTGGCCTTGCAGTGCTGCTGGGAACGGTGCACTACTTCCCCCATCTTGTAAAATGGTAACTGGCTTCTGAAATGATCAGGGCATCTCAGAAAATTGAGTGCAAGGCACCAGAGCCCCTTAGCGGGCCAGTGTGATAGGGAGCGCTACGGCTCGCTAGCTACAGCGCCAAATCGTCCAGCTTTCTGATAGGGAGCGCCTGGCAGGAGTGCCATTACATCTCTAAATCTTTGTCTTGCAGGGATGCACAGTGGGGATAATCAGTCAGCACTCCCTCAAGGCCCAAAGTGGGTAATATCGCGAGCGCTTTGGGAGGATTCCCGCTGCCTTTTGCTCATGTTTAAACAACACATGTTTCTGCATCTTCAAACCCAGGCCTTGCGCTTTGTTCAAACTTTCAGTAAATTATTTTGAAATAAGTCCTGAAATAAGAAAAGGTTACGTGAAATAACTTCATGTATTCGACTCGGAGTGACAAGTAAGCCCACTTCAACTCAGTTCCGCTGGCCTAGGTCCAGTCAGGTAAGATTAGCTGCAGAGTAGATACTTAGCCAAGGTGCCATTAAACTTGTCACTACATGGAATACAAGAGCCTCTTTGAACTTTTGCACAAAACAATGACTGTCAAGTATTTCATAGATAAGATTGAGAATGACAGCCATACATCTCATTTATTTTGTAAAGATGCTGAGGTTTATAAATCTGAGTTTTTTACCTGACTGCTCTCCTTCCACTTAGTGTCGCTACTGACCACAGAGAGATGTGTTCAGTTATTCCAGAAGCATTCTACCAGATCTATTTTACATGAACGAAAACAGCACAATTAAGATCTCACTATGGCAGATGTGTGTGACACTGAAGAAGTCTCATCTTCTTTACATTCCTGTACTTGGTGAAAAACATTTCAGTGGATCAAATCTAAGATATACATAATGACAAGCTAGCAATTGTGTAGATATCTTTACAGTAAATATCTTTGACCGGAGTGGGAGTACAGACAGAAGAAAATGGCAAAAAGAAGAGGACCTGAGAGAGGGAGTGGTGTCTATGAGGCATACTTTCTTCATTTTTGTCTCTTGGATGTGTGAGGTTTGGGTTTTTAGCTTTTGTACCTGCTGCAAATTCTTCCATTAAAGGAGGGATGAAAACATGGATACTAACAGTTTGTTTTATATGGAATCTGGAGCATTAATACAAGAAATTGGGCTTTTCGTGTCTTTTTAACGATAAAAGATGCAGGATTGTAATTAGTGAACAATATGTTTGATTAATCCAGTTTATTCCGCATCAGAAAGAAGTGGGCTGGTCTTAAATAGAAAACTGGAAACTGGATCCAGTCCTGCCTCGCTTGCTCCAGAGCAACTGGGAGGGGTGCGCGTCTCTCAAACCCTGACCGTGATGAGAGGGATTAGGCCGACAGGGCAAGCGAGCCGCTTCTACAGCTGCAGGGCCATTCGCTCTGGTTTCTCTTCATAACGTATAAGTCTTTCGCCTTTTACTAAAGACTTCCGTGGAGGGCAACGCCAATGAGTTGATCTTATTTTTGGCAGGCTTTGCCTCTGGTGTAAGCCTTACCTGCTTGTCCAAAGTAAAGGAGATCCAGCCAAATGTGGTGTTGGGACGTTTGCCCCTTCTACCCATTGCGATCAACGTTATGTTATTAGCTGTGCTAAACTGTTGTTCAATGGTCACTGTCTGCAGTGCAGCAACGAGACAGTGTTTTAAAGAGTTCTCTCTGCATTGTGTCGGTGGGCGGAGGTGCAAATTAGCCACTCTGTGCCAAAAGAGGGCACCGATGCAAGTGTGCACCACTCATACAAGCTAGAGTCTGGTGCCGAGAGCAGGAAGACATCGCTTCTCGGCCTTTTGGCTAAGATCAAGTGTAGTATCTGTTCTTATCAGTTTAATATCTGATATGTCCTCCATTTGAGGACTGCATATTAAATGGATTTTTAGAAACAGGAGTTTGATACGGGAGCTTGCTCCGTCGACTCCACGCATCGACCTGGCCTTGCAGTGCTGCTGGGAACGGTGCACTACTTCCCCCATCTTGTAAAATGGTAACTGGCTTCTGAAATGATCAGGGCATCTCAGAAAATTGAGTGCAAGGCACCAGAGCCCCTTAGCGGGCCAGTGTGATAGGGAGCGCTACGGCTCGCTAGCTACAGCGCCAAATCGTCCAGCTTTCTGATAGGGAGCGCCTGGCAGGAGTGCCATTACATCTCTAAATCTTTGTCTTGCAGGGATGCACAGTGGGGATAATCAGTCAGCACTCCCTCAAGGCCCAAAGTGGGTAATATCGCGAGCGCTTTGGGAGGATTCCCGCTGCCTTTTGCTCATGTTTAAACAACACATGTTTCTGCATCTTCAAACCCAGGCCTTGCGCTTTGTTCAAACTTTCAGTAAATTATTTTGAAATAAGTCCTGAAATAAGAAAAGGTTACGTGAAATAACTTCATGTATTCGACTCGGAGTGACAAGTAAGCCCACTTACACTCAGTTCCGCTGGCCTAGGTCCAGTCAGGTAAGATTAGCTGCAGAGTAGATACTTAGCCAAGGTGCCATTAAACTTGTCACTACATGGAATACAAGAGCCTCTTTGAACTTTTGCACAAAACAATGACTGTCAAGTATTTCATAGATAAGATTGAGAATGACAGCCATACATCTCATTTATTTTGTAAAGATGCTGAGGTTTATAAATCTGAGTTTTTTACCTGACTGCTCTCCTTCCACTTAGTGTCGCTACTGACCACAGAGAGATGTCTTCAGTTATTCCAGAAGCATTCTACCAGATCTATTTAACATGAACGAAAACAGCACAATTAAGATCTCACTATGGCAGATGTGTGTGACACTGAAGAAGTCTCATCTTCTTTACATTTCTGTACTTGGTGAAAAACATTTCAGTGGATCAAATCTAAGATATACATAATGACAAGCTAGCAATTGTGTAGATATCTTTACAGTAATTATCTTTGACCGGAGTGGGAGTACAGACAGAAGAAAATGGCAAAAAGAAGAGGACCTGAGAGAGGGAGTGGTGTCTATGAGGTATACTTTCTTCATTTTTGTCTCTTGGATGTGTGAGGTTTGGGTTTTTAGCTTTTGTACCTGCTGCAAATTCTTCCATTAAAGGAGGGATGAAAACATGGATACTAACTTGAGTCAGTTTGTTTTATATGGAATCTGGAGCATTAATACAAGAAATTGGGCTTTTCGTGTCTTTTTAACGATAAAAGATGCAGGATTGTAATTAGTGAACAATATGTTTGATTAATCCAGTTTATTCCGCATCAGAAAGAAGTGGGCTGGTCTTAAATAGAAAACTGGAAACTGGATCCAGTCCTGCCTCGCTTGCTCCAGAGCAACTGGGAGGGGTGCGCGTCTCTGAAACCCTGACCGTGATGAGAGGGATTAGGCCGACAGGGCAAGCGAGCCGCTTCTACAGCTGCAGGGCCATTCGCTCTGGTTTCTCTTCATAACGTATAAGTCTTTCGCCTTTTACTAAAGACTTCCGTGGAGGGCAACGCCAATGAGTTGATCTTATTTTTGGCAGGCTTTGCCTCTGGTGTAAGCCTTACCTGCTTGTCCAAAGTAAAGGAGATCCAGCCAAATGTGGTGTTGGGACGTTTGCCCCTTCTACCCATTGCGATCAACGTTATGTTATTAGCTGTGCTAAACTGTTGTTCAATGGTCACTGTCTGCAGTGCAGCAACGAGACAGTGTTTTAAAGAGTTCTCTCTGCATTGTGTCGGTGGGCGGAGGTGCAAATTAGCCACTCTGTGCCAAAAGAGGGCACCGATGCAAGTGTGCACCACTCATACAAGGTAGAGTCTGGTGCCGAGAGCAGGAAGACATCGCTTCTCGGCCTTTTTGGCTAAGATCAAGTGTAGTATCTGTTCTTATCAGTTTAATATCTGATATGTCCTCCATTTGAGGACTGCATATTAAATGGATTTTTAGAAACAGGAGTTTGATACGGGAGCTTGCTCCGTCGACTCCACGCATCGACCTGGCCTTGCAGTGCTGCTGGGAACGGTGCACTACTTCCCCCATCTTGTAAAATGGTAACTGGCTTCTGAAATGATCAGGGCATCTCAGAAAATTGAGTGCAAGGCACCAGAGCCCCTTAGCGGGCCAGTGTGATAGGGAGCGCTACGGCTCGCTAGCTACAGCGCCAAATCGTCCAGCTTTCTGATAGGGAGCGCCTGGCAGGAGTGCCATTACATCTCTAAATCTTTGTCTTGCAGGGATGCACAGTGGGGATAATCAGTCAGCACTCCCTCAAGGCCCAAAGTGGGTAATATCGCGAGCGCTTTGGGAGGATTCCCGCTGCCTTTTGCTCATGTTTAAACAACACATGTTTCTGCATCTTCAAACCCAGGCCTTGCGCTTTGTTCAAACTTTCAGTAAATTATTTTGAAATAAGTCCTGAAATAAGAAAAGGTTACGTGAAATAACTTCATGTATTCGACTCGGAGTGACAAGTAAGCCCACTTACACTCAGTTCCGCTGGCCTAGGTCCAGTCAGGTAAGATTAGCTGCAGAGTAGATACTTAGCCAAGGTGCCATTAAACTTGTCACTACATGGAATACAAGAGCCTCTTTGAACTTTTGCACAAAACAATGACTGTCAAGTATTTCATAGATAAGATTGAGAATGACAGCCATACATCTCATTTATTTTGTAAAGATGCTGAGGTTTATAAATCTGAGTTTTTTTACCTGACTGCTCTCCTTCCACTTAGTGTCGCTACTGACCACAGAGAGATGTCTTCAGTTATTCCAGAAGCATTCTACCAGATCTATTTAACATGAACGAAAACAGCACAATTAAGATCTCACTATGGCAGATGTGTGTGACACTGAAGAAGTCTCATCTTCTTTACATTTCTGTACTTGGTGAAAAACATTTCAGTGGATCAAATCTAAGATATACATAATGACAAGCTAGCAATTGTGTAGATATCTTTACAGTAAATATCTTTGACCGGAGTGGGAGTACAGACAGAAGAAAATGGCAAAAAGAAGAGGACCTGAGAGAGGGAGTGGTGTCTATGAGGCATACTTTCTTCATTTTTGTCTCTTGGATGTGTGAGGTTTGGGTTTTTAGCTTTTGTACCTGCTGCAAATTCTTCCATTAAAGGAGGGATGAAAACATGGATACTAACTTGAGTCAGTTTGTTTTATATGGAATCTGGAGCATTAATACAAGAAATTGGGCTTTTCGTGTCTTTTTAACGATAAAAGATGCAGGATTGTAATTAGTGAACAATATGTTTGATTAATCCAGTTTATTCCGCATCAGAAAGAAGTGGGCTGGTCTTAAGTAGAAAACTGGAAACTGGATCCAGTCCTGCCTCGCTTGCTCCAGAGCAACTGGGAGGGGTGCGCGTCTCTCAAACCCTGACCGTGATGAGAGGGATTAGGCCGACAGGGCAAGCGAGCCGCTTCTACAGCTGCAGGGCCATTCGCTCTGGTTTCTCTTCATAACGTATAAGTCTTTCGCCTTTTACTAAAGACTTCCGTGGAGGGCAACGCCAATGAGTTGATCTTATTTTTGGCAGGCTTTGCCTCTGGTGTAAGCCTTACCTGCTTGTCCAAAGTAAAGGAGATCCAGCCAAATGTGGTGTTGGGACGTTTGCCCCTTCTACCCATTGCGATCAACGTTATGTTATTAGCTGTGCTAAACTGTTGTTCAATGGTCACTGTCTGCAGTGCAGCAACGAGACAGTGTTTTAAAGAGTTCTCTCTGCATTGTGTCGGTGGGCGGAGGTGCAAATTAGCCACTCTGTGCCAAAAGAGGGCACCGATGCAAGTGTGCACCACTCATACAAGCTAGAGTCTGGTGCCGAGAGCAGGAAGACATCGCTTCTCGGCCTTTTGGCTAAGATCAAGTGTAGTATCTGTTCTTATCAGTTTAATATCTGATATGTCCTCCATTTGAGGACTGCATATTAAATGGATTTTTAGAAACAGGAGTTTGATACGGGAGCTTGCTCCGTTGACTCCACGCATCGACCTGGCCTTGCAGTGCTGCTGGGAACGGTGCACTACTTTCCCCCATCTTGTAAAATGGTAACTGGCTTCTGAAATGATCAGGGCATCTCAGAAAATTGAGTGCAAGGCACCAGAGCCCCTTAGCGGGCCAGTGTGATAGGGAGCGCTACGGCTCGCTAGCTACAGCGCCAAATCGTCCAGCTTTCTGATAGGGAGCGCCTGGCAGGAGTGCCATTACATCTCTAAATCTTTGTCTTGCAGGGATGCACAGTGGGGATAATCAGTCAGCACTCCCTCAAGGCCCAAAGTGGGTAATATCGCGAGCGCTTTGGGAGGATTCCCGCTGCCTTTTGCTCATGTTTAAACAACACATGTTTCTGCATCTTCAAACCCAGGCCTTGCGCTTTGTTCAAACTTTCAGTAAATTATTTTGAAATAAGTCCTGAAATAAGAAAAGGTTACGTGAAATAACTTCATGTATTCGACTCGGAGTGACAAGTAAGCCCACTTCAACTCAGTTCCGCTGGCCTAGGTCCAGTCAGGTAAGATTAGCTGCAGAGTAGATACTTAGCCAAGGTGCCATTAAACTTGTCACTACATGGAATACAAGAGCCTCTTTGAACTTTTGCACAAAACAATGACTGTCAAGTATTTCATAGATAAGATTGAGAATGACAGCCATACATCTCATTTATTTTGTAAAGATGCTGAGGTTTATAAATCTGAGTTTTTTACCTGACTGCTCTCCTTCCACTTAGTGTCGCTACTGACCACAGAGAGATGTCTTCAGTTATTCCAGAAGCATTCTACCAGATCTATTTAACATGAACGAAAACAGCACAATTAAGATCTCACTATGGCAGATGTGTGTGACACTGAAGAAGTCTCATCTTCTTTACATTTCTGTACTTGGTGAAAAACATTTCAGTGGATCAAATCTAAGATATACATAATGACAAGCTAGCAATTGTGTAGATATCTTTACAGTAATTATCTTTGACCGGAGTGGGAGTACAGACAGAAGAAAATGGCAAAAAGAAGAGGACCTGAGAGAGGGAGTGGTGTCTATGAGGTATACTTTCTTCATTTTTGTCTCTTGGATGTGTGAGGTTTGGGTTTTTAGCTTTTGTACCTGCTGCAAATTCTTCCATTAAAGGAGGGATGAAAACATGGATACTAACTTGAGTCAGTTTGTTTTATATGGAATCTGGAGCATTAATACAAGAAATTGGGCTTTTCGTGTCTTTTTAACGATAAAAGATGCAGGATTGTAATTAGTGAACAATATGTTTGATTAATCCAGTTTATTCCGCATCAGAAAGAAGTGGGCTGGTCTTAAATAGAAAACTGGAAACTGGATCCAGTCCTGCCTCGCTTGCTCCAGAGCAACTGGGAGGGGTGCGCGTCTCTCAAACCCTGACCGTGATGAGAGGGATTAGGCCGACAGGGCAAGCGAGCCGCTTCTACAGCTGCAGGGCCATTCGCTCTGGTTTCTCTTCATAACGTATAAGTCTTTCGCCTTTTACTAAAGACTTCCGTGGAGGGCAACGCCAATGAGTTGATCTTATTTTTGGCAGGCTTTTCCTCTGGTGTAAGCCTTACCTGCTTGTCCAAAGTAAAGGAGATCCAGCCAAATGTGGTGTTGGGACGTTTGCCCCTTCTACCCATTGCAATCAACGTTATGTTATTAGCTGTGCTAAACTGTTGTTCAATGGTCACTGTCTGCAGTGCAGCAACGAGACAGTGTTTTAAAGAGTTCTCTCTGCATTGTGTCGGTGGGCGGAGGTGCAAATTAGCCACTCTGTGCCAAAAGAGGGCACCGATGCAAGTGTGCACCACTCATACAAGGTAGAGTCTGGTGCCGAGAGCAGGAAGACATCGCTTCTCGGCCTTTTGGCTAAGATCAAGTGTAGTATCTGTTCTTATCAGTTTAATATCTGATATGTCCTCCATTTGAGGACTGCATATTAAATGGATTTTTAGAAACAGGAGTTTGATACGGGAGCTTGCTCCGTCGACTCCACGCATCGACCTGGCCTTGCAGTGCTGCTGGGAACGGTGCACTACTTCCCCCATCTTGTAAAATGGTAACTGGCTTCTGAAATGATCAGGGCATCTCAGAAAATTGAGTGCAAGGCACCAGAGCCCCTTAGCGGGCCAGTGTGATAGGGAGCGCTACGGCTCGCTAGCTACAGCGCCAAATCGTCCAGCTTTCTGATAGGGAGCGCCTGGCAGGAGTGCCATTACATCTCTAAATCTTTGTCTTGCAGGGATGCACAGTGGGGATAATCAGTCAGCACTCCCTCAAGGCCCAAAGTGGGTAATATCGCGAGCGCTTTGGGAGGATTCCCGCTGCCTTTTGCTCATGTTTAAACAACACATGTTTCTGCATCTTCAAACCCAGGCCTTGCGCTTTGTTCAAACTTTCAGTAAATTATTTTGAAATAAGTCCTGAAATAAGAAAAGGTTACGTGAAATAACTTCATGTATTCGACTCGGAGTGACAAGTAAGCCCACTTCAACTCAGTTCCGCTGGCCTAGGTCCAGTCAGGTAAGATTAGCTGCAGAGTAGATACTTAGCCAAGGTGCCATTAAACTTGTCACTACATGGAATACAAGAGCCTCTTTGAACTTTTGCACAAAACAATGACTGTCAAGTATTTCATAGATAAGATTGAGAATGACAGCCATACATCTCATTTATTTTGTAAAGATGCTGAGGTTTATAAATCTGAGTTTTTTACCTGACTGCTCTCCTTCCACTTAGTGTCGCTACTGACCACAGAGAGATGTGTTCAGTTATTCCAGAAGCATTCTACCAGATCTATTTAACATGAACGAAAACAGCACAATTAAGATCTCACTATGGCAGATGTGTGTGACACTGAAGAAGTCTCATCTTCTTTACATTTCTGTACTTGGTGAAAAACATTTCAGTGGATCAAATCTAAGATATACATAATGACAAGCTACCAATTGTGTAGATATCTTTACAGTAAATATCTTTGACCGGAGTGGGAGTACAGACAGAAGAAAATGGCAAAAAGAAGAGGACCTGAGAGAGGGAGTGGTGTCTATGAGGTATACTTTCTTCATTTTTGTCTCTTGGATGTGTGAGGTTTGGGTTTTTAGCTTTTGTACCTCCTGCAAATTCTTCCATTAAAGGAGGGATGAAAACATGGATACTAACTTGAGTCAGTTTGTTTTATATGGAATCTGGAGCATTAATACAAGAAATTGGGCTTTTCGTGTCTTTTTAACGATAAAAGATGCAGGATTGTAATTAGTGAACAATATGTTTGATTAATCCAGTTTATTCCGCATCAGAAAGAAGTGGGCTGGTCTTAAATAGAAAACTGGAAACTGGATCCAGTCCTGCCTCGCTTGCTCCAGAGCAACTGGGAGGGGTGCGCGTCTCTCAAACCCTGACCGTGATGAGAGGGATTAGGCCGACAGGGCAAGCGAGCCGCTTCTACAGCTGCAGGGCCATTCGCTCTGGTTTCTCTTCATAACGTATAAGTCTTTCGCCTTTTACTAAAGACTTCCGTGGAGGGCAACGCCAATGAGTTGATCTTATTTTTGGCAGGCTTTGCCTCTGGTGTAAGCCTTACCTGCTTGTCCAAAGTAAAGGAGATCCAGCCAAATGTGGTGTTGGGACGTTTGCCCCTTCTACCCATTGCGATCAACGTTATGTTATTAGCTGTGCTAAACTGTTGTTCAATGGTCACTGTCTGCAGTGCAGCAACGAGACAGTGTTTTAAAGAGTTCTCTCTGCATTGTGTCGGTGGGCGGAGGTGCAAATTAGCCACTCTGTGCCAAAAGAGGGCACCGATGCAAGTGTGCACCACTCATACAAGGTAGAGTCTGGTGCCGAGAGCAGGAAGACATCGCTTCTCGGCCTTTTGGCTAAGATCAAGTGTAGTATCTGTTCTTATCAGTTTAATATCTGATATGTCCTCCATTTGAGGACTGCATATTAAATGGATTTTTAGAAACAGGAGTTTGATACGGGAGCTTGCTCCGTCGACTCCACGCATCGACCTGGCCTTGCAGTGCTGCTGGGAACGGTGCACTACTTCCCCCATCTTGTAAAATGGTAACTGGCTTCTGAAATGATCAGGGCATCTCAGAAAATTGAGTGCAAGGCACCAGAGCCCCTTAGCGGGCCAGTGTGATAGGGAGCGCTACGGCTCGCTAGCTACAGCGCCAAATCGTCCAGCTTTCTGATAGGGAGCGCCTGGCAGGAGTGCCATTACATCTCTAAATCTTTGTCTTGCAGGGATGCACAGTGGGGATAATCAGTCAGCACTCCCTCAAGGCCCAAAGTGGGTAATATCGCGAGCGCTTTGGGAGGATTCCCGCTGCCTTTTGCTCATGTTTAAACAACACATGTTTCTGCATCTTCAAACCCAGGCCTTGCGCTTTGTTCAAACTTTCAGTAAATTATTTTGAAATAAGTCCTGAAATAAGAAAAGGTTACCTGAAATAACTTCATGTATTCGACTCGGAGTGACAAGTAAGCCCACTTCAACTCAGTTCCGCTGGCCTAGGTCCAGTCAGGTAAGATTAGCTGCAGAGTAGATACTTAGCCAAGGTGCCATTAAACTTGTCACTACATGGAATACAAGAGCCTCTTTGAACTTTTGCACAAAACAATGACTGTCAAGTATTTCATAGATAAGATTGAGAATGACAGCCATAAATCTCATTTATTTTGTAAAGATGCTGAGGTTTATAAATCTGAGTTTTTTACCTGACTGCTCTCCTTCCACTTAGTGTCGCTACTGACCACAGAGAGATGTCTTCAGTTATTCCAGAAGCATTCTACCAGATCTATTTAACATGAACGAAAACAGCACAATTAAGATCTCACTATGGCAGATGTGTGTGACACTGAAGAAGTCTCATCTTCTTTACATTTCTGTACTTGGTGAAAAACATTTCAGTGGATCAAATCTAAGATATACATAATGACAAGCTAGCAATTGTGTAGATATCTTTATAGTAAATATCTTTGACCGGAGTGGGAGTACAGACAGAAGAAAATGGCAAAAAGAAGAGGACCTGAGAGAGGGAGTGGTGTCTATGAGGTATACTTTCTTCATTTTTGTCTCTTGGATGTGTGAGGTTTGGGTTTTTAGCTTTTGTACCTCCTGCAAATTCTTCCATTAAAGGAGGGATGAAAACATGGATACTAACTTGAGTCAGTTTGTTTTATATGGAATCTGGAGCATTAATACAAGAAATTGGGCTTTTCGTGTCTTTTTAACGATAAAAGATGCAGGATTGTAATTAGTGAACAATATGTTTGATTAATCCAGTTTATTCCGCATCAGAAAGAAGTGGGCTGGTCTTAAATAGAAAACTGGAAACTGGATCCAGTCCTGCCTCGCTTGCTCCAGAGCAACTGGGAGGGGTGCGCGTCTCTCAAACCCTGACCGTGATGAGAGGGATTAGGCCGACAGGGCAAGCGAGCCGCTTCTACAGCTGCAGGGCCATTCGCTCTGGTTTCTCTTCATAACGTATAAGTCTTTCGCCTTTTACTAAAGACTTCCGTGGAGGGCAACGCCAATGAGTTGATCTTATTTTTGGCAGGCTTTGCCTCTGGTGTAAGCCTTACCTGCTTGTCCAAAGTAAAGGAGATCCAGCCAAATGTGGTGTTGGGACGTTTGCCCCTTCTACCCATTGCGATCAACGTTATGTTATTAGCTGTGCTAAACTGTTGTTCAATGGTCACTGTCTGCAGTGCAGCAACGAGACAGTGTTTTAAAGAGTTCTCTCTGCATTGTGTCGGTGGGCGGAGGTGCAAATTAGCCACTCTGTGCCAAAAGAGGGCACCGATGCAAGTGTGCACCACTCATACAAGGTAGAGTCTGGTGCCGAGAGCAGGAAGACATCGCTTCTCGGCCTTTTGGCTAAGATCAAGTGTAGTATCTGTTCTTATCAGTTTAATATCTGATATGTCCTCCATTTGAGGACTGCATATTAAATGGATTTTTAGAAACAGGAGTTTGATACGGGAGCTTGCTCCGTCGACTCCACGCATCAACCTGGCCTTGCAGTGCTGCTGGGAACGGTGCACTACTTCCCCCATCTTGTAAAATGGTAACTGGCTTCTGAAATGATCAGGGCATCTCAGAAAATTGAGTGCAAGGCACCAGAGCCCCTTAGCGGGCCAGTGTGATAGGGAGCGCTACGGCTCGCTAGCTACAGCGCCAAATCGTCCAGCTTTCTGATAGGGAGCGCCTGGCAGGAGTGCCATTACATCTCTAAATCTTTGTCTTGCAGGGATGCACAGTGGGGATAATCAGTCAGCACTCCCTCAAGGCCCAAAGTGGGTAATATCGCGAGCGCTTTGGGAGGATTCCCGCTGCCTTTTGCTCATGTTTAAACAACACATGTTTCTGCATCTTCAAACCCAGGCCTTGCGCTTTGTTCAAACTTTCAGTAAATTATTTTGAAATAAGTCCTGAAATAAGAAAAGGTTACGTGAAATAACTTCATGTATTCGACTCGGAGTGACAAGTAAGCCCACTTACACTCAGTTCCGCTGGCCTAGGTCCAGTCAGGTAAGATTAGCTGCAGAGTAGATACTTAGCCAAGGTGCCATTAAACTTGTCACTACATGGAATACAAGAGCCTCTTTGAACTTTTGCACAAAACAATGACTGTCAAGTATTTCATAGATAAGATTGAGAATGACAGCCATACATCTCATTTATTTTGTAAAGATGCTGAGGTTTATAAATCTGAGTTTTTTACCTGACTGCTCTCCTTCCACTTAGTGTCGCTACTGACCACAGAGAGATGTCTTCAGTTATTCCAGAAGCATTCTACCAGATCTA
Organism: Telmatherina bonti; assembly: GCF_933228915.1. Lineage (NCBI taxonomy): Eukaryota > Metazoa > Chordata > Actinopteri > Atheriniformes > Telmatherinidae > Telmatherina > Telmatherina bonti. The sequence goes on along the minus strand of NC_136627.1, from coordinate 9,953,831 downwards.
TTTAACATGAACGAAAACAGCACAATTAAGATCTCACTATGGCAGATGTGTGTGACACTGAAGAAGTCTCATCTTCTTTACATTTCTGTACTTGGTGAAAAACATTTCAGTGGATCAAATCTAAGATATACATAATGACAAGCTAGCAATTGTGTAGATATCTTTACAGTAAATATCTTTGACCGGAGTGGGAGTACAGACAGAAGAAAATGGCAAAAAGAAGAGGACCTGAGAGAGGGAGTGGTGTCTATGAGGTATACTTTCTTCATTTTTGTCTCTTGGATGTGTGAGGTTTGGGTTTTTAGCTTTTGTACCTGCTGCAAATTCTTCCATTAAAGGAGGGATGAAAACATGGATACTAACTTGAGTCAGTTTGTTTTATATGGAATCTGGAGCATTAATACAAGAAATTGGGCTTTTCGTGTCTTTTTAACGATAAAAGATGCAGGATTGTAATTAGTGAACAATATGTTTGATTAATCCAGTTTATTCCGCATCAGAAAGAAGTGGGCTGGTCTTAAATAAAAAACTGGAAACTGGATCCAGTCCTGCCTCGCTTGCTCCAGAGCAACTGGGAGGGGTGCGCGTCTCTCAAACCCTGACCGTGATGAGAGGGATTAGGCCGACAGGGCAAGCGAGCCGCTTCTACAGCTGCAGGGCCATTCGCTCTGGTTTCTCTTCATAACGTATAAGTCTTTCGCCTTTTACTAAAGACTTCCGTGGAGGGCAACGCCAATGAGTTGATCTTATTTTTGGCAGGCTTTGCCTCTGGTGTAAGCCTTACCTGCTTGTCCAAAGTAAAGGAGATCCAGCCAAATGTGGTGTTGGGACGTTTGCCCCTTCTACCCATTGCGATCAACGTTATGTTATTAGCTGTGCTAAACTGTTGTTCAATGGTCACTGTCTGCAGTGCAGCAACGAGACAGTGTTTTAAAGAGTTCTCTCTGCATTGTGTCGGTGGGCGGAGGTGCAAATTAGCCACTCTGTGCCAAAAGAGGGCACCGATGCAAGTGTGCACCACTCATACAAGGTAGAGTCTGGTGCCGAGAGCAGGAAGACATCGCTTCTCGGCCTTTTGGCTAAGATCAAGTGTAGTATCTGTTCTTATCAGTTTAATATCTGATATGTCCTCCATTTGAGGACTGCATATTAAATGGATTTTTAGAAACAGGAGTTTGATACGGGAGCTTGCTCCGTCGACTCCACGCATCGACCTGGCCTTGCAGTGCTGCTGGGAACGGTGCACTACTTCCCCCATCTTGTAAAATGGTAACTGGCTTCTGAAATGATCAGGGCATCTCAGAAAATTGAGTGCAAGGCACCAGAGCCCCTTAGCGGGCCAGTGTGATAGGGAGCGCTACGGCTCGCTAGCTACAGCGCCAAATCGTCCAGCTTTCTGATAGGGAGCGCCTGGCAGGAGTGCCATTACATCTCTAAATCTTTGTCTTGCAGGGATGCACAGTGGGGATAATCAGTCAGCACTCCCTCAAGGCCCAAAGTGGGTAATATCGCGAGCGCTTTGGGAGGATTCCCGCTGCCTTTTGCTCATGTTTAAACAACACATGTTTCTGCATCTTCAAACCCAGGCCTTGCGCTTTGTTCAAACTTTCAGTAAATTATTTTGAAATAAGTCCTGAAATAAGAAAAGGTTACGTGAAATAACTTCATGTATTCGACTCGGAGTGACAAGTAAGCCCACTTCAACTCAGTTCCGCTGGCCTAGGTCCAGTCAGGTAAGATTAGCTGCAGAGTAGATACTTAGCCAAGGTGCCATTAAACTTGTCACTACATGGAATACAAGAGCCTCTTTGAACTTTTGCACAAAACAATGACTGTCAAGTATTTCATAGATAAGATTGAGAATGACAGCCATACATCTCATTTATTTTGTAAAGATGCTGAGGTTTATAAATCTGAGTTTTTTACCTGACTGCTCTCCTTCCACTTAGTGTCGCTACTGACCACAGAGAGATGTCTTCAGTTATTCCAGAAGCATTCTACCAGATCTATTTAACATGAACGAAAACAGCACAATTAAGATCTCACTATGGCAGATGTGTGTGACACTGAAGAAGTCTCATCTTCTTTACATTTCTGTACTTGGTGAAAAACATTTCAGTGGATCAAATCTAAGATATACATAATGACAAGCTAGCAATTGTGTAGATATCTTTACAGTAAATATCTTTGACCGGAGTGGGAGTACAGACAGAAGAAAATGGCAAAAAGAAGAGGACCTGAGAGAGGGAGTGGTGTCTATGAGGCATACTTTCTTCATTTTTGTCTCTTGGATGTGTGAGGTTTGGGTTTTTAGCTTTTGTACCTGCTGCAAATTCTTCCATTAAAGGAGGGATGAAAACATGGATACTAACTTGAGTCAGTTTGTTTTATATGGAATCTGGAGCATTAATACAAGAAATTGGGCTTTTCGTGTCTTTTTAACGATAAAAGATGCAGGATTGTAATTAGTGAACAATATGTTTGATTAATCCAGTTTATTCCGCATCAGAAAGAAGTGGGCTGGTCTTAAATAAAAAACTGGAAACTGGATCCAGTCCTGCCTCGCTTGCTCCAGAGCAACTGGGAGGGGTGCGCGTCTCTCAAACCCTGACCGTGATGAGAGGGATTAGGCCGACAGGGCAAGCGAGCCGCTTCTACAGCTGCAGGGCCATTCGCTCTGGTTTCTCTTCATAACGTATAAGTCTTTCGCCTTTTACTAAAGACTTCCGTGGAGGGCAACGCCAATGAGTTGATCTTATTTTTGGCAGGCTTTGCCTCTGGTGTAAGCCTTACCTGCTTGTCCAAAGTAAAGGAGATCCAGCCAAATGTGGTGTTGGGACGTTTGCCCCTTCTACCCATTGCGATCAACGTTATGTTATTAGCTGTGCTAAACTGTTGTTCAATGGTCACTGTCTGCAGTGCAGCAACGAGACAGTGTTTTAAAGAGTTCTCTCTGCATTGTGTCGGTGGGCGGAGGTGCAAATTAGCCACTCTGTGCCAAAAGAGGGCACCGATGCAAGTGTGCACCACTCATACAAGGTAGAGTCTGGTGCCGAGAGCAGGAAGACATCGCTTCTCGGCCTTTTGGCTAAGATCCAAGTGTAGTATCTGTTCTTATCAGTTTAATATCTGATATGTCCTCCATTTGAGGACTGCATATTAAATGGATTTTTAGAAACAGGAGTTTGATACGGGAGCTTGCTCCGTCGACTCCACGCATCGACCTGGCCTTGCAGTGCTGCTGGGAACGGTGCACTACTTCCCCCATCTTGTAAAATGGTAACTGGCTTCTGAAATGATCAGGGCATCTCAGAAAATTGAGTGCAAGGCACCAGAGCCCCTTAGCGGGCCAGTGTGATAGGGAGCGCTACGGCTCGCTAGCTACAGCGCCAAATCGTCCAGCTTTCTGATAGGGAGCGCCTGGCAGGAGTGCCATTACATCTCTAAATCTTTGTCTTGCAGGGATGCACAGTGGGGATAATCAGTCAGCACTCCCTCAAGGCCCAAAGTGGGTAATATCGCGAGCGCTTTGGGAGGATTCCCGCTGCCTTTTGCTCATGTTTAAACAACACATGTTTCTGCATCTTCAAACCCAGGCCTTGCGCTTTGTTCAAACTTTCAGTAAATTATTTTGAAATAAGTCCTGAAATAAGAAAAGGTTACGTGAAATAACTTCATGTATTCGACTCGGAGTGACAAGTAAGCCCACTTCAACTCAGTTCCGCTGGCCTAGGTCCAGTCAGGTAAGATTAGCTGCAGAGTAGATACTTAGCCAAGGTGCCATTAAACTTGTCACTACATGGAATACAAGAGCCTCTTTGAACTTTTGCACAAAACAATGACTGTCAAGTATTTCATAGATGAGATTGAGAATGACAGCCATACATCTCATTTATTTTGTAAAGATGCTGAGGTTTATAAATCTGAGTTTTTTACCTGACTGCTCTCCTTCCACTTAGTGTCGCTACTGACCACAGAGAGATGTGTTCAGTTATTCCAGAAGCATTCTACCAGATCTATTTTACATGAACGAAAACAGCACAATTAAGATCTCACTATGGCAGATGTGTGTGACACTGAAGAAGTCTCATCTTCTTTACATTCCTGTACTTGGTGAAAAACATTTCAGTGGATCAAATCTAAGATATACATAATGACAAGCTAGCAATTGTGTAGATATCTTTACAGTAAATATCTTTGACCGGAGTGGGAGTACAGACAGAAGAAAATGGCAAAAAGAAGAGGACCTGAGAGAGGGAGTGGTGTCTATGAGGTATACTTTCTTCATTTTTGTCTCTTGGATGTGTGAGGTTTGGGTTTTTAGCTTTTGTACCTCCTGCAAATTCTTCCATTAAAGGAGGGATGAAAACATGGATACTAACTTGAGTCAGTTTGTTTTATATGGAATCTGGAGCATTAATACAAGAAATTGGGCTTTTCTTGTCTTTTTAACGATAAAAGATGCAGGATTGTAATTAGTGAACAATATGTTTGATTAATCCAGTTTATTCCGCATCAGAAAGAAGTGGGCTGGTCTTAAATAGAAAACTGGAAACTGGATCCAGTCCTGCCTCACTTGCTCCAGAGCAACTGGGAGGGGTGCGCGTCTCTCAAACCCTGACCGTGATGAGAGGGATTAGGCCGACAGGGCAAGCGAGCCGCTTCTACAGCTGCAGGGCCATTCGCTCTGGTTTCTCTTCATAACGTATAGGTCTTTCGCCTTTTACTAAAGACTTCCGTGGAGGGCAACGCCAATGAGTTGATCTTATTTTTGGCAGGCTTTGCCTCTGGTGTAAGCCTTACCTGCTTGTCCAAAGTAAAGGAGATCCAGCCAAATGTGGTGTTGGGACGTTTGCCCCTTCTACCCATTGCGATCAACGTTATGTTATTAGCTGTGCTAAACTGTTGTTCAATGGTCACTGTCTGCAGTGCAGCAACGAGACAGTGTTTTAAAGAGTTCTCTCTGCATTGTGTTGGTGGGTGGAGGTGCAAATTAGCCACTCTGTGCCAAAAGAGGGCACCGATGCAAGTGTGCACCACTCATACAAGGTAGAGTCTGGTGCCGAGAGCAGGAAGACATCGCTTCTCGGCCTTTTGGCTAAGATCAAGTGTAGTATCTGTTCTTATCAGTTTAATATCTGATATGTCCTCCATTTGAGGACTGCATATTAAATGGATTTTTAGAAACAGGAGTTTGATACGGGAGCTTGCTCCGTCGACTCCACGCATCGACCTGGCCTTGCAGTGCTGCTGGGAACGGTGCACTACTTCCCCCATCTTGTAAAATGGTAACTGGCTTCTGAAATGATCAGGGCATCTCAGAAAATTGAGTGCAAGGCACCAGAGCCCCTTAGCGGGCCAGTGTGATAGGGAGCGCTACGGCTCGCTAGCTACAGCGCCAAATCGTCCAGCTTTCTGATAGGGAGCGCCTGGCAGGAGTGCCATTACATCTCTAAATCTTTGTCTTGCAGGGATGCACAGTGGGGATAATCAGTCAGCACTCCCTCAAGGCCCAAAGTGGGTAATATCGCGAGCGCTTTGGGAGGATTCCCGCTGCCTTTTGCTCATGTTTAAACAACACATGTTTCTGCATCTTCAAACCCAGGCCTTGCGCTTTGTTCAAACTTTCAGTAAATTATTTTGAAATAAGTCCTGAAATAAGAAAAGGTTACGTGAAATAACTTCATGTATTCGACTCGGAGTGACAAGTAAGCCCACTTCAACTCAGTTCCGCTGGCCTAGGTCCAGTCAGGTAAGATTAGCTGCAGAGTAGATACTTAGCCAAGGTGCCATTAAACTTGTCACTACATGGAATACAAGAGCCTCTTTGAACTTTTGCACAAAACAATGACTGTCAAGTATTTCATAGATAAGATTGAGAATGACAGCCATAAATCTCATTTATTTTGTAAAGATGCTGAGGTTTATAAATCTGAGTTTTTTACCTGACTGCTCTCCTTCCACTTAGTGTCGCTACTGACCACAGAGAGATGTGTTCAGTTATTCCAGAAGCATTCTACCAGATCTATTTAACATGAACGAAAACAGCACAATTAAGATCTCACTATGGCAGATGTGTGTGACACTGAAGAAGTCTCATCTTCTTTACATTTCTGTACTTGGTGAAAAACATTTCAGTGGATCAAATCTAAGATATACATAATGACAAGCTAGCAATTGTGTAGATATCTTTACAGTAAATATCTTTGACCGGAGTGGGAGTACAGACAGAAGAAAATGGCAAAAAGAAGAGGACCTGAGAGAGGGAGTGGTGTCTATGAGGTATACTTTCTTCATTTTTGTCTCTTGGATGTGTGAGGTTTGGGTTTTTAGCTTTTGTCCCTGCTGCAAATTCTTCCATTAAAGGAGGGATGAAAACGTGGATACTAACTTGAGTCAGTTTGTTTTATATGGAATCTGGAGCATTAATACAAGAAATTGGGCTTTTCGTGTCTTTTTAACGATAAAAGATGCAGGATTGTAATTAGTGAACAATATGTTTGATTAATCCAGTTTATTCCGCATCAGAAAGAAGTGGGCTGGTCTTAAATAGAAAACTGGAAACTGGATCCAGTCTCTCAAACCCTGACCGTGATGAGAGGGATTAGGCCGACAGGGCAAGCGAGCCGCTTCTACAGCTGCAGGGCCATTCGCTCTGGTTTCTCTTCATAACGTATAAGTCTTTCGCCTTTTACTAAAGACTTCCGTGAAGGGCAACGCCAATGAGTTGATCTTATTTTTGGCAGGCTTTGCCTCTGGTGTAAGCCTTACCTGCTTGTCCAAAGTAAAGGAGATCCAGCCAAATGTGGTGTTGGGACGTTTGCCCCTTCTACCCATTGCGATCAACGTTATGTTATTAGCTGTGCTAAACTGTTGTTCAATGGTCACTGTCTGCAGTGCAGCAACGAGACAGTGTTTTAAAGAGTTCTCTCTGCATTGTGTCGGTGGGCGGAGGTGCAAATTAGCCACTCTGTGCCAAAAGAGGGCACCGATGCAAGTGTGCACCACTCATACAAGCTAGAGTCTGGTGCCGAGAGCAGGAAGACATCGCTTCTCGGCCTTTTGGCTAAGATCAAGTGTAGTATCTGTTCTTATCAGTTTAATATCTGATATGTCCTCCATTTGAGGACTGCATATTAAATGGATTTTTAGAAACAGGAGTTTGATACGGGAGCTTGCTCCGTTGACTCCACGCATCGACCTGGCCTTGCAGTGCTGCTGGGAACGGTGCACTACTTTCCCCCATCTTGTAAAATGGTAACTGGCTTCTGAAATGATCAGGGCATCTCAGAAAATTGAGTGCAAGGCACCAGAGCCCCTTAGCGGGCCAGTGTGATAGGGAGCGCTACGGCTCGCTAGCTACAGCGCCAAATCGTCCAGCTTTCTGATAGGGAGCGCCTGGCAGGAGTGCCATTACATCTCTAAATCTTTGTCTTGCAGGGATGCACAGTGGGGATAATCAGTCAGCACTCCCTCAAGGCCCAAAGTGGGTAATATCGCGAGCGCTTTGGGAGGATTCCCGCTGCCTTTTGCTCATGTTTAAACAACACATGTTTCTGCATCTTCAAACCCAGGCCTTGCGCTTTGTTCAAACTTTCAGTAAATTATTTTGAAATAAGTCCTGAAATAAGAAAAGGTTACGTGAAATAACTTCATGTATTCGACTCGGAGTGACAAGTAAGCCCACTTCAACTCAGTTCCGCTGGCCTAGGTCCAGTCAGGTAAGATTAGCTGCAGAGTAGATACTTAGCCAAGGTGCCATTAAACTTGTCACTACATGGAATACAAGAGCCTCTTTGAACTTTTGCACAAAACAATGACTGTCAAGTATTTCATAGATAAGATTGAGAATGACAGCCATACATCTCATTTATTTTGTAAAGATGCTGAGGTTTATAAATCTGAGTTTTTTACCTGACTGCTCTCCTTCCACTTAGTGTCGCTACTGACCACAGAGAGATGTCTTCAGTTATTCCAGAAGCATTCTACCAGATCTATTTAACATGAACGAAAACAGCACAATTAAGATCTCACTATGGCAGATGTGTGTGACACTGAAGAAGTCTCATCTTCTTTACATTTCTGTACTTGGTGAAAAACATTTCAGTGGATCAAATCTAAGATATACATAATGACAAGCTAGCAATTGTGTAGATATCTTTACAGTAAATATCTTTGACCGGAGTGGGAGTACAGACAGAAGAAAATGGCAAAAAGAAGAGGACCTGAGAGAGGGAGTGGTGTCTATGAGGCATACTTTCTTCATTTTTGTCTCTTGGATGTGTGAGGTTTGGGTTTTTAGCTTTTGTACCTGCTGCAAATTCTTCCATTAAAGGAGGGATGAAAACATGGATACTAACTTGAGTCAGTTTGTTTTATATGGAATCTGGAGCATTAATACAAGAAATTGGGCTTTTCGTGTCTTTTTAACGATAAAAGATGCAGGATTGTAATTAGTGAACAATATGTTTGATTAATCCAGTTTATTCCGCATCAGAAAGAAGTGGGCTGGTCTTAAATAGAAAACTGGAAACTGGATCCAGTCCTGCCTCGCTTGCTCCAGAGCAACTGGGAGGGGTGCGCGTCTCTCAAACCCTGACCGTGATGAGAGGGATTAGGCCGACAGGGCAAGCGAGCCGCTTCTACAGCTGCAGGGCCATTCGCTCTGGTTTCTCTTCATAACATATAAGTCTTTCGCCTTTTACTAAAGACTTCTGTGGAGGGCAACGCCAATGAGTTGATCTTATTTTTGGCAGGCTTTGCCTCTGGTGTAAGCCTTACCTGCTTGTCCAAAGTAAAGGAGATCCAGCCAAATGTGGTGTTGGGACGTTTGCCCCTTCTACCCATTGCGATCAACGTTATGTTATTAGCTGTGCTAAACTGTTGTTCAATGGTCACTGTCTGCAGTGCAGCAACGAGACAGTGTTTTAAAGAGTTCTCTCTGCATTGTGTTGGTGGGCGGAGGTGCAAATTAGCCACTCTGTGCCAAAAGAGGGCACCGATGCAAGTGTGCACCACTCATACAAGGTAGAGTCTGGTGCCGAGAGCAGGAAGACATCGCTTCTCGGCCTTTTGGCTAAGATCAAGTGTAGTATCTGTTCTTATCAGTTTAATATCTGATATGTCCTCCATTTGAGGACTGCATATTAAATGGATTTTTAGAAACAGGAGTTTGATACGGGAGCTTGCTCCGTCGACTCCACGCATCGACCTGGCCTTGCAGTGCTGCTGGGAACGGTGCACTACTTCCCCCATCTTGTAAAATGGTAACTGGCTTCTGAAATGATCAGGGCATCTCAGAAAATTGAGTGCAAGGCACCAGAGCCCCTTAGCGGGCCAGTGTGATAGGGAGCGCTACGGCTCGCTAGCTACAGCGCCAAATCGTCCAGCTTTCTGATAGGGAGCGCCTGGCAGGAGTGCCATTACATCTCTAAATCTTTGTCTTGCAGGGATGCACAGTGGGGATAATCAGTCAGCACTCCCTCAAGGCCCAAAGTGGGTAATATCGCGAGCGCTTTGGGAGGATTCCCGCTGCCTTTTGCTCATGTTTAAACAACACATGTTTCTGCATCTTCAAACCCAGGCCTTGCGCTTTGTTCAAACTTTCAGTAAATTATTTTGAAATAAGTCCTGAAATAAGAAAAGGTTACGTGAAATAACTTCATGTATTCGACTCGGAGTGACAAGTAAGCCCACTTCAACTCAGTTCCGCTGGCCTAGGTCCAGTCAGGTAAGATTAGCTGCAGAGTAGATACTTAGCCAAGGTGCCATTAAACTTGTCACTACATGGAATACAAGAGCCTCTTTGAACTTTTGCACAAAACAATGACTGTCAAGTATTTCATAGATAAGATTGAGAATGACAGCCATACATCTCATTTATTTTGTAAAGATGCTGAGGTTTATAAATCTGAGTTTTTTACCTGACTGCTCTCCTTCCACTTAGTGTCGCTACTGACCACAGAGAGATGTCTTCAGTTATTCCAGAAGCATTCTACCAGATCTATTTAACATGAACGAAAACAGCACAATTAAGATCTCACTATGGCAGATGTGTGTGACACTGAAGAAGTCTCATCTTCTTTACATTTCTGTACTTGGTGAAAAACATTTCAGTGGATCAAATCTAAGATATACATAATGACAAGCTAGCAATTGTGTAGATATCTTTACAGTAATTATCTTTGACCGGAGTGGGAGTACAGACAGAAGAAAATGGCAAAAAGAAGAGGACCTGAGAGAGGGAGTGGTGTCTATGAGGTATACTTTCTTCATTTTTGTCTCTTGGATGTGTGAGGTTTGGGTTTTTAGCTTTTGTACCTGCTGCAAATTCTTCCATTAAAGGAGGGATGAAAACATGGATACTAACTTGAGTCAGTTTGTTTTATATGGAATCTGGAGCATTAATACAAGAAATTGGGCTTTTCGTGTCTTTTTAACGATAAAAGATGCAGGATTGTAATTAGTGAACAATATGTTTGATTAATCCAGTTTATTCCGCATCAGAAAGAAGTGGGCTGGTCTTAAATAGAAAACTGGAAACTGGATCCAGTCCTGCCTCGCTTGCTCCAGAGCAACTGGGAGGGGTGCGCGTCTCTCAAACCCTGACCGTGATGAGAGGGATTAGGCCGACAGGGCAAGCGAGCCGCTTCTACAGCTGCAGGGCCATTCGCTCTGGTTTCTCTTCATAACGTATAAGTCTTTCGCCTTTTACTAAAGACTTCCGTGGAGGGCAACGCCAATGAGTTGATCTTATTTTTGGCAGGCTTTTCCTCTGGTGTAAGCCTTACCTGCTTGTCCAAAGTAAAGGAGATCCAGCCAAATGTGGTGTTGGGACGTTTGCCCCTTCTACCCATTGCAATCAACGTTATGTTATTAGCTGTGCTAAACTGTTGTTCAATGGTCACTGTCTGCAGTGCAGCAACGAGACAGTGTTTTAAAGAGTTCTCTCTGCATTGTGTCGGTGGGCGGAGGTGCAAATTAGCCACTCTGTGCCAAAAGAGGGCACCGATGCAAGTGTGCACCACTCATACAAGGTAGAGTCTGGTGCCGAGAGCAGGAAGACATCGCTTCTCGGCCTTTTGGCTAAGATCAAGTGTAGTATCTGTTCTTATCAGTTTAATATCTGATATGTCCTCCATTTGAGGACTGCATATTAAATGGATTTTTAGAAACAGGAGTTTGATACGGGAGCTTGCTCCGTCGACTCCACGCATCGACCTGGCCTTGCAGTGCTGCTGGGAACGGTGCACTACTTCCCCCATCTTGTAAAATGGTAACTGGCTTCTGAAATGATCAGGGCATCTCAGAAAATTGAGTGCAAGGCACCAGAGCCCCTTAGCGGGCCAGTGTGATAGGGAGCGCTACGGCTCGCTAGCTACAGCGCCAAATCGTCCAGCTTTCTGATAGGGAGCGCCTGGCAGGAGTGCCATTACATCTCTAAATCTTTGTCTTGCAGGGATGCACAGTGGGGATAATCAGTCAGCACTCCCTCAAGGCCCAAAGTGGGTAATATCGCGAGCGCTTTGGGAGGATTCCCGCTGCCTTTTGCTCATGTTTAAACAACACATGTTTCTGCATCTTCAAACCCAGGCCTTGCGCTTTGTTCAAACTTTCAGTAAATTATTTTGAAATAAGTCCTGAAATAAGAAAAGGTTACGTGAAATAACTTCATGTATTCGACTCGGAGTGACAAGTAAGCCCACTTCAACTCAGTTCCGCTGGCCTAGGTCCAGTCAGGTAAGATTAGCTGCAGAGTAGATACTTAGCCAAGGTGCCATTAAACTTGTCACTACATGGAATACAAGAGCCTCTTTGAACTTTTGCACAAAACAATGACTGTCAAGTATTTCATAGATAAGATTGAGAATGACAGCCATAAATCTCATTTATTTTGTAAAGATGCTGAGGTTTATAAATCTGAGTTTTTTACCTGACTGCTCTCCTTCCACTTAGTGTCGCTACTGACCACAGAGAGATGTGTTCAGTTATTCCAGAAGCATTCTACCAGATCTATTTAACATGAACGAAAACAGCACAATTAAGATCTCACTATGGCAGATGTGTGTGACACTGAAGAAGTCTCATCTTCTTTACATTTCTGTACTTGGTGAAAAACATTTCAGTGGATCAAATCTAAGATATACATAATGACAAGCTACCAATTGTGTAGATATCTTTACAGTAAATATCTTTGACCGGAGTGGGAGTACAGACAGAAGAAAATGGCAAAAAGAAGAGGACCTGAGAGAGGGAGTGGTGTCTATGAGGTATACTTTCTTCATTTTTGTCTCTTGGATGTGTGAGGTTTGGGTTTTTAGCTTTTGTACCTCCTGCAAATTCTTCCATTAAAGGAGGGATGAAAACATGGATACTAACTTGAGTCAGTTTGTTTTATATGGAATCTGGAGCATTAATACAAGAAATTGGGCTTTTCGTGTCTTTTTAACGATAAAAGATGCAGGATTGTAATTAGTGAACAATATGTTTGATTAATCCAGTTTATTCCGCATCAGAAAGAAGTGGGCTGGTCTTAAATAGAAAACTGGAAACTGGATCCAGTCCTGCCTCGCTTGCTCCAGAGCAACTGGGAGGGGTGCGCGTCTCTCAAACCCTGACCGTGATGAGAGGGATTAGGCCGACAGGGCAAGCGAGCCGCTTCTACAGCTGCAGGGCCATTCGCTCTGGTTTCTCTTCATAACGTATAAGTCTTTCGCCTTTTACTAAAGACTTCCGTGGAGGGCAACGCCAATGAGTTGATCTTATTTTTGGCAGGCTTTGCCTCTGGTGTAAGCCTTACCTGCTTGTCCAAAGTAAAGGAGATCCAGCCAAATGTGGTGTTGGGACGTTTGCCCCTTCTACCCATTGCGATCAACGTTATGTTATTAGCTGTGCTAAACTGTTGTTCAATGGTCACTGTCTGCAGTGCAGCAACGAGACAGTGTTTTAAAGAGTTCTCTCTGCATTGTGTCGGTGGGCGGAGGTGCAAATTAGCCACTCTGTGCCAAAAGAGGGCACCGATGCAAGTGTGCACCACTCATACAAGGTAGAGTCTGGTGCCGAGAGCAGGAAGACATCGCTTCTCGGCCTTTTGGCTAAGATCAAGTGTAGTATCTGTTCTTATCAGTTTAATATCTGATATGTCCTCCATTTGAGGACTGCATATTAAATGGATTTTTAGAAACAGGAGTTTGATACGGGAGCTTGCTCCGTCGACTCCACGCATCGACCTGGCCTTGCAGTGCTGCTGGGAACGGTGCACTACTTCCCCCATCTTGTAAAATGGTAACTGGCTTCTGAAATGATCAGGGCATCTCAGAAAATTGAGTGCAAGGCACCAGAGCCCCTTAGCGGGCCAGTGTGATAGGGAGCGCTACGGCTCGCTAGCTACAGCGCCAAATCGTCCAGCTTTCTGATAGGGAGCGCCTGGCAGGAGTGCCATTACATCTCTAAATCTTTGTCTTGCAGGGATGCACAGTGGGGATAATCAGTCAGCACTCCCTCAAGGCCCAAAGTGGGTAATATCGCGAGCGCTTTGGGAGGATTCCCGCTGCCTTTTGCTCATGTTTAAACAACACATGTTTCTGCATCTTCAAACCCAGGCCTTGCGCTTTGTTCAAACTTTCAGTAAATTATTTTGAAATAAGTCCTGAAATAAGAAAAGGTTACCTGAAATAACTTCATGTATTCGACTCGGAGTGACAAGTAAGCCCACTTCAACTCAGTTCCGCTGGCCTAGGTCCAGTCAGGTAAGATTAGCTGCAGAGTAGATACTTAGCCAAGGTGCCATTAAACTTGTCACTACATGGAATACAAGAGCCTCTTTGAACTTTTGCACAAAACAATGACTGTCAAGTATTTCATAGATAAGATTGAGAATGACAGCCATACATCTCATTTATTTTGTAAAGATGCTGAGGTTTATAAATCTGAGTTTTTTACCTGACTGCTCTCCTTCCACTTAGTGTCGCTACTGACCACAGAGAGATGTGTTCAGTTATTCCAGAAGCATTCTACCAGATCTATTTAACATGAACGAAAACAGCACAATTAAGATCTCACTATGGCAGATGTGTGTGACACTGAAGAAGTCTCATCTTCTTTACATTTCTGTACTTGGTGAAAAACATTTCAGTGGATCAAATCTAAGATATACATAATGACAAGCTAGCAATTGTGTAGATATCTTTACAGTAAATATCTTTGACCGGAGTGGGAGTACAGACAGAAGAAAATGGCAAAAAGAAGAGGACCTGAGAGAGGGAGTGGTGTCTATGAGGTATACTTTCTTCATTTTTGTCTCTTGGATGTGTGAGGTTTGGGTTTTTAGCTTTTGTACCTGCTGCAAATTCTTCCATTAAAGGAGGGATGAAAACATGGATACTAACTTGAGTCAGTTTGTTTTATATGGAATCTGGAGCATTAATACAAGAAATTGGGCTTTTCGTGTCTTTTTAACGATAAAAGATGCAGGATTGTAATTAGTGAACAATATGTTTGATTAATCCAGTTTATTCCGCATCAGAAAGAAGTGGGCTGGTCTTAAATAGAAAACTGGAAACTGGATCCAGTCCTGCCTCGCTTGCTCCAGAGCAACTGGGAGGGGTGCGCGTCTCTCAAACCCTGACCGTGATGAGAGGGATTAGGCCGACAGGGCAAGCGAGCCGCTTCTACAGCTGCAGGGCCATTCGCTCTGGTTTCTCTTCATAACGTATAAGTCTTTCGCCTTTTACTAAAGACTTCCGTGGAGGGCAACGCCAATGAGTTGATCTTATTTTTGGCAGGCTTTGCCTCTGGTGTAAGCCTTACCTGCTTGTCCAAAGTAAAGGAGATCCAGCCAAATGTGGTGTTGGGACGTTTGCCCCTTCTACCCATTGCGATCAACGTTATGTTATTAGCTGTGCTAAACTGTTGTTCAATGGTCACTGTCTGCAGTGCAGCAACGAGACAGTGTTTTAAAGAGTTCTCTCTGCATTGTGTCGGTGGGCGGAGGTGCAAATTAGCCACTCTGTGCCAAAAGAGGGCACCGATGCAAGTGTGCACCACTCATACAAGGTAGAGTCTGGTGCCGAGAGCAGGAAGACATCGCTTCTCGGCCTTTTGGCTAAGATCAAGTGTAGTATCTGTTCTTATCAGTTTAATATCTGATATGTCCTCCATTTGAGGACTGCATATTAAATGGATTTTTAGAAACAGGAGTTTGATACGGGAGCTTGCTCCGTCGACTCCACGCATCGACCTGGCCTTGCAGTGCTGCTGGGAACGGTGCACTACTTCCCCCATCTTGTAAAATGGTAACTGGCTTCTGAAATGATCAGGGCATCTCAGAAAATTGAGTGCAAGGCACCAGAGCCCCTTAGCGGGCCAGTGTGATAGGGAGCGCTACGGCTCGCTAGCTACAGCGCCAAATCGTCCAGCTTTCTGATAGGGAGCGCCTGGCAGGAGTGCCATTACATCTCTAAATCTTTGTCTTGCAGGGATGCACAGTGGGGATAATCAGTCAGCACTCCCTCAAGGCCCAAAGTGGGTAATATCGCGAGCGCTTTGGGAGGATTCCCGCTGCCTTTTGCTCATGTTTAAACAACACATGTTTCTGCATCTTCAAACCCAGGCCTTGCGCTTTGTTCAAACTTTCAGTAAATTATTTTGAAATAAGTCCTGAAATAAGAAAAGGTTACCTGAAATAACTTCATGTATTCGACTCGGAGTGACAAGTAAGCCCACTTCAACTCAGTTCCGCTGGCCTAGGTCCAGTCAGGTAAGATTAGCTGCAGAGTAGATACTTAGCCAAGGTGCCATTAAACTTGTCACTACATGGAATACAAGAGCCTCTTTGAACTTTTGCACAAAACAATGACTGTCAAGTATTTCATAGATAAGATTGAGAATGACAGCCATACATCTCATTTATTTTGTAAAGATGCTGAGGTTTATAAATCTGAGTTTTTTACCTGACTGCTCTCCTTCCACTTAGTGTCGCTACTGACCACAGAGAGATGTGTTCAGTTATTCCAGAAGCATTCTACCAGATCTATTTAACATGAACGAAAACAGCACAATTAAGATCTCACTATGGCAGATGTGTGTGACACTGAAGAAGTCTCATCTTCTTTACATTTCTGTACTTGGTGAAAAACATTTCAGTGGATCAAATCTAAGATATACATAATGACAAGCTAGCAATTGTGTAGATATCTTTACAGTAAATATCTTTGACCGGAGTGGGAGTACAGACAGAAGAAAATGGCAAAAAGAAGAGGACCTGAGAGAGGGAGTGGTGTCTATGAGGTATACTTTCTTCATTTTTGTCTCTTGGATGTGTGAGGTTTGGGTTTTTAGCTTTTGTACCTGCTGCAAATTCTTCCATTAAAGGAGGGATGAAAACATGGATACTAACTTGAGTCAGTTTGTTTTATATGGAATCTGGAGCATTAATACAAGAAATTGGGCTTTTCGTGTCTTTTTAACGATAAAAGATGCAGGATTGTAATTAGTGAACAATATGTTTGATTAATCCAGTTTATTCCGCATCAGAAAGAAGTGGGCTGGTCTTAAATAGAAAACTGGAAACTGGATCCAGTCCTGCCTCGCTTGCTCCAGAGCAACTGGGAGGGGTGCGCGTCTCTCAAACCCTGACCGTGATGAGAGGGATTAGGCCGACAGGGCAAGCGAGCCGCTTCTACAGCTGCAGGGCCATTCGCTCTGGTTTCTCTTCATAACGTATAAGTCTTTCGCCTTTTACTAAAGACTTCCGTGGAGGGCAACGCCAATGAGTTGATCTTATTTTTGGCAGGCTTTGCCTCTGGTGTAAGCCTTACCTGCTTGTCCAAAGTAAAGGAGATCCAGCCAAATGTGGTGTTGGGACGTTTGCCCCTTCTACCCATTGCGATCAACGTTATGTTATTAGCTGTGCTAAACTGTTGTTCAATGGTCACTGTCTGCAGTGCAGCAACGAGACAGTGTTTTAAAGAGTTCTCTCTGCATTGTGTCGGTGGGCGGAGGTGCAAATTAGCCACTCTGTGCCAAAAGAGGGCACCGATGCAAGTGTGCACCACTCATACAAGGTAGAGTCTGGTGCCGAGAGCAGGAAGACATCGCTTCTCGGCCTTTTGGCTAAGATCAAGTGTAGTATCTGTTCTTATCAGTTTAATATCTGATATGTCCTCCATTTGAGGACTGCATATTAAATGGATTTTTAGAAACAGGAGTTTGATACGGGAGCTTGCTCCGTCGACTCCACGCATCGACCTGGCCTTGCAGTGCTGCTGGGAACGGTGCACTACTTCCCCCATCTTGTAAAATGGTAACTGGCTTCTGAAATGATCAGGGCATCTCAGAAAATTGAGTGCAAGGCACCAGAGCCCCTTAGCGGGCCAGTGTGATAGGGAGCGCTACGGCTCGCTAGCTACAGCGCCAAATCGTCCAGCTTTCTGATAGGGAGCGCCTGGCAGGAGTGCCATTACATCTCTAAATCTTTGTCTTGCAGGGATGCACAGTGGGGATAATCAGTCAGCACTCCCTCAAGGCCCAAAGTGGGTAATATCGCGAGCGCTTTGGGAGGATTCCCGCTGCCTTTTGCTCATGTTTAAACAACACATGTTTCTGCATCTTCAAACCCAGGCCTTGCGCTTTGTTCAAACTTTCAGTAAATTATTTTGAAATAAGTCCTGAAATAAGAAAAGGTTACCTGAAATAACTTCATGTATTCGACTCGGAGTGACAAGTAAGCCCACTTCAACTCAGTTCCGCTGGCCTAGGTCCAGTCAGGTAAGATTAGCTGCAGAGTAGATACTTAGCCAAGGTGCCATTAAACTTGTCACTACATGGAATACAAGAGCCTCTTTGAACTTTTGCACAAAACAATGACTGTCAAGTATTTCATAGATAAGATTGAGAATGACAGCCATAAATCTCATTTATTTTGTAAAGATGCTGAGGTTTATAAATCTGAGTTTTTTACCTGACTGCTCTCCTTCCACTTAGTGTCGCTACTGACCACAGAGAGATGTCTTCAGTTATTCCAGAAGCATTCTACCAGATCTATTTAACATGAACGAAAACAGCACAATTAAGATCTCACTATGGCAGATGTGTGTGACACTGAAGAAGTCTCATCTTCTTTACATTTCTGTACTTGGTGAAAAACATTTCAGTGGATCAAATCTAAGATATACATAATGACAAGCTAGCAATTGTGTAGATATCTTTATAGTAAATATCTTTGACCGGAGTGGGAGTACAGACAGAAGAAAATGGCAAAAAGAAGAGGACCTGAGAGAGGGAGTGGTGTCTATGAGGTATACTTTCTTCATTTTTGTCTCTTGGATGTGTGAGGTTTGGGTTTTTAGCTTTTGTACCTCCTGCAAATTCTTCCATTAAAGGAGGGATGAAAACATGGATACTAACTTGAGTCAGTTTGTTTTATATGGAATCTGGAGCATTAATACAAGAAATTGGGCTTTTCGTGTCTTTTTAACGATAAAAGATGCAGGATTGTAATTAGTGAACAATATGTTTGATTAATCCAGTTTATTCCGCATCAGAAAGAAGTGGGCTGGTCTTAAATAGAAAACTGGAAACTGGATCCAGTCCTGCCTCGCTTGCTCCAGAGCAACTGGGAGGGGTGCGCGTCTCTCAAACCCTGACCGTGATGAGAGGGATTAGGCCGACAGGGCAAGCGAGCCGCTTCTACAGCTGCAGGGCCATTCGCTCTGGTTTCTCTTCATAACGTATAAGTCTTTCGCCTTTTACTAAAGACTTCCGTGGAGGGCAACGCCAATGAGTTGATCTTATTTTTGGCAGGCTTTGCCTCTGGTGTAAGCCTTACCTGCTTGTCCAAAGTAAAGGAGATCCAGCCAAATGTGGTGTTGGGACGTTTGCCCCTTCTACCCATTGCGATCAACGTTATGTTATTAGCTGTGCTAAACTGTTGTTCAATGGTCACTGTCTGCAGTGCAGCAACGAGACAGTGTTTTAAAGAGTTCTCTCTGCATTGTGTCGGTGGGCGGAGGTGCAAATTAGCCACTCTGTGCCAAAAGAGGGCACCGATGCAAGTGTGCACCACTCATACAAGGTAGAGTCTGGTGCCGAGAGCAGGAAGACATCGCTTCTCGGCCTTTTGGCTAAGATCAAGTGTAGTATCTGTTCTTATCAGTTTAATATCTGATATGTCCTCCATTTGAGGACTGCATATTAAATGGATTTTTAGAAACAGGAGTTTGATACGGGAGCTTGCTCCGTCGACTCCACGCATCAACCTGGCCTTGCAGTGCTGCTGGGAACGGTGCACTACTTCCCCCATCTTGTAAAATGGTAACTGGCTTCTGAAATGATCAGGGCATCTCAGAAAATTGAGTGCAAGGCACCAGAGCCCCTTAGCGGGCCAGTGTGATAGGGAGCGCTACGGCTCGCTAGCTACAGCGCCAAATCGTCCAGCTTTCTGATAGGGAGCGCCTGGCAGGAGTGCCATTACATCTCTAAATCTTTGTCTTGCAGGGATGCACAGTGGGGATAATCAGTCAGCACTCCCTCAAGGCCCAAAGTGGGTAATATCGCGAGCGCTTTGGGAGGATTCCCGCTGCCTTTTGCTCATGTTTAAACAACACATGTTTCTGCATCTTCAAACCCAGGCCTTGCGCTTTGTTCAAACTTTCAGTAAATTATTTTGAAATAAGTCCTGAAATAAGAAAAGGTTACGTGAAATAACTTCATGTATTCGACTCGGAGTGACAAGTAAGCCCACTTCAACTCAGTTCCGCTGGCCTAGGTCCAGTCAGGTAAGATTAGCTGCAGAGTAGATACTTAGCCAAGGTGCCATTAAACTTGTCACTACATGGAATACAAGAGCCTCTTTGAACTTTTGCACAAAACAATGACTGTCAAGTATTTCATAGATAAGATTGAGAATGACAGCCATACATCTCATTTATTTTGTAAAGATGCTGAGGTTTATAAATCTGAGTTTTTTACCTGACTGCTCTCCTTCCACTTAGTGTCGCTACTGACCACAGAGAGATGTCTTCAGTTATTCCAGAAGCATTCTACCAGATCTATTTAACATGAACGAAAACAGCACAATTAAGATCTCACTATGGCAGATGTGTGTGACACTGAAGAAGTCTCATCTTCTTTACATTTCTGTACTTGGTGAAAAACATTTCAGTGGATCAAATCTAAGATATACATAATGACAAGCTAGCAATTGTGTAGATATCTTTACAGTAAATATCTTTGACCGGAGTGGGAGTACAGACAGAAGAAAATGGCAAAAAGAAGAGGACCTGAGAGAGGGAGTGGTGTCTATGAGGTATACTTTCTTCATTTTTGTCTCTTGGATGTGTGAGGTTTGGGTTTTTAGCTTTTGTACCTGCTGCAAATTCTTCCATTAAAGGAGGGATGAAAACATGGATACTAACTTGAGTCAGTTTGTTTTATATGGAATCTGGAGCATTAATACAAGAAATTGGGCTTTTCGTGTCTTTTTAACGATAAAAGATGCAGGATTGTAATTAGTGAACAATATGTTTGATTAATCCAGTTTATTCCGCATCAGAAAGAAGTGGGCTGGTCTTAAATAGAAAACTGGAAACTGGATCCAGTCCTGCCTCGCTTGCTCCAGAGCAACTGGGAGGGGTGCGCGTCTCTCAAACCCTGACCGTGATGAGAGGGATTAGGCCGACAGGGCAAGCGAGCCGCTTCTACAGCTGCAGGGCCATTCGCTCTGGTTTCTCTTCATAACGTATAAGTCTTTCGCCTTTTACTAAAGACTTCCGTGGAGGGCAACGCCAATGAGTTGATCTTATTTTTGGCAGGCTTTGCCTCTGGTGTAAGCCTTACCTGCTTGTCCAAAGTAAAGGAGATCCAGCCAAATGTGGTGTTGGGACGTTTGCCCCTTCTACCCATTGCGATCAACGTTATGTTATTAGCTGTGCTAAACTGTTGTTCAATGGTCACTGTCTGCAGTGCAGCAACGAGACAGTGTTTTAAAGAGTTCTCTCTGCATTGTGTCGGTGGGCGGAGGTGCAAATTAGCCACTCTGTGCCAAAAGAGGGCACCGATGCAAGTGTGCACCACTCATACAAGGTAGAGTCTGGTGCCGAGAGCAGGAAGACATCGCTTCTCGGCCTTTTGGCTAAGATCAAGTGTAGTATCTGTTCTTATCAGTTTAATATCTGATATGTCCTCCATTTGAGGACTGCATATTAAATGGATTTTTAGAAACAGGAGTTTGATACGGGAGCTTGCTCCGTCGACTCCACGCATCGACCTGGCCTTGCAGTGCTGCTGGGAACGGTGCACTACTTCCCCCATCTTGTAAAATGGTAACTGGCTTCTGAAATGATCAGGGCATCTCAGAAAATTGAGTGCAAGGCACCAGAGCCCCTTAGCGGGCCAGTGTGATAGGGAGCGCTACGGCTCGCTAGCTACAGCGCCAAATCGTCCAGCTTTCTGATAGGGAGCGCCTGGCAGGAGTGCCATTACATCTCTAAATCTTTGTCTTGCAGGGATGCACAGTGGGGATAATCAGTCAGCACTCCCTCAAGGCCCAAAGTGGGTAATATCGCGAGCGCTTTGGGAGGATTCCCGCTGCCTTTTGCTCATGTTTAAACAACACATGTTTCTGCATCTTCAAACCCAGGCCTTGCGCTTTGTTCAAACTTTCAGTAAATTATTTTGAAATAAGTCCTGAAATAAGAAAAGGTTACGTGAAATAACTTCATGTATTCGACTCGGAGTGACAAGTAAGCCCACTTCAACTCAGTTCCGCTGGCCTAGGTCCAGTCAGGTAAGATTAGCTGCAGAGTAGATACTTAGCCAAGGTGCCATTAAACTTGTCACTACATGGAATACAAGAGCCTCTTTGAACTTTTGCACAAAACAATGACTGTCAAGTATTTCATAGATAAGATTGAGAATGACAGCCATACATCTCATTTATTTTGTAAAGATGCTGAGGTTTATAAATCTGAGTTTTTTACCTGACTGCTCTCCTTCCACTTAGTGTCGCTACTGACCACAGAGAGATGTCTTCAGTTATTCCAGAAGCATTCTACCAGATCTATTTAACATGAACGAAAACAGCACAATTAAGATCTCACTATGGCAGATGTGTGTGACACTGAAGAAGTCTCATCTTCTTTACATTTCTGTACTTGGTGAAAAACATTTCAGTGGATCAAATCTAAGATATACATAATGACAAGCTAGCAATTGTGTAGATATCTTTACAGTAAATATCTTTGACCGGAGTGGGAGTACAGACAGAAGAAAATGGCAAAAAGAAGAGGACCTGAGAGAGGGAGTGGTGTCTATGAGGCATACTTTCTTCATTTTTGTCTCTTGGATGTGTGAGGTTTGGGTTTTTAGCTTTTGTACCTGCTGCAAATTCTTCCATTAAAGGAGGGATGAAAACATGGATACTAACTTGAGTCAGTTTGTTTTATATGGAATCTGGAGCATTAATACAAGAAATTGGGCTTTTCGTGTCTTTTTAACGATAAAAGATGCAGGATTGTAATTAGTGAACAATATGTTTGATTAATCCAGTTTATTCCGCATCAGAAAGAAGTGGGCTGGTCTTAAATAAAAAACTGGAAACTGGATCCAGTCCTGCCTCGCTTGCTCCAGAGCAACTGGGAGGGGTGCGCGTCTCTCAAACCCTGACCGTGATGAGAGGGATTAGGCCGACAGGGCAAGCGAGCCGCTTCTACAGCTGCAGGGCCATTCGCTCTGGTTTCTCTTCATAACGTATAAGTCTTTCGCCTTTTACTAAAGACTTCCGTGGAGGGCAACGCCAATGAGTTGATCTTATTTTTGGCAGGCTTTGCCTCTGGTGTAAGCCTTACCTGCTTGTCCAAAGTAAAGGAGATCCAGCCAAATGTGGTGTTGGGACGTTTGCCCCTTCTACCCATTGCGATCAACGTTATGTTATTAGCTGTGCTAAACTGTTGTTCAATGGTCACTGTCTGCAGTGCAGCAACGAGACAGTGTTTTAAAGAGTTCTCTCTGCATTGTGTCGGTGGGCGGAGGTGCAAATTAGCCACTCTGTGCCAAAAGAGGGCACCGATGCAAGTGTGCACCACTCATACAAGGTAGAGTCTGGTGCCGAGAGCAGGAAGACATCGCTTCTCGGCCTTTTGGCTAAGATCCAAGTGTAGTATCTGTTCTTATCAGTTTAATATCTGATATGTCCTCCATTTGAGGACTGCATATTAAATGGATTTTTAGAAACAGGAGTTTGATACGGGAGCTTGCTCCGTCGACTCCACGCATCGACCTGGCCTTGCAGTGCTGCTGGGAACGGTGCACTACTTCCCCCATCTTGTAAAATGGTAACTGGCTTCTGAAATGATCAGGGCATCTCAGAAAATTGAGTGCAAGGCACCAGAGCCCCTTAGCGGGCCAGTGTGATAGGGAGCGCTACGGCTCGCTAGCTACAGCGCCAAATCGTCCAGCTTTCTGATAGGGAGCGCCTGGCAGGAGTGCCATTACATCTCTAAATCTTTGTCTTGCAGGGATGCACAGTGGGGATAATCAGTCAGCACTCCCTCAAGGCCCAAAGTGGGTAATATCGCGAGCGCTTTGGGAGGATTCCCGCTGCCTTTTGCTCATGTTTAAACAACACATGTTTCTGCATCTTCAAACCCAGGCCTTGCGCTTTGTTCAAACTTTCAGTAAATTATTTTGAAATAAGTCCTGAAATAAGAAAAGGTTACGTGAAATAACTTCATGTATTCGACTCGGAGTGACAAGTAAGCCCACTTCAACTCAGTTCCGCTGGCCTAGGTCCAGTCAGGTAAGATTAGCTGCAGAGTAGATACTTAGCCATGGTGCCATTAAACTTGTCACTACATGGAATACAAGAGCCTCTTTGAACTTTTGCACAAAACAATGACTGTCAAGTATTTCATAGATAAGATTGAGAATGACAGCCATACATCTCATTTATTTTGTAAAGATGCTGAGGTTTATAAATCTGAGTTTTTTACCTGACTGCTCTCCTTCCACTTAGTGTCGCTACTGACCACAGAGAGATGTGTTCAGTTATTCCAGAAGCATTCTACCAGATCTATTTTACATGAACGAAAACAGCACAATTAAGATCTCACTATGGCAGATGTGTGTGACACTGAAGAAGTCTCATCTTCTTTACATTCCTGTACTTGGTGAAAAACATTTCAGTGGATCAAATCTAAGATATACATAATGACAAGCTAGCAATTGTGTAGATATCTTTACAGTAAATATCTTTGACCGGAGTGGGAGTACAGACAGAAGAAAATGGCAAAAAGAAGAGGACCTGAGAGAGGGAGTGGTGTCTATGAGGTATACTTTCTTCATTTTTGTCTCTTGGATGTGTGAGGTTTGGGTTTTTAGCTTTTGTACCTCCTGCAAATTCTTCCATTAAAGGAGGGATGAAAACATGGATACTAACTTGAGTCAGTTTGTTTTATATGGAATCTGGAGCATTAATACAAGAAATTGGGCTTTTCTTGTCTTTTTAACGATAAAAGATGCAGGATTGTAATTAGTGAACAATATGTTTGATTAATCCAGTTTATTCCGCATCAGAAAGAAGTGGGCTGGTCTTAAATAGAAAACTGGAAACTGGATCCAGTCCTGCCTCACTTGCTCCAGAGCAACTGGGAGGGGTGCGCGTCTCTCAAACCCTGACCGTGATGAGAGGGATTAGGCCGACAGGGCAAGCGAGCCGCTTCTACAGCTGCAGGGCCATTCGCTCTGGTTTCTCTTCATAACGTATAGGTCTTTCGCCTTTTACTAAAGACTTCCGTGGAGGGCAACGCCAATGAGTTGATCTTATTTTTGGCAGGCTTTGCCTCTGGTGTAAGCCTTACCTGCTTGTCCAAAGTAAAGGAGATCCAGCCAAATGTGGTGTTGGGACGTTTGCCCCTTCTACCCATTGCGATCAACGTTATGTTATTAGCTGTGCTAAACTGTTGTTCAATGGTCACTGTCTGCAGTGCAGCAACGAGACAGTGTTTTAAAGAGTTCTCTCTGCATTGTGTTGGTGGGTGGAGGTGCAAATTAGCCACTCTGTGCCAAAAGAGGGCACCGATGCAAGTGTGCACCACTCATACAAGGTAGAGTCTGGTGCCGAGAGCAGGAAGACATCGCTTCTCGGCCTTTTGGCTAAGATCAAGTGTAGTATCTGTTCTTATCAGTTTAATATCTGATATGTCCTCCATTTGAGGACTGCATATTAAATGGATTTTTAGAAACAGGAGTTTGATACGGGAGCTTGCTCCGTCGACTCCACGCATCGACCTGGCCTTGCAGTGCTGCTGGGAACGGTGCACTACTTCCCCCATCTTGTAAAATGGTAACTGGCTTCTGAAATGATCAGGGCATCTCAGAAAATTGAGTGCAAGGCACCAGAGCCCCTTAGCGGGCCAGTGTGATAGGGAGCGCTACGGCTCGCTAGCTACAGCGCCAAATCGTCCAGCTTTCTGATAGGGAGCGCCTGGCAGGAGTGCCATTACATCTCTAAATCTTTGTCTTGCAGGGATGCACAGTGGGGATAATCAGTCAGCACTCCCTCAAGGCCCAAAGTGGGTAATATCGCGAGCGCTTTGGGAGGATTCCCGCTGCCTTTTGCTCATGTTTAAACAACACATGTTTCTGCATCTTCAAACCCAGGCCTTGCGCTTTGTTCAAACTTTCAGTAAATTATTTTGAAATAAGTCCTGAAATAAGAAAAGGTTACGTGAAATAACTTCATGTATTCGACTCGGAGTGACAAGTAAGCCCACTTCAACTCAGTTCCGCTGGCCTAGGTCCAGTCAGGTAAGATTAGCTGCAGAGTAGATACTTAGCCAAGGTGCCATTAAACTTGTCACTACATGGAATACAAGAGCCTCTTTGAACTTTTGCACAAAACAATGACTGTCAAGTATTTCATAGATAAGATTGAGAATGACAGCCATAAATCTCATTTATTTTGTAAAGATGCTGAGGTTTATAAATCTGAGTTTTTTACCTGACTGCTCTCCTTCCACTTAGTGTCGCTACTGACCACAGAGAGATGTGTTCAGTTATTCCAGAAGCATTCTACCAGATCTATTTAACATGAACGAAAACAGCACAATTAAGATCTCACTATGGCAGATGTGTGTGACACTGAAGAAGTCTCATCTTCTTTACATTTCTGTACTTGGTGAAAAACATTTCAGTGGATCAAATCTAAGATATACATAATGACAAGCTAGCAATTGTGTAGATATCTTTACAGTAAATATCTTTGACCGGAGTGGGAGTACAGACAGAAGAAAATGGCAAAAAGAAGAGGACCTGAGAGAGGGAGTGGTGTCTATGAGGTATACTTTCTTCATTTTTGTCTCTTGGATGTGTGAGGTTTGGGTTTTTAGCTTTTGTCCCTGCTGCAAATTCTTCCATTAAAGGAGGGATGAAAACGTGGATACTAACTTGAGTCAGTTTGTTTTATATGGAATCTGGAGCATTAATACAAGAAATTGGGCTTTTCGTGTCTTTTTAACGATAAAAGATGCAGGATTGTAATTAGTGAACAATATGTTTGATTAATCCAGTTTATTCCGCATCAGAAAGAAGTGGGCTGGTCTTAAATAGAAAACTGGAAACTGGATCCAGTCTCTCAAACCCTGACCGTGATGAGAGGGATTAGGCCGACAGGGCAAGCGAGCCGCTTCTACAGCTGCAGGGCCATTCGCTCTGGTTTCTCTTCATAACGTATAAGTCTTTCGCCTTTTACTAAAGACTTCCGTGAAGGGCAACGCCAATGAGTTGATCTTATTTTTGGCAGGCTTTGCCTCTGGTGTAAGCCTTACCTGCTTGTCCAAAGTAAAGGAGATCCAGCCAAATGTGGTGTTGGGACGTTTGCCCCTTCTACCCATTGCGATCAACGTTATGTTATTAGCTGTGCTAAACTGTTGTTCAATGGTCACTGTCTGCAGTGCAGCAACGAGACAGTGTTTTAAAGAGTTCTCTCTGCATTGTGTCGGTGGGCGGAGGTGCAAATTAGCCACTCTGTGCCAAAAGAGGGCACCGATGCAAGTGTGCACCACTCATACAAGGTAGAGTCTGGTGCCGAGAGCAGGAAGACATCGCTTCTCGGCCTTTTGGCTAAGATCAAGTGTAGTATCTGTTCTTATCAGTTTAATATCTGATATGTCCTCCATTTGAGGACTGCATATTAAATGGATTTTTAGAAACAGGAGTTTGATACGGGAGCTTGCTCCGTCGACTCCACGCATCGACCTGGCCTTGCAGTGCTGCTGGGAACGGTGCACTACTTCCCCCATCTTGTAAAATGGTAACTGGCTTCTGAAATGATCAGGGCATCTCAGAAAATTGAGTGCAAGGCACCAGAGCCCCTTAGCGGGCCAGTGTGATAGGGAGCGCTACGGCTCGCTAGCTACAGCGCCAAATCGTCCAGCTTTCTGATAGGGAGCGCCTGGCAGGAGTGCCATTACATCTCTAAATCTTTGTCTTGCAGGGATGCACAGTGGGGATAATCAGTCAGCACTCCCTCAAGGCCCAAAGTGGGTAATATCGCGAGCGCTTTGGGAGGATTCCCGCTGCCTTTTGCTCATGTTTAAACAACACATGTTTCTGCATCTTCAAACCCAGGCCTTGCGCTTTGTTCAAACTTTCAGTAAATTATTTTGAAATAAGTCCTGAAATAAGAAAAGGTTACGTGAAATAACTTCATGTATTCGACTCGGAGTGACAAGTAAGCCCACTTACACTCAGTTCCGCTGGCCTAGGTCCAGTCAGGTAAGATTAGCTGCAGAGTAGATACTTAGCCAAGGTGCCATTAAACTTGTCACTACATGGAATACAAGAGCCTCTTTGAACTTTTGCACAAAACAATGACTGTCAAGTATTTCATAGATAAGATTGAGAATGACAGCCATACATCTCATTTATTTTGTAAAGATGCTGAGGTTTATAAATCTGAGTTTTTTACCTGACTGCTCTCCTTCCACTTAGTGTCGCTACTGACCACAGAGAGATGTCTTCAGTTATTCCAGAAGCATTCTACCAGATCTATTTAACATGAACGAAAACAGCACAATTAAGATCTCACTATGGCAGATGTGTGTGACACTGAAGAAGTCTCATCTTCTTTACATTTCTGTACTTGGTGAAAAACATTTCAGTGGATCAAATCTAAGATATACATAATGACAAGCTAGCAATTGTGTAGATATCTTTACAGTAAATATCTTTGACCGGAGTGGGAGTACAGACAGAAGAAAATGGCAAAAAGAAGAGGACCTGAGAGAGGGAGTGGTGTCTATGAGGTATACTTTCTTCATTTTTGTCTCTTGGATGTGTGAGGTTTGGGTTTTTAGCTTTTGTACCTGCTGCAAATTCTTCCATTAAAGGAGGGATGAAAACATGGATACTAACTTGAGTCAGTTTGTTTTATATGGAATCTGGAGCATTAATACAAGAAATTGGGCTTTTCGTGTCTTTTTAACGATAAAAGATGCAGGATTGTAATTAGTGAACAATATGTTTGATTAATCCAGTTTATTCCGCATCAGAAAGAAGTGGGCTGGTCTTAAATAAAAAACTGGAAACTGGATCCAGTCCTGCCTCGCTTGCTCCAGAGCAACTGGGAGGGGTGCGCGTCTCTCAAACCCTGACCGTGATGAGAGGGATTAGGCCGACAGGGCAAGCGAGCCGCTTCTACAGCTGCAGGGCCATTCGCTCTGGTTTCTCTTCATAACGTATAAGTCTTTCGCCTTTTACTAAAGACTTCCGTGGAGGGCAACGCCAATGAGTTGATCTTATTTTTGGCAGGCTTTGCCTCTGGTGTAAGCCTTACCTGCTTGTCCAAAGTAAAGGAGATCCAGCCAAATGTGGTGTTGGGACGTTTGCCCCTTCTACCCATTGCGATCAACGTTATGTTATTAGCTGTGCTAAACTGTTGTTCAATGGTCACTGTCTGCAGTGCAGCAACGAGACAGTGTTTTAAAGAGTTCTCTCTGCATTGTGTCGGTGGGCGGAGGTGCAAATTAGCCACTCTGTGCCAAAAGAGGGCACCGATGCAAGTGTGCACCACTCATACAAGGTAGAGTCTGGTGCCGAGAGCAGGAAGACATCGCTTCTCGGCCTTTTGGCTAAGATCAAGTGTAGTATCTGTTCTTATCAGTTTAATATCTGATATGTCCTCCATTTGAGGACTGCATATTAAATGGATTTTTAGAAACAGGAGTTTGATACGGGAGCTTGCTCCGTCGACTCCACGCATCGACCTGGCCTTGCAGTGCTGCTGGGAACGGTGCACTACTTCCCCCATCTTGTAAAATGGTAACTGGCTTCTGAAATGATCAGGGCATCTCAGAAAATTGAGTGCAAGGCACCAGAGCCCCTTAGCGGGCCAGTGTGATAGGGAGCGCTACGGCTCGCTAGCTACAGCGCCAAATCGTCCAGCTTTCTGATAGGGAGCGCCTGGCAGGAGTGCCATTACATCTCTAAATCTTTGTCTTGCAGGGATGCACAGTGGGGATAATCAGTCAGCACTCCCTCAAGGCCCAAAGTGGGTAATATCGCGAGCGCTTTGGGAGGATTCCCGCTGCCTTTTGCTCATGTTTAAACAACACATGTTTCTGCATCTTCAAACCCAGGCCTTGCGCTTTGTTCAAACTTTCAGTAAATTATTTTGAAATAAGTCCTGAAATAAGAAAAGGTTACGTGAAATAACTTCATGTATTCGACTCGGAGTGACAAGTAAGCCCACTTCAACTCAGTTCCGCTGGCCTAGGTCCAGTCAGGTAAGATTAGCTGCAGAGTAGATACTTAGCCAAGGTGCCATTAAACTTGTCACTACATGGAATACAAGAGCCTCTTTGAACTTTTGCACAAAACAATGACTGTCAAGTATTTCATAGATAAGATTGAGAATGACAGCCATACATCTCATTTATTTTGTAAAGATGCTGAGGTTTATAAATCTGAGTTTTTTACCTGACTGCTCTCCTTCCACTTAGTGTCGCTACTGACCACAGAGAGATGTCTTCAGTTATTCCAGAAGCATTCTACCAGATCTATTTAACATGAACGAAAACAGCACAATTAAGATCTCACTATGGCAGATGTGTGTGACACTGAAGAAGTCTCATCTTCTTTACATTTCTGTACTTGGTGAAAAACATTTCAGTGGATCAAATCTAAGATATACATAATGACAAGCTAGCAATTGTGTAGATATCTTTACAGTAAATATCTTTGACCGGAGTGGGAGTACAGACAGAAGAAAATGGCAAAAAGAAGAGGACCTGAGAGAGGGAGTGGTGTCTATGAGGCATACTTTCTTCATTTTTGTCTCTTGGATGTGTGAGGTTTGGGTTTTTAGCTTTTGTACCTGCTGCAAATTCTTCCATTAAAGGAGGGATGAAAACATGGATACTAACTTGAGTCAGTTTGTTTTATATGGAATCTGGAGCATTAATACAAGAAATTGGGCTTTTCGTGTCTTTTTAACGATAAAAGATGCAGGATTGTAATTAGTGAACAATATGTTTGATTAATCCAGTTTATTCCGCATCAGAAAGAAGTGGGCTGGTCTTAAATAAAAAACTGGAAACTGGATCCAGTCCTGCCTCGCTTGCTCCAGAGCAACTGGGAGGGGTGCGCGTCTCTCAAACCCTGACCGTGATGAGAGGGATTAGGCCGACAGGGCAAGCGAGCCGCTTCTACAGCTGCAGGGCCATTCGCTCTGGTTTCTCTTCATAACGTATAAGTCTTTCGCCTTTTACTAAAGACTTCCGTGGAGGGCAACGCCAATGAGTTGATCTTATTTTTGGCAGGCTTTGCCTCTGGTGTAAGCCTTACCTGCTTGTCCAAAGTAAAGGAGATCCAGCCAAATGTGGTGTTGGGACGTTTGCCCCTTCTACCCATTGCGATCAACGTTATGTTATTAGCTGTGCTAAACTGTTGTTCAATGGTCACTGTCTGCAGTGCAGCAACGAGACAGTGTTTTAAAGAGTTCTCTCTGCATTGTGTCGGTGGGCGGAGGTGCAAATTAGCCACTCTGTGCCAAAAGAGGGCACCGATGCAAGTGTGCACCACTCATACAAGGTAGAGTCTGGTGCCGAGAGCAGGAAGACATCGCTTCTCGGCCTTTTGGCTAAGATCCAAGTGTAGTATCTGTTCTTATCAGTTTAATATCTGATATGTCCTCCATTTGAGGACTGCATATTAAATGGATTTTTAGAAACAGGAGTTTGATACGGGAGCTTGCTCCGTCGACTCCACGCATCGACCTGGCCTTGCAGTGCTGCTGGGAACGGTGCACTACTTCCCCCATCTTGTAAAATGGTAACTGGCTTCTGAAATGATCAGGGCATCTCAGAAAATTGAGTGCAAGGCACCAGAGCCCCTTAGCGGGCCAGTGTGATAGGGAGCGCTACGGCTCGCTAGCTACAGCGCCAAATCGTCCAGCTTTCTGATAGGGAGCGCCTGGCAGGAGTGCCATTACATCTCTAAATCTTTGTCTTGCAGGGATGCACAGTGGGGATAATCAGTCAGCACTCCCTCAAGGCCCAAAGTGGGTAATATCGCGAGCGCTTTGGGAGGATTCCCGCTGCCTTTTGCTCATGTTTAAACAACACATGTTTCTGCATCTTCAA
This sequence comes from Telmatherina bonti, assembly GCF_933228915.1. Classification (NCBI taxonomy): domain Eukaryota; kingdom Metazoa; phylum Chordata; class Actinopteri; order Atheriniformes; family Telmatherinidae; genus Telmatherina; species Telmatherina bonti. The sequence continues at coordinate 9,922,194 of NC_136627.1, read as the reverse complement.
ACCCAGGCCTTGCGCTTTGTTCAAACTTTCAGTAAATTATTTTGAAATAAGTCCTGAAATAAGAAAAGGTTACGTGAAATAACTTCATGTATTCGACTCGGAGTGACAAGTAAGCCCACTTCAACTCAGTTCCGCTGGCCTAGGTCCAGTCAGGTAAGATTAGCTGCAGAGTAGATACTTAGCCATGGTGCCATTAAACTTGTCACTACATGGAATACAAGAGCCTCTTTGAACTTTTGCACAAAACAATGACTGTCAAGTATTTCATAGATAAGATTGAGAATGACAGCCATACATCTCATTTATTTTGTAAAGATGCTGAGGTTTATAAATCTGAGTTTTTTACCTGACTGCTCTCCTTCCACTTAGTGTCGCTACTGACCACAGAGAGATGTGTTCAGTTATTCCAGAAGCATTCTACCAGATCTATTTTACATGAACGAAAACAGCACAATTAAGATCTCACTATGGCAGATGTGTGTGACACTGAAGAAGTCTCATCTTCTTTACATTCCTGTACTTGGTGAAAAACATTTCAGTGGATCAAATCTAAGATATACATAATGACAAGCTAGCAATTGTGTAGATATCTTTACAGTAAATATCTTTGACCGGAGTGGGAGTACAGACAGAAGAAAATGGCAAAAAGAAGAGGACCTGAGAGAGGGAGTGGTGTCTATGAGGTATACTTTCTTCATTTTTGTCTCTTGGATGTGTGAGGTTTGGGTTTTTAGCTTTTGTACCTCCTGCAAATTCTTCCATTAAAGGAGGGATGAAAACATGGATACTAACTTGAGTCAGTTTGTTTTATATGGAATCTGGAGCATTAATACAAGAAATTGGGCTTTTCTTGTCTTTTTAACGATAAAAGATGCAGGATTGTAATTAGTGAACAATATGTTTGATTAATCCAGTTTATTCCGCATCAGAAAGAAGTGGGCTGGTCTTAAATAGAAAACTGGAAACTGGATCCAGTCCTGCCTCACTTGCTCCAGAGCAACTGGGAGGGGTGCGCGTCTCTCAAACCCTGACCGTGATGAGAGGGATTAGGCCGACAGGGCAAGCGAGCCGCTTCTACAGCTGCAGGGCCATTCGCTCTGGTTTCTCTTCATAACGTATAGGTCTTTCGCCTTTTACTAAAGACTTCCGTGGAGGGCAACGCCAATGAGTTGATCTTATTTTTGGCAGGCTTTGCCTCTGGTGTAAGCCTTACCTGCTTGTCCAAAGTAAAGGAGATCCAGCCAAATGTGGTGTTGGGACGTTTGCCCCTTCTACCCATTGCGATCAACGTTATGTTATTAGCTGTGCTAAACTGTTGTTCAATGGTCACTGTCTGCAGTGCAGCAACGAGACAGTGTTTTAAAGAGTTCTCTCTGCATTGTGTTGGTGGGTGGAGGTGCAAATTAGCCACTCTGTGCCAAAAGAGGGCACCGATGCAAGTGTGCACCACTCATACAAGGTAGAGTCTGGTGCCGAGAGCAGGAAGACATCGCTTCTCGGCCTTTTGGCTAAGATCAAGTGTAGTATCTGTTCTTATCAGTTTAATATCTGATATGTCCTCCATTTGAGGACTGCATATTAAATGGATTTTTAGAAACAGGAGTTTGATACGGGAGCTTGCTCCGTCGACTCCACGCATCGACCTGGCCTTGCAGTGCTGCTGGGAACGGTGCACTACTTCCCCCATCTTGTAAAATGGTAACTGGCTTCTGAAATGATCAGGGCATCTCAGAAAATTGAGTGCAAGGCACCAGAGCCCCTTAGCGGGCCAGTGTGATAGGGAGCGCTACGGCTCGCTAGCTACAGCGCCAAATCGTCCAGCTTTCTGATAGGGAGCGCCTGGCAGGAGTGCCATTACATCTCTAAATCTTTGTCTTGCAGGGATGCACAGTGGGGATAATCAGTCAGCACTCCCTCAAGGCCCAAAGTGGGTAATATCGCGAGCGCTTTGGGAGGATTCCCGCTGCCTTTTGCTCATGTTTAAACAACACATGTTTCTGCATCTTCAAACCCAGGCCTTGCGCTTTGTTCAAACTTTCAGTAAATTATTTTGAAATAAGTCCTGAAATAAGAAAAGGTTACGTGAAATAACTTCATGTATTCGACTCGGAGTGACAAGTAAGCCCACTTCAACTCAGTTCCGCTGGCCTAGGTCCAGTCAGGTAAGATTAGCTGCAGAGTAGATACTTAGCCAAGGTGCCATTAAACTTGTCACTACATGGAATACAAGAGCCTCTTTGAACTTTTGCACAAAACAATGACTGTCAAGTATTTCATAGATAAGATTGAGAATGACAGCCATAAATCTCATTTATTTTGTAAAGATGCTGAGGTTTATAAATCTGAGTTTTTTACCTGACTGCTCTCCTTCCACTTAGTGTCGCTACTGACCACAGAGAGATGTGTTCAGTTATTCCAGAAGCATTCTACCAGATCTATTTAACATGAACGAAAACAGCACAATTAAGATCTCACTATGGCAGATGTGTGTGACACTGAAGAAGTCTCATCTTCTTTACATTTCTGTACTTGGTGAAAAACATTTCAGTGGATCAAATCTAAGATATACATAATGACAAGCTAGCAATTGTGTAGATATCTTTACAGTAAATATCTTTGACCGGAGTGGGAGTACAGACAGAAGAAAATGGCAAAAAGAAGAGGACCTGAGAGAGGGAGTGGTGTCTATGAGGTATACTTTCTTCATTTTTGTCTCTTGGATGTGTGAGGTTTGGGTTTTTAGCTTTTGTCCCTGCTGCAAATTCTTCCATTAAAGGAGGGATGAAAACGTGGATACTAACTTGAGTCAGTTTGTTTTATATGGAATCTGGAGCATTAATACAAGAAATTGGGCTTTTCGTGTCTTTTTAACGATAAAAGATGCAGGATTGTAATTAGTGAACAATATGTTTGATTAATCCAGTTTATTCCGCATCAGAAAGAAGTGGGCTGGTCTTAAATAGAAAACTGGAAACTGGATCCAGTCTCTCAAACCCTGACCGTGATGAGAGGGATTAGGCCGACAGGGCAAGCGAGCCGCTTCTACAGCTGCAGGGCCATTCGCTCTGGTTTCTCTTCATAACGTATAAGTCTTTCGCCTTTTACTAAAGACTTCCGTGAAGGGCAACGCCAATGAGTTGATCTTATTTTTGGCAGGCTTTGCCTCTGGTGTAAGCCTTACCTGCTTGTCCAAAGTAAAGGAGATCCAGCCAAATGTGGTGTTGGGACGTTTGCCCCTTCTACCCATTGCGATCAACGTTATGTTATTAGCTGTGCTAAACTGTTGTTCAATGGTCACTGTCTGCAGTGCAGCAACGAGACAGTGTTTTAAAGAGTTCTCTCTGCATTGTGTCGGTGGGCGGAGGTGCAAATTAGCCACTCTGTGCCAAAAGAGGGCACCGATGCAAGTGTGCACCACTCATACAAGCTAGAGTCTGGTGCCGAGAGCAGGAAGACATCGCTTCTCGGCCTTTTGGCTAAGATCAAGTGTAGTATCTGTTCTTATCAGTTTAATATCTGATATGTCCTCCATTTGAGGACTGCATATTAAATGGATTTTTAGAAACAGGAGTTTGATACGGGAGCTTGCTCCGTTGACTCCACGCATCGACCTGGCCTTGCAGTGCTGCTGGGAACGGTGCACTACTTTCCCCCATCTTGTAAAATGGTAACTGGCTTCTGAAATGATCAGGGCATCTCAGAAAATTGAGTGCAAGGCACCAGAGCCCCTTAGCGGGCCAGTGTGATAGGGAGCGCTACGGCTCGCTAGCTACAGCGCCAAATCGTCCAGCTTTCTGATAGGGAGCGCCTGGCAGGAGTGCCATTACATCTCTAAATCTTTGTCTTGCAGGGATGCACAGTGGGGATAATCAGTCAGCACTCCCTCAAGGCCCAAAGTGGGTAATATCGCGAGCGCTTTGGGAGGATTCCCGCTGCCTTTTGCTCATGTTTAAACAACACATGTTTCTGCATCTTCAAACCCAGGCCTTGCGCTTTGTTCAAACTTTCAGTAAATTATTTTGAAATAAGTCCTGAAATAAGAAAAGGTTACGTGAAATAACTTCATGTATTCGACTCGGAGTGACAAGTAAGCCCACTTCAACTCAGTTCCGCTGGCCTAGGTCCAGTCAGGTAAGATTAGCTGCAGAGTAGATACTTAGCCAAGGTGCCATTAAACTTGTCACTACATGGAATACAAGAGCCTCTTTGAACTTTTGCACAAAACAATGACTGTCAAGTATTTCATAGATAAGATTGAGAATGACAGCCATACATCTCATTTATTTTGTAAAGATGCTGAGGTTTATAAATCTGAGTTTTTTACCTGACTGCTCTCCTTCCACTTAGTGTCGCTACTGACCACAGAGAGATGTCTTCAGTTATTCCAGAAGCATTCTACCAGATCTATTTAACATGAACGAAAACAGCACAATTAAGATCTCACTATGGCAGATGTGTGTGACACTGAAGAAGTCTCATCTTCTTTACATTTCTGTACTTGGTGAAAAACATTTCAGTGGATCAAATCTAAGATATACATAATGACAAGCTAGCAATTGTGTAGATATCTTTACAGTAAATATCTTTGACCGGAGTGGGAGTACAGACAGAAGAAAATGGCAAAAAGAAGAGGACCTGAGAGAGGGAGTGGTGTCTATGAGGCATACTTTCTTCATTTTTGTCTCTTGGATGTGTGAGGTTTGGGTTTTTAGCTTTTGTACCTGCTGCAAATTCTTCCATTAAAGGAGGGATGAAAACATGGATACTAACTTGAGTCAGTTTGTTTTATATGGAATCTGGAGCATTAATACAAGAAATTGGGCTTTTCGTGTCTTTTTAACGATAAAAGATGCAGGATTGTAATTAGTGAACAATATGTTTGATTAATCCAGTTTATTCCGCATCAGAAAGAAGTGGGCTGGTCTTAAATAGAAAACTGGAAACTGGATCCAGTCCTGCCTCGCTTGCTCCAGAGCAACTGGGAGGGGTGCGCGTCTCTCAAACCCTGACCGTGATGAGAGGGATTAGGCCGACAGGGCAAGCGAGCCGCTTCTACAGCTGCAGGGCCATTCGCTCTGGTTTCTCTTCATAACATATAAGTCTTTCGCCTTTTACTAAAGACTTCTGTGGAGGGCAACGCCAATGAGTTGATCTTATTTTTGGCAGGCTTTGCCTCTGGTGTAAGCCTTACCTGCTTGTCCAAAGTAAAGGAGATCCAGCCAAATGTGGTGTTGGGACGTTTGCCCCTTCTACCCATTGCGATCAACGTTATGTTATTAGCTGTGCTAAACTGTTGTTCAATGGTCACTGTCTGCAGTGCAGCAACGAGACAGTGTTTTAAAGAGTTCTCTCTGCATTGTGTTGGTGGGCGGAGGTGCAAATTAGCCACTCTGTGCCAAAAGAGGGCACCGATGCAAGTGTGCACCACTCATACAAGGTAGAGTCTGGTGCCGAGAGCAGGAAGACATCGCTTCTCGGCCTTTTGGCTAAGATCAAGTGTAGTATCTGTTCTTATCAGTTTAATATCTGATATGTCCTCCATTTGAGGACTGCATATTAAATGGATTTTTAGAAACAGGAGTTTGATACGGGAGCTTGCTCCGTCGACTCCACGCATCGACCTGGCCTTGCAGTGCTGCTGGGAACGGTGCACTACTTCCCCCATCTTGTAAAATGGTAACTGGCTTCTGAAATGATCAGGGCATCTCAGAAAATTGAGTGCAAGGCACCAGAGCCCCTTAGCGGGCCAGTGTGATAGGGAGCGCTACGGCTCGCTAGCTACAGCGCCAAATCGTCCAGCTTTCTGATAGGGAGCGCCTGGCAGGAGTGCCATTACATCTCTAAATCTTTGTCTTGCAGGGATGCACAGTGGGGATAATCAGTCAGCACTCCCTCAAGGCCCAAAGTGGGTAATATCGCGAGCGCTTTGGGAGGATTCCCGCTGCCTTTTGCTCATGTTTAAACAACACATGTTTCTGCATCTTCAAACCCAGGCCTTGCGCTTTGTTCAAACTTTCAGTAAATTATTTTGAAATAAGTCCTGAAATAAGAAAAGGTTACGTGAAATAACTTCATGTATTCGACTCGGAGTGACAAGTAAGCCCACTTCAACTCAGTTCCGCTGGCCTAGGTCCAGTCAGGTAAGATTAGCTGCAGAGTAGATACTTAGCCAAGGTGCCATTAAACTTGTCACTACATGGAATACAAGAGCCTCTTTGAACTTTTGCACAAAACAATGACTGTCAAGTATTTCATAGATAAGATTGAGAATGACAGCCATACATCTCATTTATTTTGTAAAGATGCTGAGGTTTATAAATCTGAGTTTTTTACCTGACTGCTCTCCTTCCACTTAGTGTCGCTACTGACCACAGAGAGATGTCTTCAGTTATTCCAGAAGCATTCTACCAGATCTATTTAACATGAACGAAAACAGCACAATTAAGATCTCACTATGGCAGATGTGTGTGACACTGAAGAAGTCTCATCTTCTTTACATTTCTGTACTTGGTGAAAAACATTTCAGTGGATCAAATCTAAGATATACATAATGACAAGCTAGCAATTGTGTAGATATCTTTACAGTAATTATCTTTGACCGGAGTGGGAGTACAGACAGAAGAAAATGGCAAAAAGAAGAGGACCTGAGAGAGGGAGTGGTGTCTATGAGGTATACTTTCTTCATTTTTGTCTCTTGGATGTGTGAGGTTTGGGTTTTTAGCTTTTGTACCTGCTGCAAATTCTTCCATTAAAGGAGGGATGAAAACATGGATACTAACTTGAGTCAGTTTGTTTTATATGGAATCTGGAGCATTAATACAAGAAATTGGGCTTTTCGTGTCTTTTTAACGATAAAAGATGCAGGATTGTAATTAGTGAACAATATGTTTGATTAATCCAGTTTATTCCGCATCAGAAAGAAGTGGGCTGGTCTTAAATAGAAAACTGGAAACTGGATCCAGTCCTGCCTCGCTTGCTCCAGAGCAACTGGGAGGGGTGCGCGTCTCTCAAACCCTGACCGTGATGAGAGGGATTAGGCCGACAGGGCAAGCGAGCCGCTTCTACAGCTGCAGGGCCATTCGCTCTGGTTTCTCTTCATAACGTATAAGTCTTTCGCCTTTTACTAAAGACTTCCGTGGAGGGCAACGCCAATGAGTTGATCTTATTTTTGGCAGGCTTTTCCTCTGGTGTAAGCCTTACCTGCTTGTCCAAAGTAAAGGAGATCCAGCCAAATGTGGTGTTGGGACGTTTGCCCCTTCTACCCATTGCAATCAACGTTATGTTATTAGCTGTGCTAAACTGTTGTTCAATGGTCACTGTCTGCAGTGCAGCAACGAGACAGTGTTTTAAAGAGTTCTCTCTGCATTGTGTCGGTGGGCGGAGGTGCAAATTAGCCACTCTGTGCCAAAAGAGGGCACCGATGCAAGTGTGCACCACTCATACAAGGTAGAGTCTGGTGCCGAGAGCAGGAAGACATCGCTTCTCGGCCTTTTGGCTAAGATCAAGTGTAGTATCTGTTCTTATCAGTTTAATATCTGATATGTCCTCCATTTGAGGACTGCATATTAAATGGATTTTTAGAAACAGGAGTTTGATACGGGAGCTTGCTCCGTCGACTCCACGCATCGACCTGGCCTTGCAGTGCTGCTGGGAACGGTGCACTACTTCCCCCATCTTGTAAAATGGTAACTGGCTTCTGAAATGATCAGGGCATCTCAGAAAATTGAGTGCAAGGCACCAGAGCCCCTTAGCGGGCCAGTGTGATAGGGAGCGCTACGGCTCGCTAGCTACAGCGCCAAATCGTCCAGCTTTCTGATAGGGAGCGCCTGGCAGGAGTGCCATTACATCTCTAAATCTTTGTCTTGCAGGGATGCACAGTGGGGATAATCAGTCAGCACTCCCTCAAGGCCCAAAGTGGGTAATATCGCGAGCGCTTTGGGAGGATTCCCGCTGCCTTTTGCTCATGTTTAAACAACACATGTTTCTGCATCTTCAAACCCAGGCCTTGCGCTTTGTTCAAACTTTCAGTAAATTATTTTGAAATAAGTCCTGAAATAAGAAAAGGTTACGTGAAATAACTTCATGTATTCGACTCGGAGTGACAAGTAAGCCCACTTCAACTCAGTTCCGCTGGCCTAGGTCCAGTCAGGTAAGATTAGCTGCAGAGTAGATACTTAGCCAAGGTGCCATTAAACTTGTCACTACATGGAATACAAGAGCCTCTTTGAACTTTTGCACAAAACAATGACTGTCAAGTATTTCATAGATAAGATTGAGAATGACAGCCATAAATCTCATTTATTTTGTAAAGATGCTGAGGTTTATAAATCTGAGTTTTTTACCTGACTGCTCTCCTTCCACTTAGTGTCGCTACTGACCACAGAGAGATGTGTTCAGTTATTCCAGAAGCATTCTACCAGATCTATTTAACATGAACGAAAACAGCACAATTAAGATCTCACTATGGCAGATGTGTGTGACACTGAAGAAGTCTCATCTTCTTTACATTTCTGTACTTGGTGAAAAACATTTCAGTGGATCAAATCTAAGATATACATAATGACAAGCTACCAATTGTGTAGATATCTTTACAGTAAATATCTTTGACCGGAGTGGGAGTACAGACAGAAGAAAATGGCAAAAAGAAGAGGACCTGAGAGAGGGAGTGGTGTCTATGAGGTATACTTTCTTCATTTTTGTCTCTTGGATGTGTGAGGTTTGGGTTTTTAGCTTTTGTACCTCCTGCAAATTCTTCCATTAAAGGAGGGATGAAAACATGGATACTAACTTGAGTCAGTTTGTTTTATATGGAATCTGGAGCATTAATACAAGAAATTGGGCTTTTCGTGTCTTTTTAACGATAAAAGATGCAGGATTGTAATTAGTGAACAATATGTTTGATTAATCCAGTTTATTCCGCATCAGAAAGAAGTGGGCTGGTCTTAAATAGAAAACTGGAAACTGGATCCAGTCCTGCCTCGCTTGCTCCAGAGCAACTGGGAGGGGTGCGCGTCTCTCAAACCCTGACCGTGATGAGAGGGATTAGGCCGACAGGGCAAGCGAGCCGCTTCTACAGCTGCAGGGCCATTCGCTCTGGTTTCTCTTCATAACGTATAAGTCTTTCGCCTTTTACTAAAGACTTCCGTGGAGGGCAACGCCAATGAGTTGATCTTATTTTTGGCAGGCTTTGCCTCTGGTGTAAGCCTTACCTGCTTGTCCAAAGTAAAGGAGATCCAGCCAAATGTGGTGTTGGGACGTTTGCCCCTTCTACCCATTGCGATCAACGTTATGTTATTAGCTGTGCTAAACTGTTGTTCAATGGTCACTGTCTGCAGTGCAGCAACGAGACAGTGTTTTAAAGAGTTCTCTCTGCATTGTGTCGGTGGGCGGAGGTGCAAATTAGCCACTCTGTGCCAAAAGAGGGCACCGATGCAAGTGTGCACCACTCATACAAGGTAGAGTCTGGTGCCGAGAGCAGGAAGACATCGCTTCTCGGCCTTTTGGCTAAGATCAAGTGTAGTATCTGTTCTTATCAGTTTAATATCTGATATGTCCTCCATTTGAGGACTGCATATTAAATGGATTTTTAGAAACAGGAGTTTGATACGGGAGCTTGCTCCGTCGACTCCACGCATCGACCTGGCCTTGCAGTGCTGCTGGGAACGGTGCACTACTTCCCCCATCTTGTAAAATGGTAACTGGCTTCTGAAATGATCAGGGCATCTCAGAAAATTGAGTGCAAGGCACCAGAGCCCCTTAGCGGGCCAGTGTGATAGGGAGCGCTACGGCTCGCTAGCTACAGCGCCAAATCGTCCAGCTTTCTGATAGGGAGCGCCTGGCAGGAGTGCCATTACATCTCTAAATCTTTGTCTTGCAGGGATGCACAGTGGGGATAATCAGTCAGCACTCCCTCAAGGCCCAAAGTGGGTAATATCGCGAGCGCTTTGGGAGGATTCCCGCTGCCTTTTGCTCATGTTTAAACAACACATGTTTCTGCATCTTCAAACCCAGGCCTTGCGCTTTGTTCAAACTTTCAGTAAATTATTTTGAAATAAGTCCTGAAATAAGAAAAGGTTACCTGAAATAACTTCATGTATTCGACTCGGAGTGACAAGTAAGCCCACTTCAACTCAGTTCCGCTGGCCTAGGTCCAGTCAGGTAAGATTAGCTGCAGAGTAGATACTTAGCCAAGGTGCCATTAAACTTGTCACTACATGGAATACAAGAGCCTCTTTGAACTTTTGCACAAAACAATGACTGTCAAGTATTTCATAGATAAGATTGAGAATGACAGCCATACATCTCATTTATTTTGTAAAGATGCTGAGGTTTATAAATCTGAGTTTTTTACCTGACTGCTCTCCTTCCACTTAGTGTCGCTACTGACCACAGAGAGATGTGTTCAGTTATTCCAGAAGCATTCTACCAGATCTATTTAACATGAACGAAAACAGCACAATTAAGATCTCACTATGGCAGATGTGTGTGACACTGAAGAAGTCTCATCTTCTTTACATTTCTGTACTTGGTGAAAAACATTTCAGTGGATCAAATCTAAGATATACATAATGACAAGCTAGCAATTGTGTAGATATCTTTACAGTAAATATCTTTGACCGGAGTGGGAGTACAGACAGAAGAAAATGGCAAAAAGAAGAGGACCTGAGAGAGGGAGTGGTGTCTATGAGGTATACTTTCTTCATTTTTGTCTCTTGGATGTGTGAGGTTTGGGTTTTTAGCTTTTGTACCTGCTGCAAATTCTTCCATTAAAGGAGGGATGAAAACATGGATACTAACTTGAGTCAGTTTGTTTTATATGGAATCTGGAGCATTAATACAAGAAATTGGGCTTTTCGTGTCTTTTTAACGATAAAAGATGCAGGATTGTAATTAGTGAACAATATGTTTGATTAATCCAGTTTATTCCGCATCAGAAAGAAGTGGGCTGGTCTTAAATAGAAAACTGGAAACTGGATCCAGTCCTGCCTCGCTTGCTCCAGAGCAACTGGGAGGGGTGCGCGTCTCTCAAACCCTGACCGTGATGAGAGGGATTAGGCCGACAGGGCAAGCGAGCCGCTTCTACAGCTGCAGGGCCATTCGCTCTGGTTTCTCTTCATAACGTATAAGTCTTTCGCCTTTTACTAAAGACTTCCGTGGAGGGCAACGCCAATGAGTTGATCTTATTTTTGGCAGGCTTTGCCTCTGGTGTAAGCCTTACCTGCTTGTCCAAAGTAAAGGAGATCCAGCCAAATGTGGTGTTGGGACGTTTGCCCCTTCTACCCATTGCGATCAACGTTATGTTATTAGCTGTGCTAAACTGTTGTTCAATGGTCACTGTCTGCAGTGCAGCAACGAGACAGTGTTTTAAAGAGTTCTCTCTGCATTGTGTCGGTGGGCGGAGGTGCAAATTAGCCACTCTGTGCCAAAAGAGGGCACCGATGCAAGTGTGCACCACTCATACAAGGTAGAGTCTGGTGCCGAGAGCAGGAAGACATCGCTTCTCGGCCTTTTGGCTAAGATCAAGTGTAGTATCTGTTCTTATCAGTTTAATATCTGATATGTCCTCCATTTGAGGACTGCATATTAAATGGATTTTTAGAAACAGGAGTTTGATACGGGAGCTTGCTCCGTCGACTCCACGCATCGACCTGGCCTTGCAGTGCTGCTGGGAACGGTGCACTACTTCCCCCATCTTGTAAAATGGTAACTGGCTTCTGAAATGATCAGGGCATCTCAGAAAATTGAGTGCAAGGCACCAGAGCCCCTTAGCGGGCCAGTGTGATAGGGAGCGCTACGGCTCGCTAGCTACAGCGCCAAATCGTCCAGCTTTCTGATAGGGAGCGCCTGGCAGGAGTGCCATTACATCTCTAAATCTTTGTCTTGCAGGGATGCACAGTGGGGATAATCAGTCAGCACTCCCTCAAGGCCCAAAGTGGGTAATATCGCGAGCGCTTTGGGAGGATTCCCGCTGCCTTTTGCTCATGTTTAAACAACACATGTTTCTGCATCTTCAAACCCAGGCCTTGCGCTTTGTTCAAACTTTCAGTAAATTATTTTGAAATAAGTCCTGAAATAAGAAAAGGTTACCTGAAATAACTTCATGTATTCGACTCGGAGTGACAAGTAAGCCCACTTCAACTCAGTTCCGCTGGCCTAGGTCCAGTCAGGTAAGATTAGCTGCAGAGTAGATACTTAGCCAAGGTGCCATTAAACTTGTCACTACATGGAATACAAGAGCCTCTTTGAACTTTTGCACAAAACAATGACTGTCAAGTATTTCATAGATAAGATTGAGAATGACAGCCATAAATCTCATTTATTTTGTAAAGATGCTGAGGTTTATAAATCTGAGTTTTTTACCTGACTGCTCTCCTTCCACTTAGTGTCGCTACTGACCACAGAGAGATGTCTTCAGTTATTCCAGAAGCATTCTACCAGATCTATTTAACATGAACGAAAACAGCACAATTAAGATCTCACTATGGCAGATGTGTGTGACACTGAAGAAGTCTCATCTTCTTTACATTTCTGTACTTGGTGAAAAACATTTCAGTGGATCAAATCTAAGATATACATAATGACAAGCTAGCAATTGTGTAGATATCTTTATAGTAAATATCTTTGACCGGAGTGGGAGTACAGACAGAAGAAAATGGCAAAAAGAAGAGGACCTGAGAGAGGGAGTGGTGTCTATGAGGTATACTTTCTTCATTTTTGTCTCTTGGATGTGTGAGGTTTGGGTTTTTAGCTTTTGTACCTCCTGCAAATTCTTCCATTAAAGGAGGGATGAAAACATGGATACTAACTTGAGTCAGTTTGTTTTATATGGAATCTGGAGCATTAATACAAGAAATTGGGCTTTTCGTGTCTTTTTAACGATAAAAGATGCAGGATTGTAATTAGTGAACAATATGTTTGATTAATCCAGTTTATTCCGCATCAGAAAGAAGTGGGCTGGTCTTAAATAGAAAACTGGAAACTGGATCCAGTCCTGCCTCGCTTGCTCCAGAGCAACTGGGAGGGGTGCGCGTCTCTCAAACCCTGACCGTGATGAGAGGGATTAGGCCGACAGGGCAAGCGAGCCGCTTCTACAGCTGCAGGGCCATTCGCTCTGGTTTCTCTTCATAACGTATAAGTCTTTCGCCTTTTACTAAAGACTTCCGTGGAGGGCAACGCCAATGAGTTGATCTTATTTTTGGCAGGCTTTGCCTCTGGTGTAAGCCTTACCTGCTTGTCCAAAGTAAAGGAGATCCAGCCAAATGTGGTGTTGGGACGTTTGCCCCTTCTACCCATTGCGATCAACGTTATGTTATTAGCTGTGCTAAACTGTTGTTCAATGGTCACTGTCTGCAGTGCAGCAACGAGACAGTGTTTTAAAGAGTTCTCTCTGCATTGTGTCGGTGGGCGGAGGTGCAAATTAGCCACTCTGTGCCAAAAGAGGGCACCGATGCAAGTGTGCACCACTCATACAAGGTAGAGTCTGGTGCCGAGAGCAGGAAGACATCGCTTCTCGGCCTTTTGGCTAAGATCAAGTGTAGTATCTGTTCTTATCAGTTTAATATCTGATATGTCCTCCATTTGAGGACTGCATATTAAATGGATTTTTAGAAACAGGAGTTTGATACGGGAGCTTGCTCCGTCGACTCCACGCATCAACCTGGCCTTGCAGTGCTGCTGGGAACGGTGCACTACTTCCCCCATCTTGTAAAATGGTAACTGGCTTCTGAAATGATCAGGGCATCTCAGAAAATTGAGTGCAAGGCACCAGAGCCCCTTAGCGGGCCAGTGTGATAGGGAGCGCTACGGCTCGCTAGCTACAGCGCCAAATCGTCCAGCTTTCTGATAGGGAGCGCCTGGCAGGAGTGCCATTACATCTCTAAATCTTTGTCTTGCAGGGATGCACAGTGGGGATAATCAGTCAGCACTCCCTCAAGGCCCAAAGTGGGTAATATCGCGAGCGCTTTGGGAGGATTCCCGCTGCCTTTTGCTCATGTTTAAACAACACATGTTTCTGCATCTTCAAACCCAGGCCTTGCGCTTTGTTCAAACTTTCAGTAAATTATTTTGAAATAAGTCCTGAAATAAGAAAAGGTTACGTGAAATAACTTCATGTATTCGACTCGGAGTGACAAGTAAGCCCACTTCAACTCAGTTCCGCTGGCCTAGGTCCAGTCAGGTAAGATTAGCTGCAGAGTAGATACTTAGCCAAGGTGCCATTAAACTTGTCACTACATGGAATACAAGAGCCTCTTTGAACTTTTGCACAAAACAATGACTGTCAAGTATTTCATAGATAAGATTGAGAATGACAGCCATACATCTCATTTATTTTGTAAAGATGCTGAGGTTTATAAATCTGAGTTTTTTACCTGACTGCTCTCCTTCCACTTAGTGTCGCTACTGACCACAGAGAGATGTGTTCAGTTATTCCAGAAGCATTCTACCAGATCTATTTAACATGAACGAAAACAGCACAATTAAGATCTCACTATGGCAGATGTGTGTGACACTGAAGAAGTCTCATCTTCTTTACATTTCTGTACTTGGTGAAAAACATTTCAGTGGATCAAATCTAAGATATACATAATGACAAGCTAGCAATTGTGTAGATATCTTTACAGTAAATATCTTTGACCGGAGTGGGAGTACAGACAGAAGAAAATGGCAAAAAGAAGAGGACCTGAGAGAGGGAGTGGTGTCTATGAGGTATACTTTCTTCATTTTTGTCTCTTGGATGTGTGAGGTTTGGGTTTTTAGCTTTTGTACCTGCTGCAAATTCTTCCATTAAAGGAGGGATGAAAACATGGATACTAACTTGAGTCAGTTTGTTTTATATGGAATCTGGAGCATTAATACAAGAAATTGGGCTTTTCGTGTCTTTTTAACGATAAAAGATGCAGGATTGTAATTAGTGAACAATATGTTTGATTAATCCAGTTTATTCCGCATCAGAAAGAAGTGGGCTGGTCTTAAATAGAAAACTGGAAACTGGATCCAGTCCTGCCTCGCTTGCTCCAGAGCAACTGGGAGGGGTGCGCGTCTCTCAAACCCTGACCGTGATGAGAGGGATTAGGCCGACAGGGCAAGCGAGCCGCTTCTACAGCTGCAGGGCCATTCGCTCTGGTTTCTCTTCATAACGTATAAGTCTTTCGCCTTTTACTAAAGACTTCCGTGGAGGGCAACGCCAATGAGTTGATCTTATTTTTGGCAGGCTTTGCCTCTGGTGTAAGCCTTACCTGCTTGTCCAAAGTAAAGGAGATCCAGCCAAATGTGGTGTTGGGACGTTTGCCCCTTCTACCCATTGCGATCAACGTTATGTTATTAGCTGTGCTAAACTGTTGTTCAATGGTCACTGTCTGCAGTGCAGCAACGAGACAGTGTTTTAAAGAGTTCTCTCTGCATTGTGTCGGTGGGCGGAGGTGCAAATTAGCCACTCTGTGCCAAAAGAGGGCACCGATGCAAGTGTGCACCACTCATACAAGGTAGAGTCTGGTGCCGAGAGCAGGAAGACATCGCTTCTCGGCCTTTTGGCTAAGATCAAGTGTAGTATCTGTTCTTATCAGTTTAATATCTGATATGTCCTCCATTTGAGGACTGCATATTAAATGGATTTTTAGAAACAGGAGTTTGATACGGGAGCTTGCTCCGTCGACTCCACGCATCGACCTGGCCTTGCAGTGCTGCTGGGAACGGTGCACTACTTCCCCCATCTTGTAAAATGGTAACTGGCTTCTGAAATGATCAGGGCATCTCAGAAAATTGAGTGCAAGGCACCAGAGCCCCTTAGCGGGCCAGTGTGATAGGGAGCGCTACGGCTCGCTAGCTACAGCGCCAAATCGTCCAGCTTTCTGATAGGGAGCGCCTGGCAGGAGTGCCATTACATCTCTAAATCTTTGTCTTGCAGGGATGCACAGTGGGGATAATCAGTCAGCACTCCCTCAAGGCCCAAAGTGGGTAATATCGCGAGCGCTTTGGGAGGATTCCCGCTGCCTTTTGCTCATGTTTAAACAACACATGTTTCTGCATCTTCAAACCCAGGCCTTGCGCTTTGTTCAAACTTTCAGTAAATTATTTTGAAATAAGTCCTGAAATAAGAAAAGGTTACGTGAAATAACTTCATGTATTCGACTCGGAGTGACAAGTAAGCCCACTTCAACTCAGTTCCGCTGGCCTAGGTCCAGTCAGGTAAGATTAGCTGCAGAGTAGATACTTAGCCAAGGTGCCATTAAACTTGTCACTACATGGAATACAAGAGCCTCTTTGAACTTTTGCACAAAACAATGACTGTCAAGTATTTCATAGATAAGATTGAGAATGACAGCCATACATCTCATTTATTTTGTAAAGATGCTGAGGTTTATAAATCTGAGTTTTTTACCTGACTGCTCTCCTTCCACTTAGTGTCGCTACTGACCACAGAGAGATGTCTTCAGTTATTCCAGAAGCATTCTACCAGATCTATTTAACATGAACGAAAACAGCACAATTAAGATCTCACTATGGCAGATGTGTGTGACACTGAAGAAGTCTCATCTTCTTTACATTTCTGTACTTGGTGAAAAACATTTCAGTGGATCAAATCTAAGATATACATAATGACAAGCTAGCAATTGTGTAGATATCTTTACAGTAAATATCTTTGACCGGAGTGGGAGTACAGACAGAAGAAAATGGCAAAAAGAAGAGGACCTGAGAGAGGGAGTGGTGTCTATGAGGCATACTTTCTTCATTTTTGTCTCTTGGATGTGTGAGGTTTGGGTTTTTAGCTTTTGTACCTGCTGCAAATTCTTCCATTAAAGGAGGGATGAAAACATGGATACTAACTTGAGTCAGTTTGTTTTATATGGAATCTGGAGCATTAATACAAGAAATTGGGCTTTTCGTGTCTTTTTAACGATAAAAGATGCAGGATTGTAATTAGTGAACAATATGTTTGATTAATCCAGTTTATTCCGCATCAGAAAGAAGTGGGCTGGTCTTAAATAAAAAACTGGAAACTGGATCCAGTCCTGCCTCGCTTGCTCCAGAGCAACTGGGAGGGGTGCGCGTCTCTCAAACCCTGACCGTGATGAGAGGGATTAGGCCGACAGGGCAAGCGAGCCGCTTCTACAGCTGCAGGGCCATTCGCTCTGGTTTCTCTTCATAACGTATAAGTCTTTCGCCTTTTACTAAAGACTTCCGTGGAGGGCAACGCCAATGAGTTGATCTTATTTTTGGCAGGCTTTGCCTCTGGTGTAAGCCTTACCTGCTTGTCCAAAGTAAAGGAGATCCAGCCAAATGTGGTGTTGGGACGTTTGCCCCTTCTACCCATTGCGATCAACGTTATGTTATTAGCTGTGCTAAACTGTTGTTCAATGGTCACTGTCTGCAGTGCAGCAACGAGACAGTGTTTTAAAGAGTTCTCTCTGCATTGTGTCGGTGGGCGGAGGTGCAAATTAGCCACTCTGTGCCAAAAGAGGGCACCGATGCAAGTGTGCACCACTCATACAAGGTAGAGTCTGGTGCCGAGAGCAGGAAGACATCGCTTCTCGGCCTTTTGGCTAAGATCCAAGTGTAGTATCTGTTCTTATCAGTTTAATATCTGATATGTCCTCCATTTGAGGACTGCATATTAAATGGATTTTTAGAAACAGGAGTTTGATACGGGAGCTTGCTCCGTCGACTCCACGCATCGACCTGGCCTTGCAGTGCTGCTGGGAACGGTGCACTACTTCCCCCATCTTGTAAAATGGTAACTGGCTTCTGAAATGATCAGGGCATCTCAGAAAATTGAGTGCAAGGCACCAGAGCCCCTTAGCGGGCCAGTGTGATAGGGAGCGCTACGGCTCGCTAGCTACAGCGCCAAATCGTCCAGCTTTCTGATAGGGAGCGCCTGGCAGGAGTGCCATTACATCTCTAAATCTTTGTCTTGCAGGGATGCACAGTGGGGATAATCAGTCAGCACTCCCTCAAGGCCCAAAGTGGGTAATATCGCGAGCGCTTTGGGAGGATTCCCGCTGCCTTTTGCTCATGTTTAAACAACACATGTTTCTGCATCTTCAAACCCAGGCCTTGCGCTTTGTTCAAACTTTCAGTAAATTATTTTGAAATAAGTCCTGAAATAAGAAAAGGTTACGTGAAATAACTTCATGTATTCGACTCGGAGTGACAAGTAAGCCCACTTCAACTCAGTTCCGCTGGCCTAGGTCCAGTCAGGTAAGATTAGCTGCAGAGTAGATACTTAGCCATGGTGCCATTAAACTTGTCACTACATGGAATACAAGAGCCTCTTTGAACTTTTGCACAAAACAATGACTGTCAAGTATTTCATAGATAAGATTGAGAATGACAGCCATACATCTCATTTATTTTGTAAAGATGCTGAGGTTTATAAATCTGAGTTTTTTACCTGACTGCTCTCCTTCCACTTAGTGTCGCTACTGACCACAGAGAGATGTGTTCAGTTATTCCAGAAGCATTCTACCAGATCTATTTTACATGAACGAAAACAGCACAATTAAGATCTCACTATGGCAGATGTGTGTGACACTGAAGAAGTCTCATCTTCTTTACATTCCTGTACTTGGTGAAAAACATTTCAGTGGATCAAATCTAAGATATACATAATGACAAGCTAGCAATTGTGTAGATATCTTTACAGTAAATATCTTTGACCGGAGTGGGAGTACAGACAGAAGAAAATGGCAAAAAGAAGAGGACCTGAGAGAGGGAGTGGTGTCTATGAGGTATACTTTCTTCATTTTTGTCTCTTGGATGTGTGAGGTTTGGGTTTTTAGCTTTTGTACCTCCTGCAAATTCTTCCATTAAAGGAGGGATGAAAACATGGATACTAACTTGAGTCAGTTTGTTTTATATGGAATCTGGAGCATTAATACAAGAAATTGGGCTTTTCTTGTCTTTTTAACGATAAAAGATGCAGGATTGTAATTAGTGAACAATATGTTTGATTAATCCAGTTTATTCCGCATCAGAAAGAAGTGGGCTGGTCTTAAATAGAAAACTGGAAACTGGATCCAGTCCTGCCTCACTTGCTCCAGAGCAACTGGGAGGGGTGCGCGTCTCTCAAACCCTGACCGTGATGAGAGGGATTAGGCCGACAGGGCAAGCGAGCCGCTTCTACAGCTGCAGGGCCATTCGCTCTGGTTTCTCTTCATAACGTATAGGTCTTTCGCCTTTTACTAAAGACTTCCGTGGAGGGCAACGCCAATGAGTTGATCTTATTTTTGGCAGGCTTTGCCTCTGGTGTAAGCCTTACCTGCTTGTCCAAAGTAAAGGAGATCCAGCCAAATGTGGTGTTGGGACGTTTGCCCCTTCTACCCATTGCGATCAACGTTATGTTATTAGCTGTGCTAAACTGTTGTTCAATGGTCACTGTCTGCAGTGCAGCAACGAGACAGTGTTTTAAAGAGTTCTCTCTGCATTGTGTTGGTGGGTGGAGGTGCAAATTAGCCACTCTGTGCCAAAAGAGGGCACCGATGCAAGTGTGCACCACTCATACAAGGTAGAGTCTGGTGCCGAGAGCAGGAAGACATCGCTTCTCGGCCTTTTGGCTAAGATCAAGTGTAGTATCTGTTCTTATCAGTTTAATATCTGATATGTCCTCCATTTGAGGACTGCATATTAAATGGATTTTTAGAAACAGGAGTTTGATACGGGAGCTTGCTCCGTCGACTCCACGCATCGACCTGGCCTTGCAGTGCTGCTGGGAACGGTGCACTACTTCCCCCATCTTGTAAAATGGTAACTGGCTTCTGAAATGATCAGGGCATCTCAGAAAATTGAGTGCAAGGCACCAGAGCCCCTTAGCGGGCCAGTGTGATAGGGAGCGCTACG
Source organism: Telmatherina bonti (assembly GCF_933228915.1). Lineage (NCBI taxonomy): Eukaryota > Metazoa > Chordata > Actinopteri > Atheriniformes > Telmatherinidae > Telmatherina > Telmatherina bonti. The sequence goes on along the minus strand of NC_136627.1, from coordinate 9,902,361 downwards.
GCTCGCTAGCTACAGCGCCAAATCGTCCAGCTTTCTGATAGGGAGCGCCTGGCAGGAGTGCCATTACATCTCTAAATCTTTGTCTTGCAGGGATGCACAGTGGGGATAATCAGTCAGCACTCCCTCAAGGCCCAAAGTGGGTAATATCGCGAGCGCTTTGGGAGGATTCCCGCTGCCTTTTGCTCATGTTTAAACAACACATGTTTCTGCATCTTCAAACCCAGGCCTTGCGCTTTGTTCAAACTTTCAGTAAATTATTTTGAAATAAGTCCTGAAATAAGAAAAGGTTACGTGAAATAACTTCATGTATTCGACTCGGAGTGACAAGTAAGCCCACTTCAACTCAGTTCCGCTGGCCTAGGTCCAGTCAGGTAAGATTAGCTGCAGAGTAGATACTTAGCCAAGGTGCCATTAAACTTGTCACTACATGGAATACAAGAGCCTCTTTGAACTTTTGCACAAAACAATGACTGTCAAGTATTTCATAGATAAGATTGAGAATGACAGCCATAAATCTCATTTATTTTGTAAAGATGCTGAGGTTTATAAATCTGAGTTTTTTACCTGACTGCTCTCCTTCCACTTAGTGTCGCTACTGACCACAGAGAGATGTGTTCAGTTATTCCAGAAGCATTCTACCAGATCTATTTAACATGAACGAAAACAGCACAATTAAGATCTCACTATGGCAGATGTGTGTGACACTGAAGAAGTCTCATCTTCTTTACATTTCTGTACTTGGTGAAAAACATTTCAGTGGATCAAATCTAAGATATACATAATGACAAGCTAGCAATTGTGTAGATATCTTTACAGTAAATATCTTTGACCGGAGTGGGAGTACAGACAGAAGAAAATGGCAAAAAGAAGAGGACCTGAGAGAGGGAGTGGTGTCTATGAGGTATACTTTCTTCATTTTTGTCTCTTGGATGTGTGAGGTTTGGGTTTTTAGCTTTTGTCCCTGCTGCAAATTCTTCCATTAAAGGAGGGATGAAAACGTGGATACTAACTTGAGTCAGTTTGTTTTATATGGAATCTGGAGCATTAATACAAGAAATTGGGCTTTTCGTGTCTTTTTAACGATAAAAGATGCAGGATTGTAATTAGTGAACAATATGTTTGATTAATCCAGTTTATTCCGCATCAGAAAGAAGTGGGCTGGTCTTAAATAGAAAACTGGAAACTGGATCCAGTCTCTCAAACCCTGACCGTGATGAGAGGGATTAGGCCGACAGGGCAAGCGAGCCGCTTCTACAGCTGCAGGGCCATTCGCTCTGGTTTCTCTTCATAACGTATAAGTCTTTCGCCTTTTACTAAAGACTTCCGTGAAGGGCAACGCCAATGAGTTGATCTTATTTTTGGCAGGCTTTGCCTCTGGTGTAAGCCTTACCTGCTTGTCCAAAGTAAAGGAGATCCAGCCAAATGTGGTGTTGGGACGTTTGCCCCTTCTACCCATTGCGATCAACGTTATGTTATTAGCTGTGCTAAACTGTTGTTCAATGGTCACTGTCTGCAGTGCAGCAACGAGACAGTGTTTTAAAGAGTTCTCTCTGCATTGTGTCGGTGGGCGGAGGTGCAAATTAGCCACTCTGTGCCAAAAGAGGGCACCGATGCAAGTGTGCACCACTCATACAAGGTAGAGTCTGGTGCCGAGAGCAGGAAGACATCGCTTCTCGGCCTTTTGGCTAAGATCAAGTGTAGTATCTGTTCTTATCAGTTTAATATCTGATATGTCCTCCATTTGAGGACTGCATATTAAATGGATTTTTAGAAACAGGAGTTTGATACGGGAGCTTGCTCCGTCGACTCCACGCATCGACCTGGCCTTGCAGTGCTGCTGGGAACGGTGCACTACTTCCCCCATCTTGTAAAATGGTAACTGGCTTCTGAAATGATCAGGGCATCTCAGAAAATTGAGTGCAAGGCACCAGAGCCCCTTAGCGGGCCAGTGTGATAGGGAGCGCTACGGCTCGCTAGCTACAGCGCCAAATCGTCCAGCTTTCTGATAGGGAGCGCCTGGCAGGAGTGCCATTACATCTCTAAATCTTTGTCTTGCAGGGATGCACAGTGGGGATAATCAGTCAGCACTCCCTCAAGGCCCAAAGTGGGTAATATCGCGAGCGCTTTGGGAGGATTCCCGCTGCCTTTTGCTCATGTTTAAACAACACATGTTTCTGCATCTTCAAACCCAGGCCTTGCGCTTTGTTCAAACTTTCAGTAAATTATTTTGAAATAAGTCCTGAAATAAGAAAAGGTTACGTGAAATAACTTCATGTATTCGACTCGGAGTGACAAGTAAGCCCACTTCAACTCAGTTCCGCTGGCCTAGGTCCAGTCAGGTAAGATTAGCTGCAGAGTAGATACTTAGCCATGGTGCCATTAAACTTGTCACTACATGGAATACAAGAGCCTCTTTGAACTTTTGCACAAAACAATGACTGTCAAGTATTTCATAGATAAGATTGAGAATGACAGCCATACATCTCATTTATTTTGTAAAGATGCTGAGGTTTATAAATCTGAGTTTTTTACCTGACTGCTCTCCTTCCACTTAGTGTCGCTACTGACCACAGAGAGATGTGTTCAGTTATTCCAGAAGCATTCTACCAGATCTATTTTACATGAACGAAAACAGCACAATTAAGATCTCACTATGGCAGATGTGTGTGACACTGAAGAAGTCTCATCTTCTTTACATTCCTGTACTTGGTGAAAAACATTTCAGTGGATCAAATCTAAGATATACATAATGACAAGCTAGCAATTGTGTAGATATCTTTACAGTAAATATCTTTGACCGGAGTGGGAGTACAGACAGAAGAAAATGGCAAAAAGAAGAGGACCTGAGAGAGGGAGTGGTGTCTATGAGGTATACTTTCTTCATTTTTGTCTCTTGGATGTGTGAGGTTTGGGTTTTTAGCTTTTGTACCTCCTGCAAATTCTTCCATTAAAGGAGGGATGAAAACATGGATACTAACTTGAGTCAGTTTGTTTTATATGGAATCTGGAGCATTAATACAAGAAATTGGGCTTTTCTTGTCTTTTTAACGATAAAAGATGCAGGATTGTAATTAGTGAACAATATGTTTGATTAATCCAGTTTATTCCGCATCAGAAAGAAGTGGGCTGGTCTTAAATAGAAAACTGGAAACTGGATCCAGTCCTGCCTCACTTGCTCCAGAGCAACTGGGAGGGGTGCGCGTCTCTCAAACCCTGACCGTGATGAGAGGGATTAGGCCGACAGGGCAAGCGAGCCGCTTCTACAGCTGCAGGGCCATTCGCTCTGGTTTCTCTTCATAACGTATAAGTCTTTCGCCTTTTACTAAAGACTTCCGTGGAGGGCAACGCCAATGAGTTGATCTTATTTTTGGCAGGCTTTGCCTCTGGTGTAAGCCTTACCTGCTTGTCCAAAGTAAAGGAGATCCAGCCAAATGTGGTGTTGGGACGTTTGCCCCTTCTACCCATTGCGATCAACGTTATGTTATTAGCTGTGCTAAACTGTTGTTCAATGGTCACTGTCTGCAGTGCAGCAACGAGACAGTGTTTTAAAGAGTTCTCTCTGCATTGTGTTGGTGGGCGGAGGTGCAAATTAGCCACTCTGTGCCAAAAGAGGGCACCGATGCAAGTGTGCACCACTCATACAAGGTAGAGTCTGGTGCCGAGAGCAGGAAGACATCGCTTCTCGGCCTTTTGGCTAAGATCAAGTGTAGTATCTGTTCTTATCAGTTTAATATCTGATATGTCCTCCATTTGAGGACTGCATATTAAATGGATTTTTAGAAACAGGAGTTTGATACGGGAGCTTGCTCCGTCGACTCCACGCATCGACCTGGCCTTGCAGTGCTGCTGGGAACGGTGCACTACTTCCCCCATCTTGTAAAATGGTAACTGGCTTCTGAAATGATCAGGGCATCTCAGAAAATTGAGTGCAAGGCACCAGAGCCCCTTAGCGGGCCAGTGTGATAGGGAGCGCTACGGCTCGCTAGCTACAGCGCCAAATCGTCCAGCTTTCTGATAGGGAGCGCCTGGCAGGAGTGCCATTACATCTCTAAATCTTTGTCTTGCAGGGATGCACAGTGGGGATAATCAGTCAGCACTCCCTCAAGGCCCAAAGTGGGTAATATCGCGAGCGCTTTGGGAGGATTCCCGCTGCCTTTTGCTCATGTTTAAACAACACATGTTTCTGCATCTTCAAACCCAGGCCTTGCGCTTTGTTCAAACTTTCAGTAAATTATTTTGAAATAAGTCCTGAAATAAGAAAAGGTTACGTGAAATAACTTCATGTATTCGACTCGGAGTGACAAGTAAGCCCACTTACACTCAGTTCCGCTGGCCTAGGTCCAGTCAGGTAAGATTAGCTGCAGAGTAGATACTTAGCCAAGGTGCCATTAAACTTGTCACTACATGGAATACAAGAGCCTCTTTGAACTTTTGCACAAAACAATGACTGTCAAGTATTTCATAGATAAGATTGAGAATGACAGCCATACATCTCATTTATTTTGTAAAGATGCTGAGGTTTATAAATCTGAGTTTTTTACCTGACTGCTCTCCTTCCACTTAGTGTCGCTACTGACCACAGAGAGATGTCTTCAGTTATTCCAGAAGCATTCTACCAGATCTATTTAACATGAACGAAAACAGCACAATTAAGATCTCACTATGGCAGATGTGTGTGACACTGAAGAAGTCTCATCTTCTTTACATTTCTGTACTTGGTGAAAAACATTTCAGTGGATCAAATCTAAGATATACATAATGACAAGCTAGCAATTGTGTAGATATCTTTACAGTAAATATCTTTGACCGGAGTGGGAGTACAGACAGAAGAAAATGGCAAAAAGAAGAGGACCTGAGAGAGGGAGTGGTGTCTATGAGGTATACTTTCTTCATTTTTGTCTCTTGGATGTGTGAGGTTTGGGTTTTTAGCTTTTGTACCTGCTGCAAATTCTTCCATTAAAGGAGGGATGAAAACATGGATACTAACTTGAGTCAGTTTGTTTTATATGGAATCTGGAGCATTAATACAAGAAATTGGGCTTTTCGTGTCTTTTTAACGATAAAAGATGCAGGATTGTAATTAGTGAACAATATGTTTGATTAATCCAGTTTATTCCGCATCAGAAAGAAGTGGGCTGGTCTTAAATAAAAAACTGGAAACTGGATCCAGTCCTGCCTCGCTTGCTCCAGAGCAACTGGGAGGGGTGCGCGTCTCTCAAACCCTGACCGTGATGAGAGGGATTAGGCCGACAGGGCAAGCGAGCCGCTTCTACAGCTGCAGGGCCATTCGCTCTGGTTTCTCTTCATAACGTATAAGTCTTTCGCCTTTTACTAAAGACTTCCGTGGAGGGCAACGCCAATGAGTTGATCTTATTTTTGGCAGGCTTTGCCTCTGGTGTAAGCCTTACCTGCTTGTCCAAAGTAAAGGAGATCCAGCCAAATGTGGTGTTGGGACGTTTGCCCCTTCTACCCATTGCGATCAACGTTATGTTATTAGCTGTGCTAAACTGTTGTTCAATGGTCACTGTCTGCAGTGCAGCAACGAGACAGTGTTTTAAAGAGTTCTCTCTGCATTGTGTCGGTGGGCGGAGGTGCAAATTAGCCACTCTGTGCCAAAAGAGGGCACCGATGCAAGTGTGCACCACTCATACAAGGTAGAGTCTGGTGCCGAGAGCAGGAAGACATCGCTTCTCGGCCTTTTGGCTAAGATCAAGTGTAGTATCTGTTCTTATCAGTTTAATATCTGATATGTCCTCCATTTGAGGACTGCATATTAAATGGATTTTTAGAAACAGGAGTTTGATACGGGAGCTTGCTCCGTCGACTCCACGCATCGACCTGGCCTTGCAGTGCTGCTGGGAACGGTGCACTACTTCCCCCATCTTGTAAAATGGTAACTGGCTTCTGAAATGATCAGGGCATCTCAGAAAATTGAGTGCAAGGCACCAGAGCCCCTTAGCGGGCCAGTGTGATAGGGAGCGCTACGGCTCGCTAGCTACAGCGCCAAATCGTCCAGCTTTCTGATAGGGAGCGCCTGGCAGGAGTGCCATTACATCTCTAAATCTTTGTCTTGCAGGGATGCACAGTGGGGATAATCAGTCAGCACTCCCTCAAGGCCCAAAGTGGGTAATATCGCGAGCGCTTTGGGAGGATTCCCGCTGCCTTTTGCTCATGTTTAAACAACACATGTTTCTGCATCTTCAAACCCAGGCCTTGCGCTTTGTTCAAACTTTCAGTAAATTATTTTGAAATAAGTCCTGAAATAAGAAAAGGTTACGTGAAATAACTTCATGTATTCGACTCGGAGTGACAAGTAAGCCCACTTCAACTCAGTTCCGCTGGCCTAGGTCCAGTCAGGTAAGATTAGCTGCAGAGTAGATACTTAGCCAAGGTGCCATTAAACTTGTCACTACATGGAATACAAGAGCCTCTTTGAACTTTTGCACAAAACAATGACTGTCAAGTATTTCATAGATAAGATTGAGAATGACAGCCATACATCTCATTTATTTTGTAAAGATGCTGAGGTTTATAAATCTGAGTTTTTTACCTGACTGCTCTCCTTCCACTTAGTGTCGCTACTGACCACAGAGAGATGTCTTCAGTTATTCCAGAAGCATTCTACCAGATCTATTTAACATGAACGAAAACAGCACAATTAAGATCTCACTATGGCAGATGTGTGTGACACTGAAGAAGTCTCATCTTCTTTACATTTCTGTACTTGGTGAAAAACATTTCAGTGGATCAAATCTAAGATATACATAATGACAAGCTAGCAATTGTGTAGATATCTTTACAGTAATTATCTTTGACCGGAGTGGGAGTACAGACAGAAGAAAATGGCAAAAAGAAGAGGACCTGAGAGAGGGAGTGGTGTCTATGAGGTATACTTTCTTCATTTTTATCTCTTGGATGTGTGAGGTTTGGGTTTTTAGCTTTTGTACCTGCTGCAAATTCTTCCATTAAAGGAGGGATGAAAACATGGATACTAACTTGAGTCAGTTTGTTTTATATGGAATCTGGAGCATTAATACAAGAAATTGGGCTTTTCGTGTCTTTTTAACGATAAAAGATGCAGGATTGTAATTAGTGAACAATATGTTTGATTAATCCAGTTTATTCCGCATCAGAAAGAAGTGGGCTGGTCTTAAATAGAAAACTGGAAACTGGATCCAGTCCTGCCTCGCTTGCTCCAGAGCAACTGGGAGGGGTGCGCGTCTCTGAAACCCTGACCGTGATGAGAGGGATTAGGCCGACAGGGCAAGCGAGCCGCTTCTACAGCTGCAGGGCCATTCGCTCTGGTTTCTCTTCATAACGTATAAGTCTTTCGCCTTTTACTAAAGACTTCCGTGGAGGGCAACGCCAATGAGTTGATCTTATTTTTGGCAGGCTTTGCCTCTGGTGTAAGCCTTACCTGCTTGTCCAAAGTAAAGGAGATCCAGCCAAATGTGGTGTTGGGACGTTTGCCCCTTCTACCCATTGCGATCAACGTTATGTTATTAGCTGTGCTAAACTGTTGTTCAATGGTCACTGTCTGCAGTGCAGCAACGAGACAGTGTTTTAAAGAGTTCTCTCTGCATTGTGTCGGTGGGCGGAGGTGCAAATTAGCCACTCTGTGCCAAAAGAGGGCACCGATGCAAGTGTGCACCACTCATACAAGGTAGAGTCTGGTGCCGAGAGCAGGAAGACATCGCTTCTCGGCCTTTTGGCTAAGATCAAGTGTAGTATCTGTTCTTATCAGTTTAATATCTGATATGTCCTCCATTTGAGGACTGCATATTAAATGGATTTTTAGAAACAGGAGTTTGATACGGGAGCTTGCTCCGTCGACTCCACGCATCAACCTGGCCTTGCAGTGCTGCTGGGAACGGTGCACTACTTCCCCCATCTTGTAAAATGGTAACTGGCTTCTGAAATGATCAGGGCATCTCAGAAAATTGAGTGCAAGGCACCAGAGCCCCTTAGCGGGCCAGTGTGATAGGGAGCGCTACGGCTCGCTAGCTACAGCGCCAAATCGTCCAGCTTTCTGATAGGGAGCGCCTGGCAGGAGTGCCATTACATCTCTAAATCTTTGTCTTGCAGGGATGCACAGTGGGGATAATCAGTCAGCACTCCCTCAAGGCCCAAAGTGGGTAATATCGCGAGCGCTTTGGGAGGATTCCCGCTGCCTTTTGCTCATGTTTAAACAACACATGTTTCTGCATCTTCAAACCCAGGCCTTGCGCTTTGTTCAAACTTTCAGTAAATTATTTTGAAATAAGTCCTGAAATAAGAAAAGGTTACGTGAAATAACTTCATGTATTCGACTCGGAGTGACAAGTAAGCCCACTTCAACTCAGTTCCGCTGGCCTAGGTCCAGTCAGGTAAGATTAGCTGCAGAGTAGATACTTAGCCAAGGTGCCATTAAACTTGTCACTACATGGAATACAAGAGCCTCTTTGAACTTTTGCACAAAACAATGACTGTCAAGTATTTCATAGATAAGATTGAGAATGACAGCCATACATCTCATTTATTTTGTAAAGATGCTGAGGTTTATAAATCTGAGTTTTTTTACCTGACTGCTCTCCTTCCACTTAGTGTCGCTACTGACCACAGAGAGATGTCTTCAGTTATTCCAGAAGCATTCTACCAGATCTATTTAACATGAACGAAAACAGCACAATTAAGATCTCACTATGGCAGATGTGTGTGACACTGAAGAAGTCTCATCTTCTTTACATTTCTGTACTTGGTGAAAAACATTTCAGTGGATCAAATCTAAGATATACATAATGACAAGCTAGCAATTGTGTAGATATCTTTACAGTAAATATCTTTGACCGGAGTGGGAGTACAGACAGAAGAAAATGGCAAAAAGAAGAGGACCTGAGAGAGGGAGTGGTGTCTATGAGGCATACTTTCTTCATTTTTGTCTCTTGGATGTGTGAGGTTTGGGTTTTTAGCTTTTGTACCTGCTGCAAATTCTTCCATTAAAGGAGGGATGAAAACATGGATACTAACTTGAGTCAGTTTGTTTTATATGGAATCTGGAGCATTAATACAAGAAATTGGGCTTTTCGTGTCTTTTTAACGATAAAAGATGCAGGATTGTAATTAGTGAACAATATGTTTGATTAATCCAGTTTATTCCGCATCAGAAAGAAGTGGGCTGGTCTTAAATAGAAAACTGAAAACTGGATCCAGTCCTGCCTCGCTTGCTCCAGAGCAACTGGGAGGGGTGCGCGTCTCTCAAACCCTGACCGTGATGAGAGGGATTAGGCCGACAGGGCAAGCGAGCCGCTTCTACAGCTGCAGGGCCATTCGCTCTGGTTTCTCTTCATAACATATAAGTCTTTCGCCTTTTACTAAAGACTTCCGTGGAGGGCAACGCCAATGAGTTGATCTTATTTTTGGCAGGCTTTGCCTCTGGTGTAAGCCTTACCTGCTTGTCCAAAGTAAAGGAGATCCAGCCAAATGTGGTGTTGGGACGTTTGCCCCTTCTACCCATTGCGATCAACGTTATGTTATTAGCTGTGCTAAACTGTTGTTCAATGGTCACTGTCTGCAGTGCAGCAACGAGACAGTGTTTTAAAGAGTTCTCTCTGCATTGTGTCGGTGGGCGGAGGTGCAAATTAGCCACTCTGTGCCAAAAGAGGGCACCGATGCAAGTGTGCACCACTCATACAAGGTAGAGTCTGGTGCCGAGAGCAGGAAGACATCGCTTCTCGGCCTTTTGGCTAAGATCAAGTGTAGTATCTGTTCTTATCAGTTTAATATCTGATATGTCCTCCATTTGAGGACTGCATATTAAATGGATTTTTAGAAACAGGAGTTTGATACGGGAGCTTGCTCCGTTGACTCCACGCATCGACCTGGCCTTGCAGTGCTGCTGGGAACGGTGCACTACTTTCCCCCATCTTGTAAAATGGTAACTGGCTTCTGAAATGATCAGGGCATCTCAGAAAATTGAGTGCAAGGCACCAGAGCCCCTTAGCGGGCCAGTGTGATAGGGAGCGCTACGGCTCGCTAGCTACAGCGCCAAATCGTCCAGCTTTCTGATAGGGAGCGCCTGGCAGGAGTGCCATTACATCTCTAAATCTTTGTCTTGCAGGGATGCACAGTGGGGATAATCAGTCAGCACTCCCTCAAGGCCCAAAGTGGGTAATATCGCGAGCGCTTTGGGAGGATTCCCGCTGCCTTTTGCTCATGTTTAAACAACACATGTTTCTGCATCTTCAAACCCAGGCCTTGCGCTTTGTTCAAACTTTCAGTAAATTATTTTGAAATAAGTCCTGAAATAAGAAAAGGTTACGTGAAATAACTTCATGTATTCGACTCGGAGTGACAAGTAAGCCCACTTCAACTCAGTTCCGCTGGCCTAGGTCCAGTCAGGTAAGATTAGCTGCAGAGTAGATACTTAGCCAAGGTGCCATTAAACTTGTCACTACATGGAATACAAGAGCCTCTTTGAACTTTTGCACAAAACAATGACTGTCAAGTATTTCATAGATAAGATTGAGAATGACAGCCATACATCTCATTTATTTTGTAAAGATGCTGAGGTTTATAAATCTGAGTTTTTTACCTGACTGCTCTCCTTCCACTTAGTGTCGCTACTGACCACAGAGAGATGTGTTCAGTTATTCCAGAAGCATTCTACCAGATCTATTTAACATGAACGAAAACAGCACAATTAAGATCTCACTATGGCAGATGTGTGTGACACTGAAGAAGTCTCATCTTCTTTACATTTCTGTACTTGGTGAAAAACATTTCAGTGGATCAAATCTAAGATATACATAATGACAAGCTAGCAATTGTGTAGATATCTTTACAGTAAATATCTTTGACCGGAGTGGGAGTACAGACAGAAGAAAATGGCAAAAAGAAGAGGACCTGAGAGAGGGAGTGGTGTCTATGAGGCATACTTTCTTCATTTTTGTCTCTTGGATGTGTGAGGTTTGGGTTTTTAGCTTTTGTACCTGCTGCAAATTCTTCCATTAAAGGAGGGATGAAAACATGGATACTAACTTGAGTCAGTTTGTTTTATATGGAATCTGGAGCATTAATACAAGAAATTGGGCTTTTCGTGTCTTTTTAACGATAAAAGATGCAGGATTGTAATTAGTGAACAATATGTTTGATTAATCCAGTTTATTCCGCATCAGAAAGAAGTGGGCTGGTCTTAAATAGAAAACTGGAAACTGGATCCAGTCCTGCCTCGCTTGCTCCAGAGCAACTGGGAGGGGTGCGCGTCTCTCAAACCCTGACCGTGATGAGAGGGATTAGGCCGACAGGGCAAGCGAGCCGCTTCTACAGCTGCAGGGCCATTCGCTCTGGTTTCTCTTCATAACGTATAAGTCTTTCGCCTTTTACTAAAGACTTCCGTGGAGGGCAACGCCAATGAGTTGATCTTATTTTTGGCAGGCTTTGCCTCTGGTGTAAGCCTTACCTGCTTGTCCAAAGTAAAGGAGATCCAGCCAAATGTGGTGTTGGGACGTTTGCCCCTTCTACCCATTGCGATCAACGTTATGTTATTAGCTGTGCTAAACTGTTGTTCAATGGTCACTGTCTGCAGTGCAGCAACGAGACAGTGTTTTAAAGAGTTCTCTCTGCATTGTGTCGGTGGGCGGAGGTGCAAATTAGCCACTCTGTGCCAAAAGAGGGCACCGATGCAAGTGTGCACCACTCATACAAGGTAGAGTCTGGTGCCGAGAGCAGGAAGACATCGCTTCTCGGCCTTTTGGCTAAGATCAAGTGTAGTATCTGTTCTTATCAGTTTAATATCTGATATGTCCTCCATTTGAGGACTGCATATTAAATGGATTTTTAGAAACAGGAGTTTGATACGGGAGCTTGCTCCGTCGACTCCACGCATCGACCTGGCCTTGCAGTGCTGCTGGGAACGGTGCACTACTTCCCCCATCTTGTAAAATGGTAACTGGCTTCTGAAATGATCAGGGCATCTCAGAAAATTGAGTGCAAGGCACCAGAGCCCCTTAGCGGGCCAGTGTGATAGGGAGCGCTACGGCTCGCTAGCTACAGCGCCAAATCGTCCAGCTTTCTGATAGGGAGCGCCTGGCAGGAGTGCCATTACATCTCTAAATCTTTGTCTTGCAGGGATGCACAGTGGGGATAATCAGTCAGCACTCCCTCAAGGCCCAAAGTGGGTAATATCGCGAGCGCTTTGGGAGGATTCCCGCTGCCTTTTGCTCATGTTTAAACAACACATGTTTCTGCATCTTCAAACCCAGGCCTTGCGCTTTGTTCAAACTTTCAGTAAATTATTTTGAAATAAGTCCTGAAATAAGAAAAGGTTACGTGAAATAACTTCATGTATTCGACTCGGAGTGACAAGTAAGCCCACTTACACTCAGTTCCGCTGGCCTAGGTCCAGTCAGGTAAGATTAGCTGCAGAGTAGATACTTAGCCAAGGTGCCATTAAACTTGTCACTACATGGAATACAAGAGCCTCTTTGAACTTTTGCACAAAACAATGACTGTCAAGTATTTCATAGATAAGATTGAGAATGACAGCCATAAATCTCATTTATTTTGTAAAGATGCTGAGGTTTATAAATCTGAGTTTTTTACCTGACTGCTCTCCTTCCACTTAGTGTCGCTACTGACCACAGAGAGATGTCTTCAGTTATTCCAGAAGCATTCTACCAGATCTATTTAACATGAACGAAAACAGCACAATTAAGATCTCACTATGGCAGATGTGTGTGACACTGAAGAAGTCTCATCTTCTTTACATTTCTGTACTTGGTGAAAAACATTTCAGTGGATCAAATCTAAGATATACATAATGACAAGCTAGCAATTGTGTAGATATCTTTACAGTAAATATCTTTGACCGGAGTGGGAGTACAGACAGAAGAAAATGGCAAAAAGAAGAGGACCTGAGAGAGGGAGTGGTGTCTATGAGGTATACTTTCTTCATTTTTGTCTCTTGGATGTGTGAGGTTTGGGTTTTTAGCTTTTGTCCCTGCTGCAAATTCTTCCATTAAAGGAGGGATGAAAACGTGGATACTAACTTGAGTCAGTTTGTTTTATATGGAATCTGGAGCATTAATACAAGAAATTGGGCTTTTCGTGTCTTTTTAACGATAAAAGATGCAGGATTGTAATTAGTGAACAATATGTTTGATTAATCCAGTTTATTCCGCATCAGAAAGAAGTGGGCTGGTCTTAAATAGAAAACTGGAAACTGGATCCAGTCCTGCCTCGCTTGCTCCAGAGCAACTGGGAGGGGTGCGCGTCTCTCAAACCCTGACCGTGATGAGAGGGATTAGGCCGACAGGGCAAGCGAGCCGCTTCTACAGCTGCAGGGCCATTCGCTCTGGTTTCTCTTCATAACGTATAAGTCTTTCGCCTTTTACTAAAGACTTCCGTGGAGGGCAACGCCAATGAGTTGATCTTATTTTTGGCAGGCTTTGCCTCTGGTGTAAGCCTTACCTGCTTGTCCAAAGTAAAGGAGATCCAGCCAAATGTGGTGTTGGGACGTTTGCCCCTTCTACCCATTGCGATCAACGTTATGTTATTAGCTGTGCTAAACTGTTGTTCAATGGTCACTGTCTGCAGTGCAGCAACGAGACAGTGTTTTAAAGAGTTCTCTCTGCATTGTGTCGGTGGGCGGAGGTGCAAATTAGCCACTCTGTGCCAAAAGAGGGCACCGATGCAAGTGTGCACCACTCATACAAGGTAGAGTCTGGTGCCGAGAGCAGGAAGACATCGCTTCTCGGCCTTTTGGCTAAGATCAAGTGTAGTATCTGTTCTTATCAGTTTAATATCTGATATGTCCTCCATTTGAGGACTGCATATTAAATGGATTTTTAGAAACAGGAGTTTGATACGGGAGCTTGCTCCGTCGACTCCACGCATCGACCTGGCCTTGCAGTGCTGCTGGGAACGGTGCACTACTTCCCCCATCTTGTAAAATGGTAACTGGCTTCTGAAATGATCAGGGCATCTCAGAAAATTGAGTGCAAGGCACCAGAGCCCCTTAGCGGGCCAGTGTGATAGGGAGCGCTACGGCTCGCTAGCTACAGCGCCAAATCGTCCAGCTTTCTGATAGGGAGCGCCTGGCAGGAGTGTCATTACATCTCTAAATCTTTGTCTTGCAGGGATGCACAGTGGGGATAATCAGTCAGCACTCCCTCAAGGCCCAAAGTGGGTAATATCGCGAGCGCTTTGGGAGGATTCCCGCTGCCTTTTGCTCATGTTTAAACAACACATGTTTCTGCATCTTCAAACCCAGGCCTTGCGCTTTGTTCAAACTTTCAGTAAATTATTTTGAAATAAGTCCTGAAATAAGAAAAGGTTACGTGAAATAACTTCATGTATTCGACTCGGAGTGACAAGTAAGCCCACTTCAACTCAGTTCCGCTGGCCTAGGTCCAGTCAGGTAAGATTAGCTGCAGAGTAGATACTTAGCCAAGGTGCCATTAAACTTGTCACTACATGGAATACAAGAGCCTCTTTGAACTTTTGCACAAAACAATGACTGTCAAGTATTTCATAGATAAGATTGAGAATGACAGCCATAAATCTCATTTATTTTGTAAAGATGCTGAGGTTTATAAATCTGAGTTTTTTACCTGACTGCTCTCCTTCCACTTAGTGTCGCTACTGACCACAGAGAGATGTCTTCAGTTATTCCAGAAGCATTCTACCAGATCTATTTAACATGAACGAAAACAGCACAATTAAGATCTCACTATGGCAGATGTGTGTGACACTGAAGAAGTCTCATCTTCTTTACATTTCTGTACTTGGTGAAAAACATTTCAGTGGATCAAATCTAAGATATACATAATGACAAGCTAGCAATTGTGTAGATATCTTTACAGTAAATATCTTTGACCGGAGTGGGAGTACAGACAGAAGAAAATGGCAAAAAGAAGAGGACCTGAGAGAGGGAGTGGTGTCTATGAGGTATACTTTCTTCATTTTTGTCTCTTGGATGTGTGAGGTTTGGGTTTTTAGCTTTTGTCCCTGCTGCAAATTCTTCCATTAAAGGAGGGATGAAAACGTGGATACTAACTTGAGTCAGTTTGTTTTATATGGAATCTGGAG
This sequence comes from Telmatherina bonti, assembly GCF_933228915.1. NCBI lineage: Eukaryota > Metazoa > Chordata > Actinopteri > Atheriniformes > Telmatherinidae > Telmatherina > Telmatherina bonti. Next base: position 9,887,295 of record NC_136627.1, on the reverse strand, counting down.
CATTAATACAAGAAATTGGGCTTTTCGTGTCTTTTTAACGATAAAAGATGCAGGATTGTAATTAGTGAACAATATGTTTGATTAATCCAGTTTATTCCGCATCAGAAAGAAGCGGGCTGGTCTTAAATAGAAAACTGGAAACTGGATCCAGTCTCTCAAACCCTGACCGTGATGAGAGGGATTAGGCCGACAGGGCAAGCGAGCCGCTTCTACAGCTGCAGGGCCATTCGCTCTGGTTTCTCTTCATAACGTATAAGTCTTTCGCCTTTTACTAAAGACTTCCGTGGAGGGCAACGCCAATGAGTTGATCTTATTTTTGGCAGGCTTTGCCTCTGGTGTAAGCCTTACCTGCTTGTCCAAAGTAAAGGAGATCCAGCCAAATGTGGTGTTGGGACGTTTGCCCCTTCTACCCATTGCGATCAACGTTATGTTATTAGCTGTGCTAAACTGTTGTTCAATGGTCACTGTCTGCAGTGCAGCAACGAGACAGTGTTTTAAAGAGTTCTCTCTGCATTGTGTCGGTGGGCGGAGGTGCAAATTAGCCACTCTGTGCCAAAAGAGGGCACCGATGCAAGTGTGCACCACTCATACAAGGTAGAGTCTGGTGCCGAGAGCAGGAAGACATCGCTTCTCGGCCTTTTGGCTAAGATCAAGTGTAGTATCTGTTCTTATCAGTTTAATATCTGATATGTCCTCCATTTGAGGACTGCATATTAAATGGATTTTTAGAAACAGGAGTTTGATACGGGAGCTTGCTCCGTCGACTCCACGCATCGACCTGGCCTTGCAGTGCTGCTGGGAACGGTGCACTACTTCCCCCATCTTGTAAAATGGTAACTGGCTTCTGAAATGATCAGGGCATCTCAGAAAATTGAGTGCAAGGCACCAGAGCCCCTTAGCGGGCCAGTGTGATAGGGAGCGCTACGGCTCGCTAGCTACAGCGCCAAATCGTCCAGCTTTCTGATAGGGAGCGCCTGGCAGGAGTGCCATTACATCTCTAAATCTTTGTCTTGCAGGGATGCACAGTGGGGATAATCAGTCAGCACTCCCTCAAGGCCCAAAGTGGGTAATATCGCGAGCGCTTTGGGAGGATTCCCGCTGCCTTTTGCTCATGTTTAAACAACACATGTTTCTGCATCTTCAAACCCAGGCCTTGCGCTTTGTTCAAACTTTCAGTAAATTATTTTGAAATAAGTCCTGAAATAAGAAAAGGTTACGTGAAATAACTTCATGTATTCGACTCGGAGTGACAAGTAAGCCCACTTCAACTCAGTTCCGCTGGCCTAGGTCCAGTCAGGTAAGATTAGCTGCAGAGTAGATACTTAGCCATGGTGCCATTAAACTTGTCACTACATGGAATACAAGAGCCTCTTTGAACTTTTGCACAAAACAATGACTGTCAAGTATTTCATAGATAAGATTGAGAATGACAGCCATACATCTCATTTATTTTGTAAAGATGCTGAGGTTTATAAATCTGAGTTTTTTACCTGACTGCTCTCCTTCCACTTAGTGTCGCTACTGACCACAGAGAGATGTGTTCAGTTATTCCAGAAGCATTCTACCAGATCTATTTTACATGAACGAAAACAGCACAATTAAGATCTCACTATGGCAGATGTGTGTGACACTGAAGAAGTCTCATCTTCTTTACATTCCTGTACTTGGTGAAAAACATTTCAGTGGATCAAATCTAAGATATACATAATGACAAGCTAGCAATTGTGTAGATATCTTTACAGTAAATATCTTTGACCGGAGTGGGAGTACAGACAGAAGAAAATGGCAAAAAGAAGAGGACCTGAGAGAGGGAGTGGTGTCTATGAGGTATACTTTCTTCATTTTTGTCTCTTGGATGTGTGAGGTTTGGGTTTTTAGCTTTTGTACCTCCTGCAAATTCTTCCATTAAAGGAGGGATGAAAACATGGATACTAACTTGAGTCAGTTTGTTTTATATGGAATCTGGAGCATTAATACAAGAAATTGGGCTTTTCGTGTCTTTTTAACGATAAAAGATGCAGGATTGTAATTAGTGAACAATATGTTTGATTAATCCAGTTTATTCCGCATCAGAAAGAAGTGGGCTGGTCTTAAATAGAAAACTGGAAACTGGATCCAGTCCTGCCTCGCTTGCTCCAGAGCAACTGGGAGGGGTGCGCGTCTCTCAAACCCTGACCGTGATGAGAGGGATTAGGCCGACAGGGCAAGCGAGCCGCTTCTACAGCTGCAGGGCCATTCGCTCTGGTTTCTCTTCATAACGTATAAGTCTTTCGCCTTTTACTAAAGACTTCCGTGGAGGGCAACGCCAATGAGTTGATCTTATTTTTGGCAGGCTTTGCCTCTGGTGTAAGCCTTACCTGCTTGTCCAAAGTAAAGGAGATCCAGCCAAATGTGGTGTTGGGACGTTTGCCCCTTCTACCCATTGCGATCAACGTTATGTTATTAGCTGTGCTAAACTGTTGTTCAATGGTCACTGTCTGCAGTGCAGCAACGAGACAGTGTTTTAAAGAGTTCTCTCTGCATTGTGTTGGTGGGCGGAGGTGCAAATTAGCCACTCTGTGCCAAAAGAGGGCACCGATGCAAGTGTGCACCACTCATACAAGGTAGAGTCTGGTGCCGAGAGCAGGAAGACATCGCTTCTCGGCCTTTTGGCTAAGATCAAGTGTAGTATCTGTTCTTATCAGTTTAATATCTGATATGTCCTCCATTTGAGGACTGCATATTAAATGGATTTTTAGAAACAGGAGTTTGATACGGGAGCTTGCTCCGTCGACTCCACGCATCGACCTGGCCTTGCAGTGCTGCTGGGAACGGTGCACTACTTCCCCCATCTTGTAAAATGGTAACTGGCTTCTGAAATGATCAGGGCATCTCAGAAAATTGAGTGCAAGGCACCAGAGCCCCTTAGCGGGCCAGTGTGATAGGGAGCGCTACGGCTCGCTAGCTACAGCGCCAAATCGTCCAGCTTTCTGATAGGGAGCGCCTGGCAGGAGTGCCATTACATCTCTAAATCTTTGTCTTGCAGGGATGCACAGTGGGGATAATCAGTCAGCACTCCCTCAAGGCCCAAAGTGGGTAATATCGTGAGCGCTTTGGGAGGATTCCCGCTGCCTTTTGCTCATGTTTAAACAACACATGTTTCTGCATCTTCAAACCCAGGCCTTGCGCTTTGTTCAAACTTTCAGTAAATTATTTTGAAATAAGTCCTGAAATAAGAAAAGGTTACGTGAAATAACTTCATGTATTCGACTCGGAGTGACAAGTAAGCCCACTTCAACTCAGTTCCGCTGGCCTAGGTCCAGTCAGGTAAGATTAGCTGCAGAGTAGATACTTAGCCAAGGTGCCATTAAACTTGTCACTACATGGAATACAAGAGCCTCTTTGAACTTTTGCACAAAACAATGACTGTCAAGTATTTCATAGATAAGATTGAGAATGACAGCCATAAATCTCATTTATTTTGTAAAGATGCTGAGGTTTATAAATCTGAGTTTTTTACCTGACTGCTCTCCTTCCACTTAGTGTCGCTACTGACCACAGAGAGATGTCTTCAGTTATTCCAGAAGCATTCTACCAGATCTATTTAACATGAACGAAAACAGCACAATTAAGATCTCACTATGGCAGATGTGTGTGACACTGAAGAAGTCTCATCTTCTTTACATTTCTGTACTTGGTGAAAAACATTTCAGTGGATCAAATTTAAGATATACATAATGACAAGCTAGCAATTGTGTAGATATCTTTACAGTAAATATCTTTGACCGGAGTGGGAGTACAGACAGAAGAAAATGGCAAAAAGAAGAGGACCTGAGAGAGGGAGTGGTGTCTATGAGGTATACTTTCTTCATTTTTGTCTCTTGGATGTGTGAGGTTTGGGTTTTTAGCTTTTGTCCCTGCTGCAAATTCTTCCATTAAAGGAGGGATGAAAACGTGGATACTAACTTGAGTCAGTTTGTTTTATATGGAATCTGGAGCATTAATACAAGAAATTGGGCTTTTCGTGTCTTTTTAACGATAAAAGATGCAGGATTGTAATTAGTGAACAATATGTTTGATTAATCCAGTTTATTCCGCATCAGAAAGAAGTGGGCTGGTCTTAAATAGAAAACTGGAAACTGGATCCAGTCCTGCCTCGCTTGCTCCAGTGCAACTGGGAGGGGTGCGCGTCTCTCAAACCCTGACCGTGATGAGAGGGATTAGGCCGACAGGGCAAGCGAGCCGCTTCTACAGCTGCAGGGCCATTCGCTCTGGTTTCTCTTCATAACGTATAAGTCTTTCGCCTTTTACTAAAGACTTCCGTGGAGGGCAACGCCAATGAGTTGATCTTATTTTTGGCAGGCTTTGCCTCTGGTGTAAGCCTTACCTGCTTGTCCAAAGTAAAGGAGATCCAGCCAAATGTGGTGTTGGGACGTTTGCCCCTTCTACCCATTGCGATCAACGTTATGTTATTAGCTGTGCTAAACTGTTGTTCAATGGTCACTGTCTGCAGTGCAGCAACGAGACAGTGTTTTAAAGAGTTCTCTCTGCATTGTGTCGGTGGGCGGAGGTGCAAATTAGCCACTCTGTGCCAAAAGAGGGCACCGATGCAAGTGTGCACCACTCATACAAGGTAGAGTCTGGTGCCGAGAGCAGGAAGACATCGCTTCTCGGCCTTTTGGCTAAGATCAAGTGTAGTATCTGTTCTTATCAGTTTAATATCTGATATGTCCTCCATTTGAGGACTGCATATTAAATGGATTTTTAGAAACAGGAGTTTGATACGGGAGCTTGCTCCGTCGACTCCACGCATCGACCTGGCCTTGCAGTGCTGCTGGGAACGGTGCACTACTTCCCCCATCTTGTAAAATGGTAACTGGCTTCTGAAATGATCAGGGCATCTCAGAAAATTGAGTGCAAGGCACCAGAGCCCCTTAGCGGGCCAGTGTGATAGGGAGCGCTACGGCTCGCTAGCTACAGCGCCAAATCGTCCAGCTTTCTGATAGGGAGCGCCTGGCAGGAGTGCCATTACATCTCTAAATCTTTGTCTTGCAGGGATGCACAGTGGGGATAATCAGTCAGCACTCCCTCAAGGCCCAAAGTGGGTAATATCGCGAGCGCTTTGGGAGGATTCCCGCTGCCTTTTGCTCATGTTTAAACAACACATGTTTCTGCATCTTCAAACCCAGGCCTTGCGCTTTGTTCAAACTTTCAGTAAATTATTTTGAAATAAGTCCTGAAATAAGAAAAGGTTACGTGAAATAACTTCATGTATTCGACTCGGAGTGACAAGTAAGCCCACTTACACTCAGTTCCGCTGGCCTAGGTCCAGTCAGGTAAGATTAGCTGCAGAGTAGATACTTAGCCAAGGTGCCATTAAACTTGTCACTACATGGAATACAAGAGCCTCTTTGAACTTTTGCACAAAACAATGACTGTCAAGTATTTCATAGATAAGATTGAGAATGACAGCCATACATCTCATTTATTTTGTAAAGATGCTGAGGTTTATAAATCTGAGTTTTTTACCTGACTGCTCTCCTTCCACTTAGTGTCGCTACTGACCACAGAGAGATGTGTTCAGTTATTCCAGAAGCATTCTACCAGATCTATTTAACATGAACGAAAACAGCACAATTAAGATCTCACTATGGCAGATGTGTGTGACACTGAAGAAGTCTCATCTTCTTTACATTTCTGTACTTGGTGAAAAACATTTCAGTGGATCAAATCTAAGATATACATAATGACAAGCTAGCAATTGTGTAGATATCTTTACAGTAAATATCTTTGACCGGAGTGGGAGTACAGACAGAAGAAAATGGCAAAAAGAAGAGGACCTGAGAGAGGGAGTGGTGTCTATGAGGTATACTTTCTTCATTTTTGTCTCTTGGATGTGTGAGGTTTGGGTTTTTAGCTTTTGTCCCTGCTGCAAATTCTTCCATTAAAGGAGGGATGAAAACGTGGATACTAACTTGAGTCAGTTTGTTTTATATGGAATCTGGAGCATTAATACAAGAAATTGGGCTTTTCGTGTCTTTTTAACGATAAAAGATGCAGGATTGTAATTAGTGAACAATATGTTTGATTAATCCAGTTTATTCCGCATCAGAAAGAAGTGGGCTGGTCTTAAATAGAAAACTGGAAACTGGATCCAGTCCTGCCTCGCTTGCTCCAGAGCAACTGGGAGGGGTGCGCGTCTCTCAAACCCTGACCGTGATGAGAGGGATTAGGCCGACAGGGCAAGCGAGCCGCTTCTACAGCTGCAGGGCCATTCGCTCTGGTTTCTCTTCATAACGTATAAGTCTTTCGCCTTTTACTAAAGACTTCCGTGGAGGGCAACGCCAATGAGTTGATCTTATTTTTGGCAGGCTTTGCCTCTGGTGTAAGCCTTACCTGCTTGTCCAAAGTAAAGGAGATCCAGCCAAATGTGGTGTTGGGACGTTTGCCCCTTCTACCCATTGCGATCAACGTTATGTTATTAGCTGTGCTAAACTGTTGTTCAATGGTCACTGTCTGCAGTGCAGCAACGAGACAGTGTTTTAAAGAGTTCTCTCTGCATTGTGTCGGTGGGCGGAGGTGCAAATTAGCCACTCTGTGCCAAAAGAGGGCACCGATGCAAGTGTGCACCACTCATACAAGGTAGAGTCTGGTGCCGAGAGCAGGAAGACATCGCTTCTCGGCCTTTTGGCTAAGATCAAGTGTAGTATCTGTTCTTATCAGTTTAATATCTGATATGTCCTCCATTTGAGGACTGCATATTAAATGGATTTTTAGAAACAGGAGTTTGATACGGGAGCTTGCTCCGTCGACTCCACGCATCAACCTGGCCTTGCAGTGCTGCTGGGAACGGTGCACTACTTCCCCCATCTTGTAAAATGGTAACTGGCTTCTGAAATGATCAGGGCATCTCAGAAAATTGAGTGCAAGGCACCAGAGCCCCTTAGCGGGCCAGTGTGATAGGGAGCGCTACGGCTCGCTAGCTACAGCGCCAAATCGTCCAGCTTTCTGATAGGGAGCGCCTGGCAGGAGTGCCATTACATCTCTAAATCTTTGTCTTGCAGGGATGCACAGTGGGGATAATCAGTCAGCACTCCCTCAAGGCCCAAAGTGGGTAATATCGCGAGCGCTTTGGGAGGATTCCCGCTGCCTTTTGCTCATGTTTAAACAACACATGTTTCTGCATCTTCAAACCCAGGCCTTGCGCTTTGTTCAAACTTTCAGTAAATTATTTTGAAATAAGTCCTGAAATAAGAAAAGGTTACGTGAAATAACTTCATGTATTCGACTCGGAGTGACAAGTAAGCCCACTTCAACTCAGTTCCGCTGGCCTAGGTCCAGTCAGGTAAGATTAGCTGCAGAGTAGATACTTAGCCAAGGTGCCATTAAACTTGTCACTACATGGAATACAAGAGCCTCTTTGAACTTTTGCACAAAACAATGACTGTCAAGTATTTCATAGATAAGATTGAGAATGACAGCCATACATCTCATTTATTTTGTAAAGATGCTGAGGTTTATAAATCTGAGTTTTTTACCTGACTGCTCTCCTTCCACTTAGTGTCGCTACTGACCACAGAGAGATGTGTTCAGTTATTCCAGAAGCATTCTACCAGATCTATTTAACATGAACGAAAACAGCACAATTAAGATCTCACTATGGCAGATGTGTGTGACACTGAAGAAGTCTCATCTTCTTTACATTTCTGTACTTGGTGAAAAACATTTCAGTGGATCAAATCTAAGATATACATAATGACAAGCTAGCAATTGTGTAGATATCTTTACAGTAAATATCTTTGACCGGAGTGGGAGTACAGACAGAAGAAAATGGCAAAAAGAAGAGGACCTGAGAGAGGGAGTGGTGTCTATGAGGCATACTTTCTTCATTTTTGTCTCTTGGATGTGTGAGGTTTGGGTTTTTAGCTTTTGTACCTGCTGCAAATTCTTCCATTAAAGGAGGGATGAAAACATGGATACTAACTTGAGTCAGTTTGTTTTATATGGAATCTGGAGCATTAATACAAGAAATTGGGCTTTTCGTGTCTTTTTAACGATAAAAGATGCAGGATTGTAATTAGTGAACAATATGTTTGATTAATCCAGTTTATTCCGCATCAGAAAGAAGTGGGCTGGTCTTAAATAGAAAACTGGAAACTGGATCCAGTCCTGCCTCGCTTGCTCCAGAGCAACTGGGAGGGGTGCGCGTCTCTCAAACCCTGACCGTGATGAGAGGGATTAGGCCGACAGGGCAAGCGAGCCGCTTCTACAGCTGCAGGGCCATTCGCTCTGGTTTCTCTTCATAACGTATAAGTCTTTCGCCTTTTACTAAAGACTTCCGTGGAGGGCAACGCCAATGAGTTGATCTTATTTTTGGCAGGCTTTGCCTCTGGTGTAAGCCTTACCTGCTTGTCCAAAGTAAAGGAGATCCAGCCAAATGTGGTGTTGGGACGTTTGCCCCTTCTACCCATTGCGATCAACGTTATGTTATTAGCTGTGCTAAACTGTTGTTCAATGGTCACTGTCTGCAGTGCAGCAACGAGACAGTGTTTTAAAGAGTTCTCTCTGCATTGTGTCGGTGGGCGGAGGTGCAAATTAGCCACTCTGTGCCAAAAGAGGGCACCGATGCAAGTGTGCACCACTCATACAAGGTAGAGTCTGGTGCCGAGAGCAGGAAGACATCGCTTCTCGGCCTTTTGGCTAAGATCAAGTGTAGTATCTGTTCTTATCAGTTTAATATCTGATATGTCCTCCATTTGAGGACTGCATATTAAATGGATTTTTAGAAACAGGAGTTTGATACGGGAGCTTGCTCCGTTGACTCCACGCATCGACCTGGCCTTGCAGTGCTGCTGGGAACGGTGCACTACTTTCCCCCATCTTGTAAAATGGTAACTGGCTTCTGAAATGATCAGGGCATCTCAGAAAATTGAGTGCAAGGCACCAGAGCCCCTTAGCGGGCCAGTGTGATAGGGAGCGCTACGGCTCGCTAGCTACAGCGCCAAATCGTCCAGCTTTCTGATAGGGAGCGCCTGGCAGGAGTGCCATTACATCTCTAAATCTTTGTCTTGCAGGGATGCACAGTGGGGATAATCAGTCAGCACTCCCTCAAGGCCCAAAGTGGGTAATATCGCGAGCGCTTTGGGAGGATTCCCGCTGCCTTTTGCTCATGTTTAAACAACACATGTTTCTGCATCTTCAAACCCAGGCCTTGCGCTTTGTTCAAACTTTCAGTAAATTATTTTGAAATAAGTCCTGAAATAAGAAAAGGTTACGTGAAATAACTTCATGTATTCGACTCGGAGTGACAAGTAAGCCCACTTACACTCAGTTCCGCTGGCCTAGGTCCAGTCAGGTAAGATTAGCTGCAGAGTAGATACTTAGCCAAGGTGCCATTAAACTTGTCACTACATGGAATACAAGAGCCTCTTTGAACTTTTGCACAAAACAATGACTGTCAAGTATTTCATAGATAAGATTGAGAATGACAGCCATACATCTCATTTATTTTGTAAAGATGCTGAGGTTTATAAATCTGAGTTTTTTACCTGACTGCTCTCCTTCCACTTAGTGTCGCTACTGACCACAGAGAGATGTGTTCAGTTATTCCAGAAGCATTCTACCAGATCTATTTAACATGAACGAAAACAGCACAATTAAGATCTCACTATGGCAGATGTGTGTGACACTGAAGAAGTCTCATCTTCTTTACATTTCTGTACTTGGTGAAAAACATTTCAGTGGATCAAATCTAAGATATACATAATGACAAGCTAGCAATTGTGTAGATATCTTTACAGTAAATATCTTTGACCGGAGTGGGAGTACAGACAGAAGAAAATGGCAAAAAGAAGAGGACCTGAGAGAGGGAGTGGTGTCTATGAGGCATACTTTCTTCATTTTTGTCTCTTGGATGTGTGAGGTTTGGGTTTTTAGCTTTTGTACCTGCTGCAAATTCTTCCATTAAAGGAGGGATGAAAACATGGATACTAACTTGAGTCAGTTTGTTTTATATGGAATCTGGAGCATTAATACAAGAAATTGGGCTTTTCGTGTCTTTTTAACGATAAAAGATGCAGGATTGTAATTAGTGAACAATATGTTTGATTAATCCAGTTTATTCCGCATCAGAAAGAAGTGGGCTGGTCTTAAATAGAAAACTGGAAACTGGATCCAGTCCTGCCTCGCTTGCTCCAGAGCAACTGGGAGGGGTGCGCGTCTCTCAAACCCTGACCGTGATGAGAGGGATTAGGCCGACAGGGCAAGCGAGCCGCTTCTACAGCTGCAGGGCCATTCGCTCTGGTTTCTCTTCATAACGTATAAGTCTTTCGCCTTTTACTAAAGACTACCGTGGAGGGCAACGCCAATGAGTTGATCTTATTTTTGGCAGGCTTTGCCTCTGGTGTAAGCCTTACCTGCTTGTCCAAAGTAAAGGAGATCCAGCCAAATGTGGTGTTGGGACGTTTGCCCCTTCTACCCATTGCGATCAACGTTATGTTATTAGCTGTGCTAAACTGTTGTTCAATGGTCACTGTCTGCAGTGCAGCAACGAGACAGTGTTTTAAAGAGTTCTCTCTGCATTGTGTCGGTGGGCGGAGGTGCAAATTAGCCACTCTGTGCCAAAAGAGGGCACCGATGCAAGTGTGCACCACTCATACAAGGTAGAGTCTGGTGCCGAGAGCAGGAAGACATCGCTTCTCGGCCTTTTGGCTAAGATCAAGTGTAGTATCTGTTCTTATCAGTTTAATATCTGATATGTCCTCCATTTGAGGACTGCATATTAAATGGATTTTTAGAAACAGGAGTTTGATACGGGAGCTTGCTCCGTCGACTCCACGCATCGACCTGGCCTTGCAGTGCTGCTGGGAACGGTGCACTACTTCCCCCATCTTGTAAAATGGTAACTGGCTTCTGAAATGATCAGGGCATCTCAGAAAATTGAGTGCAAGGCACCAGAGCCCCTTAGCGGGCCAGTGTGATAGGGAGCGCTACGGCTCGCTAGCTACAGCACCCAATTCGTCCAGCTTTCTGATAGGGAGCGCCTGGCAGGAGTGTCATTACATCTCTAAATCTTTGTCTTGCAGGGATGCACAGTGGGGATAATCAGTCAGCACTCCCTCAAGGCCCAAAGTGGGTAATATCGCGAGCGCTTTGGGAGGATTCCCGCTGCCTTTTGCTCATGTTTAAACAACACATGTTTCTGCATCTTCAAACCCAGGCCTTGCGCTTTGTTCAAACTTTCAGTAAATTATTTTGAAATAAGTCCTGAAATAAGAAAAGGTTACGTGAAATAACTTCATGTATTCGACTCGGAGTGACAAGTAAGCCCACTTCAACTCAGTTCCGCTGGCCTAGGTCCAGTCAGGTAAGATTAGCTGCAGAGTAGATACTTAGCCAAGGTGCCATTAAACTTGTCACTACATGGAATACAAGAGCCTCTTTGAACTTTTGCACAAAACAATGACTGTCAAGTATTTCATAGATAAGATTGAGAATGACAGCCATACATCTCATTTATTTTGTAAAGATGCTGAGGTTTATAAATCTGAGTTTTTTACCTGACTGCTCTCCTTCCACTTAGTGTCGCTACTGACCACAGAGAGATGTCTTCAGTTATTCCAGAAGCATTCTACCAGATCTATTTTACATGAACGAAAACAGCACAATTAAGATCTCACTATGGCAGATGTGTGTGACACTGAAGAAGTCTCATCTTCTTTACATTTCTGTACTTGGTGAAAAACATTTCAGTGGATCAAATCTAAGATATACATAATGACAAGCTAGCAATTGTGTAGATATCTTTACAGTAAATATCTTTGACCGGAGTGGGAGTACAGACAGAAGAAAATGGCAAAAAGAAGAGGACCTGAGAGAGGGAGTGGTGTCTATGAGGTATACTTTCTTCATTTTTGTCTCTTGGATGTGTGAGGTTTGGGTTTTTAGCTTTTGTACCTGCTGCAAATTCTTCCATTAAAGGAGGGATGAAAACATGGATACTAACTTGAGTCAGTTTGTTTTATATGGAATCTGGAGCATTAATACAAGAAATTGGGCTTTTCGTGTCTTTTTAACGATAAAAGATGCAGGATTGTAATTAGTGAACAATATGTTTGATTAATCCAGTTTATTCCGCATCAGAAAGAAGTGGGCTGGTCTTAAATAGAAAACTGGAAACTGGATCCAGTCCTGCCTCGCTTGCTCCAGAGCAACTGGGAGGGGTGCGCGTCTCTCAAACCCTGACCGTGATGAGAGGGATTAGGCCGACAGGGCAAGCGAGCCGCTTCTACAGCTGCAGGGCCATTCGCTCTGGTTTCTCTTCATAACGTATAAGTCTTTCGCCTTTTACTAAAGACTTCCGTGGAGGGCAACGCCAATGAGTTGATCTTATTTTTGGCAGGCTTTTCCTCTGGTGTAAGCCTTACCTGCTTGTCCAAAGTAAAGGAGATCCAGCCAAATGTGGTGTTGGGACGTTTGCCCCTTCTACCCATTGCAATTAACGTTATGTTATTAGCTGTGCTAAACTGTTGTTCAATGGTCACTGTCTGCAGTGCAGCAACGAGACAGTGTTTTAAAGAGTTCTCTCTGCATTGTGTCGGTGGGCGGAGGTGCAAATTAGCCACTCTGTGCCAAAAGAGGGCACCGATGCAAGTGTGCACCACTCATACAAGGTAGAGTCTGGTGCCGAGAGCAGGAAGACATCGCTTCTCGGCCTTTTGGCTAAGATCAAGTGTAGTATCTGTTCTTATCAGTTTAATATCTGATATGTCCTCCATTTGAGGACTGCATATTAAATGGATTTTTAGAAACAGGAGTTTGATACGGGAGCTTGCTCCGTCGACTCCACGCATCGACCTGGCCTTGCAGTGCTGCTGGGAACGGTGCACTACTTCCCCCATCTTGTAAAATGGTAACTGGCTTCTGAAATGATCAGGGCATCTCAGAAAATTGAGTGCAAGGCACCAGAGCCCCTTAGCGGGCCAGTGTGATAGGGAGCGCTACGGCTCGCTAGCTACAGCGCCAAATCGTCCAGCTTTCTGATAGGGAGCGCCTGGCAGGAGTGCCATTACATCTCTAAATCTTTGTCTTGCAGGGATGCACAGTGGGGATAATCAGTCAGCACTCCCTCAAGGCCCAAAGTGGGTAATATCGCGAGCGCTTTGGGAGGATTCCCGCTGCCTTTTGCTCATGTTTAAACAACACATGTTTCTGCATCTTCAAACCCAGGCCTTGCGCTTTGTTCAAACTTTCAGTAAATTATTTTGAAATAAGTCCTGAAATAAGAAAAGGTTACGTGAAATAACTTCATGTATTCGACTCGGAGTGACAAGTAAGCCCACTTCAACTCAGTTCCGCTGGCCTAGGTCCAGTCAGGTAAGATTAGCTGCAGAGTAGATACTTAGCCAAGGTGCCATTAAACTTGTCACTACATGGAATACAAGAGCCTCTTTGAACTTTTGCACAAAACAATGACTGTCAAGTATTTCATAGATAAGATTGAGAATGACAGCCATACATCTCATTTATTTTGTAAAGATGCTGAGGTTTATAAATCTGAGTTTTTTACCTGACTGCTCTCCTTCCACTTAGTGTCGCTACTGACCACAGAGAGATGTCTTCAGTTATTCCAGAAGCATTCTACCAGATCTATTTAACATGAACGAAAACAGCACAATTAAGATCTCACTATGGCAGATGTGTGTGACACTGAAGAAGTCTCATCTTCTTTACATTTCTGTACTTGGTGAAAAACATTTCAGTGGATCAAATCTAAGATATACATAATGACAAGCTAGCAATTGTGTAGATATCTTTACAGTAAATATCTTTGACCGGAGTGGGAGTACAGACAGAAGAAAATGGCAAAAAGAAGAGGACCTGAGAGAGGGAGTGGTGTCTATGAGGCATACTTTCTTCATTTTTGTCTCTTGGATGTGTGAGGTTTGGGTTTTTAGCTTTTGTACCTGCTGCAAATTCTTCCATTAAAGGAGGGATGAAAACATGGATACTAACTTGAGTCAGTTTGTTTTATATGGAATCTGGAGCATTAATACAAGAAATTGGGCTTTTCGTGTCTTTTTAACGATAAAAGATGCAGGATTGTAATTAGTGAACAATATGTTTGATTAATCCAGTTTATTCCGCATCAGAAAGAAGTGGGCTGGTCTTAAATCGAAAACTGGAAACTGGATCCAGTCCTGCCTCGCTTGCTCCAGAGCAACTGGGAGGGGTGCGCGTCTCTCAAACCCTGACCGTGATGAGAGGGATTAGGCCGACAGGGCAAGCGAGCCGCTTCTACAGCTGCAGGGCCATTCGCTCTGGTTTCTCTTCATAACGTATAAGTCTTTCGCCTTTTACTAAAGACTACCGTGGAGGGCAACGCCAATGAGTTGATCTTATTTTTGGCAGGCTTTGCCTCTGGTGTAAGCCTTACCTGCTTGTCCAAAGTAAAGGAGATCCAGCCAAATGTGGTGTTGGGACGTTTGCCCCTTCTACCCATTGCGATCAACGTTATGTTATTAGCTGTGCTAAACTGTTGTTCAATGGTCACTGTCTGCAGTGCAGCAACGAGACAGTGTTTTAAAGAGTTCTCTCTGCATTGTGTCGGTGGGCGGAGGTGCAAATTAGCCACTCTGTGCCAAAAGAGGGCACCGATGCAAGTGTGCACCACTCATACAAGGTAGAGTCTGGTGCCGAGAGCAGGAAGACATCGCTTCTCGGCCTTTTGGCTAAGATCAAGTGTAGTATCTGTTCTTATCAGTTTAATATCTGATATGTCCTCCATTTGAGGACTGCATATTAAATGGATTTTTAGAAACAGGAGTTTGATACGGGAGCTTGCTCCGTCGACTCCACGCATCGACCTGGCCTTGCAGTGCTGCTGGGAACGGTGCACTACTTCCCCCATCTTGTAAAATGGTAACTGGCTTCTGAAATGATCAGGGCATCTCAGAAAATTGAGTGCAAGGCACCAGAGCCCCTTAGCGGGCCAGTGTGATAGGGAGCGCTACGGCTCGCTAGCTACAGCGCCAAATCGTCCAGCTTTCTGATAGGGAGCGCCTGGCAGGAGTGTCATTACATCTCTAAATCTTTGTCTTGCAGGGATGCACAGTGGGGATAATCAGTCAGCACTCCCTCAAGGCCCAAAGTGGGTAATATCGCGAGCGCTTTGGGAGGATTCCCGCTGCCTTTTGCTCATGTTTAAACAACACATGTTTCTGCATCTTCAAACCCAGGCCTTGCGCTTTGTTCAAACTTTCAGTAAATTATTTTGAAATAAGTCCTGAAATAAGAAAAGGTTACGTGAAATAACTTCATGTATTCGACTCGGAGTGACAAGTAAGCCCACTTCAACTCAGTTCCGCTGGCCTAGGTCCAGTCAGGTAAGATTAGCTGCAGAGTAGATACTTAGCCAAGGTGCCATTAAACTTGTCACTACATGGAATACAAGAGCCTCTTTGAACTTTTGCACAAAACAATGACTGTCAAGTATTTCATAGATAAGATTGAGAATGACAGCCATACATCTCATTTATTTTGTAAAGATGCTGAGGTTTATAAATCTGAGTTTTTTACCTGACTGCTCTCCTTCCACTTAGTGTCGCTACTGACCACAGAGAGATGTCTTCAGTTATTCCAGAAGCATTCTACCAGATCTATTTTACATGAACGAAAACAGCACAATTAAGATCTCACTATGGCAGATGTGTGTGACACTGAAGAAGTCTCATCTTCTTTACATTTCTGTACTTGGTGAAAAACATTTCAGTGGATCAAATCTAAGATATACATAATGACAAGCTAGCAATTGTGTAGATATCTTTACAGTAAATATCTTTGACCGGAGTGGGAGTACAGACAGAAGAAAATGGCAAAAAGAAGAGGACCTGAGAGAGGGAGTGGTGTCTATGAGGTATACTTTCTTCATTTTTGTCTCTTGGATGTGTGAGGTTTGGGTTTTTAGCTTTTGTACCTGCTGCAAATTCTTCCATTAAAGGAGGGATGAAAACATGGATACTAACTTGAGTCAGTTTGTTTTATATGGAATCTGGAGCATTAATACAAGAAATTGGGCTTTTCGTGTCTTTTTAACGATAAAAGATGCAGGATTGTAATTAGTGAACAATATGTTTGATTAATCCAGTTTATTCCGCATCAGAAAGAAGTGGGCTGGTCTTAAATAGAAAACTGGAAACTGGATCCAGTCCTGCCTCGCTTGCTCCAGAGCAACTGGGAGGGGTGCGCGTCTCTCAAACCCTGACCGTGATGAGAGGGATTAGGCCGACAGGGCAAGCGAGCCGCTTCTACAGCTGCAGGGCCATTCGCTCTGGTTTCTCTTCATAACGTATAAGTCTTTCGCCTTTTACTAAAGACTTCCGTGGAGGGCAACGCCAATGAGTTGATCTTATTTTTGGCAGGCTTTTCCTCTGGTGTAAGCCTTACCTGCTTGTCCAAAGTAAAGGAGATCCAGCCAAATGTGGTGTTGGGACGTTTGCCCCTTCTACCCATTGCAATTAACGTTATGTTATTAGCTGTGCTAAACTGTTGTTCAATGGTCACTGTCTGCAGTGCAGCAACGAGACAGTGTTTTAAAGAGTTCTCTCTGCATTGTGTCGGTGGGCGGAGGTGCAAATTAGCCACTCTGTGCCAAAAGAGGGCACCGATGCAAGTGTGCACCACTCATACAAGGTAGAGTCTGGTGCCGAGAGCAGGAAGACATCGCTTCTCGGCCTTTTGGCTAAGATCAAGTGTAGTATCTGTTCTTATCAGTTTAATATCTGATATGTCCTCCATTTGAGGACTGCATATTAAATGGATTTTTAGAAACAGGAGTTTGATACGGGAGCTTGCTCCGTCGACTCCACGCATCGACCTGGCCTTGCAGTGCTGCTGGGAACGGTGCACTACTTCCCCCATCTTGTAAAATGGTAACTGGCTTCTGAAATGATCAGGGCATCTCAGAAAATTGAGTGCAAGGCACCAGAGCCCCTTAGCGGGCCAGTGTGATAGGGAGCGCTACGGCTCGCTAGCTACAGCGCCAAATCGTCCAGCTTTCTGATAGGGAGCGCCTGGCAGGAGTGCCATTACATCTCTAAATCTTTGTCTTGCAGGGATGCACAGTGGGGATAATCAGTCAGCACTCCCTCAAGGCCCAAAGTGGGTAATATCGCGAGCGCTTTGGGAGGATTCCCGCTGCCTTTTGCTCATGTTTAAACAACACATGTTTCTGCATCTTCAAACCCAGGCCTTGCGCTTTGTTCAAACTTTCAGTAAATTATTTTGAAATAAGTCCTGAAATAAGAAAAGGTTACGTGAAATAACTTCATGTATTCGACTCGGAGTGACAAGTAAGCCCACTTCAACTCAGTTCCGCTGGCCTAGGTCCAGTCAGGTAAGATTAGCTGCAGAGTAGATACTTAGCCAAGGTGCCATTAAACTTGTCACTACATGGAATACAAGAGCCTCTTTGAACTTTTGCACAAAACAATGACTGTCAAGTATTTCATAGATAAGATTGAGAATGACAGCCATACATCTCATTTATTTTGTAAAGATGCTGAGGTTTATAAATCTGAGTTTTTTACCTGACTGCTCTCCTTCCACTTAGTGTCGCTACTGACCACAGAGAGATGTCTTCAGTTATTCCAGAAGCATTCTACCAGATCTATTTAACATGAACGAAAACAGCACAATTAAGATCTCACTATGGCAGATGTGTGTGACACTGAAGAAGTCTCATCTTCTTTACATTTCTGTACTTGGTGAAAAACATTTCAGTGGATCAAATCTAAGATATACATAATGACAAGCTAGCAATTGTGTAGATATCTTTACAGTAAATATCTTTGACCGGAGTGGGAGTACAGACAGAAGAAAATGGCAAAAAGAAGAGGACCTGAGAGAGGGAGTGGTGTCTATGAGGCATACTTTCTTCATTTTTGTCTCTTGGATGTGTGAGGTTTGGGTTTTTAGCTTTTGTACCTGCTGCAAATTCTTCCATTAAAGGAGGGATGAAAACATGGATACTAACTTGAGTCAGTTTGTTTTATATGGAATCTGGAGCATTAATACAAGAAATTGGGCTTTTCGTGTCTTTTTAACGATAAAAGATGCAGGATTGTAATTAGTGAACAATATGTTTGATTAATCCAGTTTATTCCGCATCAGAAAGAAGTGGGCTGGTCTTAAATCGAAAACTGGAAACTGGATCCAGTCCTGCCTCGCTTGCTCCAGAGCAACTGGGAGGGGTGCGCGTCTCTCAAACCCTGACCGTGATGAGAGGGATTAGGCCGACAGGGCAAGCGAGCCGCTTCTACAGCTGCAGGGCCATTCGCTCTGGTTTCTCTTCATAACGTATAAGTCTTTCGCCTTTTACTAAAGACTACCGTGGAGGGCAACGCCAATGAGTTGATCTTATTTTTGGCAGGCTTTGCCTCTGGTGTAAGCCTTACCTGCTTGTCCAAAGTAAAGGAGATCCAGCCAAATGTGGTGTTGGGACGTTTGCCCCTTCTACCCATTGCGATCAACGTTATGTTATTAGCTGTGCTAAACTGTTGTTCAATGGTCACTGTCTGCAGTGCAGCAACGAGACAGTGTTTTAAAGAGTTCTCTCTGCATTGTGTCGGTGGGCGGAGGTGCAAATTAGCCACTCTGTGCCAAAAGAGGGCACCGATGCAAGTGTGCACCACTCATACAAGGTAGAGTCTGGTGCCGAGAGCAGGAAGACATCGCTTCTCGGCCTTTTGGCTAAGATCAAGTGTAGTATCTGTTCTTATCAGTTTAATATCTGATATGTCCTCCATTTGAGGACTGCATATTAAATGGATTTTTAGAAACAGGAGTTTGATACGGGAGCTTGCTCCGTCGACTCCACGCATCGACCTGGCCTTGCAGTGCTGCTGGGAACGGTGCACTACTTCCCCCATCTTGTAAAATGGTAACTGGCTTCTGAAATGATCAGGGCATCTCAGAAAATTGAGTGCAAGGCACCAGAGCCCCTTAGCGGGCCAGTGTGATAGGGAGCGCTACGGCTCGCTAGCTACAGCACCCAATTCGTCCAGCTTTCTGATAGGGAGCGCCTGGCAGGAGTGTCATTACATCTCTAAATCTTTGTCTTGCAGGGATGCACAGTGGGGATAATCAGTCAGCACTCCCTCAAGGCCCAAAGTGGGTAATATCGCGAGCGCTTTGGGAGGATTCCCGCTGCCTTTTGCTCATGTTTAAACAACACATGTTTCTGCATCTTCAAACCCAGGCCTTGCGCTTTGTTCAAACTTTCAGTAAATTATTTTGAAATAAGTCCTGAAATAAGAAAAGGTTACGTGAAATAACTTCATGTATTCGACTCGGAGTGACAAGTAAGCCCACTTCAACTCAGTTCCGCTGGCCTAGGTCCAGTCAGGTAAGATTAGCTGCAGAGTAGATACTTAGCCAAGGTGCCATTAAACTTGTCACTACATGGAATACAAGAGCCTCTTTGAACTTTTGCACAAAACAATGACTGTCAAGTATTTCATAGATAAGATTGAGAATGACAGCCATACATCTCATTTATTTTGTAAAGATGCTGAGGTTTATAAATCTGAGTTTTTTACCTGACTGCTCTCCTTCCACTTAGTGTCGCTACTGACCACAGAGAGATGTCTTCAGTTATTCCAGAAGCATTCTACCAGATCTATTTAACATGAACGAAAACAGCACAATTAAGATCTCACTATGGCAGATGTGTGTGACACTGAAGAAGTCTCATCTTCTTTACATTTCTGTACTTGGTGAAAAACATTTCAGTGGATCAAATCTAAGATATACATAATGACAAGCTAGCAATTGTGTAGATATCTTTACAGTAAATATCTTTGACCGGAGTGGGAGTACAGACAGAAGAAAATGGCAAAAAGAAGAGGACCTGAGAGAGGGAGTGGTGTCTATGAGGTATACTTTCTTCATTTTTGTCTCTTGGATGTGTGAGGTTTGGGTTTTTAGCTTTTGTACCTGCTGCAAATTCTTCCATTAAAGGAGGGATGAAAACATGGATACTAACTTGAGTCAGTTTGTTTTATATGGAATCTGGAGCATTAATACAAGAAATTGGGCTTTTCGTGTCTTTTTAACGATAAAAGATGCAGGATTGTAATTAGTGAACAATATGTTTGATTAATCCAGTTTATTCCGCATCAGAAAGAAGTGGGCTGGTCTTAAATCGAAAACTGGAAACTGGATCCAGTCCTGCCTCGCTTGCTCCAGAGCAACTGGGAGGGGTGCGCGTCTCTCAAACCCTGACCGTGATGAGAGGGATTAGGCCGACAGGGCAAGCGAGCCGCTTCTACAGCTGCAGGGCCATTCGCTCTGGTTTCTCTTCATAACGTATAAGTCTTTCGCCTTTTACTAAAGACTTCCGTGGAGGGCAACGCCAATGAGTTGATCTTATTTTTGGCAGGCTTTGCCTCTGGTGTAAGCCTTACCTGCTTGTCCAAAGTAAAGGAGATCCAGCCAAATGTGGTGTTGGGACGTTTGCCCCTTCTACCCATTGCGATCAACGTTATGTTATTAGCTGTGCTAAACTGTTGTTCAATGGTCACTGTCTGCAGTGCAGCAACGAGACAGTGTTTTAAAGAGTTCTCTCTGCATTGTGTCGGTGGGCGGAGGTGCAAATTAGCCACTCTGTGCCAAAAGAGGGCACCGATGCAAGTGTGCACCACTCATACAAGGTAGAGTCTGGTGCCGAGAGCAGGAAGACATCGCTTCTCGGCCTTTTGGCTAAGATCAAGTGTAGTATCTGTTCTTATCAGTTTAATATCTGATATGTCCTCCATTTGAGGACTGCATATTAAATGGATTTTTAGAAACAGGAGTTTGATACGGGAGCTTGCTCCGTCGACTCCACGCATCGACCTGGCCTTGCAGTGCTGCTGGGAACGGTGCACTACTTCCCCCATCTTGTAAAATGGTAACTGGCTTCTGAAATGATCAGGGCATCTCAGAAAATTGAGTGCAAGGCACCAGAGCCCCTTAGCGGGCCAGTGTGATAGGGAGCGCTACGGCTCGCTAGCTACAGCGCCAAATCGTCCAGCTTTCTGATAGGGAGTGCCTGGCAGGAGTGCCATTACATCTCTAAATCTTTGTCTTGCAGGGATGCACAGTGGGGATAATCAGTCAGCACTCCCTCAAGGCCCAAAGTGGGTAATATCGCGAGCGCTTTGGGAGGATTCCCGCTGCCTTTTGCTCATGTTTAAACAACACATGTTTCTGCATCTTCAAACCCAGGCCTTGCGCTTTGTTCAAACTTTCAGTAAATTATTTTGAAATAAGTCCTGAAATAAGAAAAGGTTACGTGAAATAACTTCATGTATTCGACTCGGAGTGACAAGTAAGCCCACTTCAACTCAGTTCCGCTGGCCTAGGTCCAGTCAGGTAAGATTAGCTGCAGAGTAGATACTTAGCCAAGGTGCCATTAAACTTGTCACTACATGGAATACAAGAGCCTCTTTGAACTTTTGCACAAAACAATGACTGTCAAGTATTTCATAGATAAGATTGAGAATGACAGCCATACATCTCATTTATTTTGTAAAGATGCTGAGGTTTATAAATCTGAGTTTTTTACCTGACTGCTCTCCTTCCACTTAGTGTCGCTACTGACCACAGAGAGATGTCTTCAGTTATTCCAGAAGCATTCTACCAGATCTATTTTACATGAACGAAAACAGCACAATTAAGATCTCACTATGGCAGATGTGTGTGACACTGAAGAAGTCTCATCTTCTTTACATTTCTGTACTTGGTGAAAAACATTTCAGTGGATCAAATCTAAGATATACATAATGACAAGCTAGCAATTGTGTAGATATCTTTACAGTAAATATCTTTGACCGGAGTGGGAGTACAGACAGAAGAAAATGGCAAAAAGAAGAGGACCTGAGAGAGGGAGTGGTGTCTATGAGGTATACTTTCTTCATTTTTGTCTCTTGGATGTGTGAGGTTTGGGTTTTTAGCTTTTGTACCTGCTGCAAATTCTTCCATTAAAGGAGGGATGAAAACATGGATACTAACTTGAGTCAGTTTGTTTTATATGGAATCTGGAGCATTAATACAAGAAATTGGGCTTTTCGTGTCTTTTTAACGATAAAAGATGCAGGATTGTAATTAGTGAACAATATGTTTGATTAATCCAGTTTATTCCGCATCAGAAAGAAGTGGGCTGGTCTTAAATAGAAAACTGGAAACTGGATCCAGTCCTGCCTCGCTTGCTCCAGAGCAACTGGGAGGGGTGCGCGTCTCTCAAACCCTGACCGTGATGAGAGGGATTAGGCCGACAGGGCAAGCGAGCCGCTTCTACAGCTGCAGGGCCATTCGCTCTGGTTTCTCTTCATAACGTATAAGTCTTTCGCCTTTTACTAAAGACTTCCGTGGAGGGCAACGCCAATGAGTTGATCTTATTTTTGGCAGGCTTTTCCTCTGGTGTAAGCCTTACCTGCTTGTCCAAAGTAAAGGAGATCCAGCCAAATGTGGTGTTGGGACGTTTGCCCCTTCTACCCATTGCAATTAACGTTATGTTATTAGCTGTGCTAAACTGTTGTTCAATGGTCACTGTCTGCAGTGCAGCAACGAGACAGTGTTTTAAAGAGTTCTCTCTGCATTGTGTCGGTGGGCGGAGGTGCAAATTAGCCACTCTGTGCCAAAAGAGGGCACCGATGCAAGTGTGCACCACTCATACAAGGTAGAGTCTGGTGCCGAGAGCAGGAAGACATCGCTTCTCGGCCTTTTGGCTAAGATCAAGTGTAGTATCTGTTCTTATCAGTTTAATATCTGATATGTCCTCCATTTGAGGACTGCATATTAAATGGATTTTTAGAAACAGGAGTTTGATACGGGAGCTTGCTCCGTCGACTCCACGCATCGACCTGGCCTTGCAGTGCTGCTGGGAACGGTGCACTACTTCCCCCATCTTGTAAAATGGTAACTGGCTTCTGAAATGATCAGGGCATCTCAGAAAATTGAGTGCAAGGCACCAGAGCCCCTTAGCGGGCCAGTGTGATAGGGAGCGCTACGGCTCGCTAGCTACAGCGCCAAATCGTCCAGCTTTCTGATAGGGAGCGCCTGGCAGGAGTGCCATTACATCTCTAAATCTTTGTCTTGCAGGGATGCACAGTGGGGATAATCAGTCAGCACTCCCTCAAGGCCCAAAGTGGGTAATATCGCGAGCGCTTTGGGAGGATTCCCGCTGCCTTTTGCTCATGTTTAAACAACACATGTTTCTGCATCTTCAAACCCAGGCCTTGCGCTTTGTTCAAACTTTCAGTAAATTATTTTGAAATAAGTCCTGAAATAAGAAAAGGTTACGTGAAATAACTTCATGTATTCGACTCGGAGTGACAAGTAAGCCCACTTCAACTCAGTTCCGCTGGCCTAGGTCCAGTCAGGTAAGATTAGCTGCAGAGTAGATACTTAGCCAAGGTGCCATTAAACTTGTCACTACATGGAATACAAGAGCCTCTTTGAACTTTTGCACAAAACAATGACTGTCAAGTATTTCATAGATAAGATTGAGAATGACAGCCATACATCTCATTTATTTTGTAAAGATGCTGAGGTTTATAAATCTGAGTTTTTTTACCTGACTGCTCTCCTTCCACTTAGTGTCGCTACTGACCACAGAGAGATGTCTTCAGTTATTCCAGAAGCATTCTACCAGATCTATTTAACATGAACGAAAACAGCACAATTAAGATCTCACTATGGCAGATGTGTGTGACACTGAAGAAGTCTCATCTTCTTTACATTTCTGTACTTGGTGAAAAACATTTCAGTGGATCAAATCTAAGATATACATAATGACAAGCTAGCAATTGTGTAGATATCTTTACAGTAAATATCTTTGACCGGAGTGGGAGTACAGACAGAAGAAAATGGCAAAAAGAAGAGGACCTGAGAGAGGGAGTGGTGTCTATGAGGCATACTTTCTTCATTTTTGTCTCTTGGATGTGTGAGGTTTGGGTTTTTAGCTTTTGTACCTGCTGCAAATTCTTCCATTAAAGGAGGGATGAAAACATGGATACTAACTTGAGTCAGTTTGTTTTATATGGAATCTGGAGCATTAATACAAGAAATTGGGCTTTTCGTGTCTTTTTAACGATAAAAGATGCAGGATTGTAATTAGTGAACAATATGTTTGATTAATCCAGTTTATTCCGCATCAGAAAGAAGTGGGCTGGTCTTAAATAGAAAACTGAAAACTGGATCCAGTCCTGCCTCGCTTGCTCCAGAGCAACTGGGAGGGGTGCGCGTCTCTCAAACCCTGACCGTGATGAGAGGGATTAGGCCGACAGGGCAAGCGAGCCGCTTCTACAGCTGCAGGGCCATTCGCTCTGGTTTCTCTTCATAACATATAAGTCTTTCGCCTTTTACTAAAGACTTCCGTGGAGGGCAACGCCAATGAGTTGATCTTATTTTTGGCAGGCTTTGCCTCTGGTGTAAGCCTTACCTGCTTGTCCAAAGTAAAGGAGATCCAGCCAAATGTGGTGTTGGGACGTTTGCCCCTTCTACCCATTGCGATCAACGTTATGTTATTAGCTGTGCTAAACTGTTGTTCAATGGTCACTGTCTGCAGTGCAGCAACGAGACAGTGTTTTAAAGAGTTCTCTCTGCATTGTGTCGGTGGGCGGAGGTGCAAATTAGCCACTCTGTGCCAAAAGAGGGCACCGATGCAAGTGTGCACCACTCATACAAGGTAGAGTCTGGTGCCGAGAGCAGGAAGACATCGCTTCTCGGCCTTTTGGCTAAGATCAAGTGTAGTATCTGTTCTTATCAGTTTAATATCTGATATGTCCTCCATTTGAGGACTGCATATTAAATGGATTTTTAGAAACAGGAGTTTGATACGGGAGCTTGCTCCGTTGACTCCACGCATCGACCTGGCCTTGCAGTGCTGCTGGGAACGGTGCACTACTTTCCCCCATCTTGTAAAATGGTAACTGGCTTCTGAAATGATCAGGGCATCTCAGAAAATTGAGTGCAAGGCACCAGAGCCCCTTAGCGGGCCAGTGTGATAGGGAGCGCTACGGCTCGCTAGCTACAGCGCCAAATCGTCCAGCTTTCTGATAGGGAGCGCCTGGCAGGAGTGCCATTACATCTCTAAATCTTTGTCTTGCAGGGATGCACAGTGGGGATAATCAGTCAGCACTCCCTCAAGGCCCAAAGTGGGTAATATCGCGAGCGCTTTGGGAGGATTCCCGCTGCCTTTTGCTCATGTTTAAACAACACATGTTTCTGCATCTTCAAACCCAGGCCTTGCGCTTTGTTCAAACTTTCAGTAAATTATTTTGAAATAAGTCCTGAAATAAGAAAAGGTTACGTGAAATAACTTCATGTATTCGACTCGGAGTGACAAGTAAGCCCACTTCAACTCAGTTCCGCTGGCCTAGGTCCAGTCAGGTAAGATTAGCTGCAGAGTAGATACTTAGCCAAGGTGCCATTAAACTTGTCACTACATGGAATACAAGAGCCTCTTTGAACTTTTGCACAAAACAATGACTGTCAAGTATTTCATAGATAAGATTGAGAATGACAGCCATACATCTCATTTATTTTGTAAAGATGCTGAGGTTTATAAATCTGAGTTTTTTACCTGACTGCTCTCCTTCCACTTAGTGTCGCTACTGACCACAGAGAGATGTGTTCAGTTATTCCAGAAGCATTCTACCAGATCTATTTAACATGAACGAAAACAGCACAATTAAGATCTCACTATGGCAGATGTGTGTGACACTGAAGAAGTCTCATCTTCTTTACATTTCTGTACTTGGTGAAAAACATTTCAGTGGATCAAATCTAAGATATACATAATGACAAGCTAGCAATTGTGTAGATATCTTTACAGTAAATATCTTTGACCGGAGTGGGAGTACAGACAGAAGAAAATGGCAAAAAGAAGAGGACCTGAGAGAGGGAGTGGTGTCTATGAGGCATACTTTCTTCATTTTTGTCTCTTGGATGTGTGAGGTTTGGGTTTTTAGCTTTTGTACCTGCTGCAAATTCTTCCATTAAAGGAGGGATGAAAACATGGATACTAACTTGAGTCAGTTTGTTTTATATGGAATCTGGAGCATTAATACAAGAAATTGGGCTTTTCGTGTCTTTTTAACGATAAAAGATGCAGGATTGTAATTAGTGAACAATATGTTTGATTAATCCAGTTTATTCCGCATCAGAAAGAAGTGGGCTGGTCTTAAATAGAAAACTGGAAACTGGATCCAGTCCTGCCTCGCTTGCTCCAGAGCAACTGGGAGGGGTGCGCGTCTCTCAAACCCTGACCGTGATGAGAGGGATTAGGCCGACAGGGCAAGCGAGCCGCTTCTACAGCTGCAGGGCCATTCGCTCTGGTTTCTCTTCATAACGTATAAGTCTTTCGCCTTTTACTAAAGACTTCCGTGGAGGGCAACGCCAATGAGTTGATCTTATTTTTGGCAGGCTTTGCCTCTGGTGTAAGCCTTACCTGCTTGTCCAAAGTAAAGGAGATCCAGCCAAATGTGGTGTTGGGACGTTTGCCCCTTCTACCCATTGCGATCAACGTTATGTTATTAGCTGTGCTAAACTGTTGTTCAATGGTCACTGTCTGCAGTGCAGCAACGAGACAGTGTTTTAAAGAGTTCTCTCTGCATTGTGTCGGTGGGCGGAGGTGCAAATTAGCCACTCTGTGCCAAAAGAGGGCACCGATGCAAGTGTGCACCACTCATACAAGGTAGAGTCTGGTGCCGAGAGCAGGAAGACATCGCTTCTCGGCCTTTTGGCTAAGATCAAGTGTAGTATCTGTTCTTATCAGTTTAATATCTGATATGTCCTCCATTTGAGGACTGCATATTAAATGGATTTTTAGAAACAGGAGTTTGATACGGGAGCTTGCTCCGTCGACTCCACGCATCGACCTGGCCTTGCAGTGCTGCTGGGAACGGTGCACTACTTCCCCCATCTTGTAAAATGGTAACTGGCTTCTGAAATGATCAGGGCATCTCAGAAAATTGAGTGCAAGGCACCAGAGCCCCTTAGCGGGCCAGTGTGATAGGGAGCGCTACGGCTCGCTAGCTACAGCGCCAAATCGTCCAGCTTTCTGATAGGGAGCGCCTGGCAGGAGTGCCATTACATCTCTAAATCTTTGTCTTGCAGGGATGCACAGTGGGGATAATCAGTCAGCACTCCCTCAAGGCCCAAAGTGGGTAATATCGCGAGCGCTTTGGGAGGATTCCCGCTGCCTTTTGCTCATGTTTAAACAACACATGTTTCTGCATCTTCAAACCCAGGCCTTGCGCTTTGTTCAAACTTTCAGTAAATTATTTTGAAATAAGTCCTGAAATAAGAAAAGGTTACGTGAAATAACTTCATGTATTCGACTCGGAGTGACAAGTAAGCCCACTTACACTCAGTTCCGCTGGCCTAGGTCCAGTCAGGTAAGATTAGCTGCAGAGTAGATACTTAGCCAAGGTGCCATTAAACTTGTCACTACATGGAATACAAGAGCCTCTTTGAACTTTTGCACAAAACAATGACTGTCAAGTATTTCATAGATAAGATTGAGAATGACAGCCATAAATCTCATTTATTTTGTAAAGATGCTGAGGTTTATAAATCTGAGTTTTTTACCTGACTGCTCTCCTTCCACTTAGTGTCGCTACTGACCACAGAGAGATGTCTTCAGTTATTCCAGAAGCATTCTACCAGATCTATTTAACATGAACGAAAACAGCACAATTAAGATCTCACTATGGCAGATGTGTGTGACACTGAAGAAGTCTCATCTTCTTTACATTTCTGTACTTGGTGAAAAACATTTCAGTGGATCAAATCTAAGATATACATAATGACAAGCTAGCAATTGTGTAGATATCTTTACAGTAAATATCTTTGACCGGAGTGGGAGTACAGACAGAAGAAAATGGCAAAAAGAAGAGGACCTGAGAGAGGGAGTGGTGTCTATGAGGTATACTTTCTTCATTTTTGTCTCTTGGATGTGTGAGGTTTGGGTTTTTAGCTTTTGTCCCTGCTGCAAATTCTTCCATTAAAGGAGGGATGAAAACGTGGATACTAACTTGAGTCAGTTTGTTTTATATGGAATCTGGAGCATTAATACAAGAAATTGGGCTTTTCGTGTCTTTTTAACGATAAAAGATGCAGGATTGTAATTAGTGAACAATATGTTTGATTAATCCAGTTTATTCCGCATCAGAAAGAAGTGGGCTGGTCTTAAATAGAAAACTGGAAACTGGATCCAGTCCTGCCTCGCTTGCTCCAGAGCAACTGGGAGGGGTGCGCGTCTCTCAAACCCTGACCGTGATGAGAGGGATTAGGCCGACAGGGCAAGCGAGCCGCTTCTACAGCTGCAGGGCCATTCGCTCTGGTTTCTCTTCATAACGTATAAGTCTTTCGCCTTTTACTAAAGACTTCCGTGGAGGGCAACGCCAATGAGTTGATCTTATTTTTGGCAGGCTTTGCCTCTGGTGTAAGCCTTACCTGCTTGTCCAAAGTAAAGGAGATCCAGCCAAATGTGGTGTTGGGACGTTTGCCCCTTCTACCCATTGCGATCAACGTTATGTTATTAGCTGTGCTAAACTGTTGTTCAATGGTCACTGTCTGCAGTGCAGCAACGAGACAGTGTTTTAAAGAGTTCTCTCTGCATTGTGTCGGTGGGCGGAGGTGCAAATTAGCCACTCTGTGCCAAAAGAGGGCACCGATGCAAGTGTGCACCACTCATACAAGGTAGAGTCTGGTGCCGAGAGCAGGAAGACATCGCTTCTCGGCCTTTTGGCTAAGATCAAGTGTAGTATCTGTTCTTATCAGTTTAATATCTGATATGTCCTCCATTTGAGGACTGCATATTAAATGGATTTTTAGAAACAGGAGTTTGATACGGGAGCTTGCTCCGTCGACTCCACGCATCGACCTGGCCTTGCAGTGCTGCTGGGAACGGTGCACTACTTCCCCCATCTTGTAAAATGGTAACTGGCTTCTGAAATGATCAGGGCATCTCAGAAAATTGAGTGCAAGGCACCAGAGCCCCTTAGCGGGCCAGTGTGATAGGGAGCGCTACGGCTCGCTAGCTACAGCGCCAAATCGTCCAGCTTTCTGATAGGGAGCGCCTGGCAGGAGTGCCATTACATCTCTAAATCTTTGTCTTGCAGGGATGCACAGTGGGGATAATCAGTCAGCACTCCCTCAAGGCCCAAAGTGGGTAATATCGCGAGCGCTTTGGGAGGATTCCCGCTGCCTTTTGCTCATGTTTAAACAACACATGTTTCTGCATCTTCAAACCCAGGCCTTGCGCTTTGTTCAAACTTTCAGTAAATTATTTTGAAATAAGTCCTGAAATAAGAAAAGGTTACGTGAAATAACTTCATGTATTCGACTCGGAGTGACAAGTAAGCCCACTTCAACTCAGTTCCGCTGGCCTAGGTCCAGTCAGGTAAGATTAGCTGCAGAGTAGATACTTAGCCAAGGTGCCATTAAACTTGTCACTACATGGAATACAAGAGCCTCTTTGAACTTTTGCACAAAACAATGACTGTCAAGTATTTCATAGATAAGATTGAGAATGACAGCCATACATCTCATTTATTTTGTAAAGATGCTGAGGTTTATAAATCTGAGTTTTTTACCTGACTGCTCTCCTTCCACTTAGTGTCGCTACTGACCACAGAGAGATGTGTTCAGTTATTCCAGAAGCATTCTACCAGATCTATTTAACATGAACGAAAACAGCACAATTAAGATCTCACTATGGCAGATGTGTGTGACACTGAAGAAGTCTCATCTTCTTTACATTTCTGTACTTGGTGAAAAACATTTCAGTGGATCAAATCTAAGATATACATAATGACAAGCTAGCAATTGTGTAGATATCTTTACAGTAAATATCTTTGACCGGAGTGGGAGTACAGACAGAAGAAAATGGCAAAAAGAAGAGGACCTGAGAGAGGGAGTGGTGTCTATGAGGCATACTTTCTTCATTTTTGTCTCTTGGATGTGTGAGGTTTGGGTTTTTAGCTTTTGTACCTGCTGCAAATTCTTCCATTAAAGGAGGGATGAAAACATGGATACTAACTTGAGTCAGTTTGTTTTATATGGAATCTGGAGCATTAATACAAGAAATTGGGCTTTTCGTGTCTTTT
This sequence comes from Telmatherina bonti, assembly GCF_933228915.1. Lineage (NCBI taxonomy): Eukaryota > Metazoa > Chordata > Actinopteri > Atheriniformes > Telmatherinidae > Telmatherina > Telmatherina bonti. Next base: position 9,857,161 of record NC_136627.1, on the reverse strand, counting down.
TAACGATAAAAGATGCAGGATTGTAATTAGTGAACAATATGTTTGATTAATCCAGTTTATTCCGCATCAGAAAGAAGTGGGCTGGTCTTAAATAGAAAACTGGAAACTGGATCCAGTCCTGCCTCGCTTGCTCCAGAGCAACTGGGAGGGGTGCGCGTCTCTCAAACCCTGACCGTGATGAGAGGGATTAGGCCGACAGGGCAAGCGAGCCGCTTCTACAGCTGCAGGGCCATTCGCTCTGGTTTCTCTTCATAACGTATAAGTCTTTCGCCTTTTACTAAAGACTTCCGTGGAGGGCAACGCCAATGAGTTGATCTTATTTTTGGCAGGCTTTGCCTCTGGTGTAAGCCTTACCTGCTTGTCCAAAGTAAAGGAGATCCAGCCAAATGTGGTGTTGGGACGTTTGCCCCTTCTACCCATTGCGATCAACGTTATGTTATTAGCTGTGCTAAACTGTTGTTCAATGGTCACTGTCTGCAGTGCAGCAACGAGACAGTGTTTTAAAGAGTTCTCTCTGCATTGTGTCGGTGGGCGGAGGTGCAAATTAGCCACTCTGTGCCAAAAGAGGGCACCGATGCAAGTGTGCACCACTCATACAAGGTAGAGTCTGGTGCCGAGAGCAGGAAGACATCGCTTCTCGGCCTTTTGGCTAAGATCAAGTGTAGTATCTGTTCTTATCAGTTTAATATCTGATATGTCCTCCATTTGAGGACTGCATATTAAATGGATTTTTAGAAACAGGAGTTTGATACGGGAGCTTGCTCCGTCGACTCCACGCATCGACCTGGCCTTGCAGTGCTGCTGGGAACGGTGCACTACTTCCCCCATCTTGTAAAATGGTAACTGGCTTCTGAAATGATCAGGGCATCTCAGAAAATTGAGTGCAAGGCACCAGAGCCCCTTAGCGGGCCAGTGTGATAGGGAGCGCTACGGCTCGCTAGCTACAGCGCCAAATCGTCCAGCTTTCTGATAGGGAGCGCCTGGCAGGAGTGCCATTACATCTCTAAATCTTTGTCTTGCAGGGATGCACAGTGGGGATAATCAGTCAGCACTCCCTCAAGGCCCAAAGTGGGTAATATCGCGAGCGCTTTGGGAGGATTCCCGCTGCCTTTTGCTCATGTTTAAACAACACATGTTTCTGCATCTTCAAACCCAGGCCTTGCGCTTTGTTCAAACTTTCAGTAAATTATTTTGAAATAAGTCCTGAAATAAGAAAAGGTTACGTGAAATAACTTCATGTATTCGACTCGGAGTGACAAGTAAGCCCACTTACACTCAGTTCCGCTGGCCTAGGTCCAGTCAGGTAAGATTAGCTGCAGAGTAGATACTTAGCCAAGGTGCCATTAAACTTGTCACTACATGGAATACAAGAGCCTCTTTGAACTTTTGCACAAAACAATGACTGTCAAGTATTTCATAGATAAGATTGAGAATGACAGCCATAAATCTCATTTATTTTGTAAAGATGCTGAGGTTTATAAATCTGAGTTTTTTACCTGACTGCTCTCCTTCCACTTAGTGTCGCTACTGACCACAGAGAGATGTCTTCAGTTATTCCAGAAGCATTCTACCAGATCTATTTAACATGAACGAAAACAGCACAATTAAGATCTCACTATGGCAGATGTGTGTGACACTGAAGAAGTCTCATCTTCTTTACATTTCTGTACTTGGTGAAAAACATTTCAGTGGATCAAATCTAAGATATACATAATGACAAGCTAGCAATTGTGTAGATATCTTTACAGTAAATATCTTTGACCGGAGTGGGAGTACAGACAGAAGAAAATGGCAAAAAGAAGAGGACCTGAGAGAGGGAGTGGTGTCTATGAGGTATACTTTCTTCATTTTTGTCTCTTGGATGTGTGAGGTTTGGGTTTTTAGCTTTTGTCCCTGCTGCAAATTCTTCCATTAAAGGAGGGATGAAAACGTGGATACTAACTTGAGTCAGTTTGTTTTATATGGAATCTGGAGCATTAATACAAGAAATTGGGCTTTTCGTGTCTTTTTAACGATAAAAGATGCAGGATTGTAATTAGTGAACAATATGTTTGATTAATCCAGTTTATTCCGCATCAGAAAGAAGTGGGCTGGTCTTAAATAGAAAACTGGAAACTGGATCCAGTCCTGCCTCGCTTGCTCCAGAGCAACTGGGAGGGGTGCGCGTCTCTCAAACCCTGACCGTGATGAGAGGGATTAGGCCGACAGGGCAAGCGAGCCGCTTCTACAGCTGCAGGGCCATTCGCTCTGGTTTCTCTTCATAACGTATAAGTCTTTCGCCTTTTACTAAAGACTTCCGTGGAGGGCAACGCCAATGAGTTGATCTTATTTTTGGCAGGCTTTGCCTCTGGTGTAAGCCTTACCTGCTTGTCCAAAGTAAAGGAGATCCAGCCAAATGTGGTGTTGGGACGTTTGCCCCTTCTACCCATTGCGATCAACGTTATGTTATTAGCTGTGCTAAACTGTTGTTCAATGGTCACTGTCTGCAGTGCAGCAACGAGACAGTGTTTTAAAGAGTTCTCTCTGCATTGTGTCGGTGGGCGGAGGTGCAAATTAGCCACTCTGTGCCAAAAGAGGGCACCGATGCAAGTGTGCACCACTCATACAAGGTAGAGTCTGGTGCCGAGAGCAGGAAGACATCGCTTCTCGGCCTTTTGGCTAAGATCAAGTGTAGTATCTGTTCTTATCAGTTTAATATCTGATATGTCCTCCATTTGAGGACTGCATATTAAATGGATTTTTAGAAACAGGAGTTTGATACGGGAGCTTGCTCCGTCGACTCCACGCATCGACCTGGCCTTGCAGTGCTGCTGGGAACGGTGCACTACTTCCCCCATCTTGTAAAATGGTAACTGGCTTCTGAAATGATCAGGGCATCTCAGAAAATTGAGTGCAAGGCACCAGAGCCCCTTAGCGGGCCAGTGTGATAGGGAGCGCTACGGCTCGCTAGCTACAGCGCCAAATCGTCCAGCTTTCTGATAGGGAGCGCCTGGCAGGAGTGTCATTACATCTCTAAATCTTTGTCTTGCAGGGATGCACAGTGGGGATAATCAGTCAGCACTCCCTCAAGGCCCAAAGTGGGTAATATCGCGAGCGCTTTGGGAGGATTCCCGCTGCCTTTTGCTCATGTTTAAACAACACATGTTTCTGCATCTTCAAACCCAGGCCTTGCGCTTTGTTCAAACTTTCAGTAAATTATTTTGAAATAAGTCCTGAAATAAGAAAAGGTTACGTGAAATAACTTCATGTATTCGACTCGGAGTGACAAGTAAGCCCACTTCAACTCAGTTCCGCTGGCCTAGGTCCAGTCAGGTAAGATTAGCTGCAGAGTAGATACTTAGCCAAGGTGCCATTAAACTTGTCACTACATGGAATACAAGAGCCTCTTTGAACTTTTGCACAAAACAATGACTGTCAAGTATTTCATAGATAAGATTGAGAATGACAGCCATAAATCTCATTTATTTTGTAAAGATGCTGAGGTTTATAAATCTGAGTTTTTTACCTGACTGCTCTCCTTCCACTTAGTGTCGCTACTGACCACAGAGAGATGTCTTCAGTTATTCCAGAAGCATTCTACCAGATCTATTTAACATGAACGAAAACAGCACAATTAAGATCTCACTATGGCAGATGTGTGTGACACTGAAGAAGTCTCATCTTCTTTACATTTCTGTACTTGGTGAAAAACATTTCAGTGGATCAAATCTAAGATATACATAATGACAAGCTAGCAATTGTGTAGATATCTTTACAGTAAATATCTTTGACCGGAGTGGGAGTACAGACAGAAGAAAATGGCAAAAAGAAGAGGACCTGAGAGAGGGAGTGGTGTCTATGAGGTATACTTTCTTCATTTTTGTCTCTTGGATGTGTGAGGTTTGGGTTTTTAGCTTTTGTCCCTGCTGCAAATTCTTCCATTAAAGGAGGGATGAAAACGTGGATACTAACTTGAGTCAGTTTGTTTTATATGGAATCTGGAGCATTAATACAAGAAATTGGGCTTTTCGTGTCTTTTTAACGATAAAAGATGCAGGATTGTAATTAGTGAACAATATGTTTGATTAATCCAGTTTATTCCGCATCAGAAAGAAGCGGGCTGGTCTTAAATAGAAAACTGGAAACTGGATCCAGTCTCTCAAACCCTGACCGTGATGAGAGGGATTAGGCCGACAGGGCAAGCGAGCCGCTTCTACAGCTGCAGGGCCATTCGCTCTGGTTTCTCTTCATAACGTATAAGTCTTTCGCCTTTTACTAAAGACTTCCGTGGAGGGCAACGCCAATGAGTTGATCTTATTTTTGGCAGGCTTTGCCTCTGGTGTAAGCCTTACCTGCTTGTCCAAAGTAAAGGAGATCCAGCCAAATGTGGTGTTGGGACGTTTGCCCCTTCTACCCATTGCGATCAACGTTATGTTATTAGCTGTGCTAAACTGTTGTTCAATGGTCACTGTCTGCAGTGCAGCAACGAGACAGTGTTTTAAAGAGTTCTCTCTGCATTGTGTCGGTGGGCGGAGGTGCAAATTAGCCACTCTGTGCCAAAAGAGGGCACCGATGCAAGTGTGCACCACTCATACAAGGTAGAGTCTGGTGCCGAGAGCAGGAAGACATCGCTTCTCGGCCTTTTGGCTAAGATCAAGTGTAGTATCTGTTCTTATCAGTTTAATATCTGATATGTCCTCCATTTGAGGACTGCATATTAAATGGATTTTTAGAAACAGGAGTTTGATACGGGAGCTTGCTCCGTCGACTCCACGCATCGACCTGGCCTTGCAGTGCTGCTGGGAACGGTGCACTACTTCCCCCATCTTGTAAAATGGTAACTGGCTTCTGAAATGATCAGGGCATCTCAGAAAATTGAGTGCAAGGCACCAGAGCCCCTTAGCGGGCCAGTGTGATAGGGAGCGCTACGGCTCGCTAGCTACAGCGCCAAATCGTCCAGCTTTCTGATAGGGAGCGCCTGGCAGGAGTGCCATTACATCTCTAAATCTTTGTCTTGCAGGGATGCACAGTGGGGATAATCAGTCAGCACTCCCTCAAGGCCCAAAGTGGGTAATATCGCGAGCGCTTTGGGAGGATTCCCGCTGCCTTTTGCTCATGTTTAAACAACACATGTTTCTGCATCTTCAAACCCAGGCCTTGCGCTTTGTTCAAACTTTCAGTAAATTATTTTGAAATAAGTCCTGAAATAAGAAAAGGTTACGTGAAATAACTTCATGTATTCGACTCGGAGTGACAAGTAAGCCCACTTCAACTCAGTTCCGCTGGCCTAGGTCCAGTCAGGTAAGATTAGCTGCAGAGTAGATACTTAGCCATGGTGCCATTAAACTTGTCACTACATGGAATACAAGAGCCTCTTTGAACTTTTGCACAAAACAATGACTGTCAAGTATTTCATAGATAAGATTGAGAATGACAGCCATACATCTCATTTATTTTGTAAAGATGCTGAGGTTTATAAATCTGAGTTTTTTACCTGACTGCTCTCCTTCCACTTAGTGTCGCTACTGACCACAGAGAGATGTGTTCAGTTATTCCAGAAGCATTCTACCAGATCTATTTTACATGAACGAAAACAGCACAATTAAGATCTCACTATGGCAGATGTGTGTGACACTGAAGAAGTCTCATCTTCTTTACATTCCTGTACTTGGTGAAAAACATTTCAGTGGATCAAATCTAAGATATACATAATGACAAGCTAGCAATTGTGTAGATATCTTTACAGTAAATATCTTTGACCGGAGTGGGAGTACAGACAGAAGAAAATGGCAAAAAGAAGAGGACCTGAGAGAGGGAGTGGTGTCTATGAGGTATACTTTCTTCATTTTTGTCTCTTGGATGTGTGAGGTTTGGGTTTTTAGCTTTTGTACCTCCTGCAAATTCTTCCATTAAAGGAGGGATGAAAACATGGATACTAACTTGAGTCAGTTTGTTTTATATGGAATCTGGAGCATTAATACAAGAAATTGGGCTTTTCGTGTCTTTTTAACGATAAAAGATGCAGGATTGTAATTAGTGAACAATATGTTTGATTAATCCAGTTTATTCCGCATCAGAAAGAAGTGGGCTGGTCTTAAATAGAAAACTGGAAACTGGATCCAGTCCTGCCTCGCTTGCTCCAGAGCAACTGGGAGGGGTGCGCGTCTCTCAAACCCTGACCGTGATGAGAGGGATTAGGCCGACAGGGCAAGCGAGCCGCTTCTACAGCTGCAGGGCCATTCGCTCTGGTTTCTCTTCATAACGTATAAGTCTTTCGCCTTTTACTAAAGACTTCCGTGGAGGGCAACGCCAATGAGTTGATCTTATTTTTGGCAGGCTTTGCCTCTGGTGTAAGCCTTACCTGCTTGTCCAAAGTAAAGGAGATCCAGCCAAATGTGGTGTTGGGACGTTTGCCCCTTCTACCCATTGCGATCAACGTTATGTTATTAGCTGTGCTAAACTGTTGTTCAATGGTCACTGTCTGCAGTGCAGCAACGAGACAGTGTTTTAAAGAGTTCTCTCTGCATTGTGTTGGTGGGCGGAGGTGCAAATTAGCCACTCTGTGCCAAAAGAGGGCACCGATGCAAGTGTGCACCACTCATACAAGGTAGAGTCTGGTGCCGAGAGCAGGAAGACATCGCTTCTCGGCCTTTTGGCTAAGATCAAGTGTAGTATCTGTTCTTATCAGTTTAATATCTGATATGTCCTCCATTTGAGGACTGCATATTAAATGGATTTTTAGAAACAGGAGTTTGATACGGGAGCTTGCTCCGTCGACTCCACGCATCGACCTGGCCTTGCAGTGCTGCTGGGAACGGTGCACTACTTCCCCCATCTTGTAAAATGGTAACTGGCTTCTGAAATGATCAGGGCATCTCAGAAAATTGAGTGCAAGGCACCAGAGCCCCTTAGCGGGCCAGTGTGATAGGGAGCGCTACGGCTCGCTAGCTACAGCGCCAAATCGTCCAGCTTTCTGATAGGGAGCGCCTGGCAGGAGTGCCATTACATCTCTAAATCTTTGTCTTGCAGGGATGCACAGTGGGGATAATCAGTCAGCACTCCCTCAAGGCCCAAAGTGGGTAATATCGTGAGCGCTTTGGGAGGATTCCCGCTGCCTTTTGCTCATGTTTAAACAACACATGTTTCTGCATCTTCAAACCCAGGCCTTGCGCTTTGTTCAAACTTTCAGTAAATTATTTTGAAATAAGTCCTGAAATAAGAAAAGGTTACGTGAAATAACTTCATGTATTCGACTCGGAGTGACAAGTAAGCCCACTTCAACTCAGTTCCGCTGGCCTAGGTCCAGTCAGGTAAGATTAGCTGCAGAGTAGATACTTAGCCAAGGTGCCATTAAACTTGTCACTACATGGAATACAAGAGCCTCTTTGAACTTTTGCACAAAACAATGACTGTCAAGTATTTCATAGATAAGATTGAGAATGACAGCCATAAATCTCATTTATTTTGTAAAGATGCTGAGGTTTATAAATCTGAGTTTTTTACCTGACTGCTCTCCTTCCACTTAGTGTCGCTACTGACCACAGAGAGATGTCTTCAGTTATTCCAGAAGCATTCTACCAGATCTATTTAACATGAACGAAAACAGCACAATTAAGATCTCACTATGGCAGATGTGTGTGACACTGAAGAAGTCTCATCTTCTTTACATTTCTGTACTTGGTGAAAAACATTTCAGTGGATCAAATTTAAGATATACATAATGACAAGCTAGCAATTGTGTAGATATCTTTACAGTAAATATCTTTGACCGGAGTGGGAGTACAGACAGAAGAAAATGGCAAAAAGAAGAGGACCTGAGAGAGGGAGTGGTGTCTATGAGGTATACTTTCTTCATTTTTGTCTCTTGGATGTGTGAGGTTTGGGTTTTTAGCTTTTGTCCCTGCTGCAAATTCTTCCATTAAAGGAGGGATGAAAACGTGGATACTAACTTGAGTCAGTTTGTTTTATATGGAATCTGGAGCATTAATACAAGAAATTGGGCTTTTCGTGTCTTTTTAACGATAAAAGATGCAGGATTGTAATTAGTGAACAATATGTTTGATTAATCCAGTTTATTCCGCATCAGAAAGAAGTGGGCTGGTCTTAAATAGAAAACTGGAAACTGGATCCAGTCCTGCCTCGCTTGCTCCAGTGCAACTGGGAGGGGTGCGCGTCTCTCAAACCCTGACCGTGATGAGAGGGATTAGGCCGACAGGGCAAGCGAGCCGCTTCTACAGCTGCAGGGCCATTCGCTCTGGTTTCTCTTCATAACGTATAAGTCTTTCGCCTTTTACTAAAGACTTCCGTGGAGGGCAACGCCAATGAGTTGATCTTATTTTTGGCAGGCTTTGCCTCTGGTGTAAGCCTTACCTGCTTGTCCAAAGTAAAGGAGATCCAGCCAAATGTGGTGTTGGGACGTTTGCCCCTTCTACCCATTGCGATCAACGTTATGTTATTAGCTGTGCTAAACTGTTGTTCAATGGTCACTGTCTGCAGTGCAGCAACGAGACAGTGTTTTAAAGAGTTCTCTCTGCATTGTGTCGGTGGGCGGAGGTGCAAATTAGCCACTCTGTGCCAAAAGAGGGCACCGATGCAAGTGTGCACCACTCATACAAGGTAGAGTCTGGTGCCGAGAGCAGGAAGACATCGCTTCTCGGCCTTTTGGCTAAGATCAAGTGTAGTATCTGTTCTTATCAGTTTAATATCTGATATGTCCTCCATTTGAGGACTGCATATTAAATGGATTTTTAGAAACAGGAGTTTGATACGGGAGCTTGCTCCGTCGACTCCACGCATCGACCTGGCCTTGCAGTGCTGCTGGGAACGGTGCACTACTTCCCCCATCTTGTAAAATGGTAACTGGCTTCTGAAATGATCAGGGCATCTCAGAAAATTGAGTGCAAGGCACCAGAGCCCCTTAGCGGGCCAGTGTGATAGGGAGCGCTACGGCTCGCTAGCTACAGCGCCAAATCGTCCAGCTTTCTGATAGGGAGCGCCTGGCAGGAGTGCCATTACATCTCTAAATCTTTGTCTTGCAGGGATGCACAGTGGGGATAATCAGTCAGCACTCCCTCAAGGCCCAAAGTGGGTAATATCGCGAGCGCTTTGGGAGGATTCCCGCTGCCTTTTGCTCATGTTTAAACAACACATGTTTCTGCATCTTCAAACCCAGGCCTTGCGCTTTGTTCAAACTTTCAGTAAATTATTTTGAAATAAGTCCTGAAATAAGAAAAGGTTACGTGAAATAACTTCATGTATTCGACTCGGAGTGACAAGTAAGCCCACTTACACTCAGTTCCGCTGGCCTAGGTCCAGTCAGGTAAGATTAGCTGCAGAGTAGATACTTAGCCAAGGTGCCATTAAACTTGTCACTACATGGAATACAAGAGCCTCTTTGAACTTTTGCACAAAACAATGACTGTCAAGTATTTCATAGATAAGATTGAGAATGACAGCCATACATCTCATTTATTTTGTAAAGATGCTGAGGTTTATAAATCTGAGTTTTTTACCTGACTGCTCTCCTTCCACTTAGTGTCGCTACTGACCACAGAGAGATGTGTTCAGTTATTCCAGAAGCATTCTACCAGATCTATTTAACATGAACGAAAACAGCACAATTAAGATCTCACTATGGCAGATGTGTGTGACACTGAAGAAGTCTCATCTTCTTTACATTTCTGTACTTGGTGAAAAACATTTCAGTGGATCAAATCTAAGATATACATAATGACAAGCTAGCAATTGTGTAGATATCTTTACAGTAAATATCTTTGACCGGAGTGGGAGTACAGACAGAAGAAAATGGCAAAAAGAAGAGGACCTGAGAGAGGGAGTGGTGTCTATGAGGTATACTTTCTTCATTTTTGTCTCTTGGATGTGTGAGGTTTGGGTTTTTAGCTTTTGTCCCTGCTGCAAATTCTTCCATTAAAGGAGGGATGAAAACGTGGATACTAACTTGAGTCAGTTTGTTTTATATGGAATCTGGAGCATTAATACAAGAAATTGGGCTTTTCGTGTCTTTTTAACGATAAAAGATGCAGGATTGTAATTAGTGAACAATATGTTTGATTAATCCAGTTTATTCCGCATCAGAAAGAAGTGGGCTGGTCTTAAATAGAAAACTGGAAACTGGATCCAGTCCTGCCTCGCTTGCTCCAGAGCAACTGGGAGGGGTGCGCGTCTCTCAAACCCTGACCGTGATGAGAGGGATTAGGCCGACAGGGCAAGCGAGCCGCTTCTACAGCTGCAGGGCCATTCGCTCTGGTTTCTCTTCATAACGTATAAGTCTTTCGCCTTTTACTAAAGACTTCCGTGGAGGGCAACGCCAATGAGTTGATCTTATTTTTGGCAGGCTTTGCCTCTGGTGTAAGCCTTACCTGCTTGTCCAAAGTAAAGGAGATCCAGCCAAATGTGGTGTTGGGACGTTTGCCCCTTCTACCCATTGCGATCAACGTTATGTTATTAGCTGTGCTAAACTGTTGTTCAATGGTCACTGTCTGCAGTGCAGCAACGAGACAGTGTTTTAAAGAGTTCTCTCTGCATTGTGTCGGTGGGCGGAGGTGCAAATTAGCCACTCTGTGCCAAAAGAGGGCACCGATGCAAGTGTGCACCACTCATACAAGGTAGAGTCTGGTGCCGAGAGCAGGAAGACATCGCTTCTCGGCCTTTTGGCTAAGATCAAGTGTAGTATCTGTTCTTATCAGTTTAATATCTGATATGTCCTCCATTTGAGGACTGCATATTAAATGGATTTTTAGAAACAGGAGTTTGATACGGGAGCTTGCTCCGTCGACTCCACGCATCAACCTGGCCTTGCAGTGCTGCTGGGAACGGTGCACTACTTCCCCCATCTTGTAAAATGGTAACTGGCTTCTGAAATGATCAGGGCATCTCAGAAAATTGAGTGCAAGGCACCAGAGCCCCTTAGCGGGCCAGTGTGATAGGGAGCGCTACGGCTCGCTAGCTACAGCGCCAAATCGTCCAGCTTTCTGATAGGGAGCGCCTGGCAGGAGTGCCATTACATCTCTAAATCTTTGTCTTGCAGGGATGCACAGTGGGGATAATCAGTCAGCACTCCCTCAAGGCCCAAAGTGGGTAATATCGCGAGCGCTTTGGGAGGATTCCCGCTGCCTTTTGCTCATGTTTAAACAACACATGTTTCTGCATCTTCAAACCCAGGCCTTGCGCTTTGTTCAAACTTTCAGTAAATTATTTTGAAATAAGTCCTGAAATAAGAAAAGGTTACGTGAAATAACTTCATGTATTCGACTCGGAGTGACAAGTAAGCCCACTTCAACTCAGTTCCGCTGGCCTAGGTCCAGTCAGGTAAGATTAGCTGCAGAGTAGATACTTAGCCAAGGTGCCATTAAACTTGTCACTACATGGAATACAAGAGCCTCTTTGAACTTTTGCACAAAACAATGACTGTCAAGTATTTCATAGATAAGATTGAGAATGACAGCCATACATCTCATTTATTTTGTAAAGATGCTGAGGTTTATAAATCTGAGTTTTTTACCTGACTGCTCTCCTTCCACTTAGTGTCGCTACTGACCACAGAGAGATGTGTTCAGTTATTCCAGAAGCATTCTACCAGATCTATTTAACATGAACGAAAACAGCACAATTAAGATCTCACTATGGCAGATGTGTGTGACACTGAAGAAGTCTCATCTTCTTTACATTTCTGTACTTGGTGAAAAACATTTCAGTGGATCAAATCTAAGATATACATAATGACAAGCTAGCAATTGTGTAGATATCTTTACAGTAAATATCTTTGACCGGAGTGGGAGTACAGACAGAAGAAAATGGCAAAAAGAAGAGGACCTGAGAGAGGGAGTGGTGTCTATGAGGCATACTTTCTTCATTTTTGTCTCTTGGATGTGTGAGGTTTGGGTTTTTAGCTTTTGTACCTGCTGCAAATTCTTCCATTAAAGGAGGGATGAAAACATGGATACTAACTTGAGTCAGTTTGTTTTATATGGAATCTGGAGCATTAATACAAGAAATTGGGCTTTTCGTGTCTTTTTAACGATAAAAGATGCAGGATTGTAATTAGTGAACAATATGTTTGATTAATCCAGTTTATTCCGCATCAGAAAGAAGTGGGCTGGTCTTAAATAGAAAACTGGAAACTGGATCCAGTCCTGCCTCGCTTGCTCCAGAGCAACTGGGAGGGGTGCGCGTCTCTCAAACCCTGACCGTGATGAGAGGGATTAGGCCGACAGGGCAAGCGAGCCGCTTCTACAGCTGCAGGGCCATTCGCTCTGGTTTCTCTTCATAACGTATAAGTCTTTCGCCTTTTACTAAAGACTTCCGTGGAGGGCAACGCCAATGAGTTGATCTTATTTTTGGCAGGCTTTGCCTCTGGTGTAAGCCTTACCTGCTTGTCCAAAGTAAAGGAGATCCAGCCAAATGTGGTGTTGGGACGTTTGCCCCTTCTACCCATTGCGATCAACGTTATGTTATTAGCTGTGCTAAACTGTTGTTCAATGGTCACTGTCTGCAGTGCAGCAACGAGACAGTGTTTTAAAGAGTTCTCTCTGCATTGTGTCGGTGGGCGGAGGTGCAAATTAGCCACTCTGTGCCAAAAGAGGGCACCGATGCAAGTGTGCACCACTCATACAAGGTAGAGTCTGGTGCCGAGAGCAGGAAGACATCGCTTCTCGGCCTTTTGGCTAAGATCAAGTGTAGTATCTGTTCTTATCAGTTTAATATCTGATATGTCCTCCATTTGAGGACTGCATATTAAATGGATTTTTAGAAACAGGAGTTTGATACGGGAGCTTGCTCCGTTGACTCCACGCATCGACCTGGCCTTGCAGTGCTGCTGGGAACGGTGCACTACTTTCCCCCATCTTGTAAAATGGTAACTGGCTTCTGAAATGATCAGGGCATCTCAGAAAATTGAGTGCAAGGCACCAGAGCCCCTTAGCGGGCCAGTGTGATAGGGAGCGCTACGGCTCGCTAGCTACAGCGCCAAATCGTCCAGCTTTCTGATAGGGAGCGCCTGGCAGGAGTGCCATTACATCTCTAAATCTTTGTCTTGCAGGGATGCACAGTGGGGATAATCAGTCAGCACTCCCTCAAGGCCCAAAGTGGGTAATATCGCGAGCGCTTTGGGAGGATTCCCGCTGCCTTTTGCTCATGTTTAAACAACACATGTTTCTGCATCTTCAAACCCAGGCCTTGCGCTTTGTTCAAACTTTCAGTAAATTATTTTGAAATAAGTCCTGAAATAAGAAAAGGTTACGTGAAATAACTTCATGTATTCGACTCGGAGTGACAAGTAAGCCCACTTACACTCAGTTCCGCTGGCCTAGGTCCAGTCAGGTAAGATTAGCTGCAGAGTAGATACTTAGCCAAGGTGCCATTAAACTTGTCACTACATGGAATACAAGAGCCTCTTTGAACTTTTGCACAAAACAATGACTGTCAAGTATTTCATAGATAAGATTGAGAATGACAGCCATACATCTCATTTATTTTGTAAAGATGCTGAGGTTTATAAATCTGAGTTTTTTACCTGACTGCTCTCCTTCCACTTAGTGTCGCTACTGACCACAGAGAGATGTGTTCAGTTATTCCAGAAGCATTCTACCAGATCTATTTAACATGAACGAAAACAGCACAATTAAGATCTCACTATGGCAGATGTGTGTGACACTGAAGAAGTCTCATCTTCTTTACATTTCTGTACTTGGTGAAAAACATTTCAGTGGATCAAATCTAAGATATACATAATGACAAGCTAGCAATTGTGTAGATATCTTTACAGTAAATATCTTTGACCGGAGTGGGAGTACAGACAGAAGAAAATGGCAAAAAGAAGAGGACCTGAGAGAGGGAGTGGTGTCTATGAGGCATACTTTCTTCATTTTTGTCTCTTGGATGTGTGAGGTTTGGGTTTTTAGCTTTTGTACCTGCTGCAAATTCTTCCATTAAAGGAGGGATGAAAACATGGATACTAACTTGAGTCAGTTTGTTTTATATGGAATCTGGAGCATTAATACAAGAAATTGGGCTTTTCGTGTCTTTTTAACGATAAAAGATGCAGGATTGTAATTAGTGAACAATATGTTTGATTAATCCAGTTTATTCCGCATCAGAAAGAAGTGGGCTGGTCTTAAATAGAAAACTGGAAACTGGATCCAGTCCTGCCTCGCTTGCTCCAGAGCAACTGGGAGGGGTGCGCGTCTCTCAAACCCTGACCGTGATGAGAGGGATTAGGCCGACAGGGCAAGCGAGCCGCTTCTACAGCTGCAGGGCCATTCGCTCTGGTTTCTCTTCATAACGTATAAGTCTTTCGCCTTTTACTAAAGACTACCGTGGAGGGCAACGCCAATGAGTTGATCTTATTTTTGGCAGGCTTTGCCTCTGGTGTAAGCCTTACCTGCTTGTCCAAAGTAAAGGAGATCCAGCCAAATGTGGTGTTGGGACGTTTGCCCCTTCTACCCATTGCGATCAACGTTATGTTATTAGCTGTGCTAAACTGTTGTTCAATGGTCACTGTCTGCAGTGCAGCAACGAGACAGTGTTTTAAAGAGTTCTCTCTGCATTGTGTCGGTGGGCGGAGGTGCAAATTAGCCACTCTGTGCCAAAAGAGGGCACCGATGCAAGTGTGCACCACTCATACAAGGTAGAGTCTGGTGCCGAGAGCAGGAAGACATCGCTTCTCGGCCTTTTGGCTAAGATCAAGTGTAGTATCTGTTCTTATCAGTTTAATATCTGATATGTCCTCCATTTGAGGACTGCATATTAAATGGATTTTTAGAAACAGGAGTTTGATACGGGAGCTTGCTCCGTCGACTCCACGCATCGACCTGGCCTTGCAGTGCTGCTGGGAACGGTGCACTACTTCCCCCATCTTGTAAAATGGTAACTGGCTTCTGAAATGATCAGGGCATCTCAGAAAATTGAGTGCAAGGCACCAGAGCCCCTTAGCGGGCCAGTGTGATAGGGAGCGCTACGGCTCGCTAGCTACAGCACCCAATTCGTCCAGCTTTCTGATAGGGAGCGCCTGGCAGGAGTGTCATTACATCTCTAAATCTTTGTCTTGCAGGGATGCACAGTGGGGATAATCAGTCAGCACTCCCTCAAGGCCCAAAGTGGGTAATATCGCGAGCGCTTTGGGAGGATTCCCGCTGCCTTTTGCTCATGTTTAAACAACACATGTTTCTGCATCTTCAAACCCAGGCCTTGCGCTTTGTTCAAACTTTCAGTAAATTATTTTGAAATAAGTCCTGAAATAAGAAAAGGTTACGTGAAATAACTTCATGTATTCGACTCGGAGTGACAAGTAAGCCCACTTCAACTCAGTTCCGCTGGCCTAGGTCCAGTCAGGTAAGATTAGCTGCAGAGTAGATACTTAGCCAAGGTGCCATTAAACTTGTCACTACATGGAATACAAGAGCCTCTTTGAACTTTTGCACAAAACAATGACTGTCAAGTATTTCATAGATAAGATTGAGAATGACAGCCATACATCTCATTTATTTTGTAAAGATGCTGAGGTTTATAAATCTGAGTTTTTTACCTGACTGCTCTCCTTCCACTTAGTGTCGCTACTGACCACAGAGAGATGTCTTCAGTTATTCCAGAAGCATTCTACCAGATCTATTTTACATGAACGAAAACAGCACAATTAAGATCTCACTATGGCAGATGTGTGTGACACTGAAGAAGTCTCATCTTCTTTACATTTCTGTACTTGGTGAAAAACATTTCAGTGGATCAAATCTAAGATATACATAATGACAAGCTAGCAATTGTGTAGATATCTTTACAGTAAATATCTTTGACCGGAGTGGGAGTACAGACAGAAGAAAATGGCAAAAAGAAGAGGACCTGAGAGAGGGAGTGGTGTCTATGAGGTATACTTTCTTCATTTTTGTCTCTTGGATGTGTGAGGTTTGGGTTTTTAGCTTTTGTACCTGCTGCAAATTCTTCCATTAAAGGAGGGATGAAAACATGGATACTAACTTGAGTCAGTTTGTTTTATATGGAATCTGGAGCATTAATACAAGAAATTGGGCTTTTCGTGTCTTTTTAACGATAAAAGATGCAGGATTGTAATTAGTGAACAATATGTTTGATTAATCCAGTTTATTCCGCATCAGAAAGAAGTGGGCTGGTCTTAAATAGAAAACTGGAAACTGGATCCAGTCCTGCCTCGCTTGCTCCAGAGCAACTGGGAGGGGTGCGCGTCTCTCAAACCCTGACCGTGATGAGAGGGATTAGGCCGACAGGGCAAGCGAGCCGCTTCTACAGCTGCAGGGCCATTCGCTCTGGTTTCTCTTCATAACGTATAAGTCTTTCGCCTTTTACTAAAGACTTCCGTGGAGGGCAACGCCAATGAGTTGATCTTATTTTTGGCAGGCTTTTCCTCTGGTGTAAGCCTTACCTGCTTGTCCAAAGTAAAGGAGATCCAGCCAAATGTGGTGTTGGGACGTTTGCCCCTTCTACCCATTGCAATTAACGTTATGTTATTAGCTGTGCTAAACTGTTGTTCAATGGTCACTGTCTGCAGTGCAGCAACGAGACAGTGTTTTAAAGAGTTCTCTCTGCATTGTGTCGGTGGGCGGAGGTGCAAATTAGCCACTCTGTGCCAAAAGAGGGCACCGATGCAAGTGTGCACCACTCATACAAGGTAGAGTCTGGTGCCGAGAGCAGGAAGACATCGCTTCTCGGCCTTTTGGCTAAGATCAAGTGTAGTATCTGTTCTTATCAGTTTAATATCTGATATGTCCTCCATTTGAGGACTGCATATTAAATGGATTTTTAGAAACAGGAGTTTGATACGGGAGCTTGCTCCGTCGACTCCACGCATCGACCTGGCCTTGCAGTGCTGCTGGGAACGGTGCACTACTTCCCCCATCTTGTAAAATGGTAACTGGCTTCTGAAATGATCAGGGCATCTCAGAAAATTGAGTGCAAGGCACCAGAGCCCCTTAGCGGGCCAGTGTGATAGGGAGCGCTACGGCTCGCTAGCTACAGCGCCAAATCGTCCAGCTTTCTGATAGGGAGCGCCTGGCAGGAGTGCCATTACATCTCTAAATCTTTGTCTTGCAGGGATGCACAGTGGGGATAATCAGTCAGCACTCCCTCAAGGCCCAAAGTGGGTAATATCGCGAGCGCTTTGGGAGGATTCCCGCTGCCTTTTGCTCATGTTTAAACAACACATGTTTCTGCATCTTCAAACCCAGGCCTTGCGCTTTGTTCAAACTTTCAGTAAATTATTTTGAAATAAGTCCTGAAATAAGAAAAGGTTACGTGAAATAACTTCATGTATTCGACTCGGAGTGACAAGTAAGCCCACTTCAACTCAGTTCCGCTGGCCTAGGTCCAGTCAGGTAAGATTAGCTGCAGAGTAGATACTTAGCCAAGGTGCCATTAAACTTGTCACTACATGGAATACAAGAGCCTCTTTGAACTTTTGCACAAAACAATGACTGTCAAGTATTTCATAGATAAGATTGAGAATGACAGCCATACATCTCATTTATTTTGTAAAGATGCTGAGGTTTATAAATCTGAGTTTTTTACCTGACTGCTCTCCTTCCACTTAGTGTCGCTACTGACCACAGAGAGATGTCTTCAGTTATTCCAGAAGCATTCTACCAGATCTATTTAACATGAACGACAACAGCACAATTAAGATCTCACTATGGCAGATGTGTGTGACACTGAAGAAGTCTCATCTTCTTTACATTTCTGTACTTGGTGAAAAACATTTCAGTGGATCAAATCTAAGATATACATAATGACAAGCTAGCAATTGTGTAGATATCTTTACAGTAAATATCTTTGACCGGAGTGGGAGTACAGACAGAAGAAAATGGCAAAAAGAAGAGGACCTGAGAGAGGGAGTGGTGTCTATGAGGCATACTTTCTTCATTTTTGTCTCTTGGATGTGTGAGGTTTGGGTTTTTAGCTTTTGTACCTGCTGCAAATTCTTCCATTAAAGGAGGGATGAAAACATGGATACTAACTTGAGTCAGTTTGTTTTATATGGAATCTGGAGCATTAATACAAGAAATTGGGCTTTTCGTGTCTTTTTAACGATAAAAGATGCAGGATTGTAATTAGTGAACAATATGTTTGATTAATCCAGTTTATTCCGCATCAGAAAGAAGTGGGCTGGTCTTAAATCGAAAACTGGAAACTGGATCCAGTCCTGCCTCGCTTGCTCCAGAGCAACTGGGAGGGGTGCGCGTCTCTCAAACCCTGACCGTGATGAGAGGGATTAGGCCGACAGGGCAAGCGAGCCGCTTCTACAGCTGCAGGGCCATTCGCTCTGGTTTCTCTTCATAACGTATAAGTCTTTCGCCTTTTACTAAAGACTACCGTGGAGGGCAACGCCAATGAGTTGATCTTATTTTTGGCAGGCTTTGCCTCTGGTGTAAGCCTTACCTGCTTGTCCAAAGTAAAGGAGATCCAGCCAAATGTGGTGTTGGGACGTTTGCCCCTTCTACCCATTGCGATCAACGTTATGTTATTAGCTGTGCTAAACTGTTGTTCAATGGTCACTGTCTGCAGTGCAGCAACGAGACAGTGTTTTAAAGAGTTCTCTCTGCATTGTGTCGGTGGGCGGAGGTGCAAATTAGCCACTCTGTGCCAAAAGAGGGCACCGATGCAAGTGTGCACCACTCATACAAGGTAGAGTCTGGTGCCGAGAGCAGGAAGACATCGCTTCTCGGCCTTTTGGCTAAGATCAAGTGTAGTATCTGTTCTTATCAGTTTAATATCTGATATGTCCTCCATTTGAGGACTGCATATTAAATGGATTTTTAGAAACAGGAGTTTGATACGGGAGCTTGCTCCGTCGACTCCACGCATCGACCTGGCCTTGCAGTGCTGCTGGGAACGGTGCACTACTTCCCCCATCTTGTAAAATGGTAACTGGCTTCTGAAATGATCAGGGCATCTCAGAAAATTGAGTGCAAGGCACCAGAGCCCCTTAGCGGGCCAGTGTGATAGGGAGCGCTACGGCTCGCTAGCTACAGCGCCAAATCGTCCAGCTTTCTGATAGGGAGCGCCTGGCAGGAGTGTCATTACATCTCTAAATCTTTGTCTTGCAGGGATGCACAGTGGGGATAATCAGTCAGCACTCCCTCAAGGCCCAAAGTGGGTAATATCGCGAGCGCTTTGGGAGGATTCCCGCTGCCTTTTGCTCATGTTTAAACAACACATGTTTCTGCATCTTCAAACCCAGGCCTTGCGCTTTGTTCAAACTTTCAGTAAATTATTTTGAAATAAGTCCTGAAATAAGAAAAGGTTACGTGAAATAACTTCATGTATTCGACTCGGAGTGACAAGTAAGCCCACTTCAACTCAGTTCCGCTGGCCTAGGTCCAGTCAGGTAAGATTAGCTGCAGAGTAGATACTTAGCCAAGGTGCCATTAAACTTGTCACTACATGGAATACAAGAGCCTCTTTGAACTTTTGCACAAAACAATGACTGTCAAGTATTTCATAGATAAGATTGAGAATGACAGCCATACATCTCATTTATTTTGTAAAGATGCTGAGGTTTATAAATCTGAGTTTTTTACCTGACTGCTCTCCTTCCACTTAGTGTCGCTACTGACCACAGAGAGATGTCTTCAGTTATTCCAGAAGCATTCTACCAGATCTATTTTACATGAACGAAAACAGCACAATTAAGATCTCACTATGGCAGATGTGTGTGACACTGAAGAAGTCTCATCTTCTTTACATTTCTGTACTTGGTGAAAAACATTTCAGTGGATCAAATCTAAGATATACATAATGACAAGCTAGCAATTGTGTAGATATCTTTACAGTAAATATCTTTGACCGGAGTGGGAGTACAGACAGAAGAAAATGGCAAAAAGAAGAGGACCTGAGAGAGGGAGTGGTGTCTATGAGGTATACTTTCTTCATTTTTGTCTCTTGGATGTGTGAGGTTTGGGTTTTTAGCTTTTGTACCTGCTGCAAATTCTTCCATTAAAGGAGGGATGAAAACATGGATACTAACTTGAGTCAGTTTGTTTTATATGGAATCTGGAGCATTAATACAAGAAATTGGGCTTTTCGTGTCTTTTTAACGATAAAAGATGCAGGATTGTAATTAGTGAACAATATGTTTGATTAATCCAGTTTATTCCGCATCAGAAAGAAGTGGGCTGGTCTTAAATAGAAAACTGGAAACTGGATCCAGTCCTGCCTCGCTTGCTCCAGAGCAACTGGGAGGGGTGCGCGTCTCTCAAACCCTGACCGTGATGAGAGGGATTAGGCCGACAGGGCAAGCGAGCCGCTTCTACAGCTGCAGGGCCATTCGCTCTGGTTTCTCTTCATAACGTATAAGTCTTTCGCCTTTTACTAAAGACTTCCGTGGAGGGCAACGCCAATGAGTTGATCTTATTTTTGGCAGGCTTTTCCTCTGGTGTAAGCCTTACCTGCTTGTCCAAAGTAAAGGAGATCCAGCCAAATGTGGTGTTGGGACGTTTGCCCCTTCTACCCATTGCAATTAACGTTATGTTATTAGCTGTGCTAAACTGTTGTTCAATGGTCACTGTCTGCAGTGCAGCAACGAGACAGTGTTTTAAAGAGTTCTCTCTGCATTGTGTCGGTGGGCGGAGGTGCAAATTAGCCACTCTGTGCCAAAAGAGGGCACCGATGCAAGTGTGCACCACTCATACAAGGTAGAGTCTGGTGCCGAGAGCAGGAAGACATCGCTTCTCGGCCTTTTGGCTAAGATCAAGTGTAGTATCTGTTCTTATCAGTTTAATATCTGATATGTCCTCCATTTGAGGACTGCATATTAAATGGATTTTTAGAAACAGGAGTTTGATACGGGAGCTTGCTCCGTCGACTCCACGCATCGACCTGGCCTTGCAGTGCTGCTGGGAACGGTGCACTACTTCCCCCATCTTGTAAAATGGTAACTGGCTTCTGAAATGATCAGGGCATCTCAGAAAATTGAGTGCAAGGCACCAGAGCCCCTTAGCGGGCCAGTGTGATAGGGAGCGCTACGGCTCGCTAGCTACAGCGCCAAATCGTCCAGCTTTCTGATAGGGAGCGCCTGGCAGGAGTGCCATTACATCTCTAAATCTTTGTCTTGCAGGGATGCACAGTGGGGATAATCAGTCAGCACTCCCTCAAGGCCCAAAGTGGGTAATATCGCGAGCGCTTTGGGAGGATTCCCGCTGCCTTTTGCTCATGTTTAAACAACACATGTTTCTGCATCTTCAAACCCAGGCCTTGCGCTTTGTTCAAACTTTCAGTAAATTATTTTGAAATAAGTCCTGAAATAAGAAAAGGTTACGTGAAATAACTTCATGTATTCGACTCGGAGTGACAAGTAAGCCCACTTCAACTCAGTTCCGCTGGCCTAGGTCCAGTCAGGTAAGATTAGCTGCAGAGTAGATACTTAGCCAAGGTGCCATTAAACTTGTCACTACATGGAATACAAGAGCCTCTTTGAACTTTTGCACAAAACAATGACTGTCAAGTATTTCATAGATAAGATTGAGAATGACAGCCATACATCTCATTTATTTTGTAAAGATGCTGAGGTTTATAAATCTGAGTTTTTTACCTGACTGCTCTCCTTCCACTTAGTGTCGCTACTGACCACAGAGAGATGTCTTCAGTTATTCCAGAAGCATTCTACCAGATCTATTTAACATGAACGAAAACAGCACAATTAAGATCTCACTATGGCAGATGTGTGTGACACTGAAGAAGTCTCATCTTCTTTACATTTCTGTACTTGGTGAAAAACATTTCAGTGGATCAAATCTAAGATATACATAATGACAAGCTAGCAATTGTGTAGATATCTTTACAGTAAATATCTTTGACCGGAGTGGGAGTACAGACAGAAGAAAATGGCAAAAAGAAGAGGACCTGAGAGAGGGAGTGGTGTCTATGAGGCATACTTTCTTCATTTTTGTCTCTTGGATGTGTGAGGTTTGGGTTTTTAGCTTTTGTACCTGCTGCAAATTCTTCCATTAAAGGAGGGATGAAAACATGGATACTAACTTGAGTCAGTTTGTTTTATATGGAATCTGGAGCATTAATACAAGAAATTGGGCTTTTCGTGTCTTTTTAACGATAAAAGATGCAGGATTGTAATTAGTGAACAATATGTTTGATTAATCCAGTTTATTCCGCATCAGAAAGAAGTGGGCTGGTCTTAAATCGAAAACTGGAAACTGGATCCAGTCCTGCCTCGCTTGCTCCAGAGCAACTGGGAGGGGTGCGCGTCTCTCAAACCCTGACCGTGATGAGAGGGATTAGGCCGACAGGGCAAGCGAGCCGCTTCTACAGCTGCAGGGCCATTCGCTCTGGTTTCTCTTCATAACGTATAAGTCTTTCGCCTTTTACTAAAGACTACCGTGGAGGGCAACGCCAATGAGTTGATCTTATTTTTGGCAGGCTTTGCCTCTGGTGTAAGCCTTACCTGCTTGTCCAAAGTAAAGGAGATCCAGCCAAATGTGGTGTTGGGACGTTTGCCCCTTCTACCCATTGCGATCAACGTTATGTTATTAGCTGTGCTAAACTGTTGTTCAATGGTCACTGTCTGCAGTGCAGCAACGAGACAGTGTTTTAAAGAGTTCTCTCTGCATTGTGTCGGTGGGCGGAGGTGCAAATTAGCCACTCTGTGCCAAAAGAGGGCACCGATGCAAGTGTGCACCACTCATACAAGGTAGAGTCTGGTGCCGAGAGCAGGAAGACATCGCTTCTCGGCCTTTTGGCTAAGATCAAGTGTAGTATCTGTTCTTATCAGTTTAATATCTGATATGTCCTCCATTTGAGGACTGCATATTAAATGGATTTTTAGAAACAGGAGTTTGATACGGGAGCTTGCTCCGTCGACTCCACGCATCGACCTGGCCTTGCAGTGCTGCTGGGAACGGTGCACTACTTCCCCCATCTTGTAAAATGGTAACTGGCTTCTGAAATGATCAGGGCATCTCAGAAAATTGAGTGCAAGGCACCAGAGCCCCTTAGCGGGCCAGTGTGATAGGGAGCGCTACGGCTCGCTAGCTACAGCACCCAATTCGTCCAGCTTTCTGATAGGGAGCGCCTGGCAGGAGTGTCATTACATCTCTAAATCTTTGTCTTGCAGGGATGCACAGTGGGGATAATCAGTCAGCACTCCCTCAAGGCCCAAAGTGGGTAATATCGCGAGCGCTTTGGGAGGATTCCCGCTGCCTTTTGCTCATGTTTAAACAACACATGTTTCTGCATCTTCAAACCCAGGCCTTGCGCTTTGTTCAAACTTTCAGTAAATTATTTTGAAATAAGTCCTGAAATAAGAAAAGGTTACGTGAAATAACTTCATGTATTCGACTCGGAGTGACAAGTAAGCCCACTTCAACTCAGTTCCGCTGGCCTAGGTCCAGTCAGGTAAGATTAGCTGCAGAGTAGATACTTAGCCAAGGTGCCATTAAACTTGTCACTACATGGAATACAAGAGCCTCTTTGAACTTTTGCACAAAACAATGACTGTCAAGTATTTCATAGATAAGATTGAGAATGACAGCCATACATCTCATTTATTTTGTAAAGATGCTGAGGTTTATAAATCTGAGTTTTTTACCTGACTGCTCTCCTTCCACTTAGTGTCGCTACTGACCACAGAGAGATGTCTTCAGTTATTCCAGAAGCATTCTACCAGATCTATTTAACATGAACGAAAACAGCACAATTAAGATCTCACTATGGCAGATGTGTGTGACACTGAAGAAGTCTCATCTTCTTTACATTTCTGTACTTGGTGAAAAACATTTCAGTGGATCAAATCTAAGATATACATAATGACAAGCTAGCAATTGTGTAGATATCTTTACAGTAAATATCTTTGACCGGAGTGGGAGTACAGACAGAAGAAAATGGCAAAAAGAAGAGGACCTGAGAGAGGGAGTGGTGTCTATGAGGTATACTTTCTTCATTTTTGTCTCTTGGATGTGTGAGGTTTGGGTTTTTAGCTTTTGTACCTGCTGCAAATTCTTCCATTAAAGGAGGGATGAAAACATGGATACTAACTTGAGTCAGTTTGTTTTATATGGAATCTGGAGCATTAATACAAGAAATTGGGCTTTTCGTGTCTTTTTAACGATAAAAGATGCAGGATTGTAATTAGTGAACAAT
The DNA here is from genome assembly GCF_933228915.1 of Telmatherina bonti. Taxonomy (NCBI): domain Eukaryota; kingdom Metazoa; phylum Chordata; class Actinopteri; order Atheriniformes; family Telmatherinidae; genus Telmatherina; species Telmatherina bonti. Next base: position 9,833,053 of record NC_136627.1, on the reverse strand, counting down.
ATGTTTGATTAATCCAGTTTATTCCGCATCAGAAAGAAGTGGGCTGGTCTTAAATCGAAAACTGGAAACTGGATCCAGTCCTGCCTCGCTTGCTCCAGAGCAACTGGGAGGGGTGCGCGTCTCTCAAACCCTGACCGTGATGAGAGGGATTAGGCCGACAGGGCAAGCGAGCCGCTTCTACAGCTGCAGGGCCATTCGCTCTGGTTTCTCTTCATAACGTATAAGTCTTTCGCCTTTTACTAAAGACTTCCGTGGAGGGCAACGCCAATGAGTTGATCTTATTTTTGGCAGGCTTTGCCTCTGGTGTAAGCCTTACCTGCTTGTCCAAAGTAAAGGAGATCCAGCCAAATGTGGTGTTGGGACGTTTGCCCCTTCTACCCATTGCGATCAACGTTATGTTATTAGCTGTGCTAAACTGTTGTTCAATGGTCACTGTCTGCAGTGCAGCAACGAGACAGTGTTTTAAAGAGTTCTCTCTGCATTGTGTCGGTGGGCGGAGGTGCAAATTAGCCACTCTGTGCCAAAAGAGGGCACCGATGCAAGTGTGCACCACTCATACAAGGTAGAGTCTGGTGCCGAGAGCAGGAAGACATCGCTTCTCGGCCTTTTGGCTAAGATCAAGTGTAGTATCTGTTCTTATCAGTTTAATATCTGATATGTCCTCCATTTGAGGACTGCATATTAAATGGATTTTTAGAAACAGGAGTTTGATACGGGAGCTTGCTCCGTCGACTCCACGCATCGACCTGGCCTTGCAGTGCTGCTGGGAACGGTGCACTACTTCCCCCATCTTGTAAAATGGTAACTGGCTTCTGAAATGATCAGGGCATCTCAGAAAATTGAGTGCAAGGCACCAGAGCCCCTTAGCGGGCCAGTGTGATAGGGAGCGCTACGGCTCGCTAGCTACAGCGCCAAATCGTCCAGCTTTCTGATAGGGAGTGCCTGGCAGGAGTGCCATTACATCTCTAAATCTTTGTCTTGCAGGGATGCACAGTGGGGATAATCAGTCAGCACTCCCTCAAGGCCCAAAGTGGGTAATATCGCGAGCGCTTTGGGAGGATTCCCGCTGCCTTTTGCTCATGTTTAAACAACACATGTTTCTGCATCTTCAAACCCAGGCCTTGCGCTTTGTTCAAACTTTCAGTAAATTATTTTGAAATAAGTCCTGAAATAAGAAAAGGTTACGTGAAATAACTTCATGTATTCGACTCGGAGTGACAAGTAAGCCCACTTCAACTCAGTTCCGCTGGCCTAGGTCCAGTCAGGTAAGATTAGCTGCAGAGTAGATACTTAGCCAAGGTGCCATTAAACTTGTCACTACATGGAATACAAGAGCCTCTTTGAACTTTTGCACAAAACAATGACTGTCAAGTATTTCATAGATAAGATTGAGAATGACAGCCATACATCTCATTTATTTTGTAAAGATGCTGAGGTTTATAAATCTGAGTTTTTTACCTGACTGCTCTCCTTCCACTTAGTGTCGCTACTGACCACAGAGAGATGTCTTCAGTTATTCCAGAAGCATTCTACCAGATCTATTTTACATGAACGAAAACAGCACAATTAAGATCTCACTATGGCAGATGTGTGTGACACTGAAGAAGTCTCATCTTCTTTACATTTCTGTACTTGGTGAAAAACATTTCAGTGGATCAAATCTAAGATATACATAATGACAAGCTAGCAATTGTGTAGATATCTTTACAGTAAATATCTTTGACCGGAGTGGGAGTACAGACAGAAGAAAATGGCAAAAAGAAGAGGACCTGAGAGAGGGAGTGGTGTCTATGAGGTATACTTTCTTCATTTTTGTCTCTTGGATGTGTGAGGTTTGGGTTTTTAGCTTTTGTACCTGCTGCAAATTCTTCCATTAAAGGAGGGATGAAAACATGGATACTAACTTGAGTCAGTTTGTTTTATATGGAATCTGGAGCATTAATACAAGAAATTGGGCTTTTCGTGTCTTTTTAACGATAAAAGATGCAGGATTGTAATTAGTGAACAATATGTTTGATTAATCCAGTTTATTCCGCATCAGAAAGAAGTGGGCTGGTCTTAAATAGAAAACTGGAAACTGGATCCAGTCCTGCCTCGCTTGCTCCAGAGCAACTGGGAGGGGTGCGCGTCTCTCAAACCCTGACCGTGATGAGAGGGATTAGGCCGACAGGGCAAGCGAGCCGCTTCTACAGCTGCAGGGCCATTCGCTCTGGTTTCTCTTCATAACGTATAAGTCTTTCGCCTTTTACTAAAGACTTCCGTGGAGGGCAACGCCAATGAGTTGATCTTATTTTTGGCAGGCTTTTCCTCTGGTGTAAGCCTTACCTGCTTGTCCAAAGTAAAGGAGATCCAGCCAAATGTGGTGTTGGGACGTTTGCCCCTTCTACCCATTGCAATTAACGTTATGTTATTAGCTGTGCTAAACTGTTGTTCAATGGTCACTGTCTGCAGTGCAGCAACGAGACAGTGTTTTAAAGAGTTCTCTCTGCATTGTGTCGGTGGGCGGAGGTGCAAATTAGCCACTCTGTGCCAAAAGAGGGCACCGATGCAAGTGTGCACCACTCATACAAGGTAGAGTCTGGTGCCGAGAGCAGGAAGACATCGCTTCTCGGCCTTTTGGCTAAGATCAAGTGTAGTATCTGTTCTTATCAGTTTAATATCTGATATGTCCTCCATTTGAGGACTGCATATTAAATGGATTTTTAGAAACAGGAGTTTGATACGGGAGCTTGCTCCGTCGACTCCACGCATCGACCTGGCCTTGCAGTGCTGCTGGGAACGGTGCACTACTTCCCCCATCTTGTAAAATGGTAACTGGCTTCTGAAATGATCAGGGCATCTCAGAAAATTGAGTGCAAGGCACCAGAGCCCCTTAGCGGGCCAGTGTGATAGGGAGCGCTACGGCTCGCTAGCTACAGCGCCAAATCGTCCAGCTTTCTGATAGGGAGCGCCTGGCAGGAGTGCCATTACATCTCTAAATCTTTGTCTTGCAGGGATGCACAGTGGGGATAATCAGTCAGCACTCCCTCAAGGCCCAAAGTGGGTAATATCGCGAGCGCTTTGGGAGGATTCCCGCTGCCTTTTGCTCATGTTTAAACAACACATGTTTCTGCATCTTCAAACCCAGGCCTTGCGCTTTGTTCAAACTTTCAGTAAATTATTTTGAAATAAGTCCTGAAATAAGAAAAGGTTACGTGAAATAACTTCATGTATTCGACTCGGAGTGACAAGTAAGCCCACTTCAACTCAGTTCCGCTGGCCTAGGTCCAGTCAGGTAAGATTAGCTGCAGAGTAGATACTTAGCCAAGGTGCCATTAAACTTGTCACTACATGGAATACAAGAGCCTCTTTGAACTTTTGCACAAAACAATGACTGTCAAGTATTTCATAGATAAGATTGAGAATGACAGCCATACATCTCATTTATTTTGTAAAGATGCTGAGGTTTATAAATCTGAGTTTTTTTACCTGACTGCTCTCCTTCCACTTAGTGTCGCTACTGACCACAGAGAGATGTCTTCAGTTATTCCAGAAGCATTCTACCAGATCTATTTAACATGAACGAAAACAGCACAATTAAGATCTCACTATGGCAGATGTGTGTGACACTGAAGAAGTCTCATCTTCTTTACATTTCTGTACTTGGTGAAAAACATTTCAGTGGATCAAATCTAAGATATACATAATGACAAGCTAGCAATTGTGTAGATATCTTTACAGTAAATATCTTTGACCGGAGTGGGAGTACAGACAGAAGAAAATGGCAAAAAGAAGAGGACCTGAGAGAGGGAGTGGTGTCTATGAGGCATACTTTCTTCATTTTTGTCTCTTGGATGTGTGAGGTTTGGGTTTTTAGCTTTTGTACCTGCTGCAAATTCTTCCATTAAAGGAGGGATGAAAACATGGATACTAACTTGAGTCAGTTTGTTTTATATGGAATCTGGAGCATTAATACAAGAAATTGGGCTTTTCGTGTCTTTTTAACGATAAAAGATGCAGGATTGTAATTAGTGAACAATATGTTTGATTAATCCAGTTTATTCCGCATCAGAAAGAAGTGGGCTGGTCTTAAATAGAAAACTGAAAACTGGATCCAGTCCTGCCTCGCTTGCTCCAGAGCAACTGGGAGGGGTGCGCGTCTCTCAAACCCTGACCGTGATGAGAGGGATTAGGCCGACAGGGCAAGCGAGCCGCTTCTACAGCTGCAGGGCCATTCGCTCTGGTTTCTCTTCATAACATATAAGTCTTTCGCCTTTTACTAAAGACTTCCGTGGAGGGCAACGCCAATGAGTTGATCTTATTTTTGGCAGGCTTTGCCTCTGGTGTAAGCCTTACCTGCTTGTCCAAAGTAAAGGAGATCCAGCCAAATGTGGTGTTGGGACGTTTGCCCCTTCTACCCATTGCGATCAACGTTATGTTATTAGCTGTGCTAAACTGTTGTTCAATGGTCACTGTCTGCAGTGCAGCAACGAGACAGTGTTTTAAAGAGTTCTCTCTGCATTGTGTCGGTGGGCGGAGGTGCAAATTAGCCACTCTGTGCCAAAAGAGGGCACCGATGCAAGTGTGCACCACTCATACAAGGTAGAGTCTGGTGCCGAGAGCAGGAAGACATCGCTTCTCGGCCTTTTGGCTAAGATCAAGTGTAGTATCTGTTCTTATCAGTTTAATATCTGATATGTCCTCCATTTGAGGACTGCATATTAAATGGATTTTTAGAAACAGGAGTTTGATACGGGAGCTTGCTCCGTTGACTCCACGCATCGACCTGGCCTTGCAGTGCTGCTGGGAACGGTGCACTACTTTCCCCCATCTTGTAAAATGGTAACTGGCTTCTGAAATGATCAGGGCATCTCAGAAAATTGAGTGCAAGGCACCAGAGCCCCTTAGCGGGCCAGTGTGATAGGGAGCGCTACGGCTCGCTAGCTACAGCGCCAAATCGTCCAGCTTTCTGATAGGGAGCGCCTGGCAGGAGTGCCATTACATCTCTAAATCTTTGTCTTGCAGGGATGCACAGTGGGGATAATCAGTCAGCACTCCCTCAAGGCCCAAAGTGGGTAATATCGCGAGCGCTTTGGGAGGATTCCCGCTGCCTTTTGCTCATGTTTAAACAACACATGTTTCTGCATCTTCAAACCCAGGCCTTGCGCTTTGTTCAAACTTTCAGTAAATTATTTTGAAATAAGTCCTGAAATAAGAAAAGGTTACGTGAAATAACTTCATGTATTCGACTCGGAGTGACAAGTAAGCCCACTTCAACTCAGTTCCGCTGGCCTAGGTCCAGTCAGGTAAGATTAGCTGCAGAGTAGATACTTAGCCAAGGTGCCATTAAACTTGTCACTACATGGAATACAAGAGCCTCTTTGAACTTTTGCACAAAACAATGACTGTCAAGTATTTCATAGATAAGATTGAGAATGACAGCCATACATCTCATTTATTTTGTAAAGATGCTGAGGTTTATAAATCTGAGTTTTTTACCTGACTGCTCTCCTTCCACTTAGTGTCGCTACTGACCACAGAGAGATGTGTTCAGTTATTCCAGAAGCATTCTACCAGATCTATTTAACATGAACGAAAACAGCACAATTAAGATCTCACTATGGCAGATGTGTGTGACACTGAAGAAGTCTCATCTTCTTTACATTTCTGTACTTGGTGAAAAACATTTCAGTGGATCAAATCTAAGATATACATAATGACAAGCTAGCAATTGTGTAGATATCTTTACAGTAAATATCTTTGACCGGAGTGGGAGTACAGACAGAAGAAAATGGCAAAAAGAAGAGGACCTGAGAGAGGGAGTGGTGTCTATGAGGCATACTTTCTTCATTTTTGTCTCTTGGATGTGTGAGGTTTGGGTTTTTAGCTTTTGTACCTGCTGCAAATTCTTCCATTAAAGGAGGGATGAAAACATGGATACTAACTTGAGTCAGTTTGTTTTATATGGAATCTGGAGCATTAATACAAGAAATTGGGCTTTTCGTGTCTTTTTAACGATAAAAGATGCAGGATTGTAATTAGTGAACAATATGTTTGATTAATCCAGTTTATTCCGCATCAGAAAGAAGTGGGCTGGTCTTAAATAGAAAACTGGAAACTGGATCCAGTCCTGCCTCGCTTGCTCCAGAGCAACTGGGAGGGGTGCGCGTCTCTCAAACCCTGACCGTGATGAGAGGGATTAGGCCGACAGGGCAAGCGAGCCGCTTCTACAGCTGCAGGGCCATTCGCTCTGGTTTCTCTTCATAACGTATAAGTCTTTCGCCTTTTACTAAAGACTTCCGTGGAGGGCAACGCCAATGAGTTGATCTTATTTTTGGCAGGCTTTGCCTCTGGTGTAAGCCTTACCTGCTTGTCCAAAGTAAAGGAGATCCAGCCAAATGTGGTGTTGGGACGTTTGCCCCTTCTACCCATTGCGATCAACGTTATGTTATTAGCTGTGCTAAACTGTTGTTCAATGGTCACTGTCTGCAGTGCAGCAACGAGACAGTGTTTTAAAGAGTTCTCTCTGCATTGTGTCGGTGGGCGGAGGTGCAAATTAGCCACTCTGTGCCAAAAGAGGGCACCGATGCAAGTGTGCACCACTCATACAAGGTAGAGTCTGGTGCCGAGAGCAGGAAGACATCGCTTCTCGGCCTTTTGGCTAAGATCAAGTGTAGTATCTGTTCTTATCAGTTTAATATCTGATATGTCCTCCATTTGAGGACTGCATATTAAATGGATTTTTAGAAACAGGAGTTTGATACGGGAGCTTGCTCCGTCGACTCCACGCATCGACCTGGCCTTGCAGTGCTGCTGGGAACGGTGCACTACTTCCCCCATCTTGTAAAATGGTAACTGGCTTCTGAAATGATCAGGGCATCTCAGAAAATTGAGTGCAAGGCACCAGAGCCCCTTAGCGGGCCAGTGTGATAGGGAGCGCTACGGCTCGCTAGCTACAGCGCCAAATCGTCCAGCTTTCTGATAGGGAGCGCCTGGCAGGAGTGCCATTACATCTCTAAATCTTTGTCTTGCAGGGATGCACAGTGGGGATAATCAGTCAGCACTCCCTCAAGGCCCAAAGTGGGTAATATCGCGAGCGCTTTGGGAGGATTCCCGCTGCCTTTTGCTCATGTTTAAACAACACATGTTTCTGCATCTTCAAACCCAGGCCTTGCGCTTTGTTCAAACTTTCAGTAAATTATTTTGAAATAAGTCCTGAAATAAGAAAAGGTTACGTGAAATAACTTCATGTATTCGACTCGGAGTGACAAGTAAGCCCACTTACACTCAGTTCCGCTGGCCTAGGTCCAGTCAGGTAAGATTAGCTGCAGAGTAGATACTTAGCCAAGGTGCCATTAAACTTGTCACTACATGGAATACAAGAGCCTCTTTGAACTTTTGCACAAAACAATGACTGTCAAGTATTTCATAGATAAGATTGAGAATGACAGCCATAAATCTCATTTATTTTGTAAAGATGCTGAGGTTTATAAATCTGAGTTTTTTACCTGACTGCTCTCCTTCCACTTAGTGTCGCTACTGACCACAGAGAGATGTCTTCAGTTATTCCAGAAGCATTCTACCAGATCTATTTAACATGAACGAAAACAGCACAATTAAGATCTCACTATGGCAGATGTGTGTGACACTGAAGAAGTCTCATCTTCTTTACATTTCTGTACTTGGTGAAAAACATTTCAGTGGATCAAATCTAAGATATACATAATGACAAGCTAGCAATTGTGTAGATATCTTTACAGTAAATATCTTTGACCGGAGTGGGAGTACAGACAGAAGAAAATGGCAAAAAGAAGAGGACCTGAGAGAGGGAGTGGTGTCTATGAGGTATACTTTCTTCATTTTTGTCTCTTGGATGTGTGAGGTTTGGGTTTTTAGCTTTTGTCCCTGCTGCAAATTCTTCCATTAAAGGAGGGATGAAAACGTGGATACTAACTTGAGTCAGTTTGTTTTATATGGAATCTGGAGCATTAATACAAGAAATTGGGCTTTTCGTGTCTTTTTAACGATAAAAGATGCAGGATTGTAATTAGTGAACAATATGTTTGATTAATCCAGTTTATTCCGCATCAGAAAGAAGTGGGCTGGTCTTAAATAGAAAACTGGAAACTGGATCCAGTCCTGCCTCGCTTGCTCCAGAGCAACTGGGAGGGGTGCGCGTCTCTCAAACCCTGACCGTGATGAGAGGGATTAGGCCGACAGGGCAAGCGAGCCGCTTCTACAGCTGCAGGGCCATTCGCTCTGGTTTCTCTTCATAACGTATAAGTCTTTCGCCTTTTACTAAAGACTTCCGTGGAGGGCAACGCCAATGAGTTGATCTTATTTTTGGCAGGCTTTGCCTCTGGTGTAAGCCTTACCTGCTTGTCCAAAGTAAAGGAGATCCAGCCAAATGTGGTGTTGGGACGTTTGCCCCTTCTACCCATTGCGATCAACGTTATGTTATTAGCTGTGCTAAACTGTTGTTCAATGGTCACTGTCTGCAGTGCAGCAACGAGACAGTGTTTTAAAGAGTTCTCTCTGCATTGTGTCGGTGGGCGGAGGTGCAAATTAGCCACTCTGTGCCAAAAGAGGGCACCGATGCAAGTGTGCACCACTCATACAAGGTAGAGTCTGGTGCCGAGAGCAGGAAGACATCGCTTCTCGGCCTTTTGGCTAAGATCAAGTGTAGTATCTGTTCTTATCAGTTTAATATCTGATATGTCCTCCATTTGAGGACTGCATATTAAATGGATTTTTAGAAACAGGAGTTTGATACGGGAGCTTGCTCCGTCGACTCCACGCATCGACCTGGCCTTGCAGTGCTGCTGGGAACGGTGCACTACTTCCCCCATCTTGTAAAATGGTAACTGGCTTCTGAAATGATCAGGGCATCTCAGAAAATTGAGTGCAAGGCACCAGAGCCCCTTAGCGGGCCAGTGTGATAGGGAGCGCTACGGCTCGCTAGCTACAGCGCCAAATCGTCCAGCTTTCTGATAGGGAGCGCCTGGCAGGAGTGCCATTACATCTCTAAATCTTTGTCTTGCAGGGATGCACAGTGGGGATAATCAGTCAGCACTCCCTCAAGGCCCAAAGTGGGTAATATCGCGAGCGCTTTGGGAGGATTCCCGCTGCCTTTTGCTCATGTTTAAACAACACATGTTTCTGCATCTTCAAACCCAGGCCTTGCGCTTTGTTCAAACTTTCAGTAAATTATTTTGAAATAAGTCCTGAAATAAGAAAAGGTTACGTGAAATAACTTCATGTATTCGACTCGGAGTGACAAGTAAGCCCACTTACACTCAGTTCCGCTGGCCTAGGTCCAGTCAGGTAAGATTAGCTGCAGAGTAGATACTTAGCCAAGGTGCCATTAAACTTGTCACTACATGGAATACAAGAGCCTCTTTGAACTTTTGCACAAAACAATGACTGTCAAGTATTTCATAGATAAGATTGAGAATGACAGCCATAAATCTCATTTATTTTGTAAAGATGCTGAGGTTTATAAATCTGAGTTTTTTACCTGACTGCTCTCCTTCCACTTAGTGTCGCTACTGACCACAGAGAGATGTCTTCAGTTATTCCAGAAGCATTCTACCAGATCTATTTAACATGAACGAAAACAGCACAATTAAGATCTCACTATGGCAGATGTGTGTGACACTGAAGAAGTCTCATCTTCTTTACATTTCTGTACTTGGTGAAAAACATTTCAGTGGATCAAATCTAAGATATACATAATGACAAGCTAGCAATTGTGTAGATATCTTTACAGTAAATATCTTTGACCGGAGTGGGAGTACAGACAGAAGAAAATGGCAAAAAGAAGAGGACCTGAGAGAGGGAGTGGTGTCTATGAGGTATACTTTCTTCATTTTTGTCTCTTGGATGTGTGAGGTTTGGGTTTTTAGCTTTTGTCCCTGCTGCAAATTCTTCCATTAAAGGAGGGATGAAAACGTGGATACTAACTTGAGTCAGTTTGTTTTATATGGAATCTGGAGCATTAATACAAGAAATTGGGCTTTTCGTGTCTTTTTAACGATAAAAGATGCAGGATTGTAATTAGTGAACAATATGTTTGATTAATCCAGTTTATTCCGCATCAGAAAGAAGTGGGCTGGTCTTAAATAGAAAACTGGAAACTGGATCCAGTCCTGCCTCGCTTGCTCCAGAGCAACTGGGAGGGGTGCGCGTCTCTCAAACCCTGACCGTGATGAGAGGGATTAGGCCGACAGGGCAAGCGAGCCGCTTCTACAGCTGCAGGGCCATTCGCTCTGGTTTCTCTTCATAACGTATAAGTCTTTCGCCTTTTACTAAAGACTTCCGTGGAGGGCAACGCCAATGAGTTGATCTTATTTTTGGCAGGCTTTGCCTCTGGTGTAAGCCTTACCTGCTTGTCCAAAGTAAAGGAGATCCAGCCAAATGTGGTGTTGGGACGTTTGCCCCTTCTACCCATTGCGATCAACGTTATGTTATTAGCTGTGCTAAACTGTTGTTCAATGGTCACTGTCTGCAGTGCAGCAACGAGACAGTGTTTTAAAGAGTTCTCTCTGCATTGTGTCGGTGGGCGGAGGTGCAAATTAGCCACTCTGTGCCAAAAGAGGGCACCGATGCAAGTGTGCACCACTCATACAAGGTAGAGTCTGGTGCCGAGAGCAGGAAGACATCGCTTCTCGGCCTTTTGGCTAAGATCAAGTGTAGTATCTGTTCTTATCAGTTTAATATCTGATATGTCCTCCATTTGAGGACTGCATATTAAATGGATTTTTAGAAACAGGAGTTTGATACGGGAGCTTGCTCCGTCGACTCCACGCATCGACCTGGCCTTGCAGTGCTGCTGGGAACGGTGCACTACTTCCCCCATCTTGTAAAATGGTAACTGGCTTCTGAAATGATCAGGGCATCTCAGAAAATTGAGTGCAAGGCACCAGAGCCCCTTAGCGGGCCAGTGTGATAGGGAGCGCTACGGCTCGCTAGCTACAGCGCCAAATCGTCCAGCTTTCTGATAGGGAGCGCCTGGCAGGAGTGTCATTACATCTCTAAATCTTTGTCTTGCAGGGATGCACAGTGGGGATAATCAGTCAGCACTCCCTCAAGGCCCAAAGTGGGTAATATCGCGAGCGCTTTGGGAGGATTCCCGCTGCCTTTTGCTCATGTTTAAACAACACATGTTTCTGCATCTTCAAACCCAGGCCTTGCGCTTTGTTCAAACTTTCAGTAAATTATTTTGAAATAAGTCCTGAAATAAGAAAAGGTTACGTGAAATAACTTCATGTATTCGACTCGGAGTGACAAGTAAGCCCACTTCAACTCAGTTCCGCTGGCCTAGGTCCAGTCAGGTAAGATTAGCTGCAGAGTAGATACTTAGCCAAGGTGCCATTAAACTTGTCACTACATGGAATACAAGAGCCTCTTTGAACTTTTGCACAAAACAATGACTGTCAAGTATTTCATAGATAAGATTGAGAATGACAGCCATAAATCTCATTTATTTTGTAAAGATGCTGAGGTTTATAAATCTGAGTTTTTTACCTGACTGCTCTCCTTCCACTTAGTGTCGCTACTGACCACAGAGAGATGTCTTCAGTTATTCCAGAAGCATTCTACCAGATCTATTTAACATGAACGAAAACAGCACAATTAAGATCTCACTATGGCAGATGTGTGTGACACTGAAGAAGTCTCATCTTCTTTACATTTCTGTACTTGGTGAAAAACATTTCAGTGGATCAAATCTAAGATATACATAATGACAAGCTAGCAATTGTGTAGATATCTTTACAGTAAATATCTTTGACCGGAGTGGGAGTACAGACAGAAGAAAATGACAAAAAGAAGAGGACCTGAGAGAGGGAGTGGTGTCTATGAGGTATACTTTCTTCATTTTTGTCTCTTGGATGTGTGAGGTTTGGGTTTTTAGCTTTTGTCCCTGCTGCAAATTCTTCCATTAAAGGAGGGATGAAAACGTGGATACTAACTTGAGTCAGTTTGTTTTATATGGAATCTGGAGCATTAATACAAGAAATTGGGCTTTTCGTGTCTTTTTAACGATAAAAGATGCAGGATTGTAATTAGTGAACAATATGTTTGATTAATCCAGTTTATTCCGCATCAGAAAGAAGCGGGCTGGTCTTAAATAGAAAACTGGAAACTGGATCCAGTCTCTCAAACCCTGACCGTGATGAGAGGGATTAGGCCGACAGGGCAAGCGAGCCGCTTCTACAGCTGCAGGGCCATTCGCTCTGGTTTCTCTTCATAACGTATAAGTCTTTCGCCTTTTACTAAAGACTTCCGTGGAGGGCAACGCCAATGAGTTGATCTTATTTTTGGCAGGCTTTGCCTCTGGTGTAAGCCTTACCTGCTTGTCCAAAGTAAAGGAGATCCAGCCAAATGTGGTGTTGGGACGTTTGCCCCTTCTACCCATTGCGATCAACGTTATGTTATTAGCTGTGCTAAACTGTTGTTCAATGGTCACTGTCTGCAGTGCAGCAACGAGACAGTGTTTTAAAGAGTTCTCTCTGCATTGTGTCGGTGGGCGGAGGTGCAAATTAGCCACTCTGTGCCAAAAGAGGGCACCGATGCAAGTGTGCACCACTCATACAAGGTAGAGTCTGGTGCCGAGAGCAGGAAGACATCGCTTCTCGGCCTTTTGGCTAAGATCAAGTGTAGTATCTGTTCTTATCAGTTTAATATCTGATATGTCCTCCATTTGAGGACTGCATATTAAATGGATTTTTAGAAACAGGAGTTTGATACGGGAGCTTGCTCCGTCGACTCCACGCATCGACCTGGCCTTGCAGTGCTGCTGGGAACGGTGCACTACTTCCCCCATCTTGTAAAATGGTAACTGGCTTCTGAAATGATCAGGGCATCTCAGAAAATTGAGTGCAAGGCACCAGAGCCCCTTAGCGGGCCAGTGTGATAGGGAGCGCTACGGCTCGCTAGCTACAGCGCCAAATCGTCCAGCTTTCTGATAGGGAGCGCCTGGCAGGAGTGCCATTACATCTCTAAATCTTTGTCTTGCAGGGATGCACAGTGGGGATAATCAGTCAGCACTCCCTCAAGGCCCAAAGTGGGTAATATCGCGAGCGCTTTGGGAGGATTCCCGCTGCCTTTTGCTCATGTTTAAACAACACATGTTTCTGCATCTTCAAACCCAGGCCTTGCGCTTTGTTCAAACTTTCAGTAAATTATTTTGAAATAAGTCCTGAAATAAGAAAAGGTTACGTGAAATAACTTCATGTATTCGACTCGGAGTGACAAGTAAGCCCACTTCAACTCAGTTCCGCTGGCCTAGGTCCAGTCAGGTAAGATTAGCTGCAGAGTAGATACTTAGCCATGGTGCCATTAAACTTGTCACTACATGGAATACAAGAGCCTCTTTGAACTTTTGCACAAAACAATGACTGTCAAGTATTTCATAGATAAGATTGAGAATGACAGCCATACATCTCATTTATTTTGTAAAGATGCTGAGGTTTATAAATCTGAGTTTTTTACCTGACTGCTCTCCTTCCACTTAGTGTCGCTACTGACCACAGAGAGATGTGTTCAGTTATTCCAGAAGCATTCTACCAGATCTATTTTACATGAACGAAAACAGCACAATTAAGATCTCACTATGGCAGATGTGTGTGACACTGAAGAAGTCTCATCTTCTTTACATTCCTGTACTTGGTGAAAAACATTTCAGTGGATCAAATCTAAGATATACATAATGACAAGCTAGCAATTGTGTAGATATCTTTACAGTAAATATCTTTGACCGGAGTGGGAGTACAGACAGAAGAAAATGGCAAAAAGAAGAGGACCTGAGAGAGGGAGTGGTGTCTATGAGGTATACTTTCTTCATTTTTGTCTCTTGGATGTGTGAGGTTTGGGTTTTTAGCTTTTGTACCTCCTGCAAATTCTTCCATTAAAGGAGGGATGAAAACATGGATACTAACTTGAGTCAGTTTGTTTTATATGGAATCTGGAGCATTAATACAAGAAATTGGGCTTTTCGTGTCTTTTTAACGATAAAAGATGCAGGATTGTAATTAGTGAACAATATGTTTGATTAATCCAGTTTATTCCGCATCAGAAAGAAGTGGGCTGGTCTTAAATAGAAAACTGGAAACTGGATCCAGTCCTGCCTCGCTTGCTCCAGAGCAACTGGGAGGGGTGCGCGTCTCTCAAACCCTGACCGTGATGAGAGGGATTAGGCCGACAGGGCAAGCGAGCCGCTTCTACAGCTGCAGGGCCATTCGCTCTGGTTTCTCTTCATAACGTATAAGTCTTTCGCCTTTTACTAAAGACTTCCGTGGAGGGCAACGCCAATGAGTTGATCTTATTTTTGGCAGGCTTTGCCTCTGGTGTAAGCCTTACCTGCTTGTCCAAAGTAAAGGAGATCCAGCCAAATGTGGTGTTGGGACGTTTGCCCCTTCTACCCATTGCGATCAACGTTATGTTATTAGCTGTGCTAAACTGTTGTTCAATGGTCACTGTCTGCAGTGCAGCAACGAGACAGTGTTTTAAAGAGTTCTCTCTGCATTGTGTTGGTGGGCGGAGGTGCAAATTAGCCACTCTGTGCCAAAAGAGGGCACCGATGCAAGTGTGCACCACTCATACAAGGTAGAGTCTGGTGCCGAGAGCAGGAAGACATCGCTTCTCGGCCTTTTGGCTAAGATCAAGTGTAGTATCTGTTCTTATCAGTTTAATATCTGATATGTCCTCCATTTGAGGACTGCATATTAAATGGATTTTTAGAAACAGGAGTTTGATACGGGAGCTTGCTCCGTCGACTCCACGCATCGACCTGGCCTTGCAGTGCTGCTGGGAACGGTGCACTACTTCCCCCATCTTGTAAAATGGTAACTGGCTTCTGAAATGATCAGGGCATCTCAGAAAATTGAGTGCAAGGCACCAGAGCCCCTTAGCGGGCCAGTGTGATAGGGAGCGCTACGGCTCGCTAGCTACAGCGCCAAATCGTCCAGCTTTCTGATAGGGAGCGCCTGGCAGGAGTGCCATTACATCTCTAAATCTTTGTCTTGCAGGGATGCACAGTGGGGATAATCAGTCAGCACTCCCTCAAGGCCCAAAGTGGGTAATATCGTGAGCGCTTTGGGAGGATTCCCGCTGCCTTTTGCTCATGTTTAAACAACACATGTTTCTGCATCTTCAAACCCAGGCCTTGCGCTTTGTTCAAACTTTCAGTAAATTATTTTGAAATAAGTCCTGAAATAAGAAAAGGTTACGTGAAATAACTTCATGTATTCGACTCGGAGTGACAAGTAAGCCCACTTCAACTCAGTTCCGCTGGCCTAGGTCCAGTCAGGTAAGATTAGCTGCAGAGTAGATACTTAGCCAAGGTGCCATTAAACTTGTCACTACATGGAATACAAGAGCCTCTTTGAACTTTTGCACAAAACAATGACTGTCAAGTATTTCATAGATAAGATTGAGAATGACAGCCATAAATCTCATTTATTTTGTAAAGATGCTGAGGTTTATAAATCTGAGTTTTTTACCTGACTGCTCTCCTTCCACTTAGTGTCGCTACTGACCACAGAGAGATGTCTTCAGTTATTCCAGAAGCATTCTACCAGATCTATTTAACATGAACGAAAACAGCACAATTAAGATCTCACTATGGCAGATGTGTGTGACACTGAAGAAGTCTCATCTTCTTTACATTTCTGTACTTGGTGAAAAACATTTCAGTGGATCAAATTTAAGATATACATAATGACAAGCTAGCAATTGTGTAGATATCTTTACAGTAAATATCTTTGACCGGAGTGGGAGTACAGACAGAAGAAAATGGCAAAAAGAAGAGGACCTGAGAGAGGGAGTGGTGTCTATGAGGTATACTTTCTTCATTTTTGTCTCTTGGATGTGTGAGGTTTGGGTTTTTAGCTTTTGTCCCTGCTGCAAATTCTTCCATTAAAGGAGGGATGAAAACGTGGATACTAACTTGAGTCAGTTTGTTTTATATGGAATCTGGAGCATTAATACAAGAAATTGGGCTTTTCGTGTCTTTTTAACGATAAAAGATGCAGGATTGTAATTAGTGAACAATATGTTTGATTAATCCAGTTTATTCCGCATCAGAAAGAAGTGGGCTGGTCTTAAATAGAAAACTGGAAACTGGATCCAGTCCTGCCTCGCTTGCTCCAGTGCAACTGGGAGGGGTGCGCGTCTCTCAAACCCTGACCGTGATGAGAGGGATTAGGCCGACAGGGCAAGCGAGCCGCTTCTACAGCTGCAGGGCCATTCGCTCTGGTTTCTCTTCATAACGTATAAGTCTTTCGCCTTTTACTAAAGACTTCCGTGGAGGGCAACGCCAATGAGTTGATCTTATTTTTGGCAGGCTTTGCCTCTGGTGTAAGCCTTACCTGCTTGTCCAAAGTAAAGGAGATCCAGCCAAATGTGGTGTTGGGACGTTTGCCCCTTCTACCCATTGCGATCAACGTTATGTTATTAGCTGTGCTAAACTGTTGTTCAATGGTCACTGTCTGCAGTGCAGCAACGAGACAGTGTTTTAAAGAGTTCTCTCTGCATTGTGTCGGTGGGCGGAGGTGCAAATTAGCCACTCTGTGCCAAAAGAGGGCACCGATGCAAGTGTGCACCACTCATACAAGGTAGAGTCTGGTGCCGAGAGCAGGAAGACATCGCTTCTCGGCCTTTTGGCTAAGATCAAGTGTAGTATCTGTTCTTATCAGTTTAATATCTGATATGTCCTCCATTTGAGGACTGCATATTAAATGGATTTTTAGAAACAGGAGTTTGATACGGGAGCTTGCTCCGTCGACTCCACGCATCGACCTGGCCTTGCAGTGCTGCTGGGAACGGTGCACTACTTCCCCCATCTTGTAAAATGGTAACTGGCTTCTGAAATGATCAGGGCATCTCAGAAAATTGAGTGCAAGGCACCAGAGCCCCTTAGCGGGCCAGTGTGATAGGGAGCGCTACGGCTCGCTAGCTACAGCGCCAAATCGTCCAGCTTTCTGATAGGGAGCGCCTGGCAGGAGTGCCATTACATCTCTAAATCTTTGTCTTGCAGGGATGCACAGTGGGGATAATCAGTCAGCACTCCCTCAAGGCCCAAAGTGGGTAATATCGCGAGCGCTTTGGGAGGATTCCCGCTGCCTTTTGCTCATGTTTAAACAACACATGTTTCTGCATCTTCAAACCCAGGCCTTGCGCTTTGTTCAAACTTTCAGTAAATTATTTTGAAATAAGTCCTGAAATAAGAAAAGGTTACGTGAAATAACTTCATGTATTCGACTCGGAGTGACAAGTAAGCCCACTTACACTCAGTTCCGCTGGCCTAGGTCCAGTCAGGTAAGATTAGCTGCAGAGTAGATACTTAGCCAAGGTGCCATTAAACTTGTCACTACATGGAATACAAGAGCCTCTTTGAACTTTTGCACAAAACAATGACTGTCAAGTATTTCATAGATAAGATTGAGAATGACAGCCATACATCTCATTTATTTTGTAAAGATGCTGAGGTTTATAAATCTGAGTTTTTTACCTGACTGCTCTCCTTCCACTTAGTGTCGCTACTGACCACAGAGAGATGTGTTCAGTTATTCCAGAAGCATTCTACCAGATCTATTTAACATGAACGAAAACAGCACAATTAAGATCTCACTATGGCAGATGTGTGTGACACTGAAGAAGTCTCATCTTCTTTACATTTCTGTACTTGGTGAAAAACATTTCAGTGGATCAAATCTAAGATATACATAATGACAAGCTAGCAATTGTGTAGATATCTTTACAGTAAATATCTTTGACCGGAGTGGGAGTACAGACAGAAGAAAATGGCAAAAAGAAGAGGACCTGAGAGAGGGAGTGGTGTCTATGAGGTATACTTTCTTCATTTTTGTCTCTTGGATGTGTGAGGTTTGGGTTTTTAGCTTTTGTCCCTGCTGCAAATTCTTCCATTAAAGGAGGGATGAAAACGTGGATACTAACTTGAGTCAGTTTGTTTTATATGGAATCTGGAGCATTAATACAAGAAATTGGGCTTTTCGTGTCTTTTTAACGATAAAAGATGCAGGATTGTAATTAGTGAACAATATGTTTGATTAATCCAGTTTATTCCGCATCAGAAAGAAGTGGGCTGGTCTTAAATAGAAAACTGGAAACTGGATCCAGTCCTGCCTCGCTTGCTCCAGAGCAACTGGGAGGGGTGCGCGTCTCTCAAACCCTGACCGTGATGAGAGGGATTAGGCCGACAGGGCAAGCGAGCCGCTTCTACAGCTGCAGGGCCATTCGCTCTGGTTTCTCTTCATAACGTATAAGTCTTTCGCCTTTTACTAAAGACTTCCGTGGAGGGCAACGCCAATGAGTTGATCTTATTTTTGGCAGGCTTTGCCTCTGGTGTAAGCCTTACCTGCTTGTCCAAAGTAAAGGAGATCCAGCCAAATGTGGTGTTGGGACGTTTGCCCCTTCTACCCATTGCGATCAACGTTATGTTATTAGCTGTGCTAAACTGTTGTTCAATGGTCACTGTCTGCAGTGCAGCAACGAGACAGTGTTTTAAAGAGTTCTCTCTGCATTGTGTCGGTGGGCGGAGGTGCAAATTAGCCACTCTGTGCCAAAAGAGGGCACCGATGCAAGTGTGCACCACTCATACAAGGTAGAGTCTGGTGCCGAGAGCAGGAAGACATCGCTTCTCGGCCTTTTGGCTAAGATCAAGTGTAGTATCTGTTCTTATCAGTTTAATATCTGATATGTCCTCCATTTGAGGACTGCATATTAAATGGATTTTTAGAAACAGGAGTTTGATACGGGAGCTTGCTCCGTCGACTCCACGCATCAACCTGGCCTTGCAGTGCTGCTGGGAACGGTGCACTACTTCCCCCATCTTGTAAAATGGTAACTGGCTTCTGAAATGATCAGGGCATCTCAGAAAATTGAGTGCAAGGCACCAGAGCCCCTTAGCGGGCCAGTGTGATAGGGAGCGCTACGGCTCGCTAGCTACAGCGCCAAATCGTCCAGCTTTCTGATAGGGAGCGCCTGGCAGGAGTGCCATTACATCTCTAAATCTTTGTCTTGCAGGGATGCACAGTGGGGATAATCAGTCAGCACTCCCTCAAGGCCCAAAGTGGGTAATATCGCGAGCGCTTTGGGAGGATTCCCGCTGCCTTTTGCTCATGTTTAAACAACACATGTTTCTGCATCTTCAAACCCAGGCCTTGCGCTTTGTTCAAACTTTCAGTAAATTATTTTGAAATAAGTCCTGAAATAAGAAAAGGTTACGTGAAATAACTTCATGTATTCGACTCGGAGTGACAAGTAAGCCCACTTCAACTCAGTTCCGCTGGCCTAGGTCCAGTCAGGTAAGATTAGCTGCAGAGTAGATACTTAGCCAAGGTGCCATTAAACTTGTCACTACATGGAATACAAGAGCCTCTTTGAACTTTTGCACAAAACAATGACTGTCAAGTATTTCATAGATAAGATTGAGAATGACAGCCATACATCTCATTTATTTTGTAAAGATGCTGAGGTTTATAAATCTGAGTTTTTTACCTGACTGCTCTCCTTCCACTTAGTGTCGCTACTGACCACAGAGAGATGTGTTCAGTTATTCCAGAAGCATTCTACCAGATCTATTTAACATGAACGAAAACAGCACAATTAAGATCTCACTATGGCAGATGTGTGTGACACTGAAGAAGTCTCATCTTCTTTACATTTCTGTACTTGGTGAAAAACATTTCAGTGGATCAAATCTAAGATATACATAATGACAAGCTAGCAATTGTGTAGATATCTTTACAGTAAATATCTTTGACCGGAGTGGGAGTACAGACAGAAGAAAATGGCAAAAAGAAGAGGACCTGAGAGAGGGAGTGGTGTCTATGAGGCATACTTTCTTCATTTTTGTCTCTTGGATGTGTGAGGTTTGGGTTTTTAGCTTTTGTACCTGCTGCAAATTCTTCCATTAAAGGAGGGATGAAAACATGGATACTAACTTGAGTCAGTTTGTTTTATATGGAATCTGGAGCATTAATACAAGAAATTGGGCTTTTCGTGTCTTTTTAACGATAAAAGATGCAGGATTGTAATTAGTGAACAATATGTTTGATTAATCCAGTTTATTCCGCATCAGAAAGAAGTGGGCTGGTCTTAAATAGAAAACTGGAAACTGGATCCAGTCCTGCCTCGCTTGCTCCAGAGCAACTGGGAGGGGTGCGCGTCTCTCAAACCCTGACCGTGATGAGAGGGATTAGGCCGACAGGGCAAGCGAGCCGCTTCTACAGCTGCAGGGCCATTCGCTCTGGTTTCTCTTCATAACGTATAAGTCTTTCGCCTTTTACTAAAGACTTCCGTGGAGGGCAACGCCAATGAGTTGATCTTATTTTTGGCAGGCTTTGCCTCTGGTGTAAGCCTTACCTGCTTGTCCAAAGTAAAGGAGATCCAGCCAAATGTGGTGTTGGGACGTTTGCCCCTTCTACCCATTGCGATCAACGTTATGTTATTAGCTGTGCTAAACTGTTGTTCAATGGTCACTGTCTGCAGTGCAGCAACGAGACAGTGTTTTAAAGAGTTCTCTCTGCATTGTGTCGGTGGGCGGAGGTGCAAATTAGCCACTCTGTGCCAAAAGAGGGCACCGATGCAAGTGTGCACCACTCATACAAGGTAGAGTCTGGTGCCGAGAGCAGGAAGACATCGCTTCTCGGCCTTTTGGCTAAGATCAAGTGTAGTATCTGTTCTTATCAGTTTAATATCTGATATGTCCTCCATTTGAGGACTGCATATTAAATGGATTTTTAGAAACAGGAGTTTGATACGGGAGCTTGCTCCGTTGACTCCACGCATCGACCTGGCCTTGCAGTGCTGCTGGGAACGGTGCACTACTTTCCCCCATCTTGTAAAATGGTAACTGGCTTCTGAAATGATCAGGGCATCTCAGAAAATTGAGTGCAAGGCACCAGAGCCCCTTAGCGGGCCAGTGTGATAGGGAGCGCTACGGCTCGCTAGCTACAGCGCCAAATCGTCCAGCTTTCTGATAGGGAGCGCCTGGCAGGAGTGCCATTACATCTCTAAATCTTTGTCTTGCAGGGATGCACAGTGGGGATAATCAGTCAGCACTCCCTCAAGGCCCAAAGTGGGTAATATCGCGAGCGCTTTGGGAGGATTCCCGCTGCCTTTTGCTCATGTTTAAACAACACATGTTTCTGCATCTTCAAACCCAGGCCTTGCGCTTTGTTCAAACTTTCAGTAAATTATTTTGAAATAAGTCCTGAAATAAGAAAAGGTTACGTGAAATAACTTCATGTATTCGACTCGGAGTGACAAGTAAGCCCACTTACACTCAG
The DNA here is from genome assembly GCF_933228915.1 of Telmatherina bonti. NCBI lineage: Eukaryota > Metazoa > Chordata > Actinopteri > Atheriniformes > Telmatherinidae > Telmatherina > Telmatherina bonti. Next base: position 9,811,760 of record NC_136627.1, on the reverse strand, counting down.
TTCCGCTGGCCTAGGTCCAGTCAGGTAAGATTAGCTGCAGAGTAGATACTTAGCCAAGGTGCCATTAAACTTGTCACTACATGGAATACAAGAGCCTCTTTGAACTTTTGCACAAAACAATGACTGTCAAGTATTTCATAGATAAGATTGAGAATGACAGCCATACATCTCATTTATTTTGTAAAGATGCTGAGGTTTATAAATCTGAGTTTTTTACCTGACTGCTCTCCTTCCACTTAGTGTCGCTACTGACCACAGAGAGATGTGTTCAGTTATTCCAGAAGCATTCTACCAGATCTATTTAACATGAACGAAAACAGCACAATTAAGATCTCACTATGGCAGATGTGTGTGACACTGAAGAAGTCTCATCTTCTTTACATTTCTGTACTTGGTGAAAAACATTTCAGTGGATCAAATCTAAGATATACATAATGACAAGCTAGCAATTGTGTAGATATCTTTACAGTAAATATCTTTGACCGGAGTGGGAGTACAGACAGAAGAAAATGGCAAAAAGAAGAGGACCTGAGAGAGGGAGTGGTGTCTATGAGGCATACTTTCTTCATTTTTGTCTCTTGGATGTGTGAGGTTTGGGTTTTTAGCTTTTGTACCTGCTGCAAATTCTTCCATTAAAGGAGGGATGAAAACATGGATACTAACTTGAGTCAGTTTGTTTTATATGGAATCTGGAGCATTAATACAAGAAATTGGGCTTTTCGTGTCTTTTTAACGATAAAAGATGCAGGATTGTAATTAGTGAACAATATGTTTGATTAATCCAGTTTATTCCGCATCAGAAAGAAGTGGGCTGGTCTTAAATAGAAAACTGGAAACTGGATCCAGTCCTGCCTCGCTTGCTCCAGAGCAACTGGGAGGGGTGCGCGTCTCTCAAACCCTGACCGTGATGAGAGGGATTAGGCCGACAGGGCAAGCGAGCCGCTTCTACAGCTGCAGGGCCATTCGCTCTGGTTTCTCTTCATAACGTATAAGTCTTTCGCCTTTTACTAAAGACTACCGTGGAGGGCAACGCCAATGAGTTGATCTTATTTTTGGCAGGCTTTGCCTCTGGTGTAAGCCTTACCTGCTTGTCCAAAGTAAAGGAGATCCAGCCAAATGTGGTGTTGGGACGTTTGCCCCTTCTACCCATTGCGATCAACGTTATGTTATTAGCTGTGCTAAACTGTTGTTCAATGGTCACTGTCTGCAGTGCAGCAACGAGACAGTGTTTTAAAGAGTTCTCTCTGCATTGTGTCGGTGGGCGGAGGTGCAAATTAGCCACTCTGTGCCAAAAGAGGGCACCGATGCAAGTGTGCACCACTCATACAAGGTAGAGTCTGGTGCCGAGAGCAGGAAGACATCGCTTCTCGGCCTTTTGGCTAAGATCAAGTGTAGTATCTGTTCTTATCAGTTTAATATCTGATATGTCCTCCATTTGAGGACTGCATATTAAATGGATTTTTAGAAACAGGAGTTTGATACGGGAGCTTGCTCCGTCGACTCCACGCATCGACCTGGCCTTGCAGTGCTGCTGGGAACGGTGCACTACTTCCCCCATCTTGTAAAATGGTAACTGGCTTCTGAAATGATCAGGGCATCTCAGAAAATTGAGTGCAAGGCACCAGAGCCCCTTAGCGGGCCAGTGTGATAGGGAGCGCTACGGCTCGCTAGCTACAGCACCCAATTCGTCCAGCTTTCTGATAGGGAGCGCCTGGCAGGAGTGTCATTACATCTCTAAATCTTTGTCTTGCAGGGATGCACAGTGGGGATAATCAGTCAGCACTCCCTCAAGGCCCAAAGTGGGTAATATCGCGAGCGCTTTGGGAGGATTCCCGCTGCCTTTTGCTCATGTTTAAACAACACATGTTTCTGCATCTTCAAACCCAGGCCTTGCGCTTTGTTCAAACTTTCAGTAAATTATTTTGAAATAAGTCCTGAAATAAGAAAAGGTTACGTGAAATAACTTCATGTATTCGACTCGGAGTGACAAGTAAGCCCACTTCAACTCAGTTCCGCTGGCCTAGGTCCAGTCAGGTAAGATTAGCTGCAGAGTAGATACTTAGCCAAGGTGCCATTAAACTTGTCACTACATGGAATACAAGAGCCTCTTTGAACTTTTGCACAAAACAATGACTGTCAAGTATTTCATAGATAAGATTGAGAATGACAGCCATACATCTCATTTATTTTGTAAAGATGCTGAGGTTTATAAATCTGAGTTTTTTACCTGACTGCTCTCCTTCCACTTAGTGTCGCTACTGACCACAGAGAGATGTCTTCAGTTATTCCAGAAGCATTCTACCAGATCTATTTTACATGAACGAAAACAGCACAATTAAGATCTCACTATGGCAGATGTGTGTGACACTGAAGAAGTCTCATCTTCTTTACATTTCTGTACTTGGTGAAAAACATTTCAGTGGATCAAATCTAAGATATACATAATGACAAGCTAGCAATTGTGTAGATATCTTTACAGTAAATATCTTTGACCGGAGTGGGAGTACAGACAGAAGAAAATGGCAAAAAGAAGAGGACCTGAGAGAGGGAGTGGTGTCTATGAGGTATACTTTCTTCATTTTTGTCTCTTGGATGTGTGAGGTTTGGGTTTTTAGCTTTTGTACCTGCTGCAAATTCTTCCATTAAAGGAGGGATGAAAACATGGATACTAACTTGAGTCAGTTTGTTTTATATGGAATCTGGAGCATTAATACAAGAAATTGGGCTTTTCGTGTCTTTTTAACGATAAAAGATGCAGGATTGTAATTAGTGAACAATATGTTTGATTAATCCAGTTTATTCCGCATCAGAAAGAAGTGGGCTGGTCTTAAATAGAAAACTGGAAACTGGATCCAGTCCTGCCTCGCTTGCTCCAGAGCAACTGGGAGGGGTGCGCGTCTCTCAAACCCTGACCGTGATGAGAGGGATTAGGCCGACAGGGCAAGCGAGCCGCTTCTACAGCTGCAGGGCCATTCGCTCTGGTTTCTCTTCATAACGTATAAGTCTTTCGCCTTTTACTAAAGACTTCCGTGGAGGGCAACGCCAATGAGTTGATCTTATTTTTGGCAGGCTTTTCCTCTGGTGTAAGCCTTACCTGCTTGTCCAAAGTAAAGGAGATCCAGCCAAATGTGGTGTTGGGACGTTTGCCCCTTCTACCCATTGCAATTAACGTTATGTTATTAGCTGTGCTAAACTGTTGTTCAATGGTCACTGTCTGCAGTGCAGCAACGAGACAGTGTTTTAAAGAGTTCTCTCTGCATTGTGTCGGTGGGCGGAGGTGCAAATTAGCCACTCTGTGCCAAAAGAGGGCACCGATGCAAGTGTGCACCACTCATACAAGGTAGAGTCTGGTGCCGAGAGCAGGAAGACATCGCTTCTCGGCCTTTTGGCTAAGATCAAGTGTAGTATCTGTTCTTATCAGTTTAATATCTGATATGTCCTCCATTTGAGGACTGCATATTAAATGGATTTTTAGAAACAGGAGTTTGATACGGGAGCTTGCTCCGTCGACTCCACGCATCGACCTGGCCTTGCAGTGCTGCTGGGAACGGTGCACTACTTCCCCCATCTTGTAAAATGGTAACTGGCTTCTGAAATGATCAGGGCATCTCAGAAAATTGAGTGCAAGGCACCAGAGCCCCTTAGCGGGCCAGTGTGATAGGGAGCGCTACGGCTCGCTAGCTACAGCGCCAAATCGTCCAGCTTTCTGATAGGGAGCGCCTGGCAGGAGTGTCATTACATCTCTAAATCTTTGTCTTGCAGGGATGCACAGTGGGGATAATCAGTCAGCACTCCCTCAAGGCCCAAAGTGGGTAATATCGCGAGCGCTTTGGGAGGATTCCCGCTGCCTTTTGCTCATGTTTAAACAACACATGTTTCTGCATCTTCAAACCCAGGCCTTGCGCTTTGTTCAAACTTTCAGTAAATTATTTTGAAATAAGTCCTGAAATAAGAAAAGGTTACGTGAAATAACTTCATGTATTCGACTCGGAGTGACAAGTAAGCCCACTTCAACTCAGTTCCGCTGGCCTAGGTCCAGTCAGGTAAGATTAGCTGCAGAGTAGATACTTAGCCAAGGTGCCATTAAACTTGTCACTACATGGAATACAAGAGCCTCTTTGAACTTTTGCACAAAACAATGACTGTCAAGTATTTCATAGATAAGATTGAGAATGACAGCCATACATCTCATTTATTTTGTAAAGATGCTGAGGTTTATAAATCTGAGTTTTTTACCTGACTGCTCTCCTTCCACTTAGTGTCGCTACTGACCACAGAGAGATGTCTTCAGTTATTCCAGAAGCATTCTACCAGATCTATTTTACATGAACGAAAACAGCACAATTAAGATCTCACTATGGCAGATGTGTGTGACACTGAAGAAGTCTCATCTTCTTTACATTTCTGTACTTGGTGAAAAACATTTCAGTGGATCAAATCTAAGATATACATAATGACAAGCTAGCAATTGTGTAGATATCTTTACAGTAAATATCTTTGACCGGAGTGGGAGTACAGACAGAAGAAAATGGCAAAAAGAAGAGGACCTGAGAGAGGGAGTGGTGTCTATGAGGTATACTTTCTTCATTTTTGTCTCTTGGATGTGTGAGGTTTGGGTTTTTAGCTTTTGTACCTGCTGCAAATTCTTCCATTAAAGGAGGGATGAAAACATGGATACTAACTTGAGTCAGTTTGTTTTATATGGAATCTGGAGCATTAATACAAGAAATTGGGCTTTTCGTGTCTTTTTAACGATAAAAGATGCAGGATTGTAATTAGTGAACAATATGTTTGATTAATCCAGTTTATTCCGCATCAGAAAGAAGTGGGCTGGTCTTAAATAGAAAACTGGAAACTGGATCCAGTCCTGCCTCGCTTGCTCCAGAGCAACTGGGAGGGGTGCGCGTCTCTCAAACCCTGACCGTGATGAGAGGGATTAGGCCGACAGGGCAAGCGAGCCGCTTCTACAGCTGCAGGGCCATTCGCTCTGGTTTCTCTTCATAACGTATAAGTCTTTCGCCTTTTACTAAAGACTTCCGTGGAGGGCAACGCCAATGAGTTGATCTTATTTTTGGCAGGCTTTTCCTCTGGTGTAAGCCTTACCTGCTTGTCCAAAGTAAAGGAGATCCAGCCAAATGTGGTGTTGGGACGTTTGCCCCTTCTACCCATTGCAATTAACGTTATGTTATTAGCTGTGCTAAACTGTTGTTCAATGGTCACTGTCTGCAGTGCAGCAACGAGACAGTGTTTTAAAGAGTTCTCTCTGCATTGTGTCGGTGGGCGGAGGTGCAAATTAGCCACTCTGTGCCAAAAGAGGGCACCGATGCAAGTGTGCACCACTCATACAAGGTAGAGTCTGGTGCCGAGAGCAGGAAGACATCGCTTCTCGGCCTTTTGGCTAAGATCAAGTGTAGTATCTGTTCTTATCAGTTTAATATCTGATATGTCCTCCATTTGAGGACTGCATATTAAATGGATTTTTAGAAACAGGAGTTTGATACGGGAGCTTGCTCCGTCGACTCCACGCATCGACCTGGCCTTGCAGTGCTGCTGGGAACGGTGCACTACTTCCCCCATCTTGTAAAATGGTAACTGGCTTCTGAAATGATCAGGGCATCTCAGAAAATTGAGTGCAAGGCACCAGAGCCCCTTAGCGGGCCAGTGTGATAGGGAGCGCTACGGCTCGCTAGCTACAGCGCCAAATCGTCCAGCTTTCTGATAGGGAGCGCCTGGCAGGAGTGCCATTACATCTCTAAATCTTTGTCTTGCAGGGATGCACAGTGGGGATAATCAGTCAGCACTCCCTCAAGGCCCAAAGTGGGTAATATCGCGAGCGCTTTGGGAGGATTCCCGCTGCCTTTTGCTCATGTTTAAACAACACATGTTTCTGCATCTTCAAACCCAGGCCTTGCGCTTTGTTCAAACTTTCAGTAAATTATTTTGAAATAAGTCCTGAAATAAGAAAAGGTTACGTGAAATAACTTCATGTATTCGACTCGGAGTGACAAGTAAGCCCACTTCAACTCAGTTCCGCTGGCCTAGGTCCAGTCAGGTAAGATTAGCTGCAGAGTAGATACTTAGCCAAGGTGCCATTAAACTTGTCACTACATGGAATACAAGAGCCTCTTTGAACTTTTGCACAAAACAATGACTGTCAAGTATTTCATAGATAAGATTGAGAATGACAGCCATACATCTCATTTATTTTGTAAAGATGCTGAGGTTTATAAATCTGAGTTTTTTACCTGACTGCTCTCCTTCCACTTAGTGTCGCTACTGACCACAGAGAGATGTCTTCAGTTATTCCAGAAGCATTCTACCAGATCTATTTAACATGAACGAAAACAGCACAATTAAGATCTCACTATGGCAGATGTGTGTGACACTGAAGAAGTCTCATCTTCTTTACATTTCTGTACTTGGTGAAAAACATTTCAGTGGATCAAATCTAAGATATACATAATGACAAGCTAGCAATTGTGTAGATATCTTTACAGTAAATATCTTTGACCGGAGTGGGAGTACAGACAGAAGAAAATGGCAAAAAGAAGAGGACCTGAGAGAGGGAGTGGTGTCTATGAGGCATACTTTCTTCATTTTTGTCTCTTGGATGTGTGAGGTTTGGGTTTTTAGCTTTTGTACCTGCTGCAAATTCTTCCATTAAAGGAGGGATGAAAACATGGATACTAACTTGAGTCAGTTTGTTTTATATGGAATCTGGAGCATTAATACAAGAAATTGGGCTTTTCGTGTCTTTTTAACGATAAAAGATGCAGGATTGTAATTAGTGAACAATATGTTTGATTAATCCAGTTTATTCCGCATCAGAAAGAAGTGGGCTGGTCTTAAATCGAAAACTGGAAACTGGATCCAGTCCTGCCTCGCTTGCTCCAGAGCAACTGGGAGGGGTGCGCGTCTCTCAAACCCTGACCGTGATGAGAGGGATTAGGCCGACAGGGCAAGCGAGCCGCTTCTACAGCTGCAGGGCCATTCGCTCTGGTTTCTCTTCATAACGTATAAGTCTTTCGCCTTTTACTAAAGACTACCGTGGAGGGCAACGCCAATGAGTTGATCTTATTTTTGGCAGGCTTTGCCTCTGGTGTAAGCCTTACCTGCTTGTCCAAAGTAAAGGAGATCCAGCCAAATGTGGTGTTGGGACGTTTGCCCCTTCTACCCATTGCGATCAACGTTATGTTATTAGCTGTGCTAAACTGTTGTTCAATGGTCACTGTCTGCAGTGCAGCAACGAGACAGTGTTTTAAAGAGTTCTCTCTGCATTGTGTCGGTGGGCGGAGGTGCAAATTAGCCACTCTGTGCCAAAAGAGGGCACCGATGCAAGTGTGCACCACTCATACAAGGTAGAGTCTGGTGCCGAGAGCAGGAAGACATCGCTTCTCGGCCTTTTGGCTAAGATCAAGTGTAGTATCTGTTCTTATCAGTTTAATATCTGATATGTCCTCCATTTGAGGACTGCATATTAAATGGATTTTTAGAAACAGGAGTTTGATACGGGAGCTTGCTCCGTCGACTCCACGCATCGACCTGGCCTTGCAGTGCTGCTGGGAACGGTGCACTACTTCCCCCATCTTGTAAAATGGTAACTGGCTTCTGAAATGATCAGGGCATCTCAGAAAATTGAGTGCAAGGCACCAGAGCCCCTTAGCGGGCCAGTGTGATAGGGAGCGCTACGGCTCGCTAGCTACAGCACCCAATTCGTCCAGCTTTCTGATAGGGAGCGCCTGGCAGGAGTGTCATTACATCTCTAAATCTTTGTCTTGCAGGGATGCACAGTGGGGATAATCAGTCAGCACTCCCTCAAGGCCCAAAGTGGGTAATATCGCGAGCGCTTTGGGAGGATTCCCGCTGCCTTTTGCTCATGTTTAAACAACACATGTTTCTGCATCTTCAAACCCAGGCCTTGCGCTTTGTTCAAACTTTCAGTAAATTATTTTGAAATAAGTCCTGAAATAAGAAAAGGTTACGTGAAATAACTTCATGTATTCGACTCGGAGTGACAAGTAAGCCCACTTCAACTCAGTTCCGCTGGCCTAGGTCCAGTCAGGTAAGATTAGCTGCAGAGTAGATACTTAGCCAAGGTGCCATTAAACTTGTCACTACATGGAATACAAGAGCCTCTTTGAACTTTTGCACAAAACAATGACTGTCAAGTATTTCATAGATAAGATTGAGAATGACAGCCATACATCTCATTTATTTTGTAAAGATGCTGAGGTTTATAAATCTGAGTTTTTTACCTGACTGCTCTCCTTCCACTTAGTGTCGCTACTGACCACAGAGAGATGTCTTCAGTTATTCCAGAAGCATTCTACCAGATCTATTTAACATGAACGAAAACAGCACAATTAAGATCTCACTATGGCAGATGTGTGTGACACTGAAGAAGTCTCATCTTCTTTACATTTCTGTACTTGGTGAAAAACATTTCAGTGGATCAAATCTAAGATATACATAATGACAAGCTAGCAATTGTGTAGATATCTTTACAGTAAATATCTTTGACCGGAGTGGGAGTACAGACAGAAGAAAATGGCAAAAAGAAGAGGACCTGAGAGAGGGAGTGGTGTCTATGAGGTATACTTTCTTCATTTTTGTCTCTTGGATGTGTGAGGTTTGGGTTTTTAGCTTTTGTACCTGCTGCAAATTCTTCCATTAAAGGAGGGATGAAAACATGGATACTAACTTGAGTCAGTTTGTTTTATATGGAATCTGGAGCATTAATACAAGAAATTGGGCTTTTCGTGTCTTTTTAACGATAAAAGATGCAGGATTGTAATTAGTGAACAATATGTTTGATTAATCCAGTTTATTCCGCATCAGAAAGAAGTGGGCTGGTCTTAAATCGAAAACTGGAAACTGGATCCAGTCCTGCCTCGCTTGCTCCAGAGCAACTGGGAGGGGTGCGCGTCTCTCAAACCCTGACCGTGATGAGAGGGATTAGGCCGACAGGGCAAGCGAGCCGCTTCTACAGCTGCAGGGCCATTCGCTCTGGTTTCTCTTCATAACGTATAAGTCTTTCGCCTTTTACTAAAGACTTCCGTGGAGGGCAACGCCAATGAGTTGATCTTATTTTTGGCAGGCTTTGCCTCTGGTGTAAGCCTTACCTGCTTGTCCAAAGTAAAGGAGATCCAGCCAAATGTGGTGTTGGGACGTTTGCCCCTTCTACCCATTGCGATCAACGTTATGTTATTAGCTGTGCTAAACTGTTGTTCAATGGTCACTGTCTGCAGTGCAGCAACGAGACAGTGTTTTAAAGAGTTCTCTCTGCATTGTGTCGGTGGGCGGAGGTGCAAATTAGCCACTCTGTGCCAAAAGAGGGCACCGATGCAAGTGTGCACCACTCATACAAGGTAGAGTCTGGTGCCGAGAGCAGGAAGACATCGCTTCTCGGCCTTTTGGCTAAGATCAAGTGTAGTATCTGTTCTTATCAGTTTAATATCTGATATGTCCTCCATTTGAGGACTGCATATTAAATGGATTTTTAGAAACAGGAGTTTGATACGGGAGCTTGCTCCGTCGACTCCACGCATCGACCTGGCCTTGCAGTGCTGCTGGGAACGGTGCACTACTTCCCCCATCTTGTAAAATGGTAACTGGCTTCTGAAATGATCAGGGCATCTCAGAAAATTGAGTGCAAGGCACCAGAGCCCCTTAGCGGGCCAGTGTGATAGGGAGCGCTACGGCTCGCTAGCTACAGCGCCAAATCGTCCAGCTTTCTGATAGGGAGTGCCTGGCAGGAGTGCCATTACATCTCTAAATCTTTGTCTTGCAGGGATGCACAGTGGGGATAATCAGTCAGCACTCCCTCAAGGCCCAAAGTGGGTAATATCGCGAGCGCTTTGGGAGGATTCCCGCTGCCTTTTGCTCATGTTTAAACAACACATGTTTCTGCATCTTCAAACCCAGGCCTTGCGCTTTGTTCAAACTTTCAGTAAATTATTTTGAAATAAGTCCTGAAATAAGAAAAGGTTACGTGAAATAACTTCATGTATTCGACTCGGAGTGACAAGTAAGCCCACTTCAACTCAGTTCCGCTGGCCTAGGTCCAGTCAGGTAAGATTAGCTGCAGAGTAGATACTTAGCCAAGGTGCCATTAAACTTGTCACTACATGGAATACAAGAGCCTCTTTGAACTTTTGCACAAAACAATGACTGTCAAGTATTTCATAGATAAGATTGAGAATGACAGCCATACATCTCATTTATTTTGTAAAGATGCTGAGGTTTATAAATCTGAGTTTTTTACCTGACTGCTCTCCTTCCACTTAGTGTCGCTACTGACCACAGAGAGATGTCTTCAGTTATTCCAGAAGCATTCTACCAGATCTATTTTACATGAACGAAAACAGCACAATTAAGATCTCACTATGGCAGATGTGTGTGACACTGAAGAAGTCTCATCTTCTTTACATTTCTGTACTTGGTGAAAAACATTTCAGTGGATCAAATCTAAGATATACATAATGACAAGCTAGCAATTGTGTAGATATCTTTACAGTAAATATCTTTGACCGGAGTGGGAGTACAGACAGAAGAAAATGGCAAAAAGAAGAGGACCTGAGAGAGGGAGTGGTGTCTATGAGGTATACTTTCTTCATTTTTGTCTCTTGGATGTGTGAGGTTTGGGTTTTTAGCTTTTGTACCTGCTGCAAATTCTTCCATTAAAGGAGGGATGAAAACATGGATACTAACTTGAGTCAGTTTGTTTTATATGGAATCTGGAGCATTAATACAAGAAATTGGGCTTTTCGTGTCTTTTTAACGATAAAAGATGCAGGATTGTAATTAGTGAACAATATGTTTGATTAATCCAGTTTATTCCGCATCAGAAAGAAGTGGGCTGGTCTTAAATAGAAAACTGGAAACTGGATCCAGTCCTGCCTCGCTTGCTCCAGAGCAACTGGGAGGGGTGCGCGTCTCTCAAACCCTGACCGTGATGAGAGGGATTAGGCCGACAGGGCAAGCGAGCCGCTTCTACAGCTGCAGGGCCATTCGCTCTGGTTTCTCTTCATAACGTATAAGTCTTTCGCCTTTTACTAAAGACTTCCGTGGAGGGCAACGCCAATGAGTTGATCTTATTTTTGGCAGGCTTTTCCTCTGGTGTAAGCCTTACCTGCTTGTCCAAAGTAAAGGAGATCCAGCCAAATGTGGTGTTGGGACGTTTGCCCCTTCTACCCATTGCAATTAACGTTATGTTATTAGCTGTGCTAAACTGTTGTTCAATGGTCACTGTCTGCAGTGCAGCAACGAGACAGTGTTTTAAAGAGTTCTCTCTGCATTGTGTCGGTGGGCGGAGGTGCAAATTAGCCACTCTGTGCCAAAAGAGGGCACCGATGCAAGTGTGCACCACTCATACAAGGTAGAGTCTGGTGCCGAGAGCAGGAAGACATCGCTTCTCGGCCTTTTGGCTAAGATCAAGTGTAGTATCTGTTCTTATCAGTTTAATATCTGATATGTCCTCCATTTGAGGACTGCATATTAAATGGATTTTTAGAAACAGGAGTTTGATACGGGAGCTTGCTCCGTCGACTCCACGCATCGACCTGGCCTTGCAGTGCTGCTGGGAACGGTGCACTACTTCCCCCATCTTGTAAAATGGTAACTGGCTTCTGAAATGATCAGGGCATCTCAGAAAATTGAGTGCAAGGCACCAGAGCCCCTTAGCGGGCCAGTGTGATAGGGAGCGCTACGGCTCGCTAGCTACAGCGCCAAATCGTCCAGCTTTCTGATAGGGAGCGCCTGGCAGGAGTGCCATTACATCTCTAAATCTTTGTCTTGCAGGGATGCACAGTGGGGATAATCAGTCAGCACTCCCTCAAGGCCCAAAGTGGGTAATATCGCGAGCGCTTTGGGAGGATTCCCGCTGCCTTTTGCTCATGTTTAAACAACACATGTTTCTGCATCTTCAAACCCAGGCCTTGCGCTTTGTTCAAACTTTCAGTAAATTATTTTGAAATAAGTCCTGAAATAAGAAAAGGTTACGTGAAATAACTTCATGTATTCGACTCGGAGTGACAAGTAAGCCCACTTCAACTCAGTTCCGCTGGCCTAGGTCCAGTCAGGTAAGATTAGCTGCAGAGTAGATACTTAGCCAAGGTGCCATTAAACTTGTCACTACATGGAATACAAGAGCCTCTTTGAACTTTTGCACAAAACAATGACTGTCAAGTATTTCATAGATAAGATTGAGAATGACAGCCATACATCTCATTTATTTTGTAAAGATGCTGAGGTTTATAAATCTGAGTTTTTTTACCTGACTGCTCTCCTTCCACTTAGTGTCGCTACTGACCACAGAGAGATGTCTTCAGTTATTCCAGAAGCATTCTACCAGATCTATTTAACATGAACGAAAACAGCACAATTAAGATCTCACTATGGCAGATGTGTGTGACACTGAAGAAGTCTCATCTTCTTTACATTTCTGTACTTGGTGAAAAACATTTCAGTGGATCAAATCTAAGATATACATAATGACAAGCTAGCAATTGTGTAGATATCTTTACAGTAAATATCTTTGACCGGAGTGGGAGTACAGACAGAAGAAAATGGCAAAAAGAAGAGGACCTGAGAGAGGGAGTGGTGTCTATGAGGCATACTTTCTTCATTTTTGTCTCTTGGATGTGTGAGGTTTGGGTTTTTAGCTTTTGTACCTGCTGCAAATTCTTCCATTAAAGGAGGGATGAAAACATGGATACTAACTTGAGTCAGTTTGTTTTATATGGAATCTGGAGCATTAATACAAGAAATTGGGCTTTTCGTGTCTTTTTAACGATAAAAGATGCAGGATTGTAATTAGTGAACAATATGTTTGATTAATCCAGTTTATTCCGCATCAGAAAGAAGTGGGCTGGTCTTAAATAGAAAACTGAAAACTGGATCCAGTCCTGCCTCGCTTGCTCCAGAGCAACTGGGAGGGGTGCGCGTCTCTCAAACCCTGACCGTGATGAGAGGGATTAGGCCGACAGGGCAAGCGAGCCGCTTCTACAGCTGCAGGGCCATTCGCTCTGGTTTCTCTTCATAACATATAAGTCTTTCGCCTTTTACTAAAGACTTCCGTGGAGGGCAACGCCAATGAGTTGATCTTATTTTTGGCAGGCTTTGCCTCTGGTGTAAGCCTTACCTGCTTGTCCAAAGTAAAGGAGATCCAGCCAAATGTGGTGTTGGGACGTTTGCCCCTTCTACCCATTGCGATCAACGTTATGTTATTAGCTGTGCTAAACTGTTGTTCAATGGTCACTGTCTGCAGTGCAGCAACGAGACAGTGTTTTAAAGAGTTCTCTCTGCATTGTGTCGGTGGGCGGAGGTGCAAATTAGCCACTCTGTGCCAAAAGAGGGCACCGATGCAAGTGTGCACCACTCATACAAGGTAGAGTCTGGTGCCGAGAGCAGGAAGACATCGCTTCTCGGCCTTTTGGCTAAGATCAAGTGTAGTATCTGTTCTTATCAGTTTAATATCTGATATGTCCTCCATTTGAGGACTGCATATTAAATGGATTTTTAGAAACAGGAGTTTGATACGGGAGCTTGCTCCGTTGACTCCACGCATCGACCTGGCCTTGCAGTGCTGCTGGGAACGGTGCACTACTTTCCCCCATCTTGTAAAATGGTAACTGGCTTCTGAAATGATCAGGGCATCTCAGAAAATTGAGTGCAAGGCACCAGAGCCCCTTAGCGGGCCAGTGTGATAGGGAGCGCTACGGCTCGCTAGCTACAGCGCCAAATCGTCCAGCTTTCTGATAGGGAGCGCCTGGCAGGAGTGCCATTACATCTCTAAATCTTTGTCTTGCAGGGATGCACAGTGGGGATAATCAGTCAGCACTCCCTCAAGGCCCAAAGTGGGTAATATCGCGAGCGCTTTGGGAGGATTCCCGCTGCCTTTTGCTCATGTTTAAACAACACATGTTTCTGCATCTTCAAACCCAGGCCTTGCGCTTTGTTCAAACTTTCAGTAAATTATTTTGAAATAAGTCCTGAAATAAGAAAAGGTTACGTGAAATAACTTCATGTATTCGACTCGGAGTGACAAGTAAGCCCACTTCAACTCAGTTCCGCTGGCCTAGGTCCAGTCAGGTAAGATTAGCTGCAGAGTAGATACTTAGCCAAGGTGCCATTAAACTTGTCACTACATGGAATACAAGAGCCTCTTTGAACTTTTGCACAAAACAATGACTGTCAAGTATTTCATAGATAAGATTGAGAATGACAGCCATACATCTCATTTATTTTGTAAAGATGCTGAGGTTTATAAATCTGAGTTTTTTACCTGACTGCTCTCCTTCCACTTAGTGTCGCTACTGACCACAGAGAGATGTGTTCAGTTATTCCAGAAGCATTCTACCAGATCTATTTAACATGAACGAAAACAGCACAATTAAGATCTCACTATGGCAGATGTGTGTGACACTGAAGAAGTCTCATCTTCTTTACATTTCTGTACTTGGTGAAAAACATTTCAGTGGATCAAATCTAAGATATACATAATGACAAGCTAGCAATTGTGTAGATATCTTTACAGTAAATATCTTTGACCGGAGTGGGAGTACAGACAGAAGAAAATGGCAAAAAGAAGAGGACCTGAGAGAGGGAGTGGTGTCTATGAGGCATACTTTCTTCATTTTTGTCTCTTGGATGTGTGAGGTTTGGGTTTTTAGCTTTTGTACCTGCTGCAAATTCTTCCATTAAAGGAGGGATGAAAACATGGATACTAACTTGAGTCAGTTTGTTTTATATGGAATCTGGAGCATTAATACAAGAAATTGGGCTTTTCGTGTCTTTTTAACGATAAAAGATGCAGGATTGTAATTAGTGAACAATATGTTTGATTAATCCAGTTTATTCCGCATCAGAAAGAAGTGGGCTGGTCTTAAATAGAAAACTGGAAACTGGATCCAGTCCTGCCTCGCTTGCTCCAGAGCAACTGGGAGGGGTGCGCGTCTCTCAAACCCTGACCGTGATGAGAGGGATTAGGCCGACAGGGCAAGCGAGCCGCTTCTACAGCTGCAGGGCCATTCGCTCTGGTTTCTCTTCATAACGTATAAGTCTTTCGCCTTTTACTAAAGACTTCCGTGGAGGGCAACGCCAATGAGTTGATCTTATTTTTGGCAGGCTTTGCCTCTGGTGTAAGCCTTACCTGCTTGTCCAAAGTAAAGGAGATCCAGCCAAATGTGGTGTTGGGACGTTTGCCCCTTCTACCCATTGCGATCAACGTTATGTTATTAGCTGTGCTAAACTGTTGTTCAATGGTCACTGTCTGCAGTGCAGCAACGAGACAGTGTTTTAAAGAGTTCTCTCTGCATTGTGTCGGTGGGCGGAGGTGCAAATTAGCCACTCTGTGCCAAAAGAGGGCACCGATGCAAGTGTGCACCACTCATACAAGGTAGAGTCTGGTGCCGAGAGCAGGAAGACATCGCTTCTCGGCCTTTTGGCTAAGATCAAGTGTAGTATCTGTTCTTATCAGTTTAATATCTGATATGTCCTCCATTTGAGGACTGCATATTAAATGGATTTTTAGAAACAGGAGTTTGATACGGGAGCTTGCTCCGTCGACTCCACGCATCGACCTGGCCTTGCAGTGCTGCTGGGAACGGTGCACTACTTCCCCCATCTTGTAAAATGGTAACTGGCTTCTGAAATGATCAGGGCATCTCAGAAAATTGAGTGCAAGGCACCAGAGCCCCTTAGCGGGCCAGTGTGATAGGGAGCGCTACGGCTCGCTAGCTACAGCGCCAAATCGTCCAGCTTTCTGATAGGGAGCGCCTGGCAGGAGTGCCATTACATCTCTAAATCTTTGTCTTGCAGGGATGCACAGTGGGGATAATCAGTCAGCACTCCCTCAAGGCCCAAAGTGGGTAATATCGCGAGCGCTTTGGGAGGATTCCCGCTGCCTTTTGCTCATGTTTAAACAACACATGTTTCTGCATCTTCAAACCCAGGCCTTGCGCTTTGTTCAAACTTTCAGTAAATTATTTTGAAATAAGTCCTGAAATAAGAAAAGGTTACGTGAAATAACTTCATGTATTCGACTCGGAGTGACAAGTAAGCCCACTTACACTCAGTTCCGCTGGCCTAGGTCCAGTCAGGTAAGATTAGCTGCAGAGTAGATACTTAGCCAAGGTGCCATTAAACTTGTCACTACATGGAATACAAGAGCCTCTTTGAACTTTTGCACAAAACAATGACTGTCAAGTATTTCATAGATAAGATTGAGAATGACAGCCATAAATCTCATTTATTTTGTAAAGATGCTGAGGTTTATAAATCTGAGTTTTTTACCTGACTGCTCTCCTTCCACTTAGTGTCGCTACTGACCACAGAGAGATGTCTTCAGTTATTCCAGAAGCATTCTACCAGATCTATTTAACATGAACGAAAACAGCACAATTAAGATCTCACTATGGCAGATGTGTGTGACACTGAAGAAGTCTCATCTTCTTTACATTTCTGTACTTGGTGAAAAACATTTCAGTGGATCAAATCTAAGATATACATAATGACAAGCTAGCAATTGTGTAGATATCTTTACAGTAAATATCTTTGACCGGAGTGGGAGTACAGACAGAAGAAAATGGCAAAAAGAAGAGGACCTGAGAGAGGGAGTGGTGTCTATGAGGTATACTTTCTTCATTTTTGTCTCTTGGATGTGTGAGGTTTGGGTTTTTAGCTTTTGTCCCTGCTGCAAATTCTTCCATTAAAGGAGGGATGAAAACGTGGATACTAACTTGAGTCAGTTTGTTTTATATGGAATCTGGAGCATTAATACAAGAAATTGGGCTTTTCGTGTCTTTTTAACGATAAAAGATGCAGGATTGTAATTAGTGAACAATATGTTTGATTAATCCAGTTTATTCCGCATCAGAAAGAAGTGGGCTGGTCTTAAATAGAAAACTGGAAACTGGATCCAGTCCTGCCTCGCTTGCTCCAGAGCAACTGGGAGGGGTGCGCGTCTCTCAAACCCTGACCGTGATGAGAGGGATTAGGCCGACAGGGCAAGCGAGCCGCTTCTACAGCTGCAGGGCCATTCGCTCTGGTTTCTCTTCATAACGTATAAGTCTTTCGCCTTTTACTAAAGACTTCCGTGGAGGGCAACGCCAATGAGTTGATCTTATTTTTGGCAGGCTTTGCCTCTGGTGTAAGCCTTACCTGCTTGTCCAAAGTAAAGGAGATCCAGCCAAATGTGGTGTTGGGACGTTTGCCCCTTCTACCCATTGCGATCAACGTTATGTTATTAGCTGTGCTAAACTGTTGTTCAATGGTCACTGTCTGCAGTGCAGCAACGAGACAGTGTTTTAAAGAGTTCTCTCTGCATTGTGTCGGTGGGCGGAGGTGCAAATTAGCCACTCTGTGCCAAAAGAGGGCACCGATGCAAGTGTGCACCACTCATACAAGGTAGAGTCTGGTGCCGAGAGCAGGAAGACATCGCTTCTCGGCCTTTTGGCTAAGATCAAGTGTAGTATCTGTTCTTATCAGTTTAATATCTGATATGTCCTCCATTTGAGGACTGCATATTAAATGGATTTTTAGAAACAGGAGTTTGATACGGGAGCTTGCTCCGTCGACTCCACGCATCGACCTGGCCTTGCAGTGCTGCTGGGAACGGTGCACTACTTCCCCCATCTTGTAAAATGGTAACTGGCTTCTGAAATGATCAGGGCATCTCAGAAAATTGAGTGCAAGGCACCAGAGCCCCTTAGCGGGCCAGTGTGATAGGGAGCGCTACGGCTCGCTAGCTACAGCGCCAAATCGTCCAGCTTTCTGATAGGGAGCGCCTGGCAGGAGTGTCATTACATCTCTAAATCTTTGTCTTGCAGGGATGCACAGTGGGGATAATCAGTCAGCACTCCCTCAAGGCCCAAAGTGGGTAATATCGCGAGCGCTTTGGGAGGATTCCCGCTGCCTTTTGCTCATGTTTAAACAACACATGTTTCTGCATCTTCAAACCCAGGCCTTGCGCTTTGTTCAAACTTTCAGTAAATTATTTTGAAATAAGTCCTGAAATAAGAAAAGGTTACGTGAAATAACTTCATGTATTCGACTCGGAGTGACAAGTAAGCCCACTTCAACTCAGTTCCGCTGGCCTAGGTCCAGTCAGGTAAGATTAGCTGCAGAGTAGATACTTAGCCAAGGTGCCATTAAACTTGTCACTACATGGAATACAAGAGCCTCTTTGAACTTTTGCACAAAACAATGACTGTCAAGTATTTCATAGATAAGATTGAGAATGACAGCCATAAATCTCATTTATTTTGTAAAGATGCTGAGGTTTATAAATCTGAGTTTTTTACCTGACTGCTCTCCTTCCACTTAGTGTCGCTACTGACCACAGAGAGATGTCTTCAGTTATTCCAGAAGCATTCTACCAGATCTATTTAACATGAACGAAAACAGCACAATTAAGATCTCACTATGGCAGATGTGTGTGACACTGAAGAAGTCTCATCTTCTTTACATTTCTGTACTTGGTGAAAAACATTTCAGTGGATCAAATCTAAGATATACATAATGACAAGCTAGCAATTGTGTAGATATCTTTACAGTAAATATCTTTGACCGGAGTGGGAGTACAGACAGAAGAAAATGGCAAAAAGAAGAGGACCTGAGAGAGGGAGTGGTGTCTATGAGGTATACTTTCTTCATTTTTGTCTCTTGGATGTGTGAGGTTTGGGTTTTTAGCTTTTGTCCCTGCTGCAAATTCTTCCATTAAAGGAGGGATGAAAACGTGGATACTAACTTGAGTCAGTTTGTTTTATATGGAATCTGGAGCATTAATACAAGAAATTGGGCTTTTCGTGTCTTTTTAACGATAAAAGATGCAGGATTGTAATTAGTGAACAATATGTTTGATTAATCCAGTTTATTCCGCATCAGAAAGAAGTGGGCTGGTCTTAAATAGAAAACTGGAAACTGGATCCAGTCCTGCCTCGCTTGCTCCAGAGCAACTGGGAGGGGTGCGCGTCTCTCAAACCCTGACCGTGATGAGAGGGATTAGGCCGACAGGGCAAGCGAGCCGCTTCTACAGCTGCAGGGCCATTCGCTCTGGTTTCTCTTCATAACGTATAAGTCTTTCGCCTTTTACTAAAGACTTCCGTGGAGGGCAACGCCAATGAGTTGATCTTATTTTTGGCAGGCTTTGCCTCTGGTGTAAGCCTTACCTGCTTGTCCAAAGTAAAGGAGATCCAGCCAAATGTGGTGTTGGGACGTTTGCCCCTTCTACCCATTGCGATCAACGTTATGTTATTAGCTGTGCTAAACTGTTGTTCAATGGTCACTGTCTGCAGTGCAGCAACGAGACAGTGTTTTAAAGAGTTCTCTCTGCATTGTGTCGGTGGGCGGAGGTGCAAATTAGCCACTCTGTGCCAAAAGAGGGCACCGATGCAAGTGTGCACCACTCATACAAGGTAGAGTCTGGTGCCGAGAGCAGGAAGACATCGCTTCTCGGCCTTTTGGCTAAGATCAAGTGTAGTATCTGTTCTTATCAGTTTAATATCTGATATGTCCTCCATTTGAGGACTGCATATTAAATGGATTTTTAGAAACAGGAGTTTGATACGGGAGCTTGCTCCGTCGACTCCACGCATCGACCTGGCCTTGCAGTGCTGCTGGGAACGGTGCACTACTTCCCCCATCTTGTAAAATGGTAACTGGCTTCTGAAATGATCAGGGCATCTCAGAAAATTGAGTGCAAGGCACCAGAGCCCCTTAGCGGGCCAGTGTGATAGGGAGCGCTACGGCTCGCTAGCTACAGCGCCAAATCGTCCAGCTTTCTGATAGGGAGCGCCTGGCAGGAGTGTCATTACATCTCTAAATCTTTGTCTTGCAGGGATGCACAGTGGGGATAATCAGTCAGCACTCCCTCAAGGCCCAAAGTGGGTAATATCGCGAGCGCTTTGGGAGGATTCCCGCTGCCTTTTGCTCATGTTTAAACAACACATGTTTCTGCATCTTCAAACCCAGGCCTTGCGCTTTGTTCAAACTTTCAGTAAATTATTTTGAAATAAGTCCTGAAATAAGAAAAGGTTACGTGAAATAACTTCATGTATTCGACTCGGAGTGACAAGTAAGCCCACTTCAACTCAGTTCCGCTGGCCTAGGTCCAGTCAGGTAAGATTAGCTGCAGAGTAGATACTTAGCCAAGGTGCCATTAAACTTGTCACTACATGGAATACAAGAGCCTCTTTGAACTTTTGCACAAAACAATGACTGTCAAGTATTTCATAGATAAGATTGAGAATGACAGCCATAAATCTCATTTATTTTGTAAAGATGCTGAGGTTTATAAATCTGAGTTTTTTACCTGACTGCTCTCCTTCCACTTAGTGTCGCTACTGACCACAGAGAGATGTCTTCAGTTATTCCAGAAGCATTCTACCAGATCTATTTAACATGAACGAAAACAGCACAATTAAGATCTCACTATGGCAGATGTGTGTGACACTGAAGAAGTCTCATCTTCTTTACATTTCTGTACTTGGTGAAAAACATTTCAGTGGATCAAATCTAAGATATACATAATGACAAGCTAGCAATTGTGTAGATATCTTTACAGTAAATATCTTTGACCGGAGTGGGAGTACAGACAGAAGAAAATGGCAAAAAGAAGAGGACCTGAGAGAGGGAGTGGTGTCTATGAGGTATACTTTCTTCATTTTTGTCTCTTGGATGTGTGAGGTTTGGGTTTTTAGCTTTTGTCCCTGCTGCAAATTCTTCCATTAAAGGAGGGATGAAAACGTGGATACTAACTTGAGTCAGTTTGTTTTATATGGAATCTGGAGCATTAATACAAGAAATTGGGCTTTTCGTGTCTTTTTAACGATAAAAGATGCAGGATTGTAATTAGTGAACAATATGTTTGATTAATCCAGTTTATTCCGCATCAGAAAGAAGCGGGCTGGTCTTAAATAGAAAACTGGAAACTGGATCCAGTCTCTCAAACCCTGACCGTGATGAGAGGGATTAGGCCGACAGGGCAAGCGAGCCGCTTCTACAGCTGCAGGGCCATTCGCTCTGGTTTCTCTTCATAACGTATAAGTCTTTCGCCTTTTACTAAAGACTTCCGTGGAGGGCAACGCCAATGAGTTGATCTTATTTTTGGCAGGCTTTGCCTCTGGTGTAAGCCTTACCTGCTTGTCCAAAGTAAAGGAGATCCAGCCAAATGTGGTGTTGGGACGTTTGCCCCTTCTACCCATTGCGATCAACGTTATGTTATTAGCTGTGCTAAACTGTTGTTCAATGGTCACTGTCTGCAGTGCAGCAACGAGACAGTGTTTTAAAGAGTTCTCTCTGCATTGTGTCGGTGGGCGGAGGTGCAAATTAGCCACTCTGTGCCAAAAGAGGGCACCGATGCAAGTGTGCACCACTCATACAAGGTAGAGTCTGGTGCCGAGAGCAGGAAGACATCGCTTCTCGGCCTTTTGGCTAAGATCAAGTGTAGTATCTGTTCTTATCAGTTTAATATCTGATATGTCCTCCATTTGAGGACTGCATATTAAATGGATTTTTAGAAACAGGAGTTTGATACGGGAGCTTGCTCCGTCGACTCCACGCATCGACCTGGCCTTGCAGTGCTGCTGGGAACGGTGCACTACTTCCCCCATCTTGTAAAATGGTAACTGGCTTCTGAAATGATCAGGGCATCTCAGAAAATTGAGTGCAAGGCACCAGAGCCCCTTAGCGGGCCAGTGTGATAGGGAGCGCTACGGCTCGCTAGCTACAGCGCCAAATCGTCCAGCTTTCTGATAGGGAGCGCCTGGCAGGAGTGCCATTACATCTCTAAATCTTTGTCTTGCAGGGATGCACAGTGGGGATAATCAGTCAGCACTCCCTCAAGGCCCAAAGTGGGTAATATCGCGAGCGCTTTGGGAGGATTCCCGCTGCCTTTTGCTCATGTTTAAACAACACATGTTTCTGCATCTTCAAACCCAGGCCTTGCGCTTTGTTCAAACTTTCAGTAAATTATTTTGAAATAAGTCCTGAAATAAGAAAAGGTTACGTGAAATAACTTCATGTATTCGACTCGGAGTGACAAGTAAGCCCACTTCAACTCAGTTCCGCTGGCCTAGGTCCAGTCAGGTAAGATTAGCTGCAGAGTAGATACTTAGCCATGGTGCCATTAAACTTGTCACTACATGGAATACAAGAGCCTCTTTGAACTTTTGCACAAAACAATGACTGTCAAGTATTTCATAGATAAGATTGAGAATGACAGCCATACATCTCATTTATTTTGTAAAGATGCTGAGGTTTATAAATCTGAGTTTTTTACCTGACTGCTCTCCTTCCACTTAGTGTCGCTACTGACCACAGAGAGATGTGTTCAGTTATTCCAGAAGCATTCTACCAGATCTATTTTACATGAACGAAAACAGCACAATTAAGATCTCACTATGGCAGATGTGTGTGACACTGAAGAAGTCTCATCTTCTTTACATTCCTGTACTTGGTGAAAAACATTTCAGTGGATCAAATCTAAGATATACATAATGACAAGCTAGCAATTGTGTAGATATCTTTACAGTAAATATCTTTGACCGGAGTGGGAGTACAGACAGAAGAAAATGGCAAAAAGAAGAGGACCTGAGAGAGGGAGTGGTGTCTATGAGGTATACTTTCTTCATTTTTGTCTCTTGGATGTGTGAGGTTTGGGTTTTTAGCTTTTGTACCTCCTGCAAATTCTTCCATTAAAGGAGGGATGAAAACATGGATACTAACTTGAGTCAGTTTGTTTTATATGGAATCTGGAGCATTAATACAAGAAATTGGGCTTTTCGTGTCTTTTTAACGATAAAAGATGCAGGATTGTAATTAGTGAACAATATGTTTGATTAATCCAGTTTATTCCGCATCAGAAAGAAGTGGGCTGGTCTTAAATAGAAAACTGGAAACTGGATCCAGTCCTGCCTCGCTTGCTCCAGAGCAACTGGGAGGGGTGCGCGTCTCTCAAACCCTGACCGTGATGAGAGGGATTAGGCCGACAGGGCAAGCGAGCCGCTTCTACAGCTGCAGGGCCATTCGCTCTGGTTTCTCTTCATAACGTATAAGTCTTTCGCCTTTTACTAAAGACTTCCGTGGAGGGCAACGCCAATGAGTTGATCTTATTTTTGGCAGGCTTTGCCTCTGGTGTAAGCCTTACCTGCTTGTCCAAAGTAAAGGAGATCCAGCCAAATGTGGTGTTGGGACGTTTGCCCCTTCTACCCATTGCGATCAACGTTATGTTATTAGCTGTGCTAAACTGTTGTTCAATGGTCACTGTCTGCAGTGCAGCAACGAGACAGTGTTTTAAAGAGTTCTCTCTGCATTGTGTTGGTGGGCGGAGGTGCAAATTAGCCACTCTGTGCCAAAAGAGGGCACCGATGCAAGTGTGCACCACTCATACAAGGTAGAGTCTGGTGCCGAGAGCAGGAAGACATCGCTTCTCGGCCTTTTGGCTAAGATCAAGTGTAGTATCTGTTCTTATCAGTTTAATATCTGATATGTCCTCCATTTGAGGACTGCATATTAAATGGATTTTTAGAAACAGGAGTTTGATACGGGAGCTTGCTCCGTCGACTCCACGCATCGACCTGGCCTTGCAGTGCTGCTGGGAACGGTGCACTACTTCCCCCATCTTGTAAAATGGTAACTGGCTTCTGAAATGATCAGGGCATCTCAGAAAATTGAGTGCAAGGCACCAGAGCCCCTTAGCGGGCCAGTGTGATAGGGAGCGCTACGGCTCGCTAGCTACAGCGCCAAATCGTCCAGCTTTCTGATAGGGAGCGCCTGGCAGGAGTGCCATTACATCTCTAAATCTTTGTCTTGCAGGGATGCACAGTGGGGATAATCAGTCAGCACTCCCTCAAGGCCCAAAGTGGGTAATATCGTGAGCGCTTTGGGAGGATTCCCGCTGCCTTTTGCTCATGTTTAAACAACACATGTTTCTGCATCTTCAAACCCAGGCCTTGCGCTTTGTTCAAACTTTCAGTAAATTATTTTGAAATAAGTCCTGAAATAAGAAAAGGTTACGTGAAATAACTTCATGTATTCGACTCGGAGTGACAAGTAAGCCCACTTCAACTCAGTTCCGCTGGCCTAGGTCCAGTCAGGTAAGATTAGCTGCAGAGTAGATACTTAGCCAAGGTGCCATTAAACTTGTCACTACATGGAATACAAGAGCCTCTTTGAACTTTTGCACAAAACAATGACTGTCAAGTATTTCATAGATAAGATTGAGAATGACAGCCATAAATCTCATTTATTTTGTAAAGATGCTGAGGTTTATAAATCTGAGTTTTTTACCTGACTGCTCTCCTTCCACTTAGTGTCGCTACTGACCACAGAGAGATGTCTTCAGTTATTCCAGAAGCATTCTACCAGATCTATTTAACATGAACGAAAACAGCACAATTAAGATCTCACTATGGCAGATGTGTGTGACACTGAAGAAGTCTCATCTTCTTTACATTTCTGTACTTGGTGAAAAACATTTCAGTGGATCAAATTTAAGATATACATAATGACAAGCTAGCAATTGTGTAGATATCTTTACAGTAAATATCTTTGACCGGAGTGGGAGTACAGACAGAAGAAAATGGCAAAAAGAAGAGGACCTGAGAGAGGGAGTGGTGTCTATGAGGTATACTTTCTTCATTTTTGTCTCTTGGATGTGTGAGGTTTGGGTTTTTAGCTTTTGTCCCTGCTGCAAATTCTTCCATTAAAGGAGGGATGAAAACGTGGATACTAACTTGAGTCAGTTTGTTTTATATGGAAT
Source organism: Telmatherina bonti (assembly GCF_933228915.1). Classification (NCBI taxonomy): domain Eukaryota; kingdom Metazoa; phylum Chordata; class Actinopteri; order Atheriniformes; family Telmatherinidae; genus Telmatherina; species Telmatherina bonti. The sequence goes on along the minus strand of NC_136627.1, from coordinate 9,787,000 downwards.
CTGGAGCATTAATACAAGAAATTGGGCTTTTCGTGTCTTTTTAACGATAAAAGATGCAGGATTGTAATTAGTGAACAATATGTTTGATTAATCCAGTTTATTCCGCATCAGAAAGAAGTGGGCTGGTCTTAAATAGAAAACTGGAAACTGGATCCAGTCCTGCCTCGCTTGCTCCAGTGCAACTGGGAGGGGTGCGCGTCTCTCAAACCCTGACCGTGATGAGAGGGATTAGGCCGACAGGGCAAGCGAGCCGCTTCTACAGCTGCAGGGCCATTCGCTCTGGTTTCTCTTCATAACGTATAAGTCTTTCGCCTTTTACTAAAGACTTCCGTGGAGGGCAACGCCAATGAGTTGATCTTATTTTTGGCAGGCTTTGCCTCTGGTGTAAGCCTTACCTGCTTGTCCAAAGTAAAGGAGATCCAGCCAAATGTGGTGTTGGGACGTTTGCCCCTTCTACCCATTGCGATCAACGTTATGTTATTAGCTGTGCTAAACTGTTGTTCAATGGTCACTGTCTGCAGTGCAGCAACGAGACAGTGTTTTAAAGAGTTCTCTCTGCATTGTGTCGGTGGGCGGAGGTGCAAATTAGCCACTCTGTGCCAAAAGAGGGCACCGATGCAAGTGTGCACCACTCATACAAGGTAGAGTCTGGTGCCGAGAGCAGGAAGACATCGCTTCTCGGCCTTTTGGCTAAGATCAAGTGTAGTATCTGTTCTTATCAGTTTAATATCTGATATGTCCTCCATTTGAGGACTGCATATTAAATGGATTTTTAGAAACAGGAGTTTGATACGGGAGCTTGCTCCGTCGACTCCACGCATCGACCTGGCCTTGCAGTGCTGCTGGGAACGGTGCACTACTTCCCCCATCTTGTAAAATGGTAACTGGCTTCTGAAATGATCAGGGCATCTCAGAAAATTGAGTGCAAGGCACCAGAGCCCCTTAGCGGGCCAGTGTGATAGGGAGCGCTACGGCTCGCTAGCTACAGCGCCAAATCGTCCAGCTTTCTGATAGGGAGCGCCTGGCAGGAGTGCCATTACATCTCTAAATCTTTGTCTTGCAGGGATGCACAGTGGGGATAATCAGTCAGCACTCCCTCAAGGCCCAAAGTGGGTAATATCGCGAGCGCTTTGGGAGGATTCCCGCTGCCTTTTGCTCATGTTTAAACAACACATGTTTCTGCATCTTCAAACCCAGGCCTTGCGCTTTGTTCAAACTTTCAGTAAATTATTTTGAAATAAGTCCTGAAATAAGAAAAGGTTACGTGAAATAACTTCATGTATTCGACTCGGAGTGACAAGTAAGCCCACTTACACTCAGTTCCGCTGGCCTAGGTCCAGTCAGGTAAGATTAGCTGCAGAGTAGATACTTAGCCAAGGTGCCATTAAACTTGTCACTACATGGAATACAAGAGCCTCTTTGAACTTTTGCACAAAACAATGACTGTCAAGTATTTCATAGATAAGATTGAGAATGACAGCCATACATCTCATTTATTTTGTAAAGATGCTGAGGTTTATAAATCTGAGTTTTTTACCTGACTGCTCTCCTTCCACTTAGTGTCGCTACTGACCACAGAGAGATGTGTTCAGTTATTCCAGAAGCATTCTACCAGATCTATTTAACATGAACGAAAACAGCACAATTAAGATCTCACTATGGCAGATGTGTGTGACACTGAAGAAGTCTCATCTTCTTTACATTTCTGTACTTGGTGAAAAACATTTCAGTGGATCAAATCTAAGATATACATAATGACAAGCTAGCAATTGTGTAGATATCTTTACAGTAAATATCTTTGACCGGAGTGGGAGTACAGACAGAAGAAAATGGCAAAAAGAAGAGGACCTGAGAGAGGGAGTGGTGTCTATGAGGTATACTTTCTTCATTTTTGTCTCTTGGATGTGTGAGGTTTGGGTTTTTAGCTTTTGTCCCTGCTGCAAATTCTTCCATTAAAGGAGGGATGAAAACGTGGATACTAACTTGAGTCAGTTTGTTTTATATGGAATCTGGAGCATTAATACAAGAAATTGGGCTTTTCGTGTCTTTTTAACGATAAAAGATGCAGGATTGTAATTAGTGAACAATATGTTTGATTAATCCAGTTTATTCCGCATCAGAAAGAAGTGGGCTGGTCTTAAATAGAAAACTGGAAACTGGATCCAGTCCTGCCTCGCTTGCTCCAGAGCAACTGGGAGGGGTGCGCGTCTCTCAAACCCTGACCGTGATGAGAGGGATTAGGCCGACAGGGCAAGCGAGCCGCTTCTACAGCTGCAGGGCCATTCGCTCTGGTTTCTCTTCATAACGTATAAGTCTTTCGCCTTTTACTAAAGACTTCCGTGGAGGGCAACGCCAATGAGTTGATCTTATTTTTGGCAGGCTTTGCCTCTGGTGTAAGCCTTACCTGCTTGTCCAAAGTAAAGGAGATCCAGCCAAATGTGGTGTTGGGACGTTTGCCCCTTCTACCCATTGCGATCAACGTTATGTTATTAGCTGTGCTAAACTGTTGTTCAATGGTCACTGTCTGCAGTGCAGCAACGAGACAGTGTTTTAAAGAGTTCTCTCTGCATTGTGTCGGTGGGCGGAGGTGCAAATTAGCCACTCTGTGCCAAAAGAGGGCACCGATGCAAGTGTGCACCACTCATACAAGGTAGAGTCTGGTGCCGAGAGCAGGAAGACATCGCTTCTCGGCCTTTTGGCTAAGATCAAGTGTAGTATCTGTTCTTATCAGTTTAATATCTGATATGTCCTCCATTTGAGGACTGCATATTAAATGGATTTTTAGAAACAGGAGTTTGATACGGGAGCTTGCTCCGTCGACTCCACGCATCAACCTGGCCTTGCAGTGCTGCTGGGAACGGTGCACTACTTCCCCCATCTTGTAAAATGGTAACTGGCTTCTGAAATGATCAGGGCATCTCAGAAAATTGAGTGCAAGGCACCAGAGCCCCTTAGCGGGCCAGTGTGATAGGGAGCGCTACGGCTCGCTAGCTACAGCGCCAAATCGTCCAGCTTTCTGATAGGGAGCGCCTGGCAGGAGTGCCATTACATCTCTAAATCTTTGTCTTGCAGGGATGCACAGTGGGGATAATCAGTCAGCACTCCCTCAAGGCCCAAAGTGGGTAATATCGCGAGCGCTTTGGGAGGATTCCCGCTGCCTTTTGCTCATGTTTAAACAACACATGTTTCTGCATCTTCAAACCCAGGCCTTGCGCTTTGTTCAAACTTTCAGTAAATTATTTTGAAATAAGTCCTGAAATAAGAAAAGGTTACGTGAAATAACTTCATGTATTCGACTCGGAGTGACAAGTAAGCCCACTTCAACTCAGTTCCGCTGGCCTAGGTCCAGTCAGGTAAGATTAGCTGCAGAGTAGATACTTAGCCAAGGTGCCATTAAACTTGTCACTACATGGAATACAAGAGCCTCTTTGAACTTTTGCACAAAACAATGACTGTCAAGTATTTCATAGATAAGATTGAGAATGACAGCCATACATCTCATTTATTTTGTAAAGATGCTGAGGTTTATAAATCTGAGTTTTTTACCTGACTGCTCTCCTTCCACTTAGTGTCGCTACTGACCACAGAGAGATGTCTTCAGTTATTCCAGAAGCATTCTACCAGATCTATTTAACATGAACGAAAACAGCACAATTAAGATCTCACTATGGCAGATGTGTGTGACACTGAAGAAGTCTCATCTTCTTTACATTTCTGTACTTGGTGAAAAACATTTCAGTGGATCAAATCTAAGATATACATAATGACAAGCTAGCAATTGTGTAGATATCTTTACAGTAAATATCTTTGACCGGAGTGGGAGTACAGACAGAAGAAAATGGCAAAAAGAAGAGGACCTGAGAGAGGGAGTGGTGTCTATGAGGCATACTTTCTTCATTTTTGTCTCTTGGATGTGTGAGGTTTGGGTTTTTAGCTTTTGTACCTGCTGCAAATTCTTCCATTAAAGGAGGGATGAAAACATGGATACTAACTTGAGTCAGTTTGTTTTATATGGAATCTGGAGCATTAATACAAGAAATTGGGCTTTTCGTGTCTTTTTAACGATAAAAGATGCAGGATTGTAATTAGTGAACAATATGTTTGATTAATCCAGTTTATTCCGCATCAGAAAGAAGTGGGCTGGTCTTAAATAGAAAACTGGAAACTGGATCCAGTCCTGCCTCGCTTGCTCCAGAGCAACTGGGAGGGGTGCGCGTCTCTCAAACCCTGACCGTGATGAGAGGGATTAGGCCGACAGGGCAAGCGAGCCGCTTCTACAGCTGCAGGGCCATTCGCTCTGGTTTCTCTTCATAACATATAAGTCTTTCGCCTTTTACTAAAGACTTCCGTGGAGGGCAACGCCAATGAGTTGATCTTATTTTTGGCAGGCTTTGCCTCTGGTGTAAGCCTTACCTGCTTGTCCAAAGTAAAGGAGATCCAGCCAAATGTGGTGTTGGGACGTTTGCCCCTTCTACCCATTGCGATCAACGTTATGTTATTAGCTGTGCTAAACTGTTGTTCAATGGTCACTGTCTGCAGTGCAGCAACGAGACAGTGTTTTAAAGAGTTCTCTCTGCATTGTGTCGGTGGGCGGAGGTGCAAATTAGCCACTCTGTGCCAAAAGAGGGCACCGATGCAAGTGTGCACCACTCATACAAGGTAGAGTCTGGTGCCGAGAGCAGGAAGACATCGCTTCTCGGCCTTTTGGCTAAGATCAAGTGTAGTATCTGTTCTTATCAGTTTAATATCTGATATGTCCTCCATTTGAGGACTGCATATTAAATGGATTTTTAGAAACAGGAGTTTGATACGGGAGCTTGCTCCGTTGACTCCACGCATCGACCTGGCCTTGCAGTGCTGCTGGGAACGGTGCACTACTTTCCCCCATCTTGTAAAATGGTAACTGGCTTCTGAAATGATCAGGGCATCTCAGAAAATTGAGTGCAAGGCACCAGAGCCCCTTAGCGGGCCAGTGTGATAGGGAGCGCTACGGCTCGCTAGCTACAGCGCCAAATCGTCCAGCTTTCTGATAGGGAGCGCCTGGCAGGAGTGCCATTACATCTCTAAATCTTTGTCTTGCAGGGATGCACAGTGGGGATAATCAGTCAGCACTCCCTCAAGGCCCAAAGTGGGTAATATCGCGAGCGCTTTGGGAGGATTCCCGCTGCCTTTTGCTCATGTTTAAACAACACATGTTTCTGCATCTTCAAACCCAGGCCTTGCGCTTTGTTCAAACTTTCAGTAAATTATTTTGAAATAAGTCCTGAAATAAGAAAAGGTTACGTGAAATAACTTCATGTATTCGACTCGGAGTGACAAGTAAGCCCACTTACACTCAGTTCCGCTGGCCTAGGTCCAGTCAGGTAAGATTAGCTGCAGAGTAGATACTTAGCCAAGGTGCCATTAAACTTGTCACTACATGGAATACAAGAGCCTCTTTGAACTTTTGCACAAAACAATGACTGTCAAGTATTTCATAGATAAGATTGAGAATGACAGCCATACATCTCATTTATTTTGTAAAGATGCTGAGGTTTATAAATCTGAGTTTTTTACCTGACTGCTCTCCTTCCACTTAGTGTCGCTACTGACCACAGAGAGATGTGTTCAGTTATTCCAGAAGCATTCTACCAGATCTATTTAACATGAACGAAAACAGCACAATTAAGATCTCACTATGGCAGATGTGTGTGACACTGAAGAAGTCTCATCTTCTTTACATTTCTGTACTTGGTGAAAAACATTTCAGTGGATCAAATCTAAGATATACATAATGACAAGCTAGCAATTGTGTAGATATCTTTACAGTAAATATCTTTGACCGGAGTGGGAGTACAGACAGAAGAAAATGGCAAAAAGAAGAGGACCTGAGAGAGGGAGTGGTGTCTATGAGGCATACTTTCTTCATTTTTGTCTCTTGGATGTGTGAGGTTTGGGTTTTTAGCTTTTGTACCTGCTGCAAATTCTTCCATTAAAGGAGGGATGAAAACATGGATACTAACTTGAGTCAGTTTGTTTTATATGGAATCTGGAGCATTAATACAAGAAATTGGGCTTTTCGTGTCTTTTTAACGATAAAAGATGCAGGATTGTAATTAGTGAACAATATGTTTGATTAATCCAGTTTATTCCGCATCAGAAAGAAGTGGGCTGGTCTTAAATAGAAAACTGGAAACTGGATCCAGTCCTGCCTCGCTTGCTCCAGAGCAACTGGGAGGGGTGCGCTTCTCTCAAACCCTGACCGTGATGAGAGGGATTAGGCCGACAGGGCAAGCGAGCCGCTTCTACAGCTGCAGGGCCATTCGCTCTGGTTTCTCTTCATAACATATAAGTCTTTCGCCTTTTACTAAAGACTTCCGTGGAGGGCAACGCCAATGAGTTGATCTTATTTTTGGCAGGCTTTGCCTCTGGTGTAAGCCTTACCTGCTTGTCCAAAGTAAAGGAGATCCAGCCAAATGTGGTGTTGGGACGTTTGCCCCTTCTACCCATTGCGATCAACGTTATGTTATTAGCTGTGCTAAACTGTTGTTCAATGGTCACTGTCTGCAGTGCAGCAACGAGACAGTGTTTTAAAGAGTTCTCTCTGCATTGTGTCGGTGGGCGGAGGTGCAAATTAGCCACTCTGTGCCAAAAGAGGGCACCGATGCAAGTGTGCACCACTCATACAAGGTAGAGTCTGGTGCCGAGAGCAGGAAGACATCGCTTCTCGGCCTTTTGGCTAAGATCAAGTGTAGTATCTGTTCTTATCAGTTTAATATCTGATATGTCCTCCATTTGAGGACTGCATATTAAATGGATTTTTAGAAACAGGAGTTTGATACGGGAGCTTGCTCCGTCGACTCCACGCATCGACCTGTCCTTGCAGTGCTGCTGGGAACGGTGCACTACTTCCCCCATCTTGTAAAATGGTAACTGGCTTCTGAAATGATCAGGGCATCTCAGAAAATTGAGTGCAAGGCACCAGAGCCCCTTAGCGGGCCAGTGTGATAGGGAGCGCTACGGCTCGCTAGCTACAGCGCCAAATCGTCCAGCTTTCTGATAGGGAGCGCCTGGCAGGAGTGCCATTACATCTCTAAATCTTTGTCTTGCAGGGATGCACAGTGGGGATAATCAGTCAGCACTCCCTCAAGGCCCAAAGTGGGTAATATCGCGAGCGCTTTGGGAGGATTCCCGCTGCCTTTTGCTCATGTTTAAACAACACATGTTTCTGCATCTTCAAACCCAGGCCTTGCGCTTTGTTCAAACTTTCAGTAAATTATTTTGAAATAAGTCCTGAAATAAGAAAAGGTTACGTGAAATAACTTCATGTATTCGACTCGGAGTGACAAGTAAGCCCACTTCAACTCAGTTCCGCTGGCCTAGGTCCAGTCAGGTAAGATTAGCTGCAGAGTAGATACTTAGCCAAGGTGCCATTAAACTTGTCACTACATGGAATACAAGAGCCTCTTTGAACTTTTGCACAAAACAATGACTGTCAAGTATTTCATAGATAAGATTGAGAATGACAGCCATACATCTCATTTATTTTGTAAAGATGCTGAGGTTTATAAATCTGAGTTTTTTACCTGACTGCTCTCCTTCCACTTAGTGTCGCTACTGACCACAGAGAGATGTCTTCAGTTATTCCAGAAGCATTCTACCAGATCTATTTTACATGAACGAAAACAGCACAATTAAGATCTCACTATGGCAGATGTGTGTGACACTGAAGAAGTCTCATCTTCTTTACATTTCTGTACTTGGTGAAAAACATTTCAGTGGATCAAATCTAAGATATACATAATGACAAGCTAGCAATTGTGTAGATATCTTTACAGTAAATATCTTTGACCGGAGTGGGAGTACAGACAGAAGAAAATGGCAAAAAGAAGAGGACCTGAGAGAGGGAGTGGTGTCTATGAGGTATACTTTCTTCATTTTTGTCTCTTGGATGTGTGAGGTTTGGGTTTTTAGCTTTTGTACCTGCTGCAAATTCTTCCATTAAAGGAGGGATGAAAACATGGATACTAACTTGAGTCAGTTTGTTTTATATGGAATCTGGAGCATTAATACAAGAAATTGGGCTTTTCGTGTCTTTTTAACGATAAAAGATGCAGGATTGTAATTAGTGAACAATATGTTTGATTAATCCAGTTTATTCCGCATCAGAAAGAAGTGGGCTGGTCTTAAATAGAAAACTGGAAACTGGATCCAGTCCTGCCTCGCTTGCTCCAGAGCAACTGGGAGGGGTGCGCGTCTCTCAAACCCTGACCGTGATGAGAGGGATTAGGCCGACAGGGCAAGCGAGCCGCTTCTACAGCTGCAGGGCCATTCGCTCTGGTTTCTCTTCATAACGTATAAGTCTTTCGCCTTTTACTAAAGACTTCCGTGGAGGGCAACGCCAATGAGTTGATCTTATTTTTGGCAGGCTTTTCCTCTGGTGTAAGCCTTACCTGCTTGTCCAAAGTAAAGGAGATCCAGCCAAATGTGGTGTTGGGACGTTTGCCCCTTCTACCCATTGCAATTAACGTTATGTTATTAGCTGTGCTAAACTGTTGTTCAATGGTCACTGTCTGCAGTGCAGCAACGAGACAGTGTTTTAAAGAGTTCTCTCTGCATTGTGTCGGTGGGCGGAGGTGCAAATTAGCCACTCTGTGCCAAAAGAGGGCACCGATGCAAGTGTGCACCACTCATACAAGGTAGAGTCTGGTGCCGAGAGCAGGAAGACATCGCTTCTCGGCCTTTTGGCTAAGATCAAGTGTAGTATCTGTTCTTATCAGTTTAATATCTGATATGTCCTCCATTTGAGGACTGCATATTAAATGGATTTTTAGAAACAGGAGTTTGATACGGGAGCTTGCTCCGTCGACTCCACGCATCGACCTGGCCTTGCAGTGCTGCTGGGAACGGTGCACTACTTCCCCCATCTTGTAAAATGGTAACTGGCTTCTGAAATGATCAGGGCATCTCAGAAAATTGAGTGCAAGGCACCAGAGCCCCTTAGCGGGCCAGTGTGATAGGGAGCGCTACGGCTCGCTAGCTACAGCGCCAAATCGTCCAGCTTTCTGATAGGGAGCGCCTGGCAGGAGTGCCATTACATCTCTAAATCTTTGTCTTGCAGGGATGCACAGTGGGGATAATCAGTCAGCACTCCCTCAAGGCCCAAAGTGGGTAATATCGCGAGCGCTTTGGGAGGATTCCCGCTGCCTTTTGCTCATGTTTAAACAACACATGTTTCTGCATCTTCAAACCCAGGCCTTGCGCTTTGTTCAAACTTTCAGTAAATTATTTTGAAATAAGTCCTGAAATAAGAAAAGGTTACGTGAAATAACTTCATGTATTCGACTCGGAGTGACAAGTAAGCCCACTTCAACTCAGTTCCGCTGGCCTAGGTCCAGTCAGGTAAGATTAGCTGCAGAGTAGATACTTAGCCAAGGTGCCATTAAACTTGTCACTACATGGAATACAAGAGCCTCTTTGAACTTTTGCACAAAACAATGACTGTCAAGTATTTCATAGATAAGATTGAGAATGACAGCCATACATCTCATTTATTTTGTAAAGATGCTGAGGTTTATAAATCTGAGTTTTTTACCTGACTGCTCTCCTTCCACTTAGTGTCGCTACTGACCACAGAGAGATGTCTTCAGTTATTCCAGAAGCATTCTACCAGATCTATTTAACATGAACGAAAACAGCACAATTAAGATCTCACTATGGCAGATGTGTGTGACACTGAAGAAGTCTCATCTTCTTTACATTTCTGTACTTGGTGAAAAACATTTCAGTGGATCAAATCTAAGATATACATAATGACAAGCTAGCAATTGTGTAGATATCTTTACAGTAAATATCTTTGACCGGAGTGGGAGTACAGACAGAAGAAAATGGCAAAAAGAAGAGGACCTGAGAGAGGGAGTGGTGTCTATGAGGCATACTTTCTTCATTTTTGTCTCTTGGATGTGTGAGGTTTGGGTTTTTAGCTTTTGTACCTGCTGCAAATTCTTCCATTAAAGGAGGGATGAAAACATGGATACTAACTTGAGTCAGTTTGTTTTATATGGAATCTGGAGCATTAATACAAGAAATTGGGCTTTTCGTGTCTTTTTAACGATAAAAGATGCAGGATTGTAATTAGTGAACAATATGTTTGATTAATCCAGTTTATTCCGCATCAGAAAGAAGTGGGCTGGTCTTAAATCGAAAACTGGAAACTGGATCCAGTCCTGCCTCGCTTGCTCCAGAGCAACTGGGAGGGGTGCGCGTCTCTCAAACCCTGACCGTGATGAGAGGGATTAGGCCGACAGGGCAAGCGAGCCGCTTCTACAGCTGCAGGGCCATTCGCTCTGGTTTCTCTTCATAACGTATAAGTCTTTCGCCTTTTACTAAAGACTACCGTGGAGGGCAACGCCAATGAGTTGATCTTATTTTTGGCAGGCTTTGCCTCTGGTGTAAGCCTTACCTGCTTGTCCAAAGTAAAGGAGATCCAGCCAAATGTGGTGTTGGGACGTTTGCCCCTTCTACCCATTGCGATCAACGTTATGTTATTAGCTGTGCTAAACTGTTGTTCAATGGTCACTGTCTGCAGTGCAGCAACGAGACAGTGTTTTAAAGAGTTCTCTCTGCATTGTGTCGGTGGGCGGAGGTGCAAATTAGCCACTCTGTGCCAAAAGAGGGCACCGATGCAAGTGTGCACCACTCATACAAGGTAGAGTCTGGTGCCGAGAGCAGGAAGACATCACTTCTCGGCCTTTTGGCTAAGATCAAGTGTAGTATCTGTTCTTATCAGTTTAATATCTGATATGTCCTCCATTTGAGGACTGCATATTAAATGGATTTTTAGAAACAGGAGTTTGATACGGGAGCTTGCTCCGTCGACTCCACGCATCGACCTGGCCTTGCAGTGCTGCTGGGAACGGTGCACTACTTCCCCCATCTTGTAAAATGGTAACTGGCTTCTGAAATGATCAGGGCATCTCAGAAAATTGAGTGCAAGGCACCAGAGCCCCTTAGCGGGCCAGTGTGATAGGGAGCGCTACGGCTCGCTAGCTACAGCACCCAATTCGTCCAGCTTTCTGATAGGGAGCGCCTGGCAGGAGTGTCATTACATCTCTAAATCTTTGTCTTGCAGGGATGCACAGTGGGGATAATCAGTCAGCACTCCCTCAAGGCCCAAAGTGGGTAATATCGCGAGCGCTTTGGGAGGATTCCCGCTGCCTTTTGCTCATGTTTAAACAACACATGTTTCTGCATCTTCAAACCCAGGCCTTGCGCTTTGTTCAAACTTTCAGTAAATTATTTTGAAATAAGTCCTGAAATAAGAAAAGGTTACGTGAAATAACTTCATGTATTCGACTCGGAGTGACAAGTAAGCCCACTTCAACTCAGTTCCGCTGGCCTAGGTCCAGTCAGGTAAGATTAGCTGCAGAGTAGATACTTAGCCAAGGTGCCATTAAACTTGTCACTACATGGAATACAAGAGCCTCTTTGAACTTTTGCACAAAACAATGACTGTCAAGTATTTCATAGATAAGATTGAGAATGACAGCCATACATCTCATTTATTTTGTAAAGATGCTGAGGTTTATAAATCTGAGTTTTTTACCTGACTGCTCTCCTTCCACTTAGTGTCGCTACTGACCACAGAGAGATGTCTTCAGTTATTCCAGAAGCATTCTACCAGATCTATTTAACATGAACGAAAACAGCACAATTAAGATCTCACTATGGCAGATGTGTGTGACACTGAAGAAGTCTCATCTTCTTTACATTTCTGTACTTGGTGAAAAACATTTCAGTGGATCAAATCTAAGATATACATAATGACAAGCTAGCAATTGTGTAGATATCTTTACAGTAAATATCTTTGACCGGAGTGGGAGTACAGACAGAAGAAAATGGCAAAAAGAAGAGGACCTGAGAGAGGGAGTGGTGTCTATGAGGTATACTTTCTTCATTTTTGTCTCTTGGATGTGTGAGGTTTGGGTTTTTAGCTTTTGTACCTGCTGCAAATTCTTCCATTAAAGGAGGGATGAAAACATGGATACTAACTTGAGTCAGTTTGTTTTATATGGAATCTGGAGCATTAATACAAGAAATTGGGCTTTTCGTGTCTTTTTAACGATAAAAGATGCAGGATTGTAATTAGTGAACAATATGTTTGATTAATCCAGTTTATTCCGCATCAGAAAGAAGTGGGCTGGTCTTAAATCGAAAACTGGAAACTGGATCCAGTCCTGCCTCGCTTGCTCCAGAGCAACTGGGAGGGGTGCGCGTCTCTCAAACCCTGACCGTGATGAGAGGGATTAGGCCGACAGGGCAAGCGAGCCGCTTCTACAGCTGCAGGGCCATTCGCTCTGGTTTCTCTTCATAACGTATAAGTCTTTCGCCTTTTACTAAAGACTTCCGTGGAGGGCAACGCCAATGAGTTGATCTTATTTTTGGCAGGCTTTGCCTCTGGTGTAAGCCTTACCTGCTTGTCCAAAGTAAAGGAGATCCAGCCAAATGTGGTGTTGGGACGTTTGCCCCTTCTACCCATTGCGATCAACGTTATGTTATTAGCTGTGCTAAACTGTTGTTCAATGGTCACTGTCTGCAGTGCAGCAACGAGACAGTGTTTTAAAGAGTTCTCTCTGCATTGTGTCGGTGGGCGGAGGTGCAAATTAGCCACTCTGTGCCAAAAGAGGGCACCGATGCAAGTGTGCACCACTCATACAAGGTAGAGTCTGGTGCCGAGAGCAGGAAGACATCGCTTCTCGGCCTTTTGGCTAAGATCAAGTGTAGTATCTGTTCTTATCAGTTTAATATCTGATATGTCCTCCATTTGAGGACTGCATATTAAATGGATTTTTAGAAACAGGAGTTTGATACGGGAGCTTGCTCCGTCGACTCCACGCATCGACCTGGCCTTGCAGTGCTGCTGGGAACGGTGCACTACTTCCCCCATCTTGTAAAATGGTAACTGGCTTCTGAAATGATCAGGGCATCTCAGAAAATTGAGTGCAAGGCACCAGAGCCCCTTAGCGGGCCAGTGTGATAGGGAGCGCTACGGCTCGCTAGCTACAGCGCCAAATCGTCCAGCTTTCTGATAGGGAGTGCCTGGCAGGAGTGCCATTACATCTCTAAATCTTTGTCTTGCAGGGATGCACAGTGGGGATAATCAGTCAGCACTCCCTCAAGGCCCAAAGTGGGTAATATCGCGAGCGCTTTGGGAGGATTCCCGCTGCCTTTTGCTCATGTTTAAACAACACATGTTTCTGCATCTTCAAACCCAGGCCTTGCGCTTTGTTCAAACTTTCAGTAAATTATTTTGAAATAAGTCCTGAAATAAGAAAAGGTTACGTGAAATAACTTCATGTATTCGACTCGGAGTGACAAGTAAGCCCACTTCAACTCAGTTCCGCTGGCCTAGGTCCAGTCAGGTAAGATTAGCTGCAGAGTAGATACTTAGCCAAGGTGCCATTAAACTTGTCACTACATGGAATACAAGAGCCTCTTTGAACTTTTGCACAAAACAATGACTGTCAAGTATTTCATAGATAAGATTGAGAATGACAGCCATACATCTCATTTATTTTGTAAAGATGCTGAGGTTTATAAATCTGAGTTTTTTACCTGACTGCTCTCCTTCCACTTAGTGTCGCTACTGACCACAGAGAGATGTCTTCAGTTATTCCAGAAGCATTCTACCAGATCTATTTTACATGAACGAAAACAGCACAATTAAGATCTCACTATGGCAGATGTGTGTGACACTGAAGAAGTCTCATCTTCTTTACATTTCTGTACTTGGTGAAAAACATTTCAGTGGATCAAATCTAAGATATACATAATGACAAGCTAGCAATTGTGTAGATATCTTTACAGTAAATATCTTTGACCGGAGTGGGAGTACAGACAGAAGAAAATGGCAAAAAGAAGAGGACCTGAGAGAGGGAGTGGTGTCTATGAGGTATACTTTCTTCATTTTTGTCTCTTGGATGTGTGAGGTTTGGGTTTTTAGCTTTTGTACCTGCTGCAAATTCTTCCATTAAAGGAGGGATGAAAACATGGATACTAACTTGAGTCAGTTTGTTTTATATGGAATCTGGAGCATTAATACAAGAAATTGGGCTTTTCGTGTCTTTTTAACGATAAAAGATGCAGGATTGTAATTAGTGAACAATATGTTTGATTAATCCAGTTTATTCCGCATCAGAAAGAAGTGGGCTGGTCTTAAATAGAAAACTGGAAACTGGATCCAGTCCTGCCTCGCTTGCTCCAGAGCAACTGGGAGGGGTGCGCGTCTCTCAAACCCTGACCGTGATGAGAGGGATTAGGCCGACAGGGCAAGCGAGCCGCTTCTACAGCTGCAGGGCCATTCGCTCTGGTTTCTCTTCATAACGTATAAGTCTTTCGCCTTTTACTAAAGACTTCCGTGGAGGGCAACGCCAATGAGTTGATCTTATTTTTGGCAGGCTTTTCCTCTGGTGTAAGCCTTACCTGCTTGTCCAAAGTAAAGGAGATCCAGCCAAATGTGGTGTTGGGACGTTTGCCCCTTCTACCCATTGCAATTAACGTTATGTTATTAGCTGTGCTAAACTGTTGTTCAATGGTCACTGTCTGCAGTGCAGCAACGAGACAGTGTTTTAAAGAGTTCTCTCTGCATTGTGTCGGTGGGCGGAGGTGCAAATTAGCCACTCTGTGCCAAAAGAGGGCACCGATGCAAGTGTGCACCACTCATACAAGGTAGAGTCTGGTGCCGAGAGCAGGAAGACATCGCTTCTCGGCCTTTTGGCTAAGATCAAGTGTAGTATCTGTTCTTATCAGTTTAATATCTGATATGTCCTCCATTTGAGGACTGCATATTAAATGGATTTTTAGAAACAGGAGTTTGATACGGGAGCTTGCTCCGTCGACTCCACGCATCGACCTGGCCTTGCAGTGCTGCTGGGAACGGTGCACTACTTCCCCCATCTTGTAAAATGGTAACTGGCTTCTGAAATGATCAGGGCATCTCAGAAAATTGAGTGCAAGGCACCAGAGCCCCTTAGCGGGCCAGTGTGATAGGGAGCGCTACGGCTCGCTAGCTACAGCGCCAAATCGTCCAGCTTTCTGATAGGGAGCGCCTGGCAGGAGTGCCATTACATCTCTAAATCTTTGTCTTGCAGGGATGCACAGTGGGGATAATCAGTCAGCACTCCCTCAAGGCCCAAAGTGGGTAATATCGCGAGCGCTTTGGGAGGATTCCCGCTGCCTTTTGCTCATGTTTAAACAACACATGTTTCTGCATCTTCAAACCCAGGCCTTGCGCTTTGTTCAAACTTTCAGTAAATTATTTTGAAATAAGTCCTGAAATAAGAAAAGGTTACGTGAAATAACTTCATGTATTCGACTCGGAGTGACAAGTAAGCCCACTTCAACTCAGTTCCGCTGGCCTAGGTCCAGTCAGGTAAGATTAGCTGCAGAGTAGATACTTAGCCAAGGTGCCATTAAACTTGTCACTACATGGAATACAAGAGCCTCTTTGAACTTTTGCACAAAACAATGACTGTCAAGTATTTCATAGATAAGATTGAGAATGACAGCCATACATCTCATTTATTTTGTAAAGATGCTGAGGTTTATAAATCTGAGTTTTTTACCTGACTGCTCTCCTTCCACTTAGTGTCGCTACTGACCACAGAGAGATGTCTTCAGTTATTCCAGAAGCATTCTACCAGATCTATTTAACATGAACGAAAACAGCACAATTAAGATCTCACTATGGCAGATGTGTGTGACACTGAAGAAGTCTCATCTTCTTTACATTTCTGTACTTGGTGAAAAACATTTCAGTGGATCAAATCTAAGATATACATAATGACAAGCTAGCAATTGTGTAGATATCTTTACAGTAAATATCTTTGACCGGAGTGGGAGTACAGACAGAAGAAAATGGCAAAAAGAAGAGGACCTGAGAGAGGGAGTGGTGTCTATGAGGTATACTTTCTTCATTTTTGTCTCTTGGATGTGTGAGGTTTGGGTTTTTAGCTTTTGTCCCTGCTGCAAATTCTTCCATTAAAGGAGGGATGAAAACGTGGATACTAACTTGAGTCAGTTTGTTTTATATGGAATCTGGAGCATTAATACAAGAAATTGGGCTTTTCGTGTCTTTTTAACGATAAAAGATGCAGGATTGTAATTAGTGAACAATATGTTTGATTAATCCAGTTTATTCCGCATCAGAAAGAAGTGGGCTGGTCTTAAATAGAAAACTGGAAACTGGATCCAGTCCTGCCTCGCTTGCTCCAGAGCAACTGGGAGGGGTGCGCGTCTCTCAAACCCTGACCGTGATGAGAGGGATTAGGCCGACAGGGCAAGCGAGCCGCTTCTACAGCTGCAGGGCCATTCGCTCTGGTTTCTCTTCATAACGTATAAGTCTTTCGCCTTTTACTAAAGACTTCCGTGGAGGGCAACGCCAATGAGTTGATCTTATTTTTGGCAGGCTTTGCCTCTGGTGTAAGCCTTACCTGCTTGTCCAAAGTAAAGGAGATCCAGCCAAATGTGGTGTTGGGACGTTTGCCCCTTCTACCCATTGCGATCAACGTTATGTTATTAGCTGTGCTAAACTGTTGTTCAATGGTCACTGTCTGCAGTGCAGCAACGAGACAGTGTTTTAAAGAGTTCTCTCTGCATTGTGTCGGTGGGCGGAGGTGCAAATTAGCCACTCTGTGCCAAAAGAGGGCACCGATGCAAGTGTGCACCACTCATACAAGGTAGAGTCTGGTGCCGAGAGCAGGAAGACATCGCTTCTCGGCCTTTTGGCTAAGATCAAGTGTAGTATCTGTTCTTATCAGTTTAATATCTGATATGTCCTCCATTTGAGGACTGCATATTAAATGGATTTTTAGAAACAGGAGTTTGATACGGGAGCTTGCTCCGTCGACTCCACGCATCGACCTGGCCTTGCAGTGCTGCTGGGAACGGTGCACTACTTCCCCCATCTTGTAAAATGGTAACTGGCTTCTGAAATGATCAGGGCATCTCAGAAAATTGAGTGCAAGGCACCAGAGCCCCTTAGCGGGCCAGTGTGATAGGGAGCGCTACGGCTCGCTAGCTACAGCGCCAAATCGTCCAGCTTTCTGATAGGGAGCGCCTGGCAGGAGTGCCATTACATCTCTAAATCTTTGTCTTGCAGGGATGCACAGTGGGGATAATCAGTCAGCACTCCCTCAAGGCCCAAAGTGGGTAATATCGCGAGCGCTTTGGGAGGATTCCCGCTGCCTTTTGCTCATGTTTAAACAACACATGTTTCTGCATCTTCAAACCCAGGCCTTGCGCTTTGTTCAAACTTTCAGTAAATTATTTTGAAATAAGTCCTGAAATAAGAAAAGGTTACGTGAAATAACTTCATGTATTCGACTCGGAGTGACAAGTAAGCCCACTTCAACTCAGTTCCGCTGGCCTAGGTCCAGTCAGGTAAGATTAGCTGCAGAGTAGATACTTAGCCAAGGTGCCATTAAACTTGTCACTACATGGAATACAAGAGCCTCTTTGAACTTTTGCACAAAACAATGACTGTCAAGTATTTCATAGATAAGATTGAGAATGACAGCCATACATCTCATTTATTTTGTAAAGATGCTGAGGTTTATAAATCTGAGTTTTTTACCTGACTGCTCTCCTTCCACTTAGTGTCGCTACTGACCACAGAGAGATGTCTTCAGTTATTCCAGAAGCATTCTACCAGATCTATTTAACATGAACGAAAACAGCACAATTAAGATCTCACTATGGCAGATGTGTGTGACACTGAAGAAGTCTCATCTTCTTTACATTTCTGTACTTGGTGAAAAACATTTCAGTGGATCAAATCTAAGATATACATAATGACAAGCTAGCAATTGTGTAGATATCTTTACAGTAAATATCTTTGACCGGAGTGGGAGTACAGACAGAAGAAAATGGCAAAAAGAAGAGGACCTGAGAGAGGGAGTGGTGTCTATGAGGCATACTTTCTTCATTTTTGTCTCTTGGATGTGTGAGGTTTGGGTTTTTAGCTTTTGTACCTGCTGCAAATTCTTCCATTAAAGGAGGGATGAAAACATGGATACTAACTTGAGTCAGTTTGTTTTATATGGAATCTGGAGCATTAATACAAGAAATTGGGCTTTTCGTGTCTTTTTAACGATAAAAGATGCAGGATTGTAATTAGTGAACAATATGTTTGATTAATCCAGTTTATTCCGCATCAGAAAGAAGTGGGCTGGTCTTAAATCGAAAACTGGAAACTGGATCCAGTCCTGCCTCGCTTGCTCCAGAGCAACTGGGAGGGGTGCGCGTCTCTCAAACCCTGACCGTGATGAGAGGGATTAGGCCGACAGGGCAAGCGAGCCGCTTCTACAGCTGCAGGGCCATTCGCTCTGGTTTCTCTTCATAACGTATAAGTCTTTCGCCTTTTACTAAAGACTACCGTGGAGGGCAACGCCAATGAGTTGATCTTATTTTTGGCAGGCTTTGCCTCTGGTGTAAGCCTTACCTGCTTGTCCAAAGTAAAGGAGATCCAGCCAAATGTGGTGTTGGGACGTTTGCCCCTTCTACCCATTGCGATCAACGTTATGTTATTAGCTGTGCTAAACTGTTGTTCAATGGTCACTGTCTGCAGTGCAGCAACGAGACAGTGTTTTAAAGAGTTCTCTCTGCATTGTGTCGGTGGGCGGAGGTGCAAATTAGCCACTCTGTGCCAAAAGAGGGCACCGATGCAAGTGTGCACCACTCATACAAGGTAGAGTCTGGTGCCGAGAGCAGGAAGACATCGCTTCTCGGCCTTTTGGCTAAGATCAAGTGTAGTATCTGTTCTTATCAGTTTAATATCTGATATGTCCTCCATTTGAGGACTGCATATTAAATGGATTTTTAGAAACAGGAGTTTGATACGGGAGCTTGCTCCGTCGACTCCACGCATCGACCTGGCCTTGCAGTGCTGCTGGGAACGGTGCACTACTTCCCCCATCTTGTAAAATGGTAACTGGCTTCTGAAATGATCAGGGCATCTCAGAAAATTGAGTGCAAGGCACCAGAGCCCCTTAGCGGGCCAGTGTGATAGGGAGCGCTACGGCTCGCTAGCTACAGCACCCAATTCGTCCAGCTTTCTGATAGGGAGCGCCTGGCAGGAGTGTCATTACATCTCTAAATCTTTGTCTTGCAGGGATGCACAGTGGGGATAATCAGTCAGCACTCCCTCAAGGCCCAAAGTGGGTAATATCGCGAGCGCTTTGGGAGGATTCCCGCTGCCTTTTGCTCATGTTTAAACAACACATGTTTCTGCATCTTCAAACCCAGGCCTTGCGCTTTGTTCAAACTTTCAGTAAATTATTTTGAAATAAGTCCTGAAATAAGAAAAGGTTACGTGAAATAACTTCATGTATTCGACTCGGAGTGACAAGTAAGCCCACTTCAACTCAGTTCCGCTGGCCTAGGTCCAGTCAGGTAAGATTAGCTGCAGAGTAGATACTTAGCCAAGGTGCCATTAAACTTGTCACTACATGGAATACAAGAGCCTCATTGAACTTTTGCACAAAACAATGACTGTCAAGTATTTCATAGATAAGATTGAGAATGACAGCCATACATCTCATTTATTTTGTAAAGATGCTGAGGTTTATAAATCTGAGTTTTTTACCTGACTGCTCTCCTTCCACTTAGTGTCGCTACTGACCACAGAGAGATGTCTTCAGTTATTCCAGAAGCATTCTACCAGATCTATTTAACATGAACGAAAACAGCACAATTAAGATCTCACTATGGCAGATGTGTGTGACACTGAAGAAGTCTCATCTTCTTTACATTTCTGTACTTGGTGAAAAACATTTCAGTGGATCAAATCTAAGATATACATAATGACAAGCTAGCAATTGTGTAGATATCTTTACAGTAAATATCTTTGACCGGAGTGGGAGTACAGACAGAAGAAAATGGCAAAAAGAAGAGGACCTGAGAGAGGGAGTGGTGTCTATGAGGTATACTTTCTTCATTTTTG
The DNA here is from genome assembly GCF_933228915.1 of Telmatherina bonti. Classification (NCBI taxonomy): domain Eukaryota; kingdom Metazoa; phylum Chordata; class Actinopteri; order Atheriniformes; family Telmatherinidae; genus Telmatherina; species Telmatherina bonti. Next base: position 9,767,022 of record NC_136627.1, on the reverse strand, counting down.
TCTCTTGGATGTGTGAGGTTTGGGTTTTTAGCTTTTGTACCTGCTGCAAATTCTTCCATTAAAGGAGGGATGAAAACATGGATACTAACTTGAGTCAGTTTGTTTTATATGGAATCTGGAGCATTAATACAAGAAATTGGGCTTTTCGTGTCTTTTTAACGATAAAAGATGCAGGATTGTAATTAGTGAACAATATGTTTGATTAATCCAGTTTATTCCGCATCAGAAAGAAGTGGGCTGGTCTTAAATAGAAAACTGGAAACTGGATCCAGTCCTGCCTCGCTTGCTCCAGAGCAACTGGGAGGGGTGCGCGTCTCTCAAACCCTGACCGTGATGAGAGGGATTAGGCCGACAGGGCAAGCGAGCCGCTTCTACAGCTGCAGGGCCATTCGCTCTGGTTTCTCTTCATAACGTATAAGTCTTTCGCCTTTTACTAAAGACTTCCGTGGAGGGCAACGCCAATGAGTTGATCTTATTTTTGGCAGGCTTTGCCTCTGGTGTAAGCCTTACCTGCTTGTCCAAAGTAAAGGAGATCCAGCCAAATGTGGTGTTGGGACGTTTGCCCCTTCTACCCATTGCGATCAACGTTATGTTATTAGCTGTGCTAAACTGTTGTTCAATGGTCACTGTCTGCAGTGCAGCAACGAGACAGTGTTTTAAAGAGTTCTCTCTGCATTGTGTCGGTGGGCGGAGGTGCAAATTAGCCACTCTGTGCCAAAAGAGGGCACCGATGCAAGTGTGCACCACTCATACAAGCTAGAGTCTGGTGCCGAGAGCAGGAAGACATCGCTTCTCGGCCTTTTGGCTAAGATCAAGTGTAGTATCTGTTCTTATCAGTTTAATATCTGATATGTCCTCCATTTGAGGACTGCATATTAAATGGATTTTTAGAAACAGGAGTTTGATACGGGAGCTTGCTCCGTCGACTCCACGCATCGACCTGGCCTTGCAGTGCTGCTGGGAACGGTGCACTACTTTCCCCCATCTTGTAAAATGGTAACTGGCTTCTGAAATGATCAGGGCATCTCAGAAAATTGAGTGCAAGGCACCAGAGCCCCTTAGCGGGCCAGTGTGATAGGGAGCGCTACGGCTCGCTAGCTACAGCGCCAAATCGTCCAGCTTTCTGATAGGGAGCGCCTGGCAGGAGTGCCATTACATCTCTAAATCTTTGTCTTGCAGGGATGCACAGTGGGGATAATCAGTCAGCACTCCCTCAAGGCCCAAAGTGGGTAATATCGCGAGCGCTTTGGGAGGATTCCCGCTGCCTTTTGCTCATGTTTAAACAACACATGTTTCTGCATCTTCAAACCCAGGCCTTGCGCTTTGTTCAAACTTTCAGTAAATTATTTTGAAATAAGTCCTGAAATAAGAAAAGGTTACGTGAAATAACTTCATGTATTCGACTCGGAGTGACAAGTAAGCCCACTTACACTCAGTTCCGCTGGCCTAGGTCCAGTCAGGTAAGATTAGCTGCAGAGTAGATACTTAGCCAAGGTGCCATTAAACTTGTCACTACATGGAATACAAGAGCCTCTTTGAACTTTTGCACAAAACAATGACTGTCAAGTATTTCATAGATAAGATTGAGAATGACAGCCATACATCTCATTTATTTTGTAAAGATGCTGAGGTTTATAAATCTGAGTTTTTTACCTGACTGCTCTCCTTCCACTTAGTGTCGCTACTGACCACAGAGAGATGTCTTCAGTTATTCCAGAAGCATTCTACCAGATCTATTTTACATGAACGAAAACAGCACAATTAAGATCTCACTATGGCAGATGTGTGTGACACTGAAGAAGTCTCATCTTCTTTACATTTCTGTACTTGGTGAAAAACATTTCAGTGGATCAAATCTAAGATATACATAATGACAAGCTAGCAATTGTGTAGATATCTTTACAGTAAATATCTTTGACCGGAGTGGGAGTACAGACAGAAGAAAATGGCAAAAAGAAGAGGACCTGAGAGAGGGAGTGGTGTCTATGAGGCATACTTTCTTCATTTTTGTCTCTTGGATGTGTGAGGTTTGGGTTTTTAGCTTTTGTACCTGCTGCAAATTCTTCCATTAAAGGAGGGATGAAAACATGGATACTAACTTGAGTCAGTTTGTTTTATATGGAATCTGGAGCATTAATACAAGAAATTGGGCTTTTCGTGTCTTTTTAACGATAAAAGATGCAGGATTGTAATTAGTGAACAATATGTTTGATTAATCCAGTTTATTCCGCATCAGAAAGAAGTGGGCTGGTCTTAAATAGAAAACTGGAAACTGGATCCAGTCCTGCCTCGCTTGCTCCAGAGCAACTGGGAGGGGTGCGCGTCTCTCAAACCCTGACCGTGATGAGAGGGATTAGGCCGACAGGGCAAGCGAGCCGCTTCTACAGCTGCAGGGCCATTCGCTCTGGTTTCTCTTCATAACGTATAAGTCTTTCGCCTTTTACTAAAGACTTCCGTGGAGGGCAACGCCAATGAGTTGATCTTATTTTTGGCAGGCTTTGCCTCTGGTGTAAGCCTTACCTGCTTGTCCAAAGTAAAGGAGATCCAGCCAAATGTGGTGTTGGGACGTTTGCCCCTTCTACCCATTGCGATCAACGTTATGTTATTAGCTGTGCTAAACTGTTGTTCAATGGTCACTGTCTGCAGTGCAGCAACGAGACAGTGTTTTAAAGAGTTCTCTCTGCATTGTGTCGGTGGGCGGAGGTGCAAATTAGCCACTCTGTGCCAAAAGAGGGCACCGATGCAAGTGTGCACCACTCATACAAGGTAGAGTCTGGTGCCGAGAGCAGGAAGACATCGCTTCTCGGCCTTTTGGCTAAGATCAAGTGTAGTATCTGTTCTTATCAGTTTAATATCTGATATGTCCTCCATTTGAGGACTGCATATTAAATGGATTTTTAGAAACAGGAGTTTGATACGGGAGCTTGCTCCGTCGACTCCACGCATCGACCTGGCCTTGCAGTGCTGCTGGGAACGGTGCACTACTTCCCCCATCTTGTAAAATGGTAACTGGCTTCTGAAATGATCAGGGCATCTCAGAAAATTGAGTGCAAGGCACCAGAGCCCCTTAGCGGGCCAGTGTGATAGGGAGCGCTACGGCTCGCTAGCTACAGCGCCAAATCGTCCAGCTTTCTGATAGGGAGCGCCTGGCAGGAGTGCCATTACATCTCTAAATCTTTGTCTTGCAGGGATGCACAGTGGGGATAATCAGTCAGCACTCCCTCAAGGCCCAAAGTGGGTAATATCGCGAGCGCTTTGGGAGGATTCCCGCTGCCTTTTGCTCATGTTTAAACAACACATGTTTCTGCATCTTCAAACCCAGGCCTTGCGCTTTGTTCAAACTTTCAGTAAATTATTTTGAAATAAGTCCTGAAATAAGAAAAGGTTACGTGAAATAACTTCATGTATTCGACTCGGAGTGACAAGTAAGCCCACTTCAACTCAGTTCCGCTGGCCTAGGTCCAGTCAGGTAAGATTAGCTGCAGAGTAGATACTTAGCCAAGGTGCCATTAAACTTGTCACTACATGGAATACAAGAGCCTCTTTGAACTTTTGCACAAAACAATGACTGTCAAGTATTTCATAGATAAGATTGAGAATGACAGCCATAAATCTCATTTATTTTGTAAAGATGCTGAGGTTTATAAATCTGAGTTTTTTACCTGACTGCTCTCCTTCCACTTAGTGTCGCTACTGACCACAGAGAGATGTCTTCAGTTATTCCAGAAGCATTCTACCAGATCTATTTAACATGAACGAAAACAGCACAATTAAGATCTCACTATGGCAGATGTGTGTGACACTGAAGAAGTCTCATCTTCTTTACATTTCTGTACTTGGTGAAAAACATTTCAGTGGATCAAATCTAAGATATACATAATGACAAGCTAGCAATTGTGTAGATATCTTTACAGTAAATATCTTTGACCGGAGTGGGAGTACAGACAGAAGAAAATGGCAAAAAGAAGAGGACCTGAGAGAGGGAGTGGTGTCTATGAGGCATACTTTCTTCATTTTTGTCTCTTGGATGTGTGAGGTTTGGGTTTTTAGCTTTTGTACCTGCTGCAAATTCTTCCATTAAAGGAGGGATGAAAACATGGATACTAACTTGAGTCAGTTTGTTTTATATGGAATCTGGAGCATTAATACAAGAAATTGGGCTTTTCGTGTCTTTTTAACGATAAAAGATGCAGGATTGTAATTAGTGAACAATATGTTTGATTAATCCAGTTTATTCCGCATCAGAAAGAAGTGGGCTGGTCTTAAATAGAAAACTGGAAACTGGATCCAGTCCTGCCTCGCTTGCTCCAGAGCAACTGGGAGGGGTGCGCGTCTCTCAAACCCTGACCGTGATGAGAGGGATTAGGCCGACAGGGCAAGCGAGCCGCTTCTACAGCTGCAGGGCCATTCGCTCTGGTTTCTCTTCATAACGTATAAGTCTTTCGCCTTTTACTAAAGACTACCGTGGAGGGCAACGCCAATGAGTTGATCTTATTTTTGGCAGGCTTTGCCTCTGGTGTAAGCCTTACCTGCTTGTCCAAAGTAAAGGAGATCCAGCCAAATGTGGTGTTGGGACGTTTGCCCCTTCTACCCATTGCGATCAACGTTATGTTATTAGCTGTGCTAAACTGTTGTTCAATGGTCACTGTCTGCAGTGCAGCAACGAGACAGTGTTTTAAAGAGTTCTCTCTGCATTGTGTCGGTGGGCGGAGGTGCAAATTAGCCACTCTGTGCCAAAAGAGGGCACCGATGCAAGTGTGCACCACTCATACAAGGTAGAGTCTGGTGCCGAGAGCAGGAAGACATCGCTTCTCGGCCTTTTGGCTAAGATCAAGTGTAGTATCTGTTCTTATCAGTTTAATATCTGATATGTCCTCCATTTGAGGACTGCATATTAAATGGATTTTTAGAAACAGGAGTTTGATACGGGAGCTTGCTCCGTCGACTCCACGCATCGACCTGGCCTTGCAGTGCTGCTGGGAACGGTGCACTACTTCCCCCATCTTGTAAAATGGTAACTGGCTTCTGAAATGATCAGGGCATCTCAGAAAATTGAGTGCAAGGCACCAGAGCCCCTTAGTGGGCCAGTGTGATAGGGAGCGCTACGGCTCGCTAGCTACAGCGCCAAATCGTCCAGCTTTCTGATAGGGAGCGCCTGGCAGGAGTGTCATTACATCTCTAAATCTTTGTCTTGCAGGGATGCACAGTGGGGATAATCAGTCAGCACTCCCTCAAGGCCCAAAGTGGGTAATATCGCGAGCGCTTTGGGAGGATTCCCGCTGCCTTTTGCTCATGTTTAAACAACACATGTTTCTGCATCTTCAAACCCAGGCCTTGCGCTTTGTTCAAACTTTCAGTAAATTATTTTGAAATAAGTCCTGAAATAAGAAAAGGTTACGTGAAATAACTTCATGTATTCGACTCGGAGTGACAAGTAAGCCCACTTACACTCAGTTCCGCTGGCCTAGGTCCAGTCAGGTAAGATTAGCTGCAGAGTAGATACTTAGCCATGGTGCCATTAAACTTGTCACTACATGGAATACAAGAGCCTCTTTGAACTTTTGCACAAAACAATGACTGTCAAGTATTTCATAGATAAGATTGAGAATGACAGCCATACATCTCATTTATTTTGTAAAGATGCTGAGGTTTATAAATCTGAGTTTTTTACCTGACTGCTCTCCTTCCACTTAGTGTCGCTACTGACCACAGAGAGATGTGTTCAGTTATTCCAGAAGCATTCTACCAGATCTATTTTACATGAACGAAAACAGCACAATTAAGATCTCACTATGGCAGATGTGTGTGACACTGAAGAAGTCTCATCTTCTTTACATTCCTGTACTTGGTGAAAAACATTTCAGTGGATCAAATCTAAGATATACATAATGACAAGCTAGCAATTGTGTAGATATCTTTACAGTAAATATCTTTGACCGGAGTGGGAGTACAGACAGAAGAAAATGGCAAAAAGAAGAGGACCTGAGAGAGGGAGTGGTGTCTATGAGGTATACTTTCTTCATTTTTGTCTCTTGGATGTGTGAGGTTTGGGTTTTTAGCTTTTGTACCTGCTGCAAATTCTTCCATTAAAGGAGGGATGAAAACATGGATACTAACTTGAGTCAGTTTGTTTTATATGGAATCTGGAGCATTAATACAAGAAATTGGGCTTTTCGTGTCTTTTTAACGATAAAAGATGCAGGATTGTAATTAGTGAACAATATGTTTGATTAATCCAGTTTATTCCGCATCAGAAAGAAGTGGGCTGGTCTTAAATCGAAAACTGGAAACTGGATCTAGTCCTGCCTCGCTTGCTCCAGAGCAACTGGGAGGGGTGCGCGTCTCTCAAACCCTGACCGTGATGAGAGGGATTAGGCCGACAGGGCAAGCGAGCCGCTTCTACAGCTGCAGGGCCATTCGCTCTGGTTTCTCTTCATAACGTATAAGTCTTTCGCCTTTTACTAAAGACTTCCGTGGAGGGCAACGCCAATGAGTTGATCTTATTTTTGGCAGGCTTTGCCTCTGGTGTAAGCCTTACCTGCTTGTCCAAAGTAAAGGAGATCCAGCCAAATGTGGTGTTGGGACGTTTGCCCCTTCTACCCATTGCGATCAACGTTATGTTATTAGCTGTGCTAAACTGTTGTTCAATGGTCACTGTCTGCAGTGCAGCAACGAGACAGTGTTTTAAAGAGTTCTCTCTGCATTGTGTCGGTGGGCGGAGGTGCAAATTAGCCACTCTGTGCCAAAAGAGGGCACCGATGCAAGTGTGCACCACTCATACAAGCTAGAGTCTGGTGCCGAGAGCAGGAAGACATCGCTTCTCGGCCTTTTGGCTAAGATCAAGTGTAGTATCTGTTCTTATCAGTTTAATATCTGATATGTCCTCCATTTGAGGACTGCATATTAAATGGATTTTTAGAAACAGGAGTTTGATACGGGAGCTTGCTCCGTCGACTCCACGCATCGACCTGGCCTTGCAGTGCTGCTGGGAACGGTGCACTACTTCCCCCATCTTGTAAAATGGTAACTGGCTTCTGAAATGATCAGGGCATCTCAGAAAATTGAGTGCAAGGCACCAGAGCCCCTTAGCGGGCCAGTGTGATAGGGAGCGCTACGGCTCGCTAGCTACAGCGCCAAATCGTCCAGCTTTCTGATAGGGAGCGCCTGGCAGGAGTGCCATTACATCTCTAAATCTTTGTCTTGCAGGGATGCACAGTGGGGATAATCAGTCAGCACTCCCTCAAGGCCCAAAGTGAGTAATATCGCGAGCGCTTTGGGAGGATTCCCGCTGCCTTTTGCTCATGTTTAAACAACACATGTTTCTGCATCTTCAAACCCAGGCCTTGCGCTTTGTTCAAACTTTCAGTAAATTATTTTGAAATAAGTCCTGAAATAAGAAAAGGTTACGTGAAATAACTTCATGTATTCGACTCGGAGTGACAAGTAAGCCCACTTCAACTCAGTTCCGCTGGCCTAGGTCCAGTCAGGTAAGATTAGCTGCAGAGTAGATACTTAGCCAAGGTGCCATTAAACTTGTCACTACATGGAATACAAGAGCCTCTTTGAACTTTTGCACAAAACAATGACTGTCAAGTATTTCATAGATAAGATTGAGAATGACAGCCATACATCTCATTTATTTTGTAAAGATGCTGAGGTTTATAAATCTGAGTTTTTTACCTGACTGCTCTCCTTCCACTTAGTGTCGCTACTGACCACAGAGAGATGTCTTCAGTTATTCCAGAAGCATTCTACCAGATCTATTTAACATGAACGAAAACAGCACAATTAAGATCTCACTATGGCAGATGTGTGTGACACTGAAGAAGTCTCATCTTCTTTACATTTCTGTACTTGGTGAAAAACATTTCAGTGGATCAAATCTAAGATATACATAATGACAAGCTAGCAATTGTGTAGATATCTTTACAGTAATTATCTTTGACCGGAGTGGGAGTACAGACAGAAGAAAATGGCAAAAAGAAGAGGACCTGAGAGAGGGAGTGGTGTCTATGAGGTATACTTTCTTCATTTTTGTCTCTTGGATGTGTGAGGTTTGGGTTTTTAGCTTTTGTACCTGCTGCAAATTCTTCCATTAAAGGAGGGATGAAAACATGGATACTAACTTGAGTCAGTTTGTTTTATATGGAATCTGGAGCATTAATACAAGAAATTGGGCTTTTCGTGTCTTTTTAACGATAAAAGATGCAGGATTGTAATTAGTGAACAATATGTTTGATTAATCCAGTTTATTCCGCATCAGAAAGAAGTGGGCTGGTCTTAAATAGAAAACTGGAAACTGGATCCAGTCCTGCCTCGCTTGCTCCAGAGCAACTGGGAGGGGTGCGCGTCTCTCAAACCCTGACCGTGATGAGAGGGATTAGGCCGACAGGGCAAGCGAGCCGCTTCTACAGCTGCAGGGCCATTCGCTCTGGTTTCTCTTCATAACGTATAAGTCTTTCGCCTTTTACTAAAGACTTCCGTGGAGGGCAACGCCAATGAGTTGATCTTATTTTTGGCAGGCTTTGCCTCTGGTGTAAGCCTTACCTGCTTGTCCAAAGTAAAGGAGATCCAGCCAAATGTGGTGTTGGGACGTTTGCCCCTTCTACCCATTGCGATCAACGTTATGTTATTAGCTGTGCTAAACTGTTGTTCAATGGTCACTGTCTGCAGTGCAGCAACGAGACAGTGTTTTAAAGAGTTCTCTCTGCATTGTGTCGGTGGGCGGAGGTGCAAATTAGCCACTCTGTGCCAAAAGAGGGCACCGATGCAAGTGTGCACCACTCATACAAGGTAGAGTCTGGTGCCGAGAGCAGGAAGACATCGCTTCTCGGCCTTTTGGCTAAGATCAAGTGTAGTATCTGTTCTTATCAGTTTAATATCTGATATGTCCTCCATTTGAGGACTGCATATTAAATGGATTTTTAGAAACAGGAGTTTGATACGGGAGCTTGCTCCGTCGACTCCACGCATCGACCTGGCCTTGCAGTGCTGCTGGGAACGGTGCACTACTTCCCCCATCTTGTAAAATGGTAACTGGCTTCTGAAATGATCAGGGCATCTCAGAAAATTGAGTGCAAGGCACCAGAGCCCCTTAGCGGGCCAGTGTGATAGGGAGCGCTACGGCTCGCTAGCTACAGCGCCAAATCGTCCAGCTTTCTGATAGGGAGCGCCTGGCAGGAGTGCCATTACATCTCTAAATCTTTGTCTTGCAGGGATGCACAGTGGGGATAATCAGTCAGCACTCCCTCAAGGCCCAAAGTGGGTAATATCGCGAGCGCTTTGGGAGGATTCCCGCTGCCTTTTGCTCATGTTTAAACAACACATGTTTCTGCATCTTCAAACCCAGGCCTTGCGCTTTGTTCAAACTTTCAGTAAATTATTTTGAAATAAGTCCTGAAATAAGAAAAGGTTACGTGAAATAACTTCATGTATTCGACTCGGAGTGACAAGTAAGCCCACTTCAACTCAGTTCCGCTGGCCTAGGTCCAGTCAGGTAAGATTAGCTGCAGAGTAGATACTTAGCCAAGGTGCCATTAAACTTGTCACTACATGGAATACAAGAGCCTCTTTGAACTTTTGCACAAAACAATGACTGTCAAGTATTTCATAGATAAGATTGAGAATGACAGCCATACATCTCATTTATTTTGTAAAGATGCTGAGGTTTATAAATCTGAGTTTTTTACCTGACTGCTCTCCTTCCACTTAGTGTCGCTACTGACCACAGAGAGATGTCTTCAGTTATTCCAGAAGCATTCTACCAGATCTATTTAACATGAACGAAAACAGCACAATTAAGATCTCACTATGGCAGATGTGTGTGACACTGAAGAAGTCTCATCTTCTTTACATTTCTGTACTTGGTGAAAAACATTTCAGTGGATCAAATCTAAGATATACATAATGACAAGCTAGCAATTGTGTAGATATCTTTACAGTAAATATCTTTGACCGGAGTGGGAGTACAGACAGAAGAAAATGGCAAAAAGAAGAGGACCTGAGAGAGGGAGTGGTGTCTATGAGGCATACTTTCTTCATTTTTGTCTCTTGGATGTGTGAGGTTTGGGTTTTTAGCTTTTGTACCTGCTGCAAATTCTTCCATTAAAGGAGGGATGAAAACATGGATACTAACTTGAGTCAGTTTGTTTTATATGGAATCTGGAGCATTAATACAAGAAATTGGGCTTTTCGTGTCTTTTTAACGATAAAAGATGCAGGATTGTAATTAGTGAACAATATGTTTGATTAATCCAGTTTATTCCGCATCAGAAAGAAGTGGGCTGGTCTTAAATAGAAAACTGGAAACTGGATCCAGTCCTGCCTCGCTTGCTCCAGAGCAACTGGGAGGGGTGCGCGTCTCTCAAACCCTGACCGTGATGAGAGGGATTAGGCCGACAGGGCAAGCGAGCCGCTTCTACAGCTGCAGGGCCATTCGCTCTGGTTTCTCTTCATAACGTATAAGTCTTTCGCCTTTTACTAAAGACTTCCGTGGAGGGCAACGCCAATGAGTTGATCTTATTTTTGGCAGGCTTTTCCTCTGGTGTAAGCCTTACCTGCTTGTCCAAAGTAAAGGAGATCCAGCCAAATGTGGTGTTGGGACGTTTGCCCCTTCTACCCATTGCGATCAACGTTATGTTATTAGCTGTGCTAAACTGTTGTTCAATGGTCACTGTCTGCAGTGCAGCAACGAGACAGTGTTTTAAAGAGTTCTCTCTGCATTGTGTCGGTGGGCGGAGGTGCAAATTAGCCACTCTGTGCCAAAAGAGGGCACCGATGCAAGTGTGCACCACTCATACAAGGTAGAGTCTGGTGCCGAGAGCAGGAAGACATCGCTTCTCGGCCTTTTGGCTAAGATCAAGTGTAGTATCTGTTCTTATCAGTTTAATATCTGATATGTCCTCCATTTGAGGACTGCATATTAAATGGATTTTTAGAAACAGGAGTTTGATACGGGAGCTTGCTCCGTCGACTCCACGCATCGACCTGGCCTTGCAGTGCTGCTGGGAACGGTGCACTACTTCCCCCATCTTGTAAAATGGTAACTGGCTTCTGAAATGATCAGGGCATCTCAGAAAATTGAGTGCAAGGCACCAGAGCCCCTTAGCGGGCCAGTGTGATAGGGAGCGCTACGGCTCGCTAGCTACAGCGCCAAATCGTCCAGCTTTCTGATAGGGAGCGCCTGGCAGGAGTGCCATTACATCTCTAAATCTTTGTCTTGCAGGGATGCACAGTGGGGATAATCAGTCAGCACTCCCTCAAGGCCCAAAGTGGGTAATATCGCGAGCGCTTTGGGAGGATTCCCGCTGCCTTTTGCTCATGTTTAAACAACACATGTTTCTGCATCTTCAAACCCAGGCCTTGCGCTTTGTTCAAACTTTCAGTAAATTATTTTGAAATAAGTCCTGAAATAAGAAAAGGTTACGTGAAATAACTTCATGTATTCGACTCGGAGTGACAAGTAAGCCCACTTCAACTCAGTTCCGCTGGCCTAGGTCCAGTCAGGTAAGATTAGCTGCAGAGTAGATACTTAGCCAAGGTGCCATTAAACTTGTCACTACATGGAATACAAGAGCCTCTTTGAACTTTTGCACAAAACAATGACTGTCAAGTATTTCATAGATAAGATTGAGAATGACAGCCATACATCTCATTTATTTTGTAAAGATGCTGAGGTTTATAAATCTGAGTTTTTTACCTGACTGCTCTCCTTCCACTTAGTGTCGCTACTGACCACAGAGAGATGTCTTCAGTTATTCCAGAAGCATTCTACCAGATCTATTTAACATGAACGAAAACAGCACAATTAAGATCTCACTATGGCAGATGTGTGTGACACTGAAGAAGTCTCATCTTCTTTACATTTCTGTACTTGGTGAAAAACATTTCAGTGGATCAAATCTAAGATATACATAATGACAAGCTAGCAATTGTGTAGATATCTTTACAGTAAATATCTTTGACCGGAGTGGGAGTACAGACAGAAGAAAATGGCAAAAAGAAGAGGACCTGAGAGAGGGAGTGGTGTCTATGAGGTATACTTTCTTCATTTTTGTCTCTTGGATGTGTGAGGTTTGGGTTTTTAGCTTTTGTACCTGCTGCAAATTCTTCCATTAAAGGAGGGATGAAAACATGGATACTAACTTGAGTCAGTTTGTTTTATATGGAATCTGGAGCATTAATACAAGAAATTGGGCTTTTCGTGTCTTTTTAACGATAAAAGATGCAGGATTGTAATTAGTGAACAATATGTTTGATTAATCCAGTTTATTCCGCATCAGAAAGAAGTGGGCTGGTCTTAAATAGAAAACTGGAAACTGGATCCAGTCCTGCCTCGCTTGCTCCAGAGCAACTGGGAGGGGTGCGCGTCTCTCAAACCCTGACCGTGATGAGAGGGATTAGGCCGACAGGGCAAGCGAGCCGCTTCTACAGCTGCAGGGCCATTCGCTCTGGTTTCTCTTCATAACGTATAAGTCTTTCGCCTTTTACTAAAGACTTCCGTGGAGGGCAACGCCAATGAGTTGATCTTATTTTTGGCAGGCTTTTCCTCTGGTGTAAGCCTTACCTGCTTGTCCAAAGTAAAGGAGATCCAGCCAAATGTGGTGTTGGGACGTTTGCCCCTTCTACCCATTGCGATCAACGTTATGTTATTAGCTGTGCTAAACTGTTGTTCAATGGTCACTGTCTGCAGTGCAGCAACGAGACAGTGTTTTAAAGAGTTCTCTCTGCATTGTGTCGGTGGGCGGAGGTGCAAATTAGCCACTCTGTGCCAAAAGAGGGCACCGATGCAAGTGTGCACCACTCATACAAGGTAGAGTCTGGTGCCGAGAGCAGGAAGACATCGCTTCTCGGCCTTTTGGCTAAGATCAAGTGTAGTATCTGTTCTTATCAGTTTAATATCTGATATGTCCTCCATTTGAGGACTGCATATTAAATGGATTTTTAGAAACAGGAGTTTGATACGGGAGCTTGCTCCGTCGACTCCACGCATCGACCTGGCCTTGCAGTGCTGCTGGGAACGGTGCACTACTTCCCCCATCTTGTAAAATGGTAACTGGCTTCTGAAATGATCAGGGCATCTCAGAAAATTGAGTGCAAGGCACCAGAGCCCCTTAGCGGGCCAGTGTGATAGGGAGCGCTACGGCTCGCTAGCTACAGCACCCAATTCGTCCAGCTTTCTGATAGGGAGCGCCTGGCAGGAGTGTCATTACATCTCTAAATCTTTGTCTTGCAGGGATGCACAGTGGGGATAATCAGTCAGCACTCCCTCAAGGCCCAAAGTGGGTAATATCGCGAGCGCTTTGGGAGGATTCCCGCTGCCTTTTGCTCATGTTTAAACAACACATGTTTCTGCATCTTCAAACCCAGGCCTTGCGCTTTGTTCAAACTTTCAGTAAATTATTTTGAAATAAGTCCTGAAATAAGAAAAGGTTACGTGAAATAACTTCATGTATTCGACTCGGAGTGACAAGTAAGCCCACTTCAACTCAGTTCCGCTGGCCTAGGTCCAGTCAGGTAAGATTAGCTGCAGAGTAGATACTTAGCCAAGGTGCCATTAAACTTGTCACTACATGGAATACAAGAGCCTCATTGAACTTTTGCACAAAACAATGACTGTCAAGTATTTCATAGATAAGATTGAGAATGACAGCCATACATCTCATTTATTTTGTAAAGATGCTGAGGTTTATAAATCTGAGTTTTTTACCTGACTGCTCTCCTTCCACTTAGTGTCGCTACTGACCACAGAGAGATGTCTTCAGTTATTCCAGAAGCATTCTACCAGATCTATTTAACATGAACGAAAACAGCACAATTAAGATCTCACTATGGCAGATGTGTGTGACACTGAAGAAGTCTCATCTTCTTTACATTTCTGTACTTGGTGAAAAACATTTCAGTGGATCAAATCTAAGATATACATAATGACAAGCTAGCAATTGTGTAGATATCTTTACAGTAAATATCTTTGACCGGAGTGGGAGTACAGACAGAAGAAAATGGCAAAAAGAAGAGGACCTGAGAGAGGGAGTGGTGTCTATGAGGTATACTTTCTTCATTTTTGTCTCTTGGATGTGTGAGGTTTGGGTTTTTAGCTTTTGTACCTGCTGCAAATTCTTCCATTAAAGGAGGGATGAAAACATGGATACTAACTTGAGTCAGTTTGTTTTATATGGAATCTGGAGCATTAATACAAGAAATTGGGCTTTTCGTGTCTTTTTAACGATAAAAGATGCAGGATTGTAATTAGTGAACAATATGTTTGATTAATCCAGTTTATTCCGCATCAGAAAGAAGTGGGCTGGTCTTAAATAGAAAACTGGAAACTGGATCCAGTCCTGCCTCGCTTGCTCCAGAGCAACTGGGAGGGGTGCGCGTCTCTCAAACCCTGACCGTGATGAGAGGGATTAGGCCGACAGGGCAAGCGAGCCGCTTCTACAGCTGCAGGGCCATTCGCTCTGGTTTCTCTTCATAACGTATAAGTCTTTCGCCTTTTACTAAAGACTTCCGTGGAGGGCAACGCCAATGAGTTGATCTTATTTTTGGCAGGCTTTGCCTCTGGTGTAAGCCTTACCTGCTTGTCCAAAGTAAAGGAGATCCAGCCAAATGTGGTGTTGGGACGTTTGCCCCTTCTACCCATTGCGATCAACGTTATGTTATTAGCTGTGCTAAACTGTTGTTCAATGGTCACTGTCTGCAGTGCAGCAACGAGACAGTGTTTTAAAGAGTTCTCTCTGCATTGTGTCGGTGGGCGGAGGTGCAAATTAGCCACTCTGTGCCAAAAGAGGGCACCGATGCAAGTGTGCACCACTCATACAAGCTAGAGTCTGGTGCCGAGAGCAGGAAGACATCGCTTCTCGGCCTTTTGGCTAAGATCAAGTGTAGTATCTGTTCTTATCAGTTTAATATCTGATATGTCCTCCATTTGAGGACTGCATATTAAATGGATTTTTAGAAACAGGAGTTTGATACGGGAGCTTGCTCCGTCGACTCCACGCATCGACCTGGCCTTGCAGTGCTGCTGGGAACGGTGCACTACTTTCCCCCATCTTGTAAAATGGTAACTGGCTTCTGAAATGATCAGGGCATCTCAGAAAATTGAGTGCAAGGCACCAGAGCCCCTTAGCGGGCCAGTGTGATAGGGAGCGCTACGGCTCGCTAGCTACAGCGCCAAATCGTCCAGCTTTCTGATAGGGAGCGCCTGGCAGGAGTGCCATTACATCTCTAAATCTTTGTCTTGCAGGGATGCACAGTGGGGATAATCAGTCAGCACTCCCTCAAGGCCCAAAGTGGGTAATATCGCGAGCGCTTTGGGAGGATTCCCGCTGCCTTTTGCTCATGTTTAAACAACACATGTTTCTGCATCTTCAAACCCAGGCCTTGCGCTTTGTTCAAACTTTCAGTAAATTATTTTGAAATAAGTCCTGAAATAAGAAAAGGTTACGTGAAATAACTTCATGTATTCGACTCGGAGTGACAAGTAAGCCCACTTACACTCAGTTCCGCTGGCCTAGGTCCAGTCAGGTAAGATTAGCTGCAGAGTAGATACTTAGCCAAGGTGCCATTAAACTTGTCACTACATGGAATACAAGAGCCTCTTTGAACTTTTGCACAAAACAATGACTGTCAAGTATTTCATAGATAAGATTGAGAATGACAGCCATACATCTCATTTATTTTGTAAAGATGCTGAGGTTTATAAATCTGAGTTTTTTACCTGACTGCTCTCCTTCCACTTAGTGTCGCTACTGACCACAGAGAGATGTCTTCAGTTATTCCAGAAGCATTCTACCAGATCTATTTTACATGAACGAAAACAGCACAATTAAGATCTCACTATGGCAGATGTGTGTGACACTGAAGAAGTCTCATCTTCTTTACATTTCTGTACTTGGTGAAAAACATTTCAGTGGATCAAATCTAAGATATACATAATGACAAGCTAGCAATTGTGTAGATATCTTTACAGTAAATATCTTTGACCGGAGTGGGAGTACAGACAGAAGAAAATGGCAAAAAGAAGAGGACCTGAGAGAGGGAGTGGTGTCTATGAGGCATACTTTCTTCATTTTTGTCTCTTGGATGTGTGAGGTTTGGGTTTTTAGCTTTTGTACCTGCTGCAAATTCTTCCATTAAAGGAGGGATGAAAACATGGATACTAACTTGAGTCAGTTTGTTTTATATGGAATCTGGAGCATTAATACAAGAAATTGGGCTTTTCGTGTCTTTTTAACGATAAAAGATGCAGGATTGTAATTAGTGAACAATATGTTTGATTAATCCAGTTTATTCCGCATCAGAAAGAAGTGGGCTGGTCTTAAATAGAAAACTGGAAACTGGATCCAGTCCTGCCTCGCTTGCTCCAGAGCAACTGGGAGGGGTGCGCGTCTCTCAAACCCTGACCGTGATGAGAGGGATTAGGCCGACAGGGCAAGCGAGCCGCTTCTACAGCTGCAGGGCCATTCGCTCTGGTTTCTCTTCATAACGTATAAGTCTTTCGCCTTTTACTAAAGACTTCCGTGGAGGGCAACGCCAATGAGTTGATCTTATTTTTGGCAGGCTTTGCCTCTGGTGTAAGCCTTACCTGCTTGTCCAAAGTAAAGGAGATCCAGCCAAATGTGGTGTTGGGACGTTTGCCCCTTCTACCCATTGCGATCAACGTTATGTTATTAGCTGTGCTAAACTGTTGTTCAATGGTCACTGTCTGCAGTGCAGCAACGAGACAGTGTTTTAAAGAGTTCTCTCTGCATTGTGTCGGTGGGCGGAGGTGCAAATTAGCCACTCTGTGCCAAAAGAGGGCACCGATGCAAGTGTGCACCACTCATACAAGGTAGAGTCTGGTGCCGAGAGCAGGAAGACATCGCTTCTCGGCCTTTTGGCTAAGATCAAGTGTAGTATCTGTTCTTATCAGTTTAATATCTGATATGTCCTCCATTTGAGGACTGCATATTAAATGGATTTTTAGAAACAGGAGTTTGATACGGGAGCTTGCTCCGTCGACTCCACGCATCGACCTGGCCTTGCAGTGCTGCTGGGAACGGTGCACTACTTCCCCCATCTTGTAAAATGGTAACTGGCTTCTGAAATGATCAGGGCATCTCAGAAAATTGAGTGCAAGGCACCAGAGCCCCTTAGCGGGCCAGTGTGATAGGGAGCGCTACGGCTCGCTAGCTACAGCGCCAAATCGTCCAGCTTTCTGATAGGGAGCGCCTGGCAGGAGTGCCATTACATCTCTAAATCTTTGTCTTGCAGGGATGCACAGTGGGGATAATCAGTCAGCACTCCCTCAAGGCCCAAAGTGGGTAATATCGCGAGCGCTTTGGGAGGATTCCCGCTGCCTTTTGCTCATGTTTAAACAACACATGTTTCTGCATCTTCAAACCCAGGCCTTGCGCTTTGTTCAAACTTTCAGTAAATTATTTTGAAATAAGTCCTGAAATAAGAAAAGGTTACGTGAAATAACTTCATGTATTCGACTCGGAGTGACAAGTAAGCCCACTTCAACTCAGTTCCGCTGGCCTAGGTCCAGTCAGGTAAGATTAGCTGCAGAGTAGATACTTAGCCAAGGTGCCATTAAACTTGTCACTACATGGAATACAAGAGCCTCTTTGAACTTTTGCACAAAACAATGACTGTCAAGTATTTCATAGATAAGATTGAGAATGACAGCCATAAATCTCATTTATTTTGTAAAGATGCTGAGGTTTATAAATCTGAGTTTTTTACCTGACTGCTCTCCTTCCACTTAGTGTCGCTACTGACCACAGAGAGATGTCTTCAGTTATTCCAGAAGCATTCTACCAGATCTATTTAACATGAACGAAAACAGCACAATTAAGATCTCACTATGGCAGATGTGTGTGACACTGAAGAAGTCTCATCTTCTTTACATTTCTGTACTTGGTGAAAAACATTTCAGTGGATCAAATCTAAGATAT
This sequence comes from Telmatherina bonti, assembly GCF_933228915.1. Classification (NCBI taxonomy): domain Eukaryota; kingdom Metazoa; phylum Chordata; class Actinopteri; order Atheriniformes; family Telmatherinidae; genus Telmatherina; species Telmatherina bonti. The sequence goes on along the minus strand of NC_136627.1, from coordinate 9,749,083 downwards.
ACATAATGACAAGCTAGCAATTGTGTAGATATCTTTACAGTAAATATCTTTGACCGGAGTGGGAGTACAGACAGAAGAAAATGGCAAAAAGAAGAGGACCTGAGAGAGGGAGTGGTGTCTATGAGGCATACTTTCTTCATTTTTGTCTCTTGGATGTGTGAGGTTTGGGTTTTTAGCTTTTGTACCTGCTGCAAATTCTTCCATTAAAGGAGGGATGAAAACATGGATACTAACTTGAGTCAGTTTGTTTTATATGGAATCTGGAGCATTAATACAAGAAATTGGGCTTTTCGTGTCTTTTTAACGATAAAAGATGCAGGATTGTAATTAGTGAACAATATGTTTGATTAATCCAGTTTATTCCGCATCAGAAAGAAGTGGGCTGGTCTTAAATAGAAAACTGGAAACTGGATCCAGTCCTGCCTCGCTTGCTCCAGAGCAACTGGGAGGGGTGCGCGTCTCTCAAACCCTGACCGTGATGAGAGGGATTAGGCCGACAGGGCAAGCGAGCCGCTTCTACAGCTGCAGGGCCATTCGCTCTGGTTTCTCTTCATAACGTATAAGTCTTTCGCCTTTTACTAAAGACTACCGTGGAGGGCAACGCCAATGAGTTGATCTTATTTTTGGCAGGCTTTGCCTCTGGTGTAAGCCTTACCTGCTTGTCCAAAGTAAAGGAGATCCAGCCAAATGTGGTGTTGGGACGTTTGCCCCTTCTACCCATTGCGATCAACGTTATGTTATTAGCTGTGCTAAACTGTTGTTCAATGGTCACTGTCTGCAGTGCAGCAACGAGACAGTGTTTTAAAGAGTTCTCTCTGCATTGTGTCGGTGGGCGGAGGTGCAAATTAGCCACTCTGTGCCAAAAGAGGGCACCGATGCAAGTGTGCACCACTCATACAAGGTAGAGTCTGGTGCCGAGAGCAGGAAGACATCGCTTCTCGGCCTTTTGGCTAAGATCAAGTGTAGTATCTGTTCTTATCAGTTTAATATCTGATATGTCCTCCATTTGAGGACTGCATATTAAATGGATTTTTAGAAACAGGAGTTTGATACGGGAGCTTGCTCCGTCGACTCCACGCATCGACCTGGCCTTGCAGTGCTGCTGGGAACGGTGCACTACTTCCCCCATCTTGTAAAATGGTAACTGGCTTCTGAAATGATCAGGGCATCTCAGAAAATTGAGTGCAAGGCACCAGAGCCCCTTAGTGGGCCAGTGTGATAGGGAGCGCTACGGCTCGCTAGCTACAGCGCCAAATCGTCCAGCTTTCTGATAGGGAGCGCCTGGCAGGAGTGTCATTACATCTCTAAATCTTTGTCTTGCAGGGATGCACAGTGGGGATAATCAGTCAGCACTCCCTCAAGGCCCAAAGTGGGTAATATCGCGAGCGCTTTGGGAGGATTCCCGCTGCCTTTTGCTCATGTTTAAACAACACATGTTTCTGCATCTTCAAACCCAGGCCTTGCGCTTTGTTCAAACTTTCAGTAAATTATTTTGAAATAAGTCCTGAAATAAGAAAAGGTTACGTGAAATAACTTCATGTATTCGACTCGGAGTGACAAGTAAGCCCACTTACACTCAGTTCCGCTGGCCTAGGTCCAGTCAGGTAAGATTAGCTGCAGAGTAGATACTTAGCCATGGTGCCATTAAACTTGTCACTACATGGAATACAAGAGCCTCTTTGAACTTTTGCACAAAACAATGACTGTCAAGTATTTCATAGATAAGATTGAGAATGACAGCCATACATCTCATTTATTTTGTAAAGATGCTGAGGTTTATAAATCTGAGTTTTTTACCTGACTGCTCTCCTTCCACTTAGTGTCGCTACTGACCACAGAGAGATGTGTTCAGTTATTCCAGAAGCATTCTACCAGATCTATTTTACATGAACGAAAACAGCACAATTAAGATCTCACTATGGCAGATGTGTGTGACACTGAAGAAGTCTCATCTTCTTTACATTCCTGTACTTGGTGAAAAACATTTCAGTGGATCAAATCTAAGATATACATAATGACAAGCTAGCAATTGTGTAGATATCTTTACAGTAAATATCTTTGACCGGAGTGGGAGTACAGACAGAAGAAAATGGCAAAAAGAAGAGGACCTGAGAGAGGGAGTGGTGTCTATGAGGTATACTTTCTTCATTTTTGTCTCTTGGATGTGTGAGGTTTGGGTTTTTAGCTTTTGTACCTGCTGCAAATTCTTCCATTAAAGGAGGGATGAAAACATGGATACTAACTTGAGTCAGTTTGTTTTATATGGAATCTGGAGCATTAATACAAGAAATTGGGCTTTTCGTGTCTTTTTAACGATAAAAGATGCAGGATTGTAATTAGTGAACAATATGTTTGATTAATCCAGTTTATTCCGCATCAGAAAGAAGTGGGCTGGTCTTAAATCGAAAACTGGAAACTGGATCTAGTCCTGCCTCGCTTGCTCCAGAGCAACTGGGAGGGGTGCGCGTCTCTCAAACCCTGACCGTGATGAGAGGGATTAGGCCGACAGGGCAAGCGAGCCGCTTCTACAGCTGCAGGGCCATTCGCTCTGGTTTCTCTTCATAACGTATAAGTCTTTCGCCTTTTACTAAAGACTTCCGTGGAGGGCAACGCCAATGAGTTGATCTTATTTTTGGCAGGCTTTGCCTCTGGTGTAAGCCTTACCTGCTTGTCCAAAGTAAAGGAGATCCAGCCAAATGTGGTGTTGGGACGTTTGCCCCTTCTACCCATTGCGATCAACGTTATGTTATTAGCTGTGCTAAACTGTTGTTCAATGGTCACTGTCTGCAGTGCAGCAACGAGACAGTGTTTTAAAGAGTTCTCTCTGCATTGTGTCGGTGGGCGGAGGTGCAAATTAGCCACTCTGTGCCAAAAGAGGGCACCGATGCAAGTGTGCACCACTCATACAAGCTAGAGTCTGGTGCCGAGAGCAGGAAGACATCGCTTCTCGGCCTTTTGGCTAAGATCAAGTGTAGTATCTGTTCTTATCAGTTTAATATCTGATATGTCCTCCATTTGAGGACTGCATATTAAATGGATTTTTAGAAACAGGAGTTTGATACGGGAGCTTGCTCCGTCGACTCCACGCATCGACCTGGCCTTGCAGTGCTGCTGGGAACGGTGCACTACTTCCCCCATCTTGTAAAATGGTAACTGGCTTCTGAAATGATCAGGGCATCTCAGAAAATTGAGTGCAAGGCACCAGAGCCCCTTAGCGGGCCAGTGTGATAGGGAGCGCTACGGCTCGCTAGCTACAGCGCCAAATCGTCCAGCTTTCTGATAGGGAGCGCCTGGCAGGAGTGCCATTACATCTCTAAATCTTTGTCTTGCAGGGATGCACAGTGGGGATAATCAGTCAGCACTCCCTCAAGGCCCAAAGTGAGTAATATCGCGAGCGCTTTGGGAGGATTCCCGCTGCCTTTTGCTCATGTTTAAACAACACATGTTTCTGCATCTTCAAACCCAGGCCTTGCGCTTTGTTCAAACTTTCAGTAAATTATTTTGAAATAAGTCCTGAAATAAGAAAAGGTTACGTGAAATAACTTCATGTATTCGACTCGGAGTGACAAGTAAGCCCACTTCAACTCAGTTCCGCTGGCCTAGGTCCAGTCAGGTAAGATTAGCTGCAGAGTAGATACTTAGCCAAGGTGCCATTAAACTTGTCACTACATGGAATACAAGAGCCTCTTTGAACTTTTGCACAAAACAATGACTGTCAAGTATTTCATAGATAAGATTGAGAATGACAGCCATACATCTCATTTATTTTGTAAAGATGCTGAGGTTTATAAATCTGAGTTTTTTACCTGACTGCTCTCCTTCCACTTAGTGTCGCTACTGACCACAGAGAGATGTCTTCAGTTATTCCAGAAGCATTCTACCAGATCTATTTAACATGAACGAAAACAGCACAATTAAGATCTCACTATGGCAGATGTGTGTGACACTGAAGAAGTCTCATCTTCTTTACATTTCTGTACTTGGTGAAAAACATTTCAGTGGATCAAATCTAAGATATACATAATGACAAGCTAGCAATTGTGTAGATATCTTTACAGTAATTATCTTTGACCGGAGTGGGAGTACAGACAGAAGAAAATGGCAAAAAGAAGAGGACCTGAGAGAGGGAGTGGTGTCTATGAGGTATACTTTCTTCATTTTTGTCTCTTGGATGTGTGAGGTTTGGGTTTTTAGCTTTTGTACCTGCTGCAAATTCTTCCATTAAAGGAGGGATGAAAACATGGATACTAACTTGAGTCAGTTTGTTTTATATGGAATCTGGAGCATTAATACAAGAAATTGGGCTTTTCGTGTCTTTTTAACGATAAAAGATGCAGGATTGTAATTAGTGAACAATATGTTTGATTAATCCAGTTTATTCCGCATCAGAAAGAAGTGGGCTGGTCTTAAATAGAAAACTGGAAACTGGATCCAGTCCTGCCTCGCTTGCTCCAGAGCAACTGGGAGGGGTGCGCGTCTCTCAAACCCTGACCGTGATGAGAGGGATTAGGCCGACAGGGCAAGCGAGCCGCTTCTACAGCTGCAGGGCCATTCGCTCTGGTTTCTCTTCATAACGTATAAGTCTTTCGCCTTTTACTAAAGACTTCCGTGGAGGGCAACGCCAATGAGTTGATCTTATTTTTGGCAGGCTTTGCCTCTGGTGTAAGCCTTACCTGCTTGTCCAAAGTAAAGGAGATCCAGCCAAATGTGGTGTTGGGACGTTTGCCCCTTCTACCCATTGCGATCAACGTTATGTTATTAGCTGTGCTAAACTGTTGTTCAATGGTCACTGTCTGCAGTGCAGCAACGAGACAGTGTTTTAAAGAGTTCTCTCTGCATTGTGTCGGTGGGCGGAGGTGCAAATTAGCCACTCTGTGCCAAAAGAGGGCACCGATGCAAGTGTGCACCACTCATACAAGGTAGAGTCTGGTGCCGAGAGCAGGAAGACATCGCTTCTCGGCCTTTTGGCTAAGATCAAGTGTAGTATCTGTTCTTATCAGTTTAATATCTGATATGTCCTCCATTTGAGGACTGCATATTAAATGGATTTTTAGAAACAGGAGTTTGATACGGGAGCTTGCTCCGTCGACTCCACGCATCGACCTGGCCTTGCAGTGCTGCTGGGAACGGTGCACTACTTCCCCCATCTTGTAAAATGGTAACTGGCTTCTGAAATGATCAGGGCATCTCAGAAAATTGAGTGCAAGGCACCAGAGCCCCTTAGCGGGCCAGTGTGATAGGGAGCGCTACGGCTCGCTAGCTACAGCGCCAAATCGTCCAGCTTTCTGATAGGGAGCGCCTGGCAGGAGTGCCATTACATCTCTAAATCTTTGTCTTGCAGGGATGCACAGTGGGGATAATCAGTCAGCACTCCCTCAAGGCCCAAAGTGGGTAATATCGCGAGCGCTTTGGGAGGATTCCCGCTGCCTTTTGCTCATGTTTAAACAACACATGTTTCTGCATCTTCAAACCCAGGCCTTGCGCTTTGTTCAAACTTTCAGTAAATTATTTTGAAATAAGTCCTGAAATAAGAAAAGGTTACGTGAAATAACTTCATGTATTCGACTCGGAGTGACAAGTAAGCCCACTTCAACTCAGTTCCGCTGGCCTAGGTCCAGTCAGGTAAGATTAGCTGCAGAGTAGATACTTAGCCAAGGTGCCATTAAACTTGTCACTACATGGAATACAAGAGCCTCTTTGAACTTTTGCACAAAACAATGACTGTCAAGTATTTCATAGATAAGATTGAGAATGACAGCCATACATCTCATTTATTTTGTAAAGATGCTGAGGTTTATAAATCTGAGTTTTTTACCTGACTGCTCTCCTTCCACTTAGTGTCGCTACTGACCACAGAGAGATGTCTTCAGTTATTCCAGAAGCATTCTACCAGATCTATTTAACATGAACGAAAACAGCACAATTAAGATCTCACTATGGCAGATGTGTGTGACACTGAAGAAGTCTCATCTTCTTTACATTTCTGTACTTGGTGAAAAACATTTCAGTGGATCAAATCTAAGATATACATAATGACAAGCTAGCAATTGTGTAGATATCTTTACAGTAAATATCTTTGACCGGAGTGGGAGTACAGACAGAAGAAAATGGCAAAAAGAAGAGGACCTGAGAGAGGGAGTGGTGTCTATGAGGCATACTTTCTTCATTTTTGTCTCTTGGATGTGTGAGGTTTGGGTTTTTAGCTTTTGTACCTGCTGCAAATTCTTCCATTAAAGGAGGGATGAAAACATGGATACTAACTTGAGTCAGTTTGTTTTATATGGAATCTGGAGCATTAATACAAGAAATTGGGCTTTTCGTGTCTTTTTAACGATAAAAGATGCAGGATTGTAATTAGTGAACAATATGTTTGATTAATCCAGTTTATTCCGCATCAGAAAGAAGTGGGCTGGTCTTAAATAGAAAACTGGAAACTGGATCCAGTCCTGCCTCGCTTGCTCCAGAGCAACTGGGAGGGGTGCGCGTCTCTCAAACCCTGACCGTGATGAGAGGGATTAGGCCGACAGGGCAAGCGAGCCGCTTCTACAGCTGCAGGGCCATTCGCTCTGGTTTCTCTTCATAACGTATAAGTCTTTCGCCTTTTACTAAAGACTTCCGTGGAGGGCAACGCCAATGAGTTGATCTTATTTTTGGCAGGCTTTTCCTCTGGTGTAAGCCTTACCTGCTTGTCCAAAGTAAAGGAGATCCAGCCAAATGTGGTGTTGGGACGTTTGCCCCTTCTACCCATTGCGATCAACGTTATGTTATTAGCTGTGCTAAACTGTTGTTCAATGGTCACTGTCTGCAGTGCAGCAACGAGACAGTGTTTTAAAGAGTTCTCTCTGCATTGTGTCGGTGGGCGGAGGTGCAAATTAGCCACTCTGTGCCAAAAGAGGGCACCGATGCAAGTGTGCACCACTCATACAAGGTAGAGTCTGGTGCCGAGAGCAGGAAGACATCGCTTCTCGGCCTTTTGGCTAAGATCAAGTGTAGTATCTGTTCTTATCAGTTTAATATCTGATATGTCCTCCATTTGAGGACTGCATATTAAATGGATTTTTAGAAACAGGAGTTTGATACGGGAGCTTGCTCCGTCGACTCCACGCATCGACCTGGCCTTGCAGTGCTGCTGGGAACGGTGCACTACTTCCCCCATCTTGTAAAATGGTAACTGGCTTCTGAAATGATCAGGGCATCTCAGAAAATTGAGTGCAAGGCACCAGAGCCCCTTAGCGGGCCAGTGTGATAGGGAGCGCTACGGCTCGCTAGCTACAGCGCCAAATCGTCCAGCTTTCTGATAGGGAGCGCCTGGCAGGAGTGCCATTACATCTCTAAATCTTTGTCTTGCAGGGATGCACAGTGGGGATAATCAGTCAGCACTCCCTCAAGGCCCAAAGTGGGTAATATCGCGAGCGCTTTGGGAGGATTCCCGCTGCCTTTTGCTCATGTTTAAACAACACATGTTTCTGCATCTTCAAACCCAGGCCTTGCGCTTTGTTCAAACTTTCAGTAAATTATTTTGAAATAAGTCCTGAAATAAGAAAAGGTTACGTGAAATAACTTCATGTATTCGACTCGGAGTGACAAGTAAGCCCACTTCAACTCAGTTCCGCTGGCCTAGGTCCAGTCAGGTAAGATTAGCTGCAGAGTAGATACTTAGCCAAGGTGCCATTAAACTTGTCACTACATGGAATACAAGAGCCTCTTTGAACTTTTGCACAAAACAATGACTGTCAAGTATTTCATAGATAAGATTGAGAATGACAGCCATACATCTCATTTATTTTGTAAAGATGCTGAGGTTTATAAATCTGAGTTTTTTACCTGACTGCTCTCCTTCCACTTAGTGTCGCTACTGACCACAGAGAGATGTCTTCAGTTATTCCAGAAGCATTCTACCAGATCTATTTAACATGAACGAAAACAGCACAATTAAGATCTCACTATGGCAGATGTGTGTGACACTGAAGAAGTCTCATCTTCTTTACATTTCTGTACTTGGTGAAAAACATTTCAGTGGATCAAATCTAAGATATACATAATGACAAGCTAGCAATTGTGTAGATATCTTTACAGTAAATATCTTTGACCGGAGTGGGAGTACAGACAGAAGAAAATGGCAAAAAGAAGAGGACCTGAGAGAGGGAGTGGTGTCTATGAGGTATACTTTCTTCATTTTTGTCTCTTGGATGTGTGAGGTTTGGGTTTTTAGCTTTTGTACCTGCTGCAAATTCTTCCATTAAAGGAGGGATGAAAACATGGATACTAACTTGAGTCAGTTTGTTTTATATGGAATCTGGAGCATTAATACAAGAAATTGGGCTTTTCGTGTCTTTTTAACGATAAAAGATGCAGGATTGTAATTAGTGAACAATATGTTTGATTAATCCAGTTTATTCCGCATCAGAAAGAAGTGGGCTGGTCTTAAATAGAAAACTGGAAACTGGATCCAGTCCTGCCTCGCTTGCTCCAGAGCAACTGGGAGGGGTGCGCGTCTCTCAAACCCTGACCGTGATGAGAGGGATTAGGCCGACAGGGCAAGCGAGCCGCTTCTACAGCTGCAGGGCCATTCGCTCTGGTTTCTCTTCATAACGTATAAGTCTTTCGCCTTTTACTAAAGACTTCCGTGGAGGGCAACGCCAATGAGTTGATCTTATTTTTGGCAGGCTTTTCCTCTGGTGTAAGCCTTACCTGCTTGTCCAAAGTAAAGGAGATCCAGCCAAATGTGGTGTTGGGACGTTTGCCCCTTCTACCCATTGCGATCAACGTTATGTTATTAGCTGTGCTAAACTGTTGTTCAATGGTCACTGTCTGCAGTGCAGCAACGAGACAGTGTTTTAAAGAGTTCTCTCTGCATTGTGTCGGTGGGCGGAGGTGCAAATTAGCCACTCTGTGCCAAAAGAGGGCACCGATGCAAGTGTGCACCACTCATACAAGGTAGAGTCTGGTGCCGAGAGCAGGAAGACATCGCTTCTCGGCCTTTTGGCTAAGATCAAGTGTAGTATCTGTTCTTATCAGTTTAATATCTGATATGTCCTCCATTTGAGGACTGCATATTAAATGGATTTTTAGAAACAGGAGTTTGATACGGGAGCTTGCTCCGTCGACTCCACGCATCGACCTGGCCTTGCAGTGCTGCTGGGAACGGTGCACTACTTCCCCCATCTTGTAAAATGGTAACTGGCTTCTGAAATGATCAGGGCATCTCAGAAAATTGAGTGCAAGGCACCAGAGCCCCTTAGCGGGCCAGTGTGATAGGGAGCGCTACGGCTCGCTAGCTACAGCGCCAAATCGTCCAGCTTTCTGATAGGGAGCGCCTGGCAGGAGTGCCATTACATCTCTAAATCTTTGTCTTGCAGGGATGCACAGTGGGGATAATCAGTCAGCACTCCCTCAAGGCCCAAAGTGGGTAATATCGCGAGCGCTTTGGGAGGATTCCCGCTGCCTTTTGCTCATGTTTAAACAACACATGTTTCTGCATCTTCAAACCCAGGCCTTGCGCTTTGTTCAAACTTTCAGTAAATTATTTTGAAATAAGTCCTGAAATAAGAAAAGGTTACGTGAAATAACTTCATGTATTCGACTCGGAGTGACAAGTAAGCCCACTTCAACTCAGTTCCGCTGGCCTAGGTCCAGTCAGGTAAGATTAGCTGCAGAGTAGATACTTAGCCAAGGTGCCATTAAACTTGTCACTACATGGAATACAAGAGCCTCTTTGAACTTTTGCACAAAACAATGACTGTCAAGTATTTCATAGATAAGATTGAGAATGACAGCCATACATCTCATTTATTTTGTAAAGATGCTGAGGTTTATAAATCTGAGTTTTTTACCTGACTGCTCTCCTTCCACTTAGTGTCGCTACTGACCACAGAGAGATGTCTTCAGTTATTCCAGAAGCATTCTACCAGATCTATTTAACATGAACGAAAACAGCACAATTAAGATCTCACTATGGCAGATGTGTGTGACACTGAAGAAGTCTCATCTTCTTTACATTTCTGTACTTGGTGAAAAACATTTCAGTGGATCAAATCTAAGATATACATAATGACAAGCTAGCAATTGTGTAGATATCTTTACAGTAAATATCTTTGACCGGAGTGGGAGTACAGACAGAAGAAAATGGCAAAAAGAAGAGGACCTGAGAGAGGGAGTGGTGTCTATGAGGTATACTTTCTTCATTTTTGTCTCTTGGATGTGTGAGGTTTGGGTTTTTAGCTTTTGTACCTGCTGCAAATTCTTCCATTAAAGGAGGGATGAGAACATGGATACTAACTTGAGTCAGTTTGTTTTATATGGAATCTGGAGCATTAATACAAGAAATTGGGCTTTTCGTGTCTTTTTAACGATAAAAGATGCAGGATTGTAATTAGTGAACAATATGTTTGATTAATCCAGTTTATTCCGCATCAGAAAGAAGTGGGCTGGTCTTAAATAGAAAACTGGAAACTGGATCCAGTCCTGCCTCGCTTGCTCCAGAGCAACTGGGAGGGGTGCGCGTCTCTCAAACCCTGACCGTGATGAGAGGGATTAGGCCGACAGGGCAAGCGAGCCGCTTCTACAGCTGCAGGGCCATTCGCTCTGGTTTCTCTTCATAACGTATAAGTCTTTCGCCTTTTACTAAAGACTTCCGTGGAGGGCAACGCCAATGAGTTGATCTTATTTTTGGCAGGCTTTTCCTCTGGTGTAAGCCTTACCTGCTTGTCCAAAGTAAAGGAGATCCAGCCAAATGTGGTGTTGGGACGTTTGCCCCTTCTACCCATTGCGATCAACGTTATGTTATTAGCTGTGCTAAACTGTTGTTCAATGGTCACTGTCTGCAGTGCAGCAACGAGACAGTGTTTTAAAGAGTTCTCTCTGCATTGTGTCGGTGGGCGGAGGTGCAAATTAGCCACTCTGTGCCAAAAGAGGGCACCGATGCAAGTGTGCACCACTCATACAAGGTAGAGTCTGGTGCCGAGAGCAGGAAGACATCGCTTCTCGGCCTTTTGGCTAAGATCAAGTGTAGTATCTGTTCTTATCAGTTTAATATCTGATATGTCCTCCATTTGAGGACTGCATATTAAATGGATTTTTAGAAACAGGAGTTTGATACGGGAGCTTGCTCCGTCGACTCCACGCATCGACCTGGCCTTGCAGTGCTGCTGGGAACGGTGCACTACTTCCCCCATCTTGTAAAATGGTAACTGGCTTCTGAAATGATCAGGGCATCTCAGAAAATTGAAAATTGAGTGCAAGGCACCAGAGCCCCAGTGTGATAGGGAGCGCTACGGCTCGCTAGCTACAGCGCCAAATCGTCCAGCTTTCTGATAGGGAGCGCCTGGCAGGAGTGCCATTACATCTCTAAATCTTTGTCTTGCAGGGATGCACAGTGGGGATAATCAGTCTGCACTCCCTCAAGGCCCAAAGTGGGTAATATCGCGAGCGCTTTGGGAGGATTCCCGCTGCCTTTTGCTCATGTTTAAACAACACATGTTTCTGCATCTTCAAACCCAGGCCTTGCGCTTTGTTCAAACTTTCAGTAAATTATTTTGAAATAAGTCCTGAAATAAGAAAAGGTTACGTGAAATAACTTCATGTATTCGACTCGGAGTGACAAGTAAGCCCACTTACACTCAGTTCCGCTGGCCTAGGTCCAGTCAGGTAAGATTAGCTGCAGAGTAGATACTTAGCCATGGTGCCATTAAACTTGTCACTACATGGAATACAAGAGCCTCTTTGAACTTTTGCACAAAACAATGACTGTCAAGTATTTCATAGATAAGATTGAGAATGACAGCCATACATCTCATTTATTTTGTAAAGATGCTGAGGTTTATAAATCTGAGTTTTTTACCTGACTGCTCTCCTTCCACTTAGTGTCGCTACTGACCACAGAGAGATGTGTTCAGTTATTCCAGAAGCATTCTACCAGATCTATTTTACATGAACGAAAACAGCACAATTAAGATCTCACTATGGCAGATGTGTGTGACACTGAAGAAGTCTCATCTTCTTTACATTCCTGTACTTGGTGAAAAACATTTCAGTGGATCAAATCTAAGATATACATAATGACAAGCTAGCAATTGTGTAGATATCTTTACAGTAAATATCTTTGACCGGAGTGGGAGTACAGACAGAAGAAAATGGCAAAAAGAAGAGGACCTGAGAGAGGGAGTGGTGTCTATGAGGTATACTTTCTTCATTTTTGTCTCTTGGATGTGTGAGGTTTGGGTTTTTAGCTTTTGTACCTCCTGCAAATTCTTCCATTAAAGGAGGGATGAAAACATGGATACTAACTTGAGTCAGTTTGTTTTATATGGAATCTGGAGCATTAATACAAGAAATTGGGCTTTTCGTGTCTTTTTAACGATAAAAGATGCAGGATTGTAATTAGTGAACAATATGTTTGATTAATCCAGTTTATTCCGCATCAGAAAGAAGTGGGCTGGTCTTAAATAGAAAACTGGAAACTGGATCCAGTCCTGCCTCGCTTGCTCCAGAGCAACTGGGAGGGGTGCGCGTCTCTCAAACCCTGACCGTGATGAGAGGGATTAGGCCGACAGGGCAAGCGAGCCGCTTCTACAGCTGCAGGGCCATTCGCTCTGGTTTCTCTTCATAACGTATAAGTCTTTCGCCTTTTACTAAAGACTTCCGTGGAGGGCAACGCCAATGAGTTGATCTTATTTTTGGCAGGCTTTGCCTCTGGTGTAAGCCTTACCTGCTTGTCCAAAGTAAAGGAGATCCAGCCAAATGTGGTGTTGGGACGTTTGCCCCTTCTACCCATTGCGATCAACGTTATGTTATTAGCTGTGCTAAACTGTTGTTCAATGGTCACTGTCTGCAGTGCAGCAACGAGACAGTGTTTTAAAGAGTTCTCTCTGCATTGTGTTGGTGGGCGGAGGTGCAAATTAGCCACTCTGTGCCAAAAGAGGGCACCGATGCAAGTGTGCACCACTCATACAAGGTAGAGTCTGGTGCCGAGAGCAGGAAGACATCGCTTCTCGGCCTTTTGGCTAAGATCAAGTGTAGTATCTGTTCTTATCAGTTTAATATCTGATATGTCCTCCATTTGAGGACTGCATATTAAATGGATTTTTAGAAACAGGAGTTTGATACGGGAGCTTGCTCCGTCGACTCCACGCATTGACCTGGCCTTGCAGTGCTGCTGGGAACGGTGCACTACTTCCCCCATCTTGTAAAATGGTAACTGGCTTCTGAAATGATCAGGGCATCTCAGAAAATTGAGTGCAAGGCACCAGAGCCCCTTAGCGGGCCAGTGTGATAGGGAGCGCTACGGCTCGCTAGCTACAGCGCCAAATCGTCCAGCTTTCTGATAGGGAGCGCCTGGCAGGAGTGCCATTACATCTCTAAATCTTTGTCTTGCAGGGATGCACAGTGGGGATAATCAGTCAGCACTCCCTCAAGGCCCAAAGTGGGTAATATCGCGAGCGCTTTGGGAGGATTCCCGCTGCCTTTTGCTCATGTTTAAACAACACATGTTTCTGCATCTTCAAACCCAGGCCTTGCGCTTTGTTCAAACTTTCAGTAAATTATTTTGAAATAAGTCCTGAAATAAGAAAAGGTTACGTGAAATAACTTCATGTATTCGACTCGGAGTGACAAGTAAGCCCACTTCAACTCAGTTCCGCTGGCCTAGGTCCAGTCAGGTAAGATTAGCTGCAGAGTAGATACTTAGCCAAGGTGCCATTAAACTTGTCACTACATGGAATACAAGAGCCTCTTTGAACTTTTGCACAAAACAATGACTGTCAAGTATTTCATAGATAAGATTGAGAATGACAGCCATAAATCTCATTTATTTTGTAAAGATGCTGAGGTTTATAAATCTGAGTTTTTTACCTGACTGCTCTCCTTCCACTTAGTGTCGCTACTGACCACAGAGAGATGTCTTCAGTTATTCCAGAAGCATTCTACCAGATCTATTTAACATGAACGAAAACAGCACAATTAAGATCTCACTATGGCAGATGTGTGTGACACTGAAGAAGTCTCATCTTCTTTACATTTCTGTACTTGGTGAAAAACATTTCAGTGGATCAAATCTAAGATATACATAATGACAAGCTAGCAATTGTGTAGATATCTTTACAGTAAATATCTTTGACCGGAGTGGGAGTACAGACAGAAGAAAATGGCAAAAAGAAGAGGACCTGAGAGAGGGAGTGGTGTCTATGAGGTATACTTTCTTCATTTTTGTCTCTTGGATGTGTGAGGTTTGGGTTTTTAGCTTTTGTACCTGCTGCAAATTCTTCCATTAAAGGAGGGATGAAAACATGGATACTAACTTGAGTCAGTTTGTTTTATATGGAATCTGGAGCATTAATACAAGAAATTGGGCTTTTCGTGTCTTTTTAACGATAAAAGATGCAGGATTGTAATTAGTGAACAATATGTTTGATTAATCCAGTTTATTCCGCATCAGAAAGAAGTGGGCTGGTCTTAAATCGAAAACTGGAAACTGGATCTAGTCCTGCCTCGCTTGCTCCAGAGCAACTGGGAGGGGTGCGCGTCTCTCAAACCCTGACCGTGATGAGAGGGATTAGGCCGACAGGGCAAGCGAGCCGCTTCTACAGCTGCAGGGCCATTCGCTCTGGTTTCTCTTCATAACGTATAAGTCTTTCGCCTTTTACTAAAGACTTCCGTGGAGGGCAACGCCAATGAGTTGATCTTATTTTTGGCAGGCTTTGCCTCTGGTGTAAGCCTTACCTGCTTGTCCAAAGTAAAGGAGATCCAGCCAAATGTGGTGTTGGGACGTTTGCCCCTTCTACCCATTGCGATCAACGTTATGTTATTAGCTGTGCTAAACTGTTGTTCAATGGTCACTGTCTGCAGTGCAGCAACGAGACAGTGTTTTAAAGAGTTCTCTCTGCATTGTGTCGGTGGGCGGAGGTGCAAATTAGCCACTCTGTGCCAAAAGAGGGCACCGATGCAAGTGTGCACCACTCATACAAGCTAGAGTCTGGTGCCGAGAGCAGGAAGACATCGCTTCTCGGCCTTTTGGCTAAGATCAAGTGTAGTATCTGTTCTTATCAGTTTAATATCTGATATGTCCTCCATTTGAGGACTGCATATTAAATGGATTTTTAGAAACAGGAGTTTGATACGGGAGCTTGCTCCGTCGACTCCACGCATCGACCTGGCCTTGCAGTGCTGCTGGGAACGGTGCACTACTTCCCCCATCTTGTAAAATGGTAACTGGCTTCTGAAATGATCAGGGCATCTCAGAAAATTGAGTGCAAGGCACCAGAGCCCCTTAGCGGGCCAGTGTGATAGGGAGCGCTACGGCTCG
Organism: Telmatherina bonti; assembly: GCF_933228915.1. Lineage (NCBI taxonomy): Eukaryota > Metazoa > Chordata > Actinopteri > Atheriniformes > Telmatherinidae > Telmatherina > Telmatherina bonti. The sequence goes on along the minus strand of NC_136627.1, from coordinate 9,733,785 downwards.
CTAGCTACAGCGCCAAATCGTCCAGCTTTCTGATAGGGAGCGCCTGGCAGGAGTGCCATTACATCTCTAAATCTTTGTCTTGCAGGGATGCACAGTGGGGATAATCAGTCAGCACTCCCTCAAGGCCCAAAGTGGGTAATATCGCGAGCGCTTTGGGAGGATTCCCGCTGCCTTTTGCTCATGTTTAAACAACACATGTTTCTGCATCTTCAAACCCAGGCCTTGCGCTTTGTTCAAACTTTCAGTAAATTATTTTGAAATAAGTCCTGAAATAAGAAAAGGTTACGTGAAATAACTTCATGTATTCGACTCGGAGTGACAAGTAAGCCCACTTCAACTCAGTTCCGCTGGCCTAGGTCCAGTCAGGTAAGATTAGCTGCAGAGTAGATACTTAGCCAAGGTGCCATTAAACTTGTCACTACATGGAATACAAGAGCCTCTTTGAACTTTTGCACAAAACAATGACTGTCAAGTATTTCATAGATAAGATTGAGAATGACAGCCATACATCTCATTTATTTTGTAAAGATGCTGAGGTTTATAAATCTGAGTTTTTTACCTGACTGCTCTCCTTCCACTTAGTGTCGCTACTGACCACAGAGAGATGTCTTCAGTTATTCCAGAAGCATTCTACCAGATCTATTTAACATGAACGAAAACAGCACAATTAAGATCTCACTATGGCAGATGTGTGTGACACTGAAGAAGTCTCATCTTCTTTACATTTCTGTACTTGGTGAAAAACATTTCAGTGGATCAAATCTAAGATATACATAATGACAAGCTAGCAATTGTGTAGATATCTTTACAGTAAATATCTTTGACCGGAGTGGGAGTACAGACAGAAGAAAATGGCAAAAAGAAGAGGACCTGAGAGAGGGAGTGGTGTCTATGAGGCATACTTTCTTCATTTTTGTCTCTTGGATGTGTGAGGTTTGGGTTTTTAGCTTTTGTACCTGCTGCAAATTCTTCCATTAAAGGAGGGATGAAAACATGGATACTAACTTGAGTCAGTTTGTTTTATATGGAATCTGGAGCATTAATACAAGAAATTGGGCTTTTCGTGTCTTTTTAACGATAAAAGATGCAGGATTGTAATTAGTGAACAATATGTTTGATTAATCCAGTTTATTCCGCATCAGAAAGAAGTGGGCTGGTCTTAAATAGAAAACTGGAAACTGGATCCAGTCCTGCCTCGCTTGCTCCAGAGCAACTGGGAGGGGTGCGCGTCTCTCAAACCCTGACCGTGATGAGAGGGATTAGGCCGACAGGGCAAGCGAGCCGCTTCTACAGCTGCAGGGCCATTCGCTCTGGTTTCTCTTCATAACGTATAAGTCTTTCGCCTTTTACTAAAGACTTCCGTGGAGGGCAACGCCAATGAGTTGATCTTATTTTTGGCAGGCTTTGCCTCTGGTGTAAGCCTTACCTGCTTGTCCAAAGTAAAGGAGATCCAGCCAAATGTGGTGTTGGGACGTTTGCCCCTTCTACCCATTGCGATCAACGTTATGTTATTAGCTGTGCTAAACTGTTGTTCAATGGTCACTGTCTGCAGTGCAGCAACGAGACAGTGTTTTAAAGAGTTCTCTCTGCATTGTGTCGGTGGGCGGAGGTGCAAATTAGCCACTCTGTGCCAAAAGAGGGCACCGATGCAAGTGTGCACCACTCATACAAGGTAGAGTCTGGTGCCGAGAGCAGGAAGACATCGCTTCTCGGCCTTTTGGCTAAGATCAAGTGTAGTATCTGTTCTTATCAGTTTAATATCTGATATGTCCTCCATTTGAGGACTGCATATTAAATGGATTTTTAGAAACAGGAGTTTGATACGGGAGCTTGCTCCGTCGACTCCACGCATCGACCTGGCCTTGCAGTGCTGCTGGGAACGGTGCACTACTTCCCCCATCTTGTAAAATGGTAACTGGCTTCTGAAATGATCAGGGCATCTCAGAAAATTGAGTGCAAGGCACCAGAGCCCCTTAGCGGGCCAGTGTGATAGGGAGCGCTACGGCTCGCTAGCTACAGCGCCAAATCGTCCAGCTTTCTGATAGGGAGCGCCTGGCAGGAGTGCCATTACATCTCTAAATCTTTGTCTTGCAGGGATGCACAGTGGGGATAATCAGTCAGCACTCCCTCAAGGCCCAAAGTGGGTAATATCGCGAGCGCTTTGGGAGGATTCCCGCTGCCTTTTGCTCATGTTTAAACAACACATGTTTCTGCATCTTCAAACCCAGGCCTTGCGCTTTGTTCAAACTTTCAGTAAATTATTTTGAAATAAGTCCTGAAATAAGAAAAGGTTACGTGAAATAACTTCATGTATTCGACTCGGAGTGACAAGTAAGCCCACTTCAACTCAGTTCCGCTGGCCTAGGTCCAGTCAGGTAAGATTAGCTGCAGAGTAGATACTTAGCCAAGGTGCCATTAAACTTGTCACTACATGGAATACAAGAGCCTCTTTGAACTTTTGCACAAAACAATGACTGTCAAGTATTTCATAGATAAGATTGAGAATGACAGCCATACATCTCATTTATTTTGTAAAGATGCTGAGGTTTATAAATCTGAGTTTTTTACCTGACTGCTCTCCTTCCACTTAGTGTCGCTACTGACCACAGAGAGATGTCTTCAGTTATTCCAGAAGCATTCTACCAGATCTATTTAACATGAACGAAAACAGCACAATTAAGATCTCACTATGGCAGATGTGTGTGACACTGAAGAAGTCTCATCTTCTTTACATTTCTGTACTTGGTGAAAAACATTTCAGTGGATCAAATCTAAGATATACATAATGACAAGCTAGCAATTGTGTAGATATCTTTACAGTAAATATCTTTGACCGGAGTGGGAGTACAGACAGAAGAAAATGGCAAAAAGAAGAGGACCTGAGAGAGGGAGTGGTGTCTATGAGGTATACTTTCTTCATTTTTGTCTCTTGGATGTGTGAGGTTTGGGTTTTTAGCTTTTGTACCTGCTGCAAATTCTTCCATTAAAGGAGGGATGAAAACATGGATACTAACTTGAGTCAGTTTGTTTTATATGGAATCTGGAGCATTAATACAAGAAATTGGGCTTTTCGTGTCTTTTTAACGATAAAAGATGCAGGATTGTAATTAGTGAACAATATGTTTGATTAATCCAGTTTATTCCGCATCAGAAAGAAGTGGGCTGGTCTTAAATAGAAAACTGGAAACTGGATCCAGTCCTGCCTCGCTTGCTCCAGAGCAACTGGGAGGGGTGCGCGTCTCTCAAACCCTGACCGTGATGAGAGGGATTAGGCCGACAGGGCAAGCGAGCCGCTTCTACAGCTGCAGGGCCATTCGCTCTGGTTTCTCTTCATAACGTATAAGTCTTTCGCCTTTTACTAAAGACTTCCGTGGAGGGCAACGCCAATGAGTTGATCTTATTTTTGGCAGGCTTTTCCTCTGGTGTAAGCCTTACCTGCTTGTCCAAAGTAAAGGAGATCCAGCCAAATGTGGTGTTGGGACGTTTGCCCCTTCTACCCATTGCGATCAACGTTATGTTATTAGCTGTGCTAAACTGTTGTTCAATGGTCACTGTCTGCAGTGCAGCAACGAGACAGTGTTTTAAAGAGTTCTCTCTGCATTGTGTCGGTGGGCGGAGGTGCAAATTAGCCACTCTGTGCCAAAAGAGGGCACCGATGCAAGTGTGCACCACTCATACAAGGTAGAGTCTGGTGCCGAGAGCAGGAAGACATCGCTTCTCGGCCTTTTGGCTAAGATCAAGTGTAGTATCTGTTCTTATCAGTTTAATATCTGATATGTCCTCCATTTGAGGACTGCATATTAAATGGATTTTTAGAAACAGGAGTTTGATACGGGAGCTTGCTCCGTCGACTCCACGCATCGACCTGGCCTTGCAGTGCTGCTGGGAACGGTGCACTACTTCCCCCATCTTGTAAAATGGTAACTGGCTTCTGAAATGATCAGGGCATCTCAGAAAATTGAAAATTGAGTGCAAGGCACCAGAGCCCCAGTGTGATAGGGAGCGCTACGGCTCGCTAGCTACAGCGCCAAATCGTCCAGCTTTCTGATAGGGAGCGCCTGGCAGGAGTGCCATTACATCTCTAAATCTTTGTCTTGCAGGGATGCACAGTGGGGATAATCAGTCTGCACTCCCTCAAGGCCCAAAGTGGGTAATATCGCGAGCGCTTTGGGAGGATTCCCGCTGCCTTTTGCTCATGTTTAAACAACACATGTTTCTGCATCTTCAAACCCAGGCCTTGCGCTTTGTTCAAACTTTCAGTAAATTATTTTGAAATAAGTCCTGAAATAAGAAAAGGTTACGTGAAATAACTTCATGTATTCGACTCGGAGTGACAAGTAAGCCCACTTACACTCAGTTCCGCTGGCCTAGGTCCAGTCAGGTAAGATTAGCTGCAGAGTAGATACTTAGCCATGGTGCCATTAAACTTGTCACTACATGGAATACAAGAGCCTCTTTGAACTTTTGCACAAAACAATGACTGTCAAGTATTTCATAGATAAGATTGAGAATGACAGCCATACATCTCATTTATTTTGTAAAGATGCTGAGGTTTATAAATCTGAGTTTTTTACCTGACTGCTCTCCTTCCACTTAGTGTCGCTACTGACCACAGAGAGATGTGTTCAGTTATTCCAGAAGCATTCTACCAGATCTATTTTACATGAACGAAAACAGCACAATTAAGATCTCACTATGGCAGATGTGTGTGACACTGAAGAAGTCTCATCTTCTTTACATTCCTGTACTTGGTGAAAAACATTTCAGTGGATCAAATCTAAGATATACATAATGACAAGCTAGCAATTGTGTAGATATCTTTACAGTAAATATCTTTGACCGGAGTGGGAGTACAGACAGAAGAAAATGGCAAAAAGAAGAGGACCTGAGAGAGGGAGTGGTGTCTATGAGGTATACTTTCTTCATTTTTGTCTCTTGGATGTGTGAGGTTTGGGTTTTTAGCTTTTGTACCTCCTGCAAATTCTTCCATTAAAGGAGGGATGAAAACATGGATACTAACTTGAGTCAGTTTGTTTTATATGGAATCTGGAGCATTAATACAAGAAATTGGGCTTTTCGTGTCTTTTTAACGATAAAAGATGCAGGATTGTAATTAGTGAACAATATGTTTGATTAATCCAGTTTATTCCGCATCAGAAAGAAGTGGGCTGGTCTTAAATAGAAAACTGGAAACTGGATCCAGTCCTGCCTCGCTTGCTCCAGAGCAACTGGGAGGGGTGCGCGTCTCTCAAACCCTGACCGTGATGAGAGGGATTAGGCCGACAGGGCAAGCGAGCCGCTTCTACAGCTGCAGGGCCATTCGCTCTGGTTTCTCTTCATAACGTATAAGTCTTTCGCCTTTTACTAAAGACTTCCGTGGAGGGCAACGCCAATGAGTTGATCTTATTTTTGGCAGGCTTTGCCTCTGGTGTAAGCCTTACCTGCTTGTCCAAAGTAAAGGAGATCCAGCCAAATGTGGTGTTGGGACGTTTGCCCCTTCTACCCATTGCGATCAACGTTATGTTATTAGCTGTGCTAAACTGTTGTTCAATGGTCACTGTCTGCAGTGCAGCAACGAGACAGTGTTTTAAAGAGTTCTCTCTGCATTGTGTTGGTGGGCGGAGGTGCAAATTAGCCACTCTGTGCCAAAAGAGGGCACCGATGCAAGTGTGCACCACTCATACAAGGTAGAGTCTGGTGCCGAGAGCAGGAAGACATCGCTTCTCGGCCTTTTGGCTAAGATCAAGTGTAGTATCTGTTCTTATCAGTTTAATATCTGATATGTCCTCCATTTGAGGACTGCATATTAAATGGATTTTTAGAAACAGGAGTTTGATACGGGAGCTTGCTCCGTCGACTCCACGCATTGACCTGGCCTTGCAGTGCTGCTGGGAACGGTGCACTACTTCCCCCATCTTGTAAAATGGTAACTGGCTTCTGAAATGATCAGGGCATCTCAGAAAATTGAGTGCAAGGCACCAGAGCCCCTTAGCGGGCCAGTGTGATAGGGAGCGCTACGGCTCGCTAGCTACAGCGCCAAATCGTCCAGCTTTCTGATAGGGAGCGCCTGGCAGGAGTGCCATTACATCTCTAAATCTTTGTCTTGCAGGGATGCACAGTGGGGATAATCAGTCAGCACTCCCTCAAGGCCCAAAGTGGGTAATATCGCGAGCGCTTTGGGAGGATTCCCGCTGCCTTTTGCTCATGTTTAAACAACACATGTTTCTGCATCTTCAAACCCAGGCCTTGCGCTTTGTTCAAACTTTCAGTAAATTATTTTGAAATAAGTCCTGAAATAAGAAAAGGTTACGTGAAATAACTTCATGTATTCGACTCGGAGTGACAAGTAAGCCCACTTCAACTCAGTTCCGCTGGCCTAGGTCCAGTCAGGTAAGATTAGCTGCAGAGTAGATACTTAGCCAAGGTGCCATTAAACTTGTCACTACATGGAATACAAGAGCCTCTTTGAACTTTTGCACAAAACAATGACTGTCAAGTATTTCATAGATAAGATTGAGAATGACAGCCATAAATCTCATTTATTTTGTAAAGATGCTGAGGTTTATAAATCTGAGTTTTTTACCTGACTGCTCTCCTTCCACTTAGTGTCGCTACTGACCACAGAGAGATGTCTTCAGTTATTCCAGAAGCATTCTACCAGATCTATTTAACATGAACGAAAACAGCACAATTAAGATCTCACTATGGCAGATGTGTGTGACACTGAAGAAGTCTCATCTTCTTTACATTTCTGTACTTGGTGAAAAACATTTCAGTGGATCAAATCTAAGATATACATAATGACAAGCTAGCAATTGTGTAGATATCTTTACAGTAAATATCTTTGACCGGAGTGGGAGTACAGACAGAAGAAAATGGCAAAAAGAAGAGGACCTGAGAGAGGGAGTGGTGTCTATGAGGTATACTTTCTTCATTTTTGTCTCTTGGATGTGTGAGGTTTGGGTTTTTAGCTTTTGTACCTGCTGCAAATTCTTCCATTAAAGGAGGGATGAAAACATGGATACTAACTTGAGTCAGTTTGTTTTATATGGAATCTGGAGCATTAATACAAGAAATTGGGCTTTTCGTGTCTTTTTAACGATAAAAGATGCAGGATTGTAATTAGTGAACAATATGTTTGATTAATCCAGTTTATTCCGCATCAGAAAGAAGTGGGCTGGTCTTAAATCGAAAACTGGAAACTGGATCCAGTCCTGCCTCGCTTGCTCCAGAGCAACTGGGAGGGGTGCGCGTCTCTCAAACCCTGACCGTGATGAGAGGGATTAGGCCGACAGGGCAAGCGAGCCGCTTCTACAGCTGCAGGGCCATTCGCTCTGGTTTCTCTTCATAACGTATAAGTCTTTCGCCTTTTACTAAAGACTTCCGTGGAGGGCAACGCCAATGAGTTGATCTTATTTTTGGCAGGCTTTGCCTCTGGTGTAAGCCTTACCTGCTTGTCCAAAGTAAAGGAGATCCAGCCAAATGTGGTGTTGGGACGTTTGCCCCTTCTACCCATTGCGATCAACGTTATGTTATTAGCTGTGCTAAACTGTTGTTCAATGGTCACTGTCTGCAGTGCAGCAACGAGACAGTGTTTTAAAGAGTTCTCTCTGCATTGTGTCGGTGGGCGGAGGTGCAAATTAGCCACTCTGTGCCAAAAGAGGGCACCGATGCAAGTGTGCACCACTCATACAAGCTAGAGTCTGGTGCCGAGAGCAGGAAGACATCGCTTCTCGGCCTTTTGGCTAAGATCAAGTGTAGTATCTGTTCTTATCAGTTTAATATCTGATATGTCCTCCATTTGAGGACTGCATATTAAATGGATTTTTAGAAACAGGAGTTTGATACGGGAGCTTGCTCCGTCGACTCCACGCATCGACCTGGCCTTGCAGTGCTGCTGGGAACGGTGCACTACTTTCCCCCATCTTGTAAAATGGTAACTGGCTTCTGAAATGATCAGGGCATCTCAGAAAATTGAGTGCAAGGCACCAGAGCCCCTTAGCGGGCCAGTGTGATAGGGAGCGCTACGGCTCGCTAGCTACAGCGCCAAATCGTCCAGCTTTCTGATAGGGAGCGCCTGGCAGGAGTGCCATTACATCTCTAAATCTTTGTCTTGCAGGGATGCACAGTGGGGATAATCAGTCAGCACTCCCTCAAGGCCCAAAGTGGGTAATATCGCGAGCGCTTTGGGAGGATTCCCGCTGCCTTTTGCTCATGTTTAAACAACACATGTTTCTGCATCTTCAAACCCAGGCCTTGCGCTTTGTTCAAACTTTCAGTAAATTATTTTGAAATAAGTCCTGAAATAAGAAAAGGTTACGTGAAATAACTTCATGTATTCGACTCGGAGTGACAAGTAAGCCCACTTACACTCAGTTCCGCTGGCCTAGGTCCAGTCAGGTAAGATTAGCTGCAGAGTAGATACTTAGCCAAGGTGCCATTAAACTTGTCACTACATGGAATACAAGAGCCTCTTTGAACTTTTGCACAAAACAATGACTGTCAAGTATTTCATAGATAAGATTGAGAATGACAGCCATACATCTCATTTATTTTGTAAAGATGCTGAGGTTTATAAATCTGAGTTTTTTACCTGACTGCTCTCCTTCCACTTAGTGTCGCTACTGACCACAGAGAGATGTCTTCAGTTATTCCAGAAGCATTCTACCAGATCTATTTTACATGAACGAAAACAGCACAATTAAGATCTCACTATGGCAGATGTGTGTGACACTGAAGAAGTCTCATCTTCTTTACATTTCTGTACTTGGTGAAAAACATTTCAGTGGATCAAATCTAAGATATACATAATGACAAGCTAGCAATTGTGTAGATATCTTTACAGTAAATATCTTTGACCGGAGTGGGAGTACAGACAGAAGAAAATGGCAAAAAGAAGAGGACCTGAGAGAGGGAGTGGTGTCTATGAGGCATACTTTCTTCATTTTTGTCTCTTGGATGTGTGAGGTTTGGGTTTTTAGCTTTTGTACCTGCTGCAAATTCTTCCATTAAAGGAGGGATGAAAACATGGATACTAACTTGAGTCAGTTTGTTTTATATGGAATCTGGAGCATTAATACAAGAAATTGGGCTTTTCGTGTCTTTTTAACGATAAAAGATGCAGGATTGTAATTAGTGAACAATATGTTTGATTAATCCAGTTTATTCCGCATCAGAAAGAAGTGGGCTGGTCTTAAATAGAAAACTGGAAACTGGATCCAGTCCTGCCTCGCTTGCTCCAGAGCAACTGGGAGGGGTGCGCGTCTCTCAAACCCTGACCGTGATGAGAGGGATTAGGCCGACAGGGCAAGCGAGCCGCTTCTACAGCTGCAGGGCCATTCGCTCTGGTTTCTCTTCATAACGTATAAGTCTTTCGCCTTTTACTAAAGACTTCCGTGGAGGGCAACGCCAATGAGTTGATCTTATTTTTGGCAGGCTTTGCCTCTGGTGTAAGCCTTACCTGCTTGTCCAAAGTAAAGGAGATCCAGCCAAATGTGGTGTTGGGACGTTTGCCCCTTCTACCCATTGCGATCAACGTTATGTTATTAGCTGTGCTAAACTGTTGTTCAATGGTCACTGTCTGCAGTGCAGCAACGAGACAGTGTTTTAAAGAGTTCTCTCTGCATTGTGTCGGTGGGCGGAGGTGCAAATTAGCCACTCTGTGCCAAAAGAGGGCACCGATGCAAGTGTGCACCACTCATACAAGGTAGAGTCTGGTGCCGAGAGCAGGAAGACATCGCTTCTCGGCCTTTTGGCTAAGATCAAGTGTAGTATCTGTTCTTATCAGTTTAATATCTGATATGTCCTCCATTTGAGGACTGCATATTAAATGGATTTTTAGAAACAGGAGTTTGATACGGGAGCTTGCTCCGTCGACTCCACGCATCGACCTGGCCTTGCAGTGCTGCTGGGAACGGTGCACTACTTCCCCCATCTTGTAAAATGGTAACTGGCTTCTGAAATGATCAGGGCATCTCAGAAAATTGAGTGCAAGGCACCAGAGCCCCTTAGCGGGCCAGTGTGATAGGGAGCGCTACGGCTCGCTAGCTACAGCGCCAAATCGTCCAGCTTTCTGATAGGGAGCGCCTGGCAGGAGTGCCATTACATCTCTAAATCTTTGTCTTGCAGGGATGCACAGTGGGGATAATCAGTCAGCACTCCCTCAAGGCCCAAAGTGGGTAATATCGCGAGCGCTTTGGGAGGATTCCCGCTGCCTTTTGCTCATGTTTAAACAACACATGTTTCTGCATCTTCAAACCCAGGCCTTGCGCTTTGTTCAAACTTTCAGTAAATTATTTTGAAATAAGTCCTGAAATAAGAAAAGGTTACGTGAAATAACTTCATGTATTCGACTCGGAGTGACAAGTAAGCCCACTTACACTCAGTTCCGCTGGCCTAGGTCCAGTCAGGTAAGATTAGCTGCAGAGTAGATACTTAGCCAAGGTGCCATTAAACTTGTCACTACATGGAATACAAGAGCCTCTTTGAACTTTTGCACAAAACAATGACTGTCAAGTATTTCATAGATAAGATTGAGAATGACAGCCATACATCTCATTTATTTTGTAAAGATGCTGAGGTTTATAAATCTGAGTTTTTTACCTGACTGCTCTCCTTCCACTTAGTGTCGCTACTGACCACAGAGAGATGTGTTCAGTTATTCCAGAAGCATTCTACCAGATCTATTTAACATGAACGAAAACAGCACAATTAAGATCTCACTATGGCAGATGTGTGTGACACTGAAGAAGTCTCATCTTCTTTACATTTCTGTACTTGGTGAAAAACATTTCAGTGGATCAAATCTAAGATATACATAATGACAAGCTAGCAATTGTGTAGATATCTTTACAGTAAATATCTTTGACCGGAGTGGGAGTACAGACAGAAGAAAATGGCAAAAAGAAGAGGACCTGAGAGAGGGAGTGGTGTCTATGAGGTATACTTTCTTCATTTTTGTCTCTTGGATGTGTGAGGTTTGGGTTTTTAGCTTTTGTACCTGCTGCAAATTCTTCCATTAAAGGAGGGATGAAAACATGGATACTAACTTGAGTCAGTTTGTTTTATATGGAATCTGGAGCATTAATACAAGAAATTGGGCTTTTCGTGTCTTTTTAACGATAAAAGATGCAGGATTGTAATTAGTGAACAATATGTTTGATTAATCCAGTTTATTCCGCATCAGAAAGAAGTGGGCTGGTCTTAAATCGAAAACTGGAAACTGGATCCAGTCCTGCCTCGCTTGCTCCAGAGCAACTGGGAGGGGTGCGCGTCTCTCAAACCCTGACCGTGATGAGAGGGATTAGGCCGACAGGGCAAGCGAGCCGCTTCTACAGCTGCAGGGCCATTCGCTCTGGTTTCTCTTCATAACGTATAAGTCTTTCGCCTTTTACTAAAGACTTCCGTGGAGGGCAACGCCAATGAGTTGATCTTATTTTTGGCAGGCTTTGCCTCTGGTGTAAGCCTTACCTGCTTGTCCAAAGTAAAGGAGATCCAGCCAAATGTGGTGTTGGGACGTTTGCCCCTTCTACCCATTGCGATCAACGTTATGTTATTAGCTGTGCTAAACTGTTGTTCAATGGTCACTGTCTGCAGTGCAGCAACGAGACAGTGTTTTAAAGAGTTCTCTCTGCATTGTGTCGGTGGGCGGAGGTGCAAATTAGCCACTCTGTGCCAAAAGAGGGCACCGATGCAAGTGTGCACCACTCATACAAGGTAGAGTCTGGTGCCGAGAGCAGGAAGACATCGCTTCTCGGCCTTTTGGCTAAGATCAAGTGTAGTATCTGTTCTTATCAGTTTAATATCTGATATGTCCTCCATTTGAGGACTGCATATTAAATGGATTTTTAGAAACAGGAGTTTGATACGGGAGCTTGCTCCGTCGACTCCACGCATCGACCTGGCCTTGCAGTGCTGCTGGGAACGGTGCACTACTTCCCCCATCTTGTAAAATGGTAACTGGCTTCTGAAATGATCAGGGCATCTCAGAAAATTGAGTGCAAGGCACCAGAGCCCCTTAGCGGGCCAGTGTGATAGGGAGCGCTACGGCTCGCTAGCTACAGCGCCAAATCGTCCAGCTTTCTGATAGGGAGCGCCTGGCAGGAGTGCCATTACATCTCTAAATCTTTGTCTTGCAGGGATGCACAGTGGGGATAATCAGTCAGCACTCCCTCAAGGCCCAAAGTGGGTAATATCGCGAGCGCTTTGGGAGGATTCCCGCTGCCTTTTGCTCATGTTTAAACAACACATGTTTCTGCATCTTCAAACCCAGGCCTTGCGCTTTGTTCAAACTTTCAGTAAATTATTTTGAAATAAGTCCTGAAATAAGAAAAGGTTACGTGAAATAACTTCATGTATTCGACTCGGAGTGACAAGTAAGCCCACTTCAACTCAGTTCCGCTGGCCTAGGTCCAGTCAGGTAAGATTAGCTGCAGAGTAGATACTTAGCCAAGGTGCCATTAAACTTGTCACTACATGGAATACAAGAGCCTCTTTGAACTTTTGCACAAAACAATGACTGTCAAGTATTTCATAGATAAGATTGAGAATGACAGCCATACATCTCATTTATTTTGTAAAGATGCTGAGGTTTATAAATCTGAGTTTTTTACCTGACTGCTCTCCTTCCACTTAGTGTCGCTACTGACCACAGAGAGATGTCTTCAGTTATTCCAGAAGCATTCTACCAGATCTATTTAACATGAACGAAAACAGCACAATTAAGATCTCACTATGGCAGATGTGTGTGACACTGAAGAAGTCTCATCTTCTTTACATTTCTGTACTTGGTGAAAAACATTTCAGTGGATCAAATCTAAGATATACATAATGACAAGCTAGCAATTGTGTAGATATCTTTACAGTAAATATCTTTGACCGGAGTGGGAGTACAGACAGAAGAAAATGGCAAAAAGAAGAGGACCTGAGAGAGGGAGTGGTGTCTATGAGGCATACTTTCTTCATTTTTGTCTCTTGGATGTGTGAGGTTTGGGTTTTTAGCTTTTGTACCTGCTGCAAATTCTTCCATTAAAGGAGGGATGAAAACATGGATACTAACTTGAGTCAGTTTGTTTTATATGGAATCTGGAGCATTAATACAAGAAATTGGGCTTTTCGTGTCTTTTTAACGATAAAAGATGCAGGATTGTAATTAGTGAACAATATGTTTGATTAATCCAGTTTATTCCGCATCAGAAAGAAGTGGGCTGGTCTTAAATAGAAAACTGGAAACTGGATCCAGTCCTGCCTCGCTTGCTCCAGAGCAACTGGGAGGGGTGCGCGTCTCTCAAACCCTGACCGTGATGAGAGGGATTAGGCCGACAGGGCAAGCGAGCCGCTTCTACAGCTGCAGGGCCATTCGCTCTGGTTTCTCTTCATAACGTATAAGTCTTTCGCCTTTTACTAAAGACTACCGTGGAGGGCAACGCCAATGAGTTGATCTTATTTTTGGCAGGCTTTGCCTCTGGTGTAAGCCTTACCTGCTTGTCCAAAGTAAAGGAGATCCAGCCAAATGTGGTGTTGGGACGTTTGCCCCTTCTACCCATTGCGATCAACGTTATGTTATTAGCTGTGCTAAACTGTTGTTCAATGGTCACTGTCTGCAGTGCAGCAACGAGACAGTGTTTTAAAGAGTTCTCTCTGCATTGTGTCGGTGGGCGGAGGTGCAAATTAGCCACTCTGTGCCAAAAGAGGGCACCGATGCAAGTGTGCACCACTCATACAAGGTAGAGTCTGGTGCCGAGAGCAGGAAGACATCGCTTCTCGGCCTTTTGGCTAAGATCAAGTGTAGTATCTGTTCTTATCAGTTTAATATCTGATATGTCCTCCATTTGAGGACTGCATATTAAATGGATTTTTAGAAACAGGAGTTTGATACGGGAGCTTGCTCCGTCGACTCCACGCATCGACCTGGCCTTGCAGTGCTGCTGGGAACGGTGCACTACTTCCCCCATCTTGTAAAATGGTAACTGGCTTCTGAAATGATCAGGGCATCTCAGAAAATTGAGTGCAAGGCACCAGAGCCCCTTAGTGGGCCAGTGTGATAGGGAGCGCTACGGCTCGCTAGCTACAGCGCCAAATCGTCCAGCTTTCTGATAGGGAGCGCCTGGCAGGAGTGTCATTACATCTCTAAATCTTTGTCTTGCAGGGATGCACAGTGGGGATAATCAGTCAGCACTCCCTCAAGGCCCAAAGTGGGTAATATCGCGAGCGCTTTGGGAGGATTCCCGCTGCCTTTTGCTCATGTTTAAACAACACATGTTTCTGCATCTTCAAACCCAGGCCTTGCGCTTTGTTCAAACTTTCAGTAAATTATTTTGAAATAAGTCCTGAAATAAGAAAAGGTTACGTGAAATAACTTCATGTATTCGACTCGGAGTGACAAGTAAGCCCACTTACACTCAGTTCTGCTGGCCTAGGTCCAGTCAGGTAAGATTAGCTGCAGAGTAGATACTTAGCCATGGTGCCATTAAACTTGTCACTACATGGAATACAAGAGCCTCTTTGAACTTTTGCACAAAACAATGACTGTCAAGTATTTCATAGATAAGATTGAGAATGACAGCCATACATCTCATTTATTTTGTAAAGATGCTGAGGTTTATAAATCTGAGTTTTTTACCTGACTGCTCTCCTTCCACTTAGTGTCGCTACTGACCACAGAGAGATGTGTTCAGTTATTCCAGAAGCATTCTACCAGATCTATTTTACATGAACGAAAACAGCACAATTAAGATCTCACTATGGCAGATGTGTGTGACACTGAAGAAGTCTCATCTTCTTTACATTCCTGTACTTGGTGAAAAACATTTCAGTGGATCAAATCTAAGATATACATAATGACAAGCTAGCAATTGTGTAGATATCTTTACAGTAAATATCTTTGACCGGAGTGGGAGTACAGACAGAAGAAAATGGCAAAAAGAAGAGGACCTGAGAGAGGGAGTGGTGTCTATGAGGTATACTTTCTTCATTTTTGTCTCTTGGATGTGTGAGGTTTGGGTTTTTAGCTTTTGTACCTCCTGCAAATTCTTCCATTAAAGGAGGGATGAAAACATGGATACTAACTTGAGTCAGTTTGTTTTATATGGAATCTGGAGCATTAATACAAGAAATTGGGCTTTTCGTGTCTTTTTAACGATAAAAGATGCAGGATTGTAATTAGTGAACAATATGTTTGATTAATCCAGTTTATTCCGCATCAGAAAGAAGTGGGCTGGTCTTAAATAGAAAACTGGAAACTGGATCCAGTCCTGCCTCGCTTGCTCCAGAGCAACTGGGAGGGGTGCGCGTCTCTCAAACCCTGACCGTGATGAGAGGGATTAGGCCGACAGGGCAAGCGAGCCGCTTCTACAGCTGCAGGGCCATTCGCTCTGGTTTCTCTTCATAACGTATAAGTCTTTCGCCTTTTACTAAAGACTTCCGTGGAGGGCAACGCCAATGAGTTGATCTTATTTTTGGCAGGCTTTGCCTCTGGTGTAAGCCTTACCTGCTTGTCCAAAGTAAAGGAGATCCAGCCAAATGTGGTGTTGGGACGTTTGCCCCTTCTACCCATTGCGATCAACGTTATGTTATTAGCTGTGCTAAACTGTTGTTCAATGGTCACTGTCTGCAGTGCAGCAACGAGACAGTGTTTTAAAGAGTTCTCTCTGCATTGTGTTGGTGGGCGGAGGTGCAAATTAGCCACTCTGTGCCAAAAGAGGGCACCAATGCAAGTGTGCACCACTCATACAAGGTAGAGTCTGGTGCCGAGAGCAGGAAGACATCGCTTCTCGGCCTTTTGGCTAAGATCAAGTGTAGTATCTGTTCTTATCAGTTTAATATCTGATATGTCCTCCATTTGAGGACTGCATATTAAATGGATTTTTAGAAACAGGAGTTTGATACGGGAGCTTGCTCCGTCGACTCCACGCATTGACCTGGCCTTGCAGTGCTGCTGGGAACGGTGCACTACTTCCCCCATCTTGTAAAATGGTAACTGGCTTCTGAAATGATCAGGGCATCTCAGAAAATTGAGTGCAAGGCACCAGAGCCCCTTAGCGGGCCAGTGTGATAGGGAGCGCTACGGCTCGCTAGCTACAGCGCCAAATCGTCCAGCTTTCTGATAGGGAGCGCCTGGCAGGAGTGCCATTACATCTCTAAATCTTTGTCTTGCAGGGATGCACAGTGGGGATAATCAGTCAGCACTCCCTCAAGGCCCAAAGTGGGTAATATCGCGAGCGCTTTGGGAGGATTCCCGCTGCCTTTTGCTCATGTTTAAACAACACATGTTTCTGCATCTTCAAACCCAGGCCTTGCGCTTTGTTCAAACTTTCAGTAAATTATTTTGAAATAAGTCCTGAAATAAGAAAAGGTTACGTGAAATAACTTCATGTATTCGACTCGGAGTGACAAGTAAGCCCACTTCAACTCAGTTCCGCTGGCCTAGGTCCAGTCAGGTAAGATTAGCTGCAGAGTAGATACTTAGCCAAGGTGCCATTAAACTTGTCACTACATGGAATACAAGAGCCTCTTTGAACTTTTGCACAAAACAATGACTGTCAAGTATTTCATAGATAAGATTGAGAATGACAGCCATAAATCTCATTTATTTTGTAAAGATGCTGAGGTTTATAAATCTGAGTTTTTTACCTGACTGCTCTCCTTCCACTTAGTGTCGCTACTGACCACAGAGAGATGTCTTCAGTTATTCCAGAAGCATTCTACCAGATCTATTTAACATGAACGAAAACAGCACAATTAAGATCTCACTATGGCAGATGTGTGTGACACTGAAGAAGTCTCATCTTCTTTACATTTCTGTACTTGGTGAAAAACATTTCAGTGGATCAAATCTAAGATATACATAATGACAAGCTAGCAATTGTGTAGATATCTTTACAGTAAATATCTTTGACCGGAGTGGGAGTACAGACAGAAGAAAATGGCAAAAAGAAGAGGACCTGAGAGAGGGAGTGGTGTCTATGAGGTATACTTTCTTCATTTTTGTCTCTTGGATGTGTGAGGTTTGGGTTTTTAGCTTTTGTACCTGCTGCAAATTCTTCCATTAAAGGAGGGATGAAAACATGGATACTAACTTGAGTCAGTTTGTTTTATATGGAATCTGGAGCATTAATACAAGAAATTGGGCTTTTCGTGTCTTTTTAACGATAAAAGATGCAGGATTGTAATTAGTGAACAATATGTTTGATTAATCCAGTTTATTCCGCATCAGAAAGAAGTGGGCTGGTCTTAAATCGAAAACTGGAAACTGGATCTAGTCCTGCCTCGCTTGCTCCAGAGCAACTGGGAGGGGTGCGCGTCTCTCAAACCCTGACCGTGATGAGAGGGATTAGGCCGACAGGGCAAGCGAGCCGCTTCTACAGCTGCAGGGCCATTCGCTCTGGTTTCTCTTCATAACGTATAAGTCTTTCGCCTTTTACTAAAGACTTCCGTGGAGGGCAACGCCAATGAGTTGATCTTATTTTTGGCAGGCTTTGCCTCTGGTGTAAGCCTTACCTGCTTGTCCAAAGTAAAGGAGATCCAGCCAAATGTGGTGTTGGGACGTTTGCCCCTTCTACCCATTGCGATCAACGTTATGTTATTAGCTGTGCTAAACTGTTGTTCAATGGTCACTGTCTGCAGTGCAGCAACGAGACAGTGTTTTAAAGAGTTCTCTCTGCATTGTGTCGGTGGGCGGAGGTGCAAATTAGCCACTCTGTGCCAAAAGAGGGCACCGATGCAAGTGTGCACCACTCATACAAGGTAGAGTCTGGTGCCGAGAGCAGGAAGACATCGCTTCTCGGCCTTTTGGCTAAGATCAAGTGTAGTATCTGTTCTTATCAGTTTAATATCTGATATGTCCTCCATTTGAGGACTGCATATTAAATGGATTTTTAGAAACAGGAGTTTGATACGGGAGCTTGCTCCGTCAACTCCACGCATCGACCTGGCCTTGCAGTGCTGCTGGGAACGGTGCACTACTTCCCCCATCTTGTAAAATGGTAACTGGCTTCTGAAATGATCAGGGCATCTCAGAAAATTGAGTGCAAGGCACCAGAGCCCCTTAGCGGGCCAGTGTGATAGGGAGCGCTACGGCTCGCTAGCTACAGCGCCAAATCGTCCAGCTTTCTGATAGGGAGCGCCTGGCAGGAGTGCCATTACATCTCTAAATCTTTGTCTTGCAGGGATGCACAGTGGGGATAATCAGTCAGCACTCCCTCAAGGCCCAAAGTGGGTAATATCGCGAGCGCTTTGGGAGGATTCCCGCTGCCTTTTGCTCATGTTTAAACAACACATGTTTCTGCATCTTCAAACCCAGGCCTTGCGCTTTGTTCAAACTTTCAGTAAATTATTTTGAAATAAGTCCTGAAATAAGAAAAGGTTACGTGAAATAACTTCATGTATTCGACTCGGAGTGACAAGTAAGCCCACTTCAACTCAGTTCCGCTGGCCTAGGTCCAGTCAGGTAAGATTAGCTGCAGAGTAGATACTTAGCCAAGGTGCCATTAAACTTGTCACTACATGGAATACAAGAGCCTCTTTGAACTTTTGCACAAAACAATGACTGTCAAGTATTTCATAGATAAGATTGAGAATGACAGCCATACATCTCATTTATTTTGTAAAGATGCTGAGGTTTATAAATCTGAGTTTTTTACCTGACTGCTCTCCTTCCACTTAGTGTCGCTACTGACCACAGAGAGATGTCTTCAGTTATTCCAGAAGCATTCTACCAGATCTATTTAACATGAACGAAAACAGCACAATTAAGATCTCACTATGGCAGATGTGTGTGACACTGAAGAAGTCTCATCTTCTTTACATTTCTGTACTTGGTGAAAAACATTTCAGTGGATCAAATCTAAGATATACATAATGACAAGCTAGCAATTGTGTAGATATCTTTACAGTAAATATCTTTGACCGGAGTGGGAGTACAGACAGAAGAAAATGGCAAAAAGAAGAGGACCTGAGAGAGGGAGTGGTGTCTATGAGGCATACTTTCTTCATTTTTGTCTCTTGGATGTGTGAGGTTTGGGTTTTTAGCTTTTGTACCTGCTGCAAATTCTTCCATTAAAGGAGGGATGAAAACATGGATACTAACTTGAGTCAGTTTGTTTTATATGGAATCTGGAGCATTAATACAAGAAATTGGGCTTTTCGTGTCTTTTTAACGATAAAAGATGCAGGATTGTAATTAGTGAACAATATGTTTGATTAATCCAGTTTATTCCGCATCAGAAAGAAGTGGGCTGGTCTTAAATAGAAAACTGGAAACTGGATCCAGTCCTGCCTCGCTTGCTCCAGAGCAACTGGGAGGGGTGCGCGTCTCTCAAACCCTGACCGTGATGAGAGGGATTAGGCCGACAGGGCAAGCGAGCCGCTTCTACAGCTGCAGGGCCATTCGCTCTGGTTTCTCTTCATAACGTATAAGTCTTTCGCCTTTTACTAAAGACTTCCGTGGAGGGCAACGCCAATGAGTTGATCTTATTTTTGGCAGGCTTTGCCTCTGGTGTAAGCCTTACCTGCTTGTCCAAAGTAAAGGAGATCCAGCCAAATGTGGTGTTGGGACGTTTGCCCCTTCTACCCATTGCGATCAACGTTATGTTATTAGCTGTGCTAAACTGTTGTTCAATGGTCACTGTCTGCAGTGCAGCAACGAGACAGTGTTTTAAAGAGTTCTCTCTGCATTGTGTCGGTGGGCGGAGGTGCAAATTAGCCACTCTGTGCCAAAAGAGGGCACCGATGCAAGTGTGCACCACTCATACAAGGTAGAGTCTGGTGCCGAGAGCAGGAAGACATCGCTTCTCGGCCTTTTGGCTAAGATCAAGTGTAGTATCTGTTCTTATCAGTTTAATATCTGATATGTCCTCCATTTGAGGACTGCATATTAAATGGATTTTTAGAAACAGGAGTTTGATACGGGAGCTTGCTCCGTCGACTCCACGCATCGACCTGGCCTTGCAGTGCTGCTGGGAACGGTGCACTACTTCCCCCATCTTGTAAAATGGTAACTGGCTTCTGAAATGATCAGGGCATCTCAGAAAATTGAGTGCAAGGCACCAGAGCCCCTTAGCGGGCCAGTGTGATAGGGAGCGCTACGGCTCGCTAGCTACAGCGCCAAATCGTCCAGCTTTCTGATAGGGAGCGCCTGGCAGGAGTGCCATTACATCTCTAAATCTTTGTCTTGCAGGGATGCACAGTGGGGATAATCAGTCAGCACTCCCTCAAGGCCCAAAGTGGGTAATATCGCGAGCGCTTTGGGAGGATTCCCGCTGCCTTTTGCTCATGTTTAAACAACACATGTTTCTGCATCTTCAAACCCAGGCCTTGCGCTTTGTTCAAACTTTCAGTAAATTATTTTGAAATAAGTCCTGAAATAAGAAAAGGTTACGTGAAATAACTTCATGTATTCGACTCGGAGTGACAAGTAAGCCCACTTCAACTCAGTTCCGCTGGCCTAGGTCCAGTCAGGTAAGATTAGCTGCAGAGTAGATACTTAGCCAAGGTGCCATTAAACTTGTCACTACATGGAATACAAGAGCCTCTTTGAACTTTTGCACAAAACAATGACTGTCAAGTATTTCATAGATGAGATTGAGAATGACAGCCATACATCTCATTTATTTTGTAAAGATGCTGAGGTTTATAAATCTGAGTTTTTTACCTGACTGCTCTCCTTCCACTTAGTGTCGCTACTGACCACAGAGAGATGTCTTCAGTTATTCCAGAAGCATTCTACCAGATCTATTTTACATGAACGAAAACAGCACAATTAAGATCTCACTATGGCAGATGTGTGTGACACTGAAGAAGTCTCATCTTCTTTACATTTCTGTACTTGGTGAAAAACATTTCAGTGGATCAAATCTAAGATATACATAATGACAAGCTAGCAATTGTGTAGATATCTTTACAGTAAATATCTTTGACCGGAGTGGGAGTACAGACAGAAGAAAATGGCAAAAAGAAGAGGACCTGAGAGAGGGAGTGGTGTCTATGAGGTATACTTTCTTCATTTTTGTCTCTTGGATGTGTGAGGTTTGGGTTTTTAGCTTTTGTACCTGCTGCAAATTCTTCCATTAAAGGAGGGATGAAAACATGGATACTAACTTGAGTCAGTTTGTTTTATATGGAATCTGGAGCATTAATACAAGAAATTGGGCTTTTCGTGTCTTTTTAACGATAAAAGATGCAGGATTGTAATTAGTGAACAATATGTTTGATTAATCCAGTTTATTCCGCATCAGAAAGAAGTGGGCTGGTCTTAAATAGAAAACTGGAAACTGGATCCAGTCCTGCCTCGCTTGCTCCAGAGCAACTGGGAGGGGTGCGCGTCTCTCAAACCCTGACCGTGATGAGAGGGATTAGGCCGACAGGGCAAGCGAGCCGCTTCTACAGCTGCAGGGCCATTCGCTCTGGTTTCTCTTCATAACGTATAAGTCTTTCGCCTTTTACTAAAGACTTCCGTGGAGGGCAACGCCAATGAGTTGATCTTATTTTTGGCAGGCTTTTCCTCTGGTGTAAGCCTTACCTGCTTGTCCAAAGTAAAGGAGATCCAGCCAAATGTGGTGTTGGGACGTTTGCCCCTTCTACCCATTGCGATCAACGTTATGTTATTAGCTGTGCTAAACTGTTGTTCAATGGTCACTGTCTGCAGTGCAGCAACGAGACAGTGTTTTAAAGAGTTCTCTCTGCATTGTGTCGGTGGGCGGAGGTGCAAATTAGCCACTCTGTGCCAAAAGAGGGCACCGATGCAAGTGTGCACCACTCATACAAGGTAGAGTCTGGTGCCGAGAGCAGGAAGACATCGCTTCTCGGCCTTTTGGCTAAGATCAAGTGTAGTATCTGTTCTTATCAGTTTAATATCTGATATGTCCTCCATTTGAGGACTGCATATTAAATGGATTTTTAGAAACAGGAGTTTGATACGGGAGCTTGCTCCGTCGACTCCACGCATCGACCTGGCCTTGCAGTGCTGCTGGGAACGGTGCACTACTTCCCCCATCTTGTAAAATGGTAACTGGCTTCTGAAATGATCAGGGCATCTCAGAAAATTGAGTGCAAGGCACCAGAGCCCCTTAGCGGGCCAGTGTGATAGGGAGCGCTACGGCTCGCTAGCTACAGCGCCAAATCGTCCAGCTTTCTGATAGGGAGCGCCTGGCAGGAGTGCCATTACATCTCTAAATCTTTGTCTTGCAGGGATGCACAGTGGGGATAATCAGTCAGCACTCCCTCAAGGCCCAAAGTGGGTAATATCGCGAGCGCTTTGGGAGGATTCCCGCTGCCTTTTGCTCATGTTTAAACAACACATGTTTCTGCATCTTCAAACCCAGGCCTTGCGCTTTGTTCAAACTTTCAGTAAATTATTTTGAAATAAGTCCTGAAATAAGAAAAGGTTACGTGAAATAACTTCATGTATTCGACTCGGAGTGACAAGTAAGCCCACTTACACTCAGTTCCGCTGGCCTAGGTCCAGTCAGGTAAGATTAGCTGCAGAGTAGATACTTAGCCATGGTGCCATTAAACTTGTCACTACATGGAATACAAGAGCCTCTTTGAACTTTTGCACAAAACAATGACTGTCAAGTATTTCATAGATAAGATTGAGAATGACAGCCATACATCTCATTTATTTTGTAAAGATGCTGAGGTTTATAAATCTGAGTTTTTTACCTGACTGCTCTCCTTCCACTTAGTGTCGCTACTGACCACAGAGAGATGTGTTCAGTTATTCCAGAAGCATTCTACCAGATCTATTTTACATGAACGAAAACAGCACAATTAAGATCTCACTATGGCAGATGTGTGTGACACTGAAGAAGTCTCATCTTCTTTACATTCCTGTACTTGGTGAAAAACATTTCAGTGGATCAAATCTAAGATATACATAATGACAAGCTAGCAATTGTGTAGATATCTTTACAGTAAATATCTTTGACCGGAGTGGGAGTACAGACAGAAGAAAATGGCAAAAAGAAGAGGACCTGAGAGAGGGAGTGGTGTCTATGAGGTATACTTTCTTCATTTTTGTCTCTTGGATGTGTGAGGTTTGGGTTTTTAGCTTTTGTACCTCCTGCAAATTCTTCCATTAAAGGAGGGATGAAAACATGGATACTAACTTGAGTCAGTTTGTTTTATATGGAATCTGGAGCATTAATACAAGAAATTGGGCTTTTCGTGTCTTTTTAACGATAAAAGATGCAGGATTGTAATTAGTGAACAATATGTTTGATTAATCCAGTTTATTCCGCATCAGAAAGAAGTGGGCTGGTCTTAAATAGAAAACTGGAAACTGGATCCAGTCCTGCCTCGCTTGCTCCAGAGCAACTGGGAGGGGTGCGCGTCTCTCAAACCCTGACCGTGATGAGAGGGATTAGGCCGACAGGGCAAGCGAGCCGCTTCTACAGCTGCAGGGCCATTCGCTCTGGTTTCTCTTCATAACGTATAAGTCTTTCGCCTTTTACTAAAGACTTCCGTGGAGGGCAACGCCAATGAGTTGATCTTATTTTTGGCAGGCTTTGCCTCTGGTGTAAGCCTTACCTGCTTGTCCAAAGTAAAGGAGATCCAGCCAAATGTGGTGTTGGGACGTTTGCCCCTTCTACCCATTGCGATCAACGTTATGTTATTAGCTGTGCTAAACTGTTGTTCAATGGTCACTGTCTGCAGTGCAGCAACGAGACAGTGTTTTAAAGAGTTCTCTCTGCATTGTGTTGGTGGGCGGAGGTGCAAATTAGCCACTCTGTGCCAAAAGAGGGCACCGATGCAAGTGTGCACCACTCATACAAGGTAGAGTCTGGTGCCGAGAGCAGGAAGACATCGCTTCTCGGCCTTTTGGCTAAGATCAAGTGTAGTATCTGTTCTTATCAGTTTAATATCTGATATGTCCTCCATTTGAGGACTGCATATTAAATGGATTTTTAGAAACAGGAGTTTGATACGGGAGCTTGCTCCGTCGACTCCACGCATTGACCTGGCCTTGCAGTGCTGCTGGGAACGGTGCACTACTTCCCCCATCTTGTAAAATGGTAACTGGCTTCTGAAATGATCAGGGCATCTCAGAAAATTGAGTGCAAGGCACCAGAGCCCCTTAGCGGGCCAGTGTGATAGGGAGCGCTACGGCTCGCTAGCTACAGCGCCAAATCGTCCAGCTTTCTGATAGGGAGCGCCTGGCAGGAGTGCCATTACATCTCTAAATCTTTGTCTTGCAGGGATGCACAGTGGGGATAATCAGTCAGCACTCCCTCAAGGCCCAAAGTGGGTAATATCGCGAGCGCTTTGGGAGGATTCCCGCTGCCTTTTGCTCATGTTTAAACAACACATGTTTCTGCATCTTCAAACCCAGGCCTTGCGCTTTGTTCAAACTTTCAGTAAATTATTTTGAAATAAGTCCTGAAATAAGAAAAGGTTACGTGAAATAACTTCATGTATTCGACTCGGAGTGACAAGTAAGCCCACTTCAACTCAGTTCCGCTGGCCTAGGTCCAGTCAGGTAAGATTAGCTGCAGAGTAGATACTTAGCCAAGGTGCCATTAAACTTGTCACTACATGGAATACAAGAGCCTCTTTGAACTTTTGCACAAAACAATGACTGTCAAGTATTTCATAGATAAGATTGAGAATGACAGCCATAAATCTCATTTATTTTGTAAAGATGCTGAGGTTTATAAATCTGAGTTTTTTACCTGACTGCTCTCCTTCCACTTAGTGTCGCTACTGACCACAGAGAGATGTCTTCAGTTATTCCAGAAGCATTCTACCAGATCTATTTAACATGAACGAAAACAGCACAATTAAGATCTCACTATGGCAGATGTGTGTGACACTGAAGAAGTCTCATCTTCTTTACATTTCTGTACTTGGTGAAAAACATTTCAGTGGATCAAATCTAAGATATACATAATGACAAGCTAGCAATTGTGTAGATATCTTTACAGTAAATATCTTTGACCGGAGTGGGAGTACAGACAGAAGAAAATGGCAAAAAGAAGAGGACCTGAGAGAGGGAGTGGTGTCTATGAGGTATACTTTCTTCATTTTTGTCTCTTGGATGTGTGAGGTTTGGGTTTTTAGCTTTTGTACCTGCTGCAAATTCTTCCATTAAAGGAGGGATGAAAACATGGATACTAACTTGAGTCAGTTTGTTTTATATGGAATCTGGAGCATTAATACAAGAAATTGGGCTTTTCGTGTCTTTTTAACGATAAAAGATGCAGGATTGTAATTAGTGAACAATATGTTTGATTAATCCAGTTTATTCCGCATCAGAAAGAAGTGGGCTGGTCTTAAATCGAAAACTGGAAACTGGATCCAGTCCTGCCTCGCTTGCTCCAGAGCAACTGGGAGGGGTGCGCGTCTCTCAAACCCTGACCGTGATGAGAGGGATTAGGCCGACAGGGCAAGCGAGCCGCTTCTACAGCTGCAGGGCCATTCGCTCTGGTTTCTCTTCATAACGTATAAGTCTTTCGCCTTTTACTAAAGACTTCCGTGGAGGGCAACGCCAATGAGTTGATCTTATTTTTGGCAGGCTTTGCCTCTGGTGTAAGCCTTACCTGCTTGTCCAAAGTAAAGGAGATCCAGCCAAATGTGGTGTTGGGACGTTTGCCCCTTCTACCCATTGCGATCAACGTTATGTTATTAGCTGTGCTAAACTGTTGTTCAATGGTCACTGTCTGCAGTGCAGCAACGAGACAGTGTTTTAAAGAGTTCTCTCTGCATTGTGTCGGTGGGCGGAGGTGCAAATTAGCCACTCTGTGCCAAAAGAGGGCACCGATGCAAGTGTGCACCACTCATACAAGCTAGAGTCTGGTGCCGAGAGCAGGAAGACATCGCTTCTCGGCCTTTTGGCTAAGATCAAGTGTAGTATCTGTTCTTATCAGTTTAATATCTGATATGTCCTCCATTTGAGGACTGCATATTAAATGGATTTTTAGAAACAGGAGTTTGATACGGGAGCTTGCTCCGTCGACTCCACGCATCGACCTGGCCTTGCAGTGCTGCTGGGAACGGTGCACTACTTTCCCCCATCTTGTAAAATGGTAACTGGCTTCTGAAATGATCAGGGCATCTCAGAAAATTGAGTGCAAGGCACCAGAGCCCCTTAGCGGGCCAGTGTGATAGGGAGCGCTACGGCTCGCTAGCTACAGCGCCAAATCGTCCAGCTTTCTGATAGGGAGCGCCTGGCAGGAGTGCCATTACATCTCTAAATCTTTGTCTTGCAGGGATGCACAGTGGGGATAATCAGTCAGCACTCCCTCAAGGCCCAAAGTGGGTAATATCGCGAGCGCTTTGGGAGGATTCCCGCTGCCTTTTGCTCATGTTTAAACAACACATGTTTCTGCATCTTCAAACCCAGGCCTTGCGCTTTGTTCAAACTTTCAGTAAATTATTTTGAAATAAGTCCTGAAATAAGAAAAGGTTACGTGAAATAACTTCATGTATTCGACTCGGAGTGACAAGTAAGCCCACTTACACTCAGTTCCGCTGGCCTAGGTCCAGTCAGGTAAGATTAGCTGCAGAGTAGATACTTAGCCATGGTGCCATTAAACTTGTCACTACATGGAATACAAGAGCCTCTTTGAACTTTTGCACAAAACAATGACTGTCAAGTATTTCATAGATAAGATTGAGAATGACAGCCATACATCTCATTTATTTTGTAAAGATGCTGAGGTTTATAAATCTGAGTTTTTTACCTGACTGCTCTCCTTCCACTTAGTGTCGCTACTGACCACAGAGAGATGTGTTCAGTTATTCCAGAAGCATTCTACCAGATCTATTTTACATGAACGAAAACAGCACAATTAAGATCTCACTATGGCATATGTGTGTGACACTGAAGAAGTCTCATCTTCTTTACATTCCTGTACTTGGTGAAAAACATTTCAGTGGATCAAATCTAAGATATACATAATGACAAGCTAGCAATTGTGTAGATATCTTTACAGTAAATATCTTTGACCGGAGTGGGAGTACAGACAGAAGAAAATGGCAAAAAGAAGAGGACCTGAGAGAGGGAGTGGTGTCTATGAGGTATACTTTCTTCATTTTTGTCTCTTGGATGTGTGAGGTTTGGGTTTTTAGCTTTTGTACCTCCTGCAAATTCTTCCATTAAAGGAGGGATGAAAACATGGATACTAACTTGAGTCAGTTTGTTTTATATGGAATCTGGAGCATTAATACAAGAAATTGGGCTTTTCGTGTCTTTTTAACGATAAAAGATGCAGGATTGTAATTAGTGAACAATATGTTTGATTAATCCAGTTTATTCCGCATCAGAAAGAAGTGGGCTGGTCTTAAATAGAAAACTGGAAACTGGATCCAGTCCTGCCTCGCTTGCTCCAGAGCAACTGGGAGGGGTGCGCGTCTCTCAAACCCTGACCGTGATGAGAGGGATTAGGCCGACAGGGCAAGCGAGCCGCTTCTACAGCTGCAGGGCCATTCGCTCTGGTTTCTCTTCATAACGTATAAGTCTTTCGCCTTTTACTAAAGACTTCCGTGGAGGGCAACGCCAATGAGTTGATCTTATTTTTGGCAGGCTTTGCCTCTGGTGTAAGCCTTACCTGCTTGTCCAAAGTAAAGGAGATCCAGCCAAATGTGGTGTTGGGACGTTTGCCCCTTCTACCCATTGCGATCAACGTTATGTTATTAGCTGTGCTAAACTGTTGTTCAATGGTCACTGTCTGCAGTGCAGCAACGAGACAGTGTTTTAAAGAGTTCTCTCTGCATTGTGTTGGTGGGCGGAGGTGCAAATTAGCCACTCTGTGCCAAAAGAGGGCACCGATGCAAGTGTGCACCACTCATACAAGGTAGAGTCTGGTGCCGAGAGCAGGAAGACATCGCTTCTCGGCCTTTTGGCTAAGATCAAGTGTAGTATCTGTTCTTATCAGTTTAATATCTGATATGTCCTCCATTTGAGGACTGCATATTAAATGGATTTTTAGAAACAGGAGTTTGATACGGGAGCTTGCTCCGTCGACTCCACGCATTGACCTGGCCTTGCAGTGCTGCTGGGAACGGTGCACTACTTCCCCCATCTTGTAAAATGGTAACTGGCTTCTGAAATGATCAGGGCATCTCAGAAAATTGAGTGCAAGGCACCAGAGCCCCTTAGCGGGCCAGTGTGATAGGGAGCGCTACGGCTCGCTAGCTACAGCGCCAAATCGTCCAGCTTTCTGATAGGGAGCGCCTGGCAGGAGTGCCATTACATCTCTAAATCTTTGTCTTGCAGGGATGCACAGTGGGGATAATCAGTCAGCACTCCCTCAAGGCCCAAAGTGGGTAATATCGCGAGCGCTTTGGGAGGATTCCCGCTGCCTTTTGCTCATGTTTAAACAACACATGTTTCTGCATCTTCAAACCCAGGCCTTGCGCTTTGTTCAAACTTTCAGTAAATTATTTTGAAATAAGTCCTGAAATAAGAAAAGGTTACGTGAAATAACTTCATGTATTCGACTCGGAGTGACAAGTAAGCCCACTTCAACTCAGTTCCGCTGGCCTAGGTCCAGTCAGGTAAGATTAGCTGCAGAGTAGATACTTAGCCAAGGTGCCATTAAACTTGTAACTACATGGAATACAAGAGCCTCTTTGAACTTTTGCACAAAACAATGACTGTCAAGTATTTCATAGATAAGATTGAGAATGACAGCCATAAATCTCATTTATTTTGTAAAGATGCTGAGGTTTATAAATCTGAGTTTTTTACCTGACTGCTCTCCTTCCACTTAGTGTCGCTACTGACCACAGAGAGATGTCTTCAGTTATTCCAGAAGCATTCTACCAGATCTATTTAACATGAACGAAAACAGCACAATTAAGATCTCACTATGGCAGATGTGTGTGACACTGAAGAAGTCTCATCTTCTTTACATTTCTGTACTTGGTGAAAAACATTTCAGTGGATCAAATCTAAGATATACATAATGACAAGCTAGCAATTGTGTAGATATCTTTACAGTAAATATCTTTGACCGGAGTGGGAGTACAGACAGAAGAAAATGGCAAAAAGAAGAGGACCTGAGAGAGGGAGTGGTGTCTATGAGGTATACTTTCTTCATTTTTGTCTCTTGGATGTGTGAGGTTTGGGTTTTTAGCTTTTGTACCTGCTGCAAATTCTTCCATTAAAGGAGGGATGAAAACATGGATACTAACTTGAGTCAGTTTGTTTTATATGGAATCTGGAGCATTAATACAAGAAATTGGGCTTTTCGTGTCTTTTTAACGATAAAAGATGCAGGATTGTAATTAGTGAACAATATGTTTGATTAATCCAGTTTATTCCGCATCAGAAAGAAGTGGGCTGGTCTTAAATAGAAAACTGGAAACTGGATCCAGTCCTGCCTCGCTTGCTCCAGAGCAACTGGGAGGGGTGCGCGTCTCTCAAACCCTGACCGTGATGAGAGGGATTAGGCCGACAGGGCAAGCGAGCCGCTTCTACAGCTGCAGGGCCATTCGCTCTGGTTTCTCTTCATAACGTATAAGTCTTTCGCCTTTTACTAAAGACTTCCGTGGAGGGCAACGCCAATGAGTTGATCTTATTTTTGGCAGGCTTTGCCTCTGGTGTAAGCCTTACCTGCTTGTCCAAAGTAAAGGAGATCCAGCCAAATGTGGTGTTGGGACGTTTGCCCCTTCTACCCATTGCGATCAACGTTATGTTATTAGCTGTGCTAAACTGTTGTTCAATGGTCACTGTCTGCAGTGCAGCAACGAGACAGTGTTTTAAAGAGTTCTCTCTGCATTGTGTCGGTGGGCGGAGGTGCAAATTAGCCACTCTGTGCCAAAAGAGGGCACCGATGCAAGTGTGCACCACTCATACAAGCTAGAGTCTGGTGCCGAGAGCAGGAAGACATCGCTTCTCGGCCTTTTGGCTAAGATCAAGTGTAGTATCTGTTCTTATCAGTTTAATATCTGATATGTCCTCCATTTGAGGACTGCATATTAAATGGATTTTTAGAAACAGGAGTTTGATACGGGAGCTTGCTCCGTCGACTCCACGCATCGACCTGGCCTTGCAGTGCTGCTGGGAACGGTGCACTACTTTCCCCCATCTTGTAAAATGGTAACTGGCTTCTGAAATGATCAGGGCATCTCAGAAAATTGAGTGCAAGGCACCAGAGCCCCTTAGCGGGCCAGTGTGATAGGGAGCGCTACGGCTCGCTAGCTACAGCGCCAAATCGTCCAGCTTTCTGATAGGGAGCGCCTGGCAGGAGTGCCATTACATCTCTAAATCTTTGTCTTGCAGGGATGCACAGTGGGGATAATCAGTCAGCACTCCCTCAAGGCCCAAAGTGGGTAATATCGCGAGCGCTTTGGGAGGATTCCCGCTGCCTTTTGCTCATGTTTAAACAACACATGTTTCTGCATCTTCAAACCCAGGCCTTGCGCTTTGTTCAAACTTTCAGTAAATTATTTTGAAATAAGTCCTGAAATAAGAAAAGGTTACGTGAAATAACTTCATGTATTCGACTCGGAGTGACAAGTAAGCCCACTTACACTCAGTTCCGCTGGCCTAGGTCCAGTCAGGTAAGATTAGCTGCAGAGTAGATACTTAGCCAAGGTGCCATTAAACTTGTCACTACATGGAATACAAGAGCCTCTTTGAACTTTTGCACAAAACAATGACTGTCAAGTATTTCATAGATAAGATTGAGAATGACAGCCATACATCTCATTTATTTTGTAAAGATGCTGAGGTTTATAAATCTGAGTTTTTTACCTGACTGCTCTCCTTCCACTTAGTGTCGCTACTGACCACAGAGAGATGTCTTCAGTTATTCCAGAAGCATTCTACCAGATCTATTTTACATGAACGAAAACAGCACAATTAAGATCTCACTATGGCAGATGTGTGTGACACTGAAGAAGTCTCATCTTCTTTACATTTCTGTACTTGGTGAAAAACATTTCAGTGGATCAAATCTAAGATATACATAATGACAAGCTAGCAATTGTGTAGATATCTTTACAGTAAATATCTTTGACCGGAGTGGGAGTACAGACAGAAGAAAATGGCAAAAAGAAGAGGACCTGAGAGAGGGAGTGGTGTCTATGAGGTATACTTTCTTCATTTTTGTCTCTTGGATGTGTGAGGTTTGGGTTTTTAGCTTTTGTACCTGCTGCAAATTCTTCCATTAAAGGAGGGATGAAAACATGGATACTAACTTGAGTCAGTTTGTTTTATATGGAATCTGGAGCATTAATACAAGAAATTGGGCTTTTCGTGTCTTTTTAACGATAAAAGATGCAGGATTGTAATTAGTGAACAATATGTTTGATTAATCCAGTTTATTCCGCATCAGAAAGAAGTGGGCTGGTCTTAAATAGAAAACTGGAAACTGGATCCAGTCCTGCCTCGCTTGCTCCAGAGCAACTGGGAGGGGTGCGCGTCTCTCAAACCCTGACCGTGATGAGAGGGATTAGGCCGACAGGGCAAGCGAGCCGCTTCTACAGCTGCAGGGCCATTCGCTCTGGTTTCTCTTCATAACGTATAAGTCTTTCGCCTTTTACTAAAGACTTCCGTGGAGGGCAACGCCAATGAGTTGATCTTATTTTTGGCAGGCTTTTCCTCTGGTGTAAGCCTTACCTGCTTGTCCAAAGTAAAGGAGATCCAGCCAAATGTGGTGTTGGGACGTTTGCCCCTTCTACCCATTGCGATCAACGTTATGTTATTAGCTGTGCTAAACTGTTGTTCAATGGTCACTGTCTGCAGTGCAGCAACGAGACAGTGTTTTAAAGAGTTCTCTCTGCATTGTGTCGGTGGGCGGAGGTGCAAATTAGCCACTCTGTGCCAAAAGAGGGCACCGATGCAAGTGTGCACCACTCATACAAGGTAGAGTCTGGTGCCGAGAGCAGGAAGACATCGCTTCTCGGCCTTTTGGCTAAGATCAAGTGTAGTATCTGTTCTTATCAGTTTAATATCTGATATGTCCTCCATTTGAGGACTGCATATTAAATGGATTTTTAGAAACAGGAGTTTGATACGGGAGCTTGCTCCGTCGACTCCACGCATCGACCTGGCCTTGCAGTGCTGCTGGGAACGGTGCACTACTTCCCCCATCTTGTAAAATGGTAACTGGCTTCTGAAATGATCAGGGCATCTCAGAAAATTGAGTGCAAGGCACCAGAGCCCCTTAGCGGGCCAGTGTGATAGGGAGCGCTACGGCTCGCTAGCTACAGCGCCAAATCGTCCAGCTTTCTGATAGGGAGCGCCTGGCAGGAGTGCCATTACATCTCTAAATCTTTGTCTTGCAGGGATGCACAGTGGGGATAATCAGTCAGCACTCCCTCAAGGCCCAAAGTGGGTAATATCGCGAGCGCTTTGGGAGGATTCCCGCTGCCTTTTGCTCATGTTTAAACAACACATGTTTCTGCATCTTCAAACCCAGGCCTTGCGCTTTGTTCAAACTTTCAGTAAATTATTTTGAAATAAGTCCTGAAATAAGAAAAGGTTACGTGAAATAACTTCATGTATTCGACTCGGAGTGACAAGTAAGCCCACTTCAACTCAGTTCCGCTGGCCTAGGTCCAGTCAGGTAAGATTAGCTGCAGAGTAGATACTTAGCCAAGGTGCCATTAAACTTGTCACTACATGGAATACAAGAGCCTCTTTGAACTTTTGCACAAAACAATGACTGTCAAGTATTTCATAGATAAGATTGAGAATGACAGCCATACATCTCATTTATTTTGTAAAGATGCTGAGGTTTATAAATCTGAGTTTTTTACCTGACTGCTCTCCTTCCACTTAGTGTCGCTACTGACCACAGAGAGATGTCTTCAGTTATTCCAGAAGCATTCTACCAGATCTATTTAACATGAACGAAAACAGCACAATTAAGATCTCACTATGGCAGATGTGTGTGACACTGAAGAAGTCTCATCTTCTTTACATTTCTGTACTTGGTGAAAAACATTTCAGTGGATCAAATCTAAGATATACATAATGACAAGCTAGCAATTGTGTAGATATCTTTACAGTAATTATCTTTGACCGGAGTGGGAGTACAGACAGAAGAAAATGGCAAAAAGAAGAGGACCTGAGAGAGGGAGTGGTGTCTATGAGGTATACTATCTTCATTTTTGTCTCTTGGATGTGTGAGGTTTGGGTTTTTAGCTTTTGTACCTCCTGCAAATTCTTCCATTAAAGGAGGGATGAAAACATGGATACTAACTTGAGTCAGTTTGTTTTATATGGAATCTGGAGCATTAATACAAGAAATTGGGCTTTTCGTGTCTTTTTAACGATAAAAGATGCAGGATTGTAATTAGTGAACAATATGTTTGATTAATCCAGTTTATTCCGCATCAGAAAGAAGTGGGCTGGTCTTAAATAGAAAACTGGAAACTGGATCCAGTCCTGCCTCGCTTGCTCCAGAGCAACTGGGAGGGGTGCGCGTCTCTCAAACCCTGACCGTGATGAGAGGGATTAGGCCGACAGGGCAAGCGAGCCGCTTCTACAGCTGCAGGGCCATTCGCTCTGGTTTCTCTTCATAACGTATAAGTCTTTCGCCTTTTACTAAAGACTTCCGTGGAGGGCAACGCCAATGAGTTGATCTTATTTTTGGCAGGCTTTGCCTCTGGTGTAAGCCTTACCTGCTTGTCCAAAGTAAAGGAGATCCAGCCAAATGTGGTGTTGGGACGTTTGCCCCTTCTACCCATTGCGATCAACGTTATGTTATTAGCTGTGCTAAACTGTTGTTCAATGGTCACTGTCTGCAGTGCAGCAACGAGACAGTGTTTTAAAGAGTTCTCTCTGCATTGTGTCGGTGGGCGGAGGTGCAAATTAGCCACTCTGTGCCAAAAGAGGGCACCGATGCAAGTGTGCACCACTCATACAAGCTAGAGTCTGGTGCCGAGAGCAGGAAGACATCGCTTCTCGGCCTTTTGGCTAAGATCAAGTGTAGTATCTGTTCTTATCAGTTTAATATCTGATATGTCCTCCATTTGAGGACTGCATATTAAATGGTTTTTTAGAAACAGGAGTTTGATACGGGAGCTTGCTCCGTCGACTCCACGCATCGACCTGGCCTTGCAGTGCTGCTGGGAACGGTGCACTACTTTCCCCCATCTTGTAAAATGGTAACTGGCTTCTGAAATGATCAGGGCATCTCAGAAAATTGAGTGCAAGGCACCAGAGCCCCTTAGCGGGCCAGTGTGATAGGGAGCGCTACGGCTCGCTAGCTACAGCGCCAAATCGTCCAGCTTTCTGATAGGGAGCGCCTGGCAGGAGTGCCATTACATCTCTAAATCTTTGTCTTGCAGGGATGCACAGTGGGGATAATCAGTCAGCACTCCCTCAAGGCCCAAAGTGGGTAATATCGCGAGCGCTTTGGGAGGATTCCCGCTGCCTTTTGCTCATGTTTAAACAACACATGTTTCTGCATCTTCAAACCCAGGCCTTGCGCTTTGTTCAAACTTTCAGTAAATTATTTTGAAATAAGTCCTGAAATAAGAAAAGGTTACGTGAAATAACTTCATGTATTCGACTCGGAGTGACAAGTAAGCCCACTTACACTCAGTTCCGCTGGCCTAGGTCCAGTCAGGTAAGATTAGCTGCAGAGTAGATACTTAGCCAAGGTGCCATTAAACTTGTCACTACATGGAATACAAGAGCCTCTTTGAACTTTTGCACAAAACAATGACTGTCAAGTATTTCATAGATAAGATTGAGAATGACAGCCATACATCTCATTTATTTTGTAAAGATGCTGAGGTTTATAAATCTGAGTTTTTTACCTGACTGCTCTCCTTCCACTTAGTGTCGCTACTGACCACAGAGAGATGTCTTCAGTTATTCCAGAAGCATTCTACCAGATCTATTTAACATGAACGAAAACAGCACAATTAAGATCTCACTATGGCAGATGTGTGTGACACTGAAGAAGTCTCATCTTCTTTACATTTCTGTACTTGGTGAAAAACATTTCAGTGGATCAAATCTAAGATATACATAATGACAAGCTAGCAATTGTGTAGATATCTTTACAGTAAATATCTTTGACCGGAGTGGGAGTACAGACAGAAGAAAATGGCAAAAAGAAGAGGACCTGAGAGAGGGAGTGGTGTCTATGAGGCATACTTTCTTCATTTTTGTCTCTTGGATGTGTGAGGTTTGGGTTTTTAGCTTTTGTACCTGCTGCAAATTCTTCCATTAAAGGAGGGATGAAAACATGGATACTAACTTGAGTCAGTTTGTTTTATATGGAATCTGGAGCATTAATACAAGAAATTGGGCTTTTCGTGTCTTTTTAACGATAAAAGATGCAGGATTGAAATTAGTGAACAATATGTTTGATTAATCCAGTTTATTCCGCATCAGAAAGAAGTGGGCTGGTCTTAAATCGAAAACTGGAAACTGGATCCAGTCCTGCCTCGCTTGCTCCAGAGCAACTGGGAGGGGTGCGCGTCTCTCAAACCCTGACCGTGATGAGAGGGATTAGGCCGACAGGGCAAGCGAGCCGCTTCTACAGCTGCAGGGCCATTCGCTCTGGTTTCTCTTCATAACGTATAAGTCTTTCGCCTTTTACTAAAGACTTCCGTGGAGGGCAACGCCAATGAGTTGATCTTATTTTTGGCAGGCTTTGCCTCTGGTGTAAGCCTTACCTGCTTGTCCAAAGTAAAGGAGATCCAGCCAAATGTGGTGTTGGGACGTTTGCCCCTTCTACCCATTGCGATCAACGTTATCTTATTAGCTGTGCTAAACTGTTGTTCAATGGTCACTGTCTGCAGTGCAGCAACGAGACAGTGTTTTAAAGAGTTCTCTCTGCATTGTGTCGGTGGGCGGAGGTGCAAATTAGCCACTCTGTGCCAAAAGAGGGCACCGATGCAAGTGTGCACCACTCATACAAGGTAGAGTCTGGTGCCGAGAGCAGGAAGACATCGCTTCTCGGCCTTTTGGCTAAGATCAAGTGTAGTATCTGTTCTTATCAGTTTAATATCTGATATGTCCTCCATTTGAGGACTGCATATTAAATGGATTTTTAGAAACAGGAGTTTGATACGGGAGCTTGCTCCGTCGACTCCACGCATCGACCTGGCCTTGCAGTGCTGCTGGGAACGGTGCACTACTTCCCCCATCTTGTAAAATGGTAACTGGCTTCTGAAATGATCAGGGCATCTCAGAAAATTGAGTGCAAGGCACCAGAGCCCCTTAGCGGGCCAGTGTGATAGGGAGCGCTACGGCTCGCTAGCTACAGCGCCAAATCGTCCAGCTTTCTGATAGGGAGCGCCTGGCAGGAGTGCCATTACATCTCTAAATCTTTGTCTTGCAGGGATGCACAGTGGGGATAATCAGTCAGCACTCCCTCAAGGCCCAAAGTGGGTAATATCGCGAGCGCTTTGGGAGGATTCCCGCTGCCTTTTGCTCATGTTTAAACAACACATGTTTCTGCATCTTCAAACCCAGGCCTTGCGCTTTGTTCAAACTTTCAGTAAATTATTTTGAAATAAGTCCTGAAATAAGAAAAGGTTACGTGAAATAACTTCATGTATTCGACTCGGAGTGACAAGTAAGCCCACTTCAACTCAGTTCCGCTGGCCTAGGTCCAGTCAGGTAAGATTAGCTGCAGAGTAGATACTTAGCCAAGGTGCCATTAAACTTGTCACTACATGGAATACAAGAGCCTCTTTGAACTTTTGCACAAAACAATGACT
Source organism: Telmatherina bonti (assembly GCF_933228915.1). Classification (NCBI taxonomy): domain Eukaryota; kingdom Metazoa; phylum Chordata; class Actinopteri; order Atheriniformes; family Telmatherinidae; genus Telmatherina; species Telmatherina bonti. The sequence goes on along the minus strand of NC_136627.1, from coordinate 9,697,155 downwards.
GTCAAGTATTTCATAGATGAGATTGAGAATGACAGCCATACATCTCATTTATTTTGTAAAGATGCTGAGGTTTATAAATCTGAGTTTTTTACCTGACTGCTCTCCTTCCACTTAGTGTCGCTACTGACCACAGAGAGATGTCTTCAGTTATTCCAGAAGCATTCTACCAGATCTATTTTACATGAACGAAAACAGCACAATTAAGATCTCACTATGGCAGATGTGTGTGACACTGAAGAAGTCTCATCTTCTTTACATTTCTGTACTTGGTGAAAAACATTTCAGTGGATCAAATCTAAGATATACATAATGACAAGCTAGCAATTGTGTAGATATCTTTACAGTAAATATCTTTGACCGGAGTGGGAGTACAGACAGAAGAAAATGGCAAAAAGAAGAGGACCTGAGAGAGGGAGTGGTGTCTATGAGGCATACTTTCTTCATTTTTGTCTCTTGGATGTGTGAGGTTTGGGTTTTTAGCTTTTGTACCTGCTGCAAATTCTTCCATTAAAGGAGGGATGAAAACATGGATACTAACTTGAGTCAGTTTGTTTTATATGGAATCTGGAGCATTAATACAAGAAATTGGGCTTTTCGTGTCTTTTTAACGATAAAAGATGCAGGATTGTAATTAGTGAACAATATGTTTGATTAATCCAGTTTATTCCGCATCAGAAAGAAGTGGGCTGGTCTTAAATAGAAAACTGGAAACTGGATCCAGTCCTGCCTCGCTTGCTCCAGAGCAACTGGGAGGGGTGCGCGTCTCTCAAACCCTGACCGTGATGAGAGGGATTAGGCCGACAGGGCAAGCGAGCCGCTTCTACAGCTGCAGGGCCATTCGCTCTGGTTTCTCTTCATAACGTATAAGTCTTTCGCCTTTTACTAAAGACTTCCGTGGAGGGCAACGCCAATGAGTTGATCTTATTTTTGGCAGGCTTTTCCTCTGGTGTAAGCCTTACCTGCTTGTCCAAAGTAAAGGAGATCCAGCCAAATGTGGTGTTGGGACGTTTGCCCCTTCTACCCATTGCAATCAACGTTATGTTATTAGCTGTGCTAAACTGTTGTTCAATGGTCACTGTCTGCAGTGCAGCAACGAGACAGTGTTTTAAAGAGTTCTCTCTGCATTGTGTCGGTGGGCGGAGGTGCAAATTAGCCACTCTGTGCCAAAAGAGGGCACCGATGCAAGTGTGCACCACTCATACAAGGTAGAGTCTGGTGCCGAGAGCAGGAAGACATCGCTTCTCGGCCTTTTGGCTAAGATCAAGTGTAGTATCTGTTCTTATCAGTTTAATATCTGATATGTCCTCCATTTGAGGACTGCATATTAAATGGATTTTTAGAAACAGGAGTTTGATACGGGAGCTTGCTCCGTCGACTCCACGCATCGACCTGGCCTTGCAGTGCTGCTGGGAACGGTGCACTACTTCCCCCATCTTGTAAAATGGTAACTGGCTTCTGAAATGATCAGGGCATCTCAGAAAATTGAGTGCAAGGCACCAGAGCCCCTTAGCGGGCCAGTGTGATAGGGAGCGCTACGGCTCGCTAGCTACAGCGCCAAATCGTCCAGCTTTCTGATAGGGAGCGCCTGGCAGGAGTGTCATTACATCTCTAAATCTTTGTCTTGCAGGGATGCACAGTGGGGATAATCAGTCAGCACTCCCTCAAGGCCCAAAGTGGGTAATATCGCGAGCGCTTTGGGAGGATTCCCGCTGCCTTTTGCTCATGTTTAAACAACACATGTTTCTGCATCTTCAAACCCAGGCCTTGCGCTTTGTTCAAACTTTCAGTAAATTATTTTGAAATAAGTCCTGAAATAAGAAAAGGTTACGTGAAATAACTTCATGTATTCGACTCGGAGTGACAAGTAAGCCCACTTCAACTCAGTTCCGCTGGCCTAGGTCCAGTCAGGTAAGATTAGCTGCAGAGTAGATACTTAGCCAAGGTGCCATTAAACTTGTCACTACATGGAATACAAGAGCCTCATTGAACTTTTGCACAAAACAATGACTGTCAAGTATTTCATAGATAAGATTGAGAATGACAGCCATACATCTCATTTATTTTGTAAAGATGCTGAGGTTTATAAATCTGAGTTTTTTACCTGACTGCTCTCCTTCCACTTAGTGTCGCTACTGACCACAGAGAGATGTGTTCAGTTATTCCAGAAGCATTCTACCAGATCTATTTAACATGAACGAAAACAGCACAATTAAGATCTCACTATGGCAGATGTGTGTGACACTGAAGAAGTCTCATCTTCTTTACATTTCTGTACTTGGTGAAAAACATTTCAGTGGATCAAATCTAAGATATACATAATGACAAGCTAGCAATTGTGTAGATATCTTTACAGTAAATATCTTTGACCGGAGTGGGAGTACAGACAGAAGAAAATGGCAAAAAGAAGAGGACCTGAGAGAGGGAGAGGTGTCTATGAGGTATACTTTCTTCATTTTTGTCTCTTGGATGTGTGAGGTTTGGGTTTTTAGCTTTTGTACCTCCTGCAAATTCTTCCATTAAAGGAGGGATGAAAACATGGATACTAACTTGAGTCAGTTTGTTTTATATGGAATCTGGAGCATTAATACAAGAAATTGGGCTTTTCGTGTCTTTTTAACGATAAAAGATGCAGGATTGTAATTAGTGAACAATATGTTTGATTAATCCAGTTTATTCCGCATCAGAAAGAAGTGGGCTGGTCTTAAATAGAAAACTGGAAACTGGATCCAGTCCTGCCTCGCTTGCTCCAGAGCAACTGGGAGGGGTGCGCGTCTCTCAAACCCTGACCGTGATGAGAGGGATTAGGCCGACAGGGCAAGCGAGCCGCTTCTACAGCTGCAGGGCCATTCGCTCTGGTTTCTCTTCATAACGTATAAGTCTTTCGCCTTTTACTAAAGACTTCCGTGGAGGGCAACGCCAATGAGTTGATCTTATTTTTGGCAGGCTTTGCCTCTGGTGTAAGCCTTACCTGCTTGTCCAAAGTAAAGGAGATCCAGCCAAATGTGGTGTTGGGACGTTTGCCCCTTCTACCCATTGCGATCAACGTTATGTTATTAGCTGTGCTAAACTGTTGTTCAATGGTCACTGTCTGCAGTGCAGCAACGAGACAGTGTTTTAAAGAGTTCTCTCTGCATTGTGTCGGTGGGCGGAGGTGCAAATTAGCCACTCTGTGCCAAAAGAGGGCACCGATGCAAGTGTGCACCACTCATACAAGGTAGAGTCTGGTGCCGAGAGCAGGAAGACATCGCTTCTCGGCCTTTTGGCTAAGATCAAGTGTAGTATCTGTTCTTATCAGTTTAATATCTGATATGTCCTCCATTTGAGGACTGCATATTAAATGGATTTTTAGAAACAGGAGTTTGATACGGGAGCTTGCTCCGTCGACTCCACGCATCGACCTGGCCTTGCAGTGCTGCTGGGAACGGTGCACTACTTCCCCCATCTTGTAAAATGGTAACTGGCTTCTGAAATGATCAGGGCATCTCAGAAAATTGAGTGCAAGGCACCAGAGCCCCTTAGCGGGCCAGTGTGATAGGGAGCGCTACGGCTCGCTAGCTACAGCGCCAAATCGTCCAGCTTTCTGATAGGGAGCGCCTGGCAGGAGTGCCATTACATCTCTAAATCTTTGTCTTGCAGGGATGCACAGTGGGGATAATCAGTCAGCACTCCCTCAAGGCCCAAAGTGGGTAATATCGCGGGCGCTTTGGGAGGATTCCCGCTGCCTTTTGCTCATGTTTAAACAACACATGTTTCTGCATCTTCAAACCCAGGCCTTGCGCTTTGTTCAAACTTTCAGTAAATTATTTTGAAATAAGTCCTGAAATAAGAAAAGGTTACGTGAAATAACTTCATGTATTCGACTCGGAGTGACAAGTAAGCCCACTTACACTCAGTTCCGCTGGCCTAGGTCCAGTCAGGTAAGATTAGCTGCAGAGTAGATACTTAGCCAAGGTGCCATTAAACTTGTCACTACATGGAATACAAGAGCCTCTTTGAACTTTTGCACAAAACAATGACTGTCAAGTATTTCATAGATAAGATTGAGAATGACAGCCATACATCTCATTTATTTTGTAAAGATGCTGAGGTTTATAAATCTGAGTTTTTTACCTGACTGCTCTCCTTCCACTTAGTGTCGCTACTGACCACAGAGAGATGTCTTCAGTTATTCCAGAAGCATTCTACCAGATCTATTTAACATGAACGAAAACAGCACAATTAAGATCTCACTATGGCAGATGTGTGTGACACTGAAGAAGTCTCATCTTCTTTACATTTCTGTACTTGGTGAAAAACATTTCAGTGGATCAAATCTAAGATATACATAATGACAAGCTAGCAATTGTGTAGATATCTTTACAGTAAATATCTTTGACCGGAGTGGGAGTACAGACAGAAGAAAATGGCAAAAAGAAGAGGACCTGAGAGAGGGAGTGGTGTCTATGAGGCATACTTTCTTCATTTTTGTCTCTTGGATGTGTGAGGTTTGGGTTTTTAGCTTTTGTACCTGCTGCAAATTCTTCCATTAAAGGAGGGATGAAAACATGGATACTAACTTGAGTCAGTTTGTTTTATATGGAATCTGGAGCATTAATACAAGAAATTGGGCTTTTCGTGTCTTTTTAACGATAAAAGATGCAGGATTGTAATTAGTGAACAATATGTTTGATTAATCCAGTTTATTCCGCATCAGAAAGAAGTGGGCTGGTCTTAAATCGAAAACTGGAAACTGGATCCAGTCCTGCCTCGCTTGCTCCAGAGCAACTGGGAGGGGTGCGCGTCTCTCAAACCCTGACCGTGATGAGAGGGATTAGGCCGACAGGGCAAGCGAGCCGCTTCTACAGCTGCAGGGCCATTCGCTCTGGTTTCTCTTCATAACGTATAAGTCTTTCGCCTTTTACTAAAGACTTCCGTGGAGGGCAACGCCAATGAGTTGATCTTATTTTTGGCAGGCTTTGCCTCTGGTGTAAGCCTTACCTGCTTGTCCAAAGTAAAGGAGATCCAGCCAAATGTGGTGTTGGGACGTTTGCCCCTTCTACCCATTGCGATCAACGTTATCTTATTAGCTGTGCTAAACTGTTGTTCAATGGTCACTGTCTGCAGTGCAGCAACGAGACAGTGTTTTAAAGAGTTCTCTCTGCATTGTGTCGGTGGGCGGAGGTGCAAATTAGCCACTCTGTGCCAAAAGAGGGCACCGATGCAAGTGTGCACCACTCATACAAGGTAGAGTCTGGTGCCGAGAGCAGGAAGACATCGCTTCTCGGCCTTTTGGCTAAGATCAAGTGTAGTATCTGTTCTTATCAGTTTAATATCTGATATGTCCTCCATTTGAGGACTGCATATTAAATGGATTTTTAGAAACAGGAGTTTGATACGGGAGCTTGCTCCGTCGACTCCACGCATCGACCTGGCCTTGCAGTGCTGCTGGGAACGGTGCACTACTTCCCCCATCTTGTAAAATGGTAACTGGCTTCTGAAATGATCAGGGCATCTCAGAAAATTGAGTGCAAGGCACCAGAGCCCCTTAGCGGGCCAGTGTGATAGGGAGCGCTACGGCTCGCTAGCTACAGCGCCAAATCGTCCAGCTTTCTGATAGGGAGCGCCTGGCAGGAGTGCCATTACATCTCTAAATCTTTGTCTTGCAGGGATGCACAGTGGGGATAATCAGTCAGCACTCCCTCAAGGCCCAAAGTGGGTAATATCGCGAGCGCTTTGGGAGGATTCCCGCTGCCTTTTGCTCATGTTTAAACAACACATGTTTCTGCATCTTCAAACCCAGGCCTTGCGCTTTGTTCAAACTTTCAGTAAATTATTTTGAAATAAGTCCTGAAATAAGAAAAGGTTACGTGAAATAACTTCATGTATTCGACTCGGAGTGACAAGTAAGCCCACTTCAACTCAGTTCCGCTGGCCTAGGTCCAGTCAGGTAAGATTAGCTGCAGAGTAGATACTTAGCCAAGGTGCCATTAAACTTGTCACTACATGGAATACAAGAGCCTCTTTGAACTTTTGCACAAAACAATGACTGTCAAGTATTTCATAGATGAGATTGAGAATGACAGCCATACATCTCATTTATTTTGTAAAGATGCTGAGGTTTATAAATCTGAGTTTTTTACCTGACTGCTCTCCTTCCACTTAGTGTCGCTACTGACCACAGAGAGATGTCTTCAGTTATTCCAGAAGCATTCTACCAGATCTATTTTACATGAACGAAAACAGCACAATTAAGATCTCACTATGGCAGATGTGTGTGACACTGAAGAAGTCTCATCTTCTTTACATTTCTGTACTTGGTGAAAAACATTTCAGTGGATCAAATCTAAGATATACATAATGACAAGCTAGCAATTGTGTAGATATCTTTACAGTAAATATCTTTGACCGGAGTGGGAGTACAGACAGAAGAAAATGGCAAAAAGAAGAGGACCTGAGAGAGGGAGTGGTGTCTATGAGGCATACTTTCTTCATTTTTGTCTCTTGGATGTGTGAGGTTTGGGTTTTTAGCTTTTGTACCTGCTGCAAATTCTTCCATTAAAGGAGGGATGAAAACATGGATACTAACTTGAGTCAGTTTGTTTTATATGGAATCTGGAGCATTAATACAAGAAATTGGGCTTTTCGTGTCTTTTTAACGATAAAAGATGCAGGATTGTAATTAGTGAACAATATGTTTGATTAATCCAGTTTATTCCGCATCAGAAAGAAGTGGGCTGGTCTTAAATAGAAAACTGGAAACTGGATCCAGTCCTGCCTCGCTTGCTCCAGAGCAACTGGGAGGGGTGCGCGTCTCTCAAACCCTGACCGTGATGAGAGGGATTAGGCCGACAGGGCAAGCGAGCCGCTTCTACAGCTGCAGGGCCATTCGCTCTGGTTTCTCTTCATAACGTATAAGTCTTTCGCCTTTTACTAAAGACTTCCGTGGAGGGCAACGCCAATGAGTTGATCTTATTTTTGGCAGGCTTTTCCTCTGGTGTAAGCCTTACCTGCTTGTCCAAAGTAAAGGAGATCCAGCCAAATGTGGTGTTGGGACGTTTGCCCCTTCTACCCATTGCAATCAACGTTATGTTATTAGCTGTGCTAAACTGTTGTTCAATGGTCACTGTCTGCAGTGCAGCAACGAGACAGTGTTTTAAAGAGTTCTCTCTGCATTGTGTCGGTGGGCGGAGGTGCAAATTAGCCACTCTGTGCCAAAAGAGGGCACCGATGCAAGTGTGCACCACTCATACAAGGTAGAGTCTGGTGCCGAGAGCAGGAAGACATCGCTTCTCGGCCTTTTGGCTAAGATCAAGTGTAGTATCTGTTCTTATCAGTTTAATATCTGATATGTCCTCCATTTGAGGACTGCATATTAAATGGATTTTTAGAAACAGGAGTTTGATACGGGAGCTTGCTCCGTCGACTCCACGCATCGACCTGGCCTTGCAGTGCTGCTGGGAACGGTGCACTACTTCCCCCATCTTGTAAAATGGTAACTGGCTTCTGAAATGATCAGGGCATCTCAGAAAATTGAGTGCAAGGCACCAGAGCCCCTTAGCGGGCCAGTGTGATAGGGAGCGCTACGGCTCGCTAGCTACAGCGCCAAATCGTCCAGCTTTCTGATAGGGAGCGCCTGGCAGGAGTGTCATTACATCTCTAAATCTTTGTCTTGCAGGGATGCACAGTGGGGATAATCAGTCAGCACTCCCTCAAGGCCCAAAGTGGGTAATATCGCGAGCGCTTTGGGAGGATTCCCGCTGCCTTTTGCTCATGTTTAAACAACACATGTTTCTGCATCTTCAAACCCAGGCCTTGCGCTTTGTTCAAACTTTCAGTAAATTATTTTGAAATAAGTCCTGAAATAAGAAAAGGTTACGTGAAATAACTTCATGTATTCGACTCGGAGTGACAAGTAAGCCCACTTCAACTCAGTTCCGCTGGCCTAGGTCCAGTCAGGTAAGATTAGCTGCAGAGTAGATACTTAGCCAAGGTGCCATTAAACTTGTCACTACATGGAATACAAGAGCCTCATTGAACTTTTGCACAAAACAATGACTGTCAAGTATTTCATAGATAAGATTGAGAATGACAGCCATACATCTCATTTATTTTGTAAAGATGCTGAGGTTTATAAATCTGAGTTTTTTACCTGACTGCTCTCCTTCCACTTAGTGTCGCTACTGACCACAGAGAGATGTGTTCAGTTATTCCAGAAGCATTCTACCAGATCTATTTAACATGAACGAAAACAGCACAATTAAGATCTCACTATGGCAGATGTGTGTGACACTGAAGAAGTCTCATCTTCTTTACATTTCTGTACTTGGTGAAAAACATTTCAGTGGATCAAATCTAAGATATACATAATGACAAGCTAGCAATTGTGTAGATATCTTTACAGTAAATATCTTTGACCGGAGTGGGAGTACAGACAGAAGAAAATGGCAAAAAGAAGAGGACCTGAGAGAGGGAGTGGTGTCTATGAGGTATACTTTCTTCATTTTTGTCTCTTGGATGTGTGAGGTTTGGGTTTTTAGCTTTTGTACCTGCTGCAAATTCTTCCATTAAAGGAGGGATGAAAACATGGATACTAACTTGAGTCAGTTTGTTTTATATGGAATCTGGAGCATTAATGCAAGAAATTGGGCTTTTCGTGTCTTTTTAACGATAAAAGATGCAGGATTGTAATTAGTGAACAATATGTTTGATTAATCCAGTTTATTCCGCATCAGAAAGAAGTGGGCTGGTCTTAAATCGAAAACTGGAAACTGGATCCAGTCCTGCCTCGCTTGCTCCAGAGCAACTGGGAGGGGTGCGCGTCTCTCAAACCCTGACCGTGATGAGAGGGATTAGGCCGACAGGGCAAGCGAGCCGCTTCTACAGCTGCAGGGCCATTCGCTCTGGTTTCTCTTCATAACGTATAAGTCTTTCGCCTTTTACTAAAGACTTCCGTGGAGGGCAACGCCAATGAGTTGATCTTATTTTTGGCAGGCTTTGCCTCTGGTGTAAGCCTTACCTGCTTGTCCAAAGTAAAGGAGATCCAGCCAAATGTGGTGTTGGGACGTTTGCCCCTTCTACCCATTGCGATCAACGTTATGTTATTAGCTGTGCTAAACTGTTGTTCAATGGTCACTGTCTGCAGTGCAGCAACGAGACAGTGTTTTAAAGAGTTCTCTCTGCATTGTGTCGGTGGGCGGAGGTGCAAATTAGCCACTCTGTGCCAAAAGAGGGCACCGATGCAAGTGTGCACCACTCATACAAGGTAGAGTCTGGTGCCGAGAGCAGGAAGACATCGCTTCTCGGCCTTTTGGCTAAGATCAAGTGTAGTATCTGTTCTTATCAGTTTAATATCTGATATGTCCTCCATTTGAGGACTGCATATTAAATGGATTTTTAGAAACAGGAGTTTGATACGGGAGCTTGCTCCGTCGACTCCACGCATCGACCTGGCCTTGCAGTGCTGCTGGGAACGGTGCACTACTTCCCCCATCTTGTAAAATGGTAACTGGCTTCTGAAATGATCAGGGCATCTCAGAAAATTGAGTGCAAGGCACCAGAGCCCCTTAGCGGGCCAGTGTGATAGGGAGCGCTACGGCTCGCTAGCTACAGCGCCAAATCGTCCAGCTTTCTGATAGGGAGCGCCTGGCAGGAGTGCCATTACATCTCTAAATCTTTGTCTTGCAGGGATGCACAGTGGGGATAATCAGTCAGCACTCCCTCAAGGCCCAAAGTGGGTAATATCGCGAGCGCTTTGGGAGGATTCCCGCTGCCTTTTGCTCATGTTTAAACAACACATGTTTCTGCATCTTCAAACCCAGGCCTTGCGCTTTGTTCAAACTTTCAGTAAATTATTTTGAAATAAGTCCTGAAATAAGAAAAGGTTACGTGAAATAACTTCATGTATTCGACTCGGAGTGACAAGTAAGCCCACTTACACTGAGTTCCGCTGGCCTAGGTCCAGTCAGGTAAGATTAGCTGCAGAGTAGATACTTAGCCATGGTGCCATTAAACTTGTCACTACATGGAATACAAGAGCCTCTTTGAACTTTTGCACAAAACAATGACTGTCAAGTATTTCATAGATAAGATTGAGAATGACAGCCATACATCTCATTTATTTTGTAAAGATGCTGAGGTTTATAAATCTGAGTTTTTTACCTGACTGCTCTCCTTCCACTTAGTGTCGCTACTGACCACAGAGAGATGTGTTCAGTTATTCCAGAAGCATTCTACCAGATCTATTTTACATGAACGAAAACAGCACAATTAAGATCTCACTATGGCAGATGTGTGTGACACTGAAGAAGTCTCATCTTCTTTACATTCCTGTACTTGATGAAAAACATTTCAGTGGATCAAATCTAAGATATACATAATGACAAGCTAGCAATTGTGTAGATATCTTTACAGTAAATATCTTTGACCGGAGTGGGAGTACAGACAGAAGAAAATGGCAAAAAGAAGAGGACCTGAGAGAGGGAGTGGTGTCTATGAGGTATACTTTCTTCATTTTTGTCTCTTGGATGTGTGAGGTTTGGGTTTTTAGCTTTTGTACCTCCTGCAAATTCTTCCATTAAAGGAGGGATGAAAACATGGATACTAACTTGAGTCAGTTTGTTTTATATGGAATCTGGAGCATTAATACAAGAAATTGGGCTTTTCGTGTCTTTTTAACGATAAAAGATGCAGGATTGTAATTAGTGAACAATATGTTTGATTAATCCAGTTTATTCCGCATCAGAAAGAAGTGGGCTGGTCTTAAATCGAAAACTGGAAACTGGATCCAGTCCTGCCTCGCTTGCTCCAGAGCAACTGGGAGGGGTGCGCGTCTCTCAAACCCTGACCGTGATGAGAGGGATTAGGCCGACAGGGCAAGCGAGCCGCTTCTACAGCTGCAGGGCCATTCGCTCTGGTTTCTCTTCATAACGTATAAGTCTTTCGCCTTTTACTAAAGACTTCCGTGGAGGGCAACGCCAATGAGTTGATCTTATTTTTGGCAGGCTTTGCCTCTGGTGTAAGCCTTACCTGCTTGTCCAAAGTAAAGGAGATCCAGCCAAATGTGGTGTTGGGACGTTTGCCCCTTCTACCCATTGCGATCAACGTTATGTTATTAGCTGTGCTAAACTGTTGTTCAATGGTCACTGTCTGCAGTGCAGCAACGAGACAGTGTTTTAAAGAGTTCTCTCTGCATTGTGTCGGTGGGCGGAGGTGCAAATTAGCCACTCTGTGCCAAAAGAGGGCACCGATGCAAGTGTGCACCACTCATACAAGGTAGAGTCTGGTGCCGAGAGCAGGAAGACATCGCTTCTCGGCCTTTTGGCTAAGATCAAGTGTAGTATCTGTTCTTATCAGTTTAATATCTGATATGTCCTCCATTTGAGGACTGCATATTAAATGGATTTTTAGAAACAGGAGTTTGATACGGGAGCTTGCTCCGTCGACTCCACGCATCGACCTGGCCTTGCAGTGCTGCTGGGAACGGTGCACTACTTCCCCCATCTTGTAAAATGGTAACTGGCTTCTGAAATGATCAGGGCATCTCAGAAAATTGAGTGCAAGGCACCAGAGCCCCTTAGCGGGCCAGTGTGATAGGGAGCGCTACGGCTCGCTAGCTACAGCGCCAAATCGTCCAGCTTTCTGATAGGGAGCGCCTGGCAGGAGTGCCATTACATCTCTAAATCTTTGTCTTGCAGGGATGCACAGTGGGGATAATCAGTCAGCACTCCCTCAAGGCCCAAAGTGGGTAATATCGCGAGCGCTTTGGGAGGATTCCCGCTGCCTTTTGCTCATGTTTAAACAACACATGTTTCTGCATCTTCAAACCCAGGCCTTGCGCTTTGTTCAAACTTTCAGTAAATTATTTTGAAATAAGTCCTGAAATAAGAAAAGGTTACGTGAAATAACTTCATGTATTCGACTCGGAGTGACAAGTAAGCCCACTTCAACTCAGTTCCGCTGGCCTAGGTCCAGTCAGGTAAGATTAGCTGCAGAGTAGATACTTAGCCAAGGTGCCATTAAACTTGTCACTACATGGAATACAAGAGCCTCTTTGAACTTTTGCACAAAACAATGACTGTCAAGTATTTCATAGATAAGATTGAGAATGACAGCCATACATCTCATTTATTTTGTAAAGATGCTGAGGTTTATAAATCTGAGTTTTTTACCTGACTGCTCTCCTTCCACTTAGTGTCGCTACTGACCACAGAGAGATGTCTTCAGTTATTCCAGAAGCATTCTACCAGATCTATTTAACATGAACGAAAACAGCACAATTAAGATCTCACTATGGCAGATGTGTGTGACACTGAAGAAGTCTCATCTTCTTTACATTTCTGTACTTGGTGAAAAACATTTCAGTGGATCAAATCTAAGATATACATAATGACAAGCTAGCAATTGTGTAGATATCTTTACAGTAAATATCTTTGACCGGAGTGGGAGTACAGACAGAAGAAAATGGCAAAAAGAAGAGGACCTGAGAGAGGGAGTGGTGTCTATGAGGCATACTTTCTTCATTTTTGTCTCTTGGATGTGTGAGGTTTGGGTTTTTAGCTTTTGTACCTGCTGCAAATTCTTCCATTAAAGGAGGGATGAAAACATGGATACTAACTTGAGTCAGTTTGTTTTATATGGAATCTGGAGCATTAATACAAGAAATTGGGCTTTTCGTGTCTTTTTAACGATAAAAGATGCAGGATTGTAATTAGTGAACAATATGTTTGATTAATCCAGTTTATTCCGCATCAGAAAGAAGTGGGCTGGTCTTAAATCGAAAACTGGAAACTGGATCCAGTCCTGCCTCGCTTGCTCCAGAGCAACTGGGAGGGGTGCGCGTCTCTCAAACCCTGACCGTGATGAGAGGGATTAGGCCGACAGGGCAAGCGAGCCGCTTCTACAGCTGCAGGGCCATTCGCTCTGGTTTCTCTTCATAACGTATAAGTCTTTCGCCTTTTACTAAAGACTTCCGTGGAGGGCAACGCCAATGAGTTGATCTTATTTTTGGCAGGCTTTGCCTCTGGTGTAAGCCTTACCTGCTTGTCCAAAGTAAAGGAGATCCAGCCAAATGTGGTGTTGGGACGTTTGCCCCTTCTACCCATTGCGATCAACGTTATGTTATTAGCTGTGCTAAACTGTTGTTCAATGGTCACTGTCTGCAGTGCAGCAACGAGACAGTGTTTTAAAGAGTTCTCTCTGCATTGTGTCGGTGGGCGGAGGTGCAAATTAGCCACTCTGTGCCAAAAGAGGGCACCGATGCAAGTGTGCACCACTCATACAAGGTAGAGTCTGGTGCCGAGAGCAGGAAGACATCGCTTCTCGGCCTTTTGGCTAAGATCAAGTGTAGTATCTGTTCTTATCAGTTTAATATCTGATATGTCCTCCATTTGAGGACTGCATATTAAATGGATTTTTAGAAACAGGAGTTTGATACGGGAGCTTGCTCCGTCGACTCCACGCATCGACCTGGCCTTGCAGTGCTGCTGGGAACGGTGCACTACTTCCCCCATCTTGTAAAATGGTAACTGGCTTCTGAAATGATCAGGGCATCTCAGAAAATTGAGTGCAAGGCACCAGAGCCCCTTAGTGGGCCAGTGTGATAGGGAGCGCTACGGCTCGCTAGCTACAGCGCCAAATCGTCCAGCTTTCTGATAGGGAGCGCCTGGCAGGAGTGCCATTACATCTCTAAATCTTTGTCTTGCAGGGATGCACAGTGGGGATAATCAGTCAGCACTCCCTCAAGGCCCAAAGTGGGTAATATCGCGAGCGCTTTGGGAGGATTCCCGCTGCCTTTTGCTCATGTTTAAACAACACATGTTTCTGCATCTTCAAACCCAGGCCTTGCGCTTTGTTCAAACTTTCAGTAAATTATTTTGAAATAAGTCCTGAAATAAGAAAAGGTTACGTGAAATAACTTCATGTATTCGACTCGGAGTGACAAGTAAGCCCACTTACACTGAGTTCCGCTGGCCTAGGTCCAGTCAGGTAAGATTAGCTGCAGAGTAGATACTTAGCCATGGTGCCATTAAACTTGTCACTACATGGAATACAAGAGCCTCTTTGAACTTTTGCACAAAACAATGACTGTCAAGTATTTCATAGATAAGATTGAGAATGACAGCCATACATCTCATTTATTTTGTAAAGATGCTGAGGTTTATAAATCTGAGTTTTTTACCTGACTGCTCTCCTTCCACTTAGTGTCGCTACTGACCACAGAGAGATGTGTTCAGTTATTCCAGAAGCATTCTACCAGATCTATTTTACATGAACGAAAACAGCACAATTAAGATCTCACTATGGCAGATGTGTGTGACACTGAAGAAGTCTCATCTTCTTTACATTCCTGTACTTGGTGAAAAACATTTCAGTGGATCAAATCTAAGATATACATAATGACAAGCTAGCAATTGTGTAGATATCTTTACAGTAAATATCTTTGACCGGAGTGGGAGTACAGACAGAAGAAAATGGCAAAAAGAAGAGGACCTGAGAGAGGGAGTGGTGTCTATGAGGCATACTTTCTTCATTTTTGTCTCTTGGATGTGTGAGGTTTGGGTTTTTAGCTTTTGTACCTGCTGCAAATTCTTCCATTAAAGGAGGGATGAAAACATGGATACTAACTTGAGTCAGTTTGTTTTATATGGAATCTGGAGCATTAATACAAGAAATTGGGCTTTTCGTGTCTTTTTAACGATAAAAGATGCAGGATTGTAATTAGTGAACAATATGTTTGATTAATCCAGTTTATTCCGCATCAGAAAGAAGTGGGCTGGTCTTAAATAGAAAACTGGAAACTGGATCCAGTCCTGCCTCGCTTGCTCCAGAGCAACTGGGAGGGGTGCGCGTCTCTCAAACCCTGACCGTGATGAGAGGGATTAGGCCGACAGGGCAAGCGAGCCGCTTCTACAGCTGCAGGGCCATTCGCTCTGGTTTCTCTTCATAACGTATAAGTCTTTCGCCTTTTACTAAAGACTTCCGTGGAGGGCAACGCCAATGAGTTGATCTTATTTTTGGCAGGCTTTGCCTCTGGTGTAAGCCTTACCTGCTTGTCCAAAGTAAAGGAGATCCAGCCAAATGTGGTGTTGGGACGTTTGCCCCTTCTACCCATTGCGATCAACGTTATGTTATTAGCTGTGCTAAACTGTTGTTCAATGGTCACTGTCTGCAGTGCAGCAACGAGACAGTGTTTTAAAGAGTTCTCTCTGCATTGTGTCGGTGGGCGGAGGTGCAAATTAGCCACTCTGTGCCAAAAGAGGGCACCGATGCAAGTGTGCACCACTCATACAAGGTAGAGTCTGGTGCCGAGAGCAGGAAGACATCGCTTCTCGGCCTTTTGGCTAAGATCAAGTGTAGTATCTGTTCTTATCAGTTTAATATCTGATATGTCCTCCATTTGAGGACTGCATATTAAATGGATTTTTAGAAACAGGAGTTTGATACGGGAGCTTGCTCCGTCGACTCCACGCATCGACCTGGCCTTGCAGTGCTGCTGGGAACGGTGCACTACTTCCCCCATCTTGTAAAATGGTAACTGGCTTCTGAAATGATCAGGGCATCTCAGAAAATTGAGTGCAAGGCACCAGAGCCCCTTAGCGGGCCAGTGTGATAGGGAGCGCTACGGCTCGCTAGCTACAGCGCCAAATCGTCCAGCTTTCTGATAGGGAGCGCCTGGCAGGAGTGCCATTACATCTCTAAATCTTTGTCTTGCAGGGATGCACAGTGGGGATAATCAGTCAGCACTCCCTCAAGGCCCAAAGTGGGTAATATCGCGAGCGCTTTGGGAGGATTCCCGCTGCCTTTTGCTCATGTTTAAACAACACATGTTTCTGCATCTTCAAACCCAGGCCTTGCGCTTTGTTCAAACTTTCAGTAAATTATTTTGAAATAAGTCCTGAAATAAGAAAAGGTTACGTGAAATAACTTCATGTATTCGACTCGGAGTGACAAGTAAGCCCACTTACACTCAGTTCCGCTGGCCTAGGTCCAGTCAGGTAAGATTAGCTGCAGAGTAGATACTTAGCCAAGGTGCCATTAAACTTGTCACAACATGGAATACAAGAGCCTCTTTGAACTTTTGCACAAAACAATGACTGTCAAGTATTTCATAGATAAGATTGAGAATGACAGCCATACATCTCATTTATTTTGTAAAGATGCTGAGGTTTATAAATCTGAGTTTTTTACCTGACTGCTCTCCTTCCACTTAGTGTCGCTACTGACCACAGAGAGATGTCTTCAGTTATTCCAGAAGCATTCTACCAGATCTATTTAACATGAACGAAAACAGCACAATTAAGATCTCACTATGGCAGATGTGTGTGACACTGAAGAAGTCTCATCTTCTTTACATTTCTGTACTTGGTGAAAAACATTTCAGTGGATCAAATCTAAGATATACATAATGACAAGCTAGCAATTGTGTAGATATCTTTACAGTAAATATCTTTGACCGGAGTGGGAGTACAGACAGAAGAAAATGGCAAAAAGAAGAGGACCTGAGAGAGGGAGAGGTGTCTATGAGGTATACTTTCTTCATTTTTGTCTCTTGGATGTGTGAGGTTTGGGTTTTTAGCTTTTGTACCTCCTGCAAATTCTTCCATTAAAGGAGGGATGAAAACATGGATACTAACTTGAGTCAGTTTGTTTTATATGGAATCTGGAGCATTAATACAAGAAATTGGGCTTTTCGTGTCTTTTTAACGATAAAAGATGCAGGATTGTAATTAGTGAACAATATGTTTGATTAATCCAGTTTATTCCGCATCAGAAAGAAGTGGGCTGGTCTTAAATAGAAAACTGGAAACTGGATCCAGTCCTGCCTCGCTTGCTCCAGAGCAACTGGGAGGGGTGCGCGTCTCTCAAACCCTGACCGTGATGAGAGGGATTAGGCCGACAGGGCAAGCGAGCCGCTTCTACAGCTGCAGGGCCATTCGCTCTGGTTTCTCTTCATAACGTATAAGTCTTTCGCCTTTTACTAAAGACTTCCGTGGAGGGCAACGCCAATGAGTTGATCTTATTTTTGGCAGGCTTTGCCTCTGGTGTAAGCCTTACCTGCTTGTCCAAAGTAAAGGAGATCCAGCCAAATGTGGTGTTGGGACGTTTGCCCCTTCTACCCATTGCGATCAACGTTATGTTATTAGCTGTGCTAAACTGTTGTTCAATGGTCACTGTCTGCAGTGCAGCAACGAGACAGTGTTTTAAAGAGTTCTCTCTGCATTGTGTCGGTGGGCGGAGGTGCAAATTAGCCACTCTGTGCCAAAAGAGGGCACCGATGCAAGTGTGCACCACTCATACAAGGTAGAGTCTGGTGCCGAGAGCAGGAAGACATCGCTTCTCGGCCTTTTGGCTAAGATCAAGTGTAGTATCTGTTCTTATCAGTTTAATATCTGATATGTCCTCCATTTGAGGACTGCATATTAAATGGATTTTTAGAAACAGGAGTTTGATACGGGAGCTTGCTCCGTCGACTCCACGCATCGACCTGGCCTTGCAGTGCTGCTGGGAACGGTGCACTACTTCCCCCATCTTGTAAAATGGTAACTGGCTTCTGAAATGATCAGGGCATCTCAGAAAATTGAGTGCAAGGCACCAGAGCCCCTTAGCGGGCCAGTGTGATAGGGAGCGCTACGGCTCGCTAGCTACAGCGCCAAATCGTCCAGCTTTCTGATAGGGAGCGCCTGGCAGGAGTGCCATTACATCTCTAAATCTTTGTCTTGCAGGGATGCACAGTGGGGATAATCAGTCAGCACTCCCTCAAGGCCCAAAGTGGGTAATATCGCGGGCGCTTTGGGAGGATTCCCGCTGCCTTTTGCTCATGTTTAAACAACACATGTTTCTGCATCTTCAAACCCAGGCCTTGCGCTTTGTTCAAACTTTCAGTAAATTATTTTGAAATAAGTCCTGAAATAAGAAAAGGTTACGTGAAATAACTTCATGTATTCGACTCGGAGTGACAAGTAAGCCCACTTACACTCAGTTCCGCTGGCCTAGGTCCAGTCAGGTAAGATTAGCTGCAGAGTAGATACTTAGCCAAGGTGCCATTAAACTTGTCACTACATGGAATACAAGAGCCTCTTTGAACTTTTGCACAAAACAATGACTGTCAAGTATTTCATAGATAAGATTGAGAATGACAGCCATACATCTCATTTATTTTGTAAAGATGCTGAGGTTTATAAATCTGAGTTTTTTACCTGACTGCTCTCCTTCCACTTAGTGTCGCTACTGACCACAGAGAGATGTCTTCAGTTATTCCAGAAGCATTCTACCAGATCTATTTAACATGAACGAAAACAGCACAATTAAGATCTCACTATGGCAGATGTGTGTGACACTGAAGAAGTCTCATCTTCTTTACATTTCTGTACTTGGTGAAAAACATTTCAGTGGATCAAATCTAAGATATACATAATGACAAGCTAGCAATTGTGTAGATATCTTTACAGTAAATATCTTTGACCGGAGTGGGAGTACAGACAGAAGAAAATGGCAAAAAGAAGAGGACCTGAGAGAGGGAGTGGTGTCTATGAGGCATACTTTCTTCATTTTTGTCTCTTGGATGTGTGAGGTTTGGGTTTTTAGCTTTTGTACCTGCTGCAAATTCTTCCATTAAAGGAGGGATGAAAACATGGATACTAACTTGAGTCAGTTTGTTTTATATGGAATCTGGAGCATTAATACAAGAAATTGGGCTTTTCGTGTCTTTTTAACGATAAAAGATGCAGGATTGTAATTAGTGAACAATATGTTTGATTAATCCAGTTTATTCCGCATCAGAAAGAAGTGGGCTGGTCTTAAATAGAAAACTGGAAACTGGATCCAGTCCTGCCTCGCTTGCTCCAGAGCAACTGGGAGGGGTGCGCGTCTCTCAAACCCTGACCGTGATGAGAGGGATTAGGCCGACAGGGCAAGCGAGCCGCTTCTACAGCTGCAGGGCCATTCGCTCTGGTTTCTCTTCATAACGTATAAGTCTTTCGCCTTTTACTAAAGACTTCCGTGGAGGGCAACGCCAATGAGTTGATCTTATTTTTGGCAGGCTTTGCCTCTGGTGTAAGCCTTACCTGCTTGTCCAAAGTAAAGGAGATCCAGCCAAATGTGGTGTTGGGACGTTTGCCCCTTCTACCCATTGCGATCAACGTTATGTTATTAGCTGTGCTAAACTGTTGTTCAATGGTCACTGTCTGCAGTGCAGCAACGAGACAGTGTTTTAAAGAGTTCTCTCTGCATTGTGTCGGTGGGCGGAGGTGCAAATTAGCCACTCTGTGCCAAAAGAGGGCACCGATGCAAGTGTGCACCACTCATACAAGGTAGAGTCTGGTGCCGAGAGCAGGAAGACATCGCTTCTCGGCCTTTTGGCTAAGATCAAGTGTAGTATCTGTTCTTATCAGTTTAATATCTGATATGTCCTCCATTTGAGGACTGCATATTAAATGGATTTTTAGAAACAGGAGTTTGATACGGGAGCTTGCTCCGTCGACTCCACGCATCGACCTGGCCTTGCAGTGCTGCTGGGAACGGTGCACTACTTCCCCCATCTTGTAAAATGGTAACTGGCTTCTGAAATGATCAGGGCATCTCAGAAAATTGAGTGCAAGGCACCAGAGCCCCTTAGCGGGCCAGTGTGATAGGGAGCGCTACGGCTCGCTAGCTACAGCGCCAAATCGTCCAGCTTTCTGATAGGGAGCGCCTGGCAGGAGTGCCATTACATCTCTAAATCTTTGTCTTGCAGGGATGCACAGTGGGGATAATCAGTCAGCACTCCCTCAAGGCCCAAAGTGGGTAATATCGCGGGCGCTTTGGGAGGATTCCCGCTGCCTTTTGCTCATGTTTAAACAACACATGTTTCTGCATCTTCAAACCCAGGCCTTGCGCTTTGTTCAAACTTTCAGTAAATTATTTTGAAATAAGTCCTGAAATAAGAAAAGGTTACGTGAAATAACTTCATGTATTCGACTCGGAGTGACAAGTAAGCCCACTTACACTCAGTTCCGCTGGCCTAGGTCCAGTCAGGTAAGATTAGCTGCAGAGTAGATACTTAGCCAAGGTGCCATTAAACTTGTCACTACATGGAATACAAGAGCCTCTTTGAACTTTTGCACAAAACAATGACTGTCAAGTATTTCATAGATAAGATTGAGAATGACAGCCATACATCTCATTTATTTTGTAAAGATGCTGAGGTTTATAAATCTGAGTTTTTTACCTGACTGCTCTCCTTCCACTTAGTGTCGCTACTGACCACAGAGAGATGTCTTCAGTTATTCCAGAAGCATTCTACCAGATCTATTTAACATGAACGAAAACAGCACAATTAAGATCTCACTATGGCAGATGTGTGTGACACTGAAGAAGTCTCATCTTCTTTACATTTCTGTACTTGGTGAAAAACATTTCAGTGGATCAAATCTAAGATATACATAATGACAAGCTAGCAATTGTGTAGATATCTTTACAGTAAATATCTTTGACCGGAGTGGGAGTACAGACAGAAGAAAATGGCAAAAAGAAGAGGACCTGAGAGAGGGAGTGGTGTCTATGAGGCATACTTTCTTCATTTTTGTCTCTTGGATGTGTGAGGTTTGGGTTTTTAGCTTTTGTACCTGCTGCAAATTCTTCCATTAAAGGAGGGATGAAAACATGGATACTAACTTGAGTCAGTTTGTTTTATATGGAATCTGGAGCATTAATACAAGAAATTGGGCTTTTCGTGTCTTTTTAACGATAAAAGATGCAGGATTGTAATTAGTGAACAATATGTTTGATTAATCCAGTTTATTCCGCATCAGAAAGAAGTGGGCTGGTCTTAAATAGAAAACTGGAAACTGGATCCAGTCCTGCCTCGCTTGCTCCAGAGCAACTGGGAGGGGTGCGCGTCTCTCAAACCCTGACCGTGATGAGAGGGATTAGGCCGACAGGGCAAGCGAGCCGCTTCTACAGCTGCAGGGCCATTCGCTCTGGTTTCTCTTCATAACGTATAAGTCTTTCGCCTTTTACTAAAGACTTCCGTGGAGGGCAACGCCAATGAGTTGATCTTATTTTTGGCAGGCTTTGCCTCTGGTGTAAGCCTTACCTGCTTGTCCAAAGTAAAGGAGATCCAGCCAAATGTGGTGTTGGGACGTTTGCCCCTTCTACCCATTGCGATCAACGTTATGTTATTAGCTGTGCTAAACTGTTGTTCAATGGTCACTGTCTGCAGTGCAGCAACGAGACAGTGTTTTAAAGAGTTCTCTCTGCATTGTGTCGGTGGGCGGAGGTGCAAATTAGCCACTCTGTGCCAAAAGAGGGCACCGATGCAAGTGTGCACCACTCATACAAGGTAGAGTCTGGTGCCGAGAGCAGGAAGACATCGCTTCTCGGCCTTTTGGCTAAGATCAAGTGTAGTATCTGTTCTTATCAGTTTAATATCTGATATGTCCTCCATTTGAGGACTGCATATTAAATGGATTTTTAGAAACAGGAGTTTGATACGGGAGCTTGCTCCGTCGACTCCACGCATCGACCTGGCCTTGCAGTGCTGCTGGGAACGGTGCACTACTTCCCCCATCTTGTAAAATGGTAACTGGCTTCTGAAATGATCAGGGCATCTCAGAAAATTGAGTGCAAGGCACCAGAGCCCCTTAGCGGGCCAGTGTGATAGGGAGCGCTACGGCTCGCTAGCTACAGCGCCAAATCGTCCAGCTTTCTGATAGGGAGCGCCTGGCAGGAGTGCCATTACATCTCTAAATCTTTGTCTTGCAGGGATGCACAGTGGGGATAATCAGTCAGCACTCCCTCAAGGCCCAAAGTGGGTAATATCGCGAGCGCTTTGGGAGGATTCCCGCTGCCTTTTGCTCATGTTTAAACAACACATGTTTCTGCATCTTCAAACCCAGGCCTTGCGCTTTGTTCAAACTTTCAGTAAATTATTTTGAAATAAGTCCTGAAATAAGAAAAGGTTACGTGAAATAACTTCATGTATTCGACTCGGAGTGACAAGTAAGCCCACTTACACTCAGTTCCGCTGGCCTAGGTCCAGTCAGGTAAGATTAGCTGCAGAGTAGATACTTAGCCAAGGTGCCATTAAACTTGTCACTACATGGAATACAAGAGCCTCTTTGAACTTTTGCACAAAACAATGACTGTCAAGTATTTCATAGATAAGATTGAGAATGACAGCCATACATCTCATTTATTTTGTAAAGATGCTGAGGTTTATAAATCTGAGTTTTTTACCTGACTGCTCTCCTTCCACTTAGTGTCGCTACTGACCACAGAGAGATGTCTTCAGTTATTCCAGAAGCATTCTACCAGATCTATTTAACATGAACGAAAACAGCACAATTAAGATCTCACTATGGCAGATGTGTGTGACACTGAAGAAGTCTCATCTTCTTTACATTTCTGTACTTGGTGAAAAACATTTCAGTGGATCAAATCTAAGATATACATAATGACAAGCTAGCAATTGTGTAGATATCTTTACAGTAAATATCTTTGACCGGAGTGGGAGTACAGACAGAAGAAAATGGCAAAAAGAAGAGGACCTGAGAGAGGGAGTGGTGTCTATGAGGCATACTTTCTTCATTTTTGTCTCTTGGATGTGTGAGGTTTGGGTTTTTAGCTTTTGTACCTGCTGCAAATTCTTCCATTAAAGGAGGGATGAAAACATGGATACTAACTTGAGTCAGTTTGTTTTATATGGAATCTGGAGCATTAATACAAGAAATTGGGCTTTTCGTGTCTTTTTAACGATAAAAGATGCAGGATTGTAATTAGTGAACAATATGTTTGATTAATCCAGTTTATTCCGCATCAGAAAGAAGTGGGCTGGTCTTAAATAGAAAACTGGAAACTGGATCCAGTCCTGCCTCGCTTGCTCCAGAGCAACTGGGAGGGGTGCGCGTCTCTCAAACCCTGACCGTGATGAGAGGGATTAGGCCGACAGGGCAAGCGAGCCGCTTCTACAGCTGCAGGGCCATTCGCTCTGGTTTCTCTTCATAACGTATAAGTCTTTCGCCTTTTACTAAAGACTTCCGTGGAGGGCAACGCCAATGAGTTGATCTTATTTTTGGCAGGCTTTGCCTCTGGTGTAAGCCTTACCTGCTTGTCCAAAGTAAAGGAGATCCAGCCAAATGTGGTGTTGGGACGTTTGCCCCTTCTACCCATTGCGATCAACGTTATGTTATTAGCTGTGCTAAACTGTTGTTCAATGGTCACTGTCTGCAGTGCAGCAACGAGACAGTGTTTTAAAGAGTTCTCTCTGCATTGTGTCGGTGGGCGGAGGTGCAAATTAGCCACTCTGTGCCAAAAGAGGGCACCGATGCAAGTGTGCACCACTCATACAAGGTAGAGTCTGGTGCCGAGAGCAGGAAGACATCGCTTCTCGGCCTTTTGGCTAAGATCAAGTGTAGTATCTGTTCTTATCAGTTTAATATCTGATATGTCCTCCATTTGAGGACTGCATATTAAATGGATTTTTAGAAACAGGAGTTTGATACGGGAGCTTGCTCCGTCGACTCCACGCATCGACCTGGCCTTGCAGTGCTGCTGGGAACGGTGCACTACTTCCCCCATCTTGTAAAATGGTAACTGGCTTCTGAAATGATCAGGGCATCTCAGAAAATTGAGTGCAAGGCACCAGAGCCCCTTAGCGGGCCAGTGTGATAGGGAGCGCTACGGCTCGCT
This sequence comes from Telmatherina bonti, assembly GCF_933228915.1. Lineage (NCBI taxonomy): Eukaryota > Metazoa > Chordata > Actinopteri > Atheriniformes > Telmatherinidae > Telmatherina > Telmatherina bonti. The sequence goes on along the minus strand of NC_136627.1, from coordinate 9,673,512 downwards.
AGCTACAGCGCCAAATCGTCCAGCTTTCTGATAGGGAGCGCCTGGCAGGAGTGCCATTACATCTCTAAATCTTTGTCTTGCAGGGATGCACAGTGGGGATAATCAGTCAGCACTCCCTCAAGGCCCAAAGTGGGTAATATCGCGAGCGCTTTGGGAGGATTCCCGCTGCCTTTTGCTCATGTTTAAACAACACATGTTTCTGCATCTTCAAACCCAGGCCTTGCGCTTTGTTCAAACTTTCAGTAAATTATTTTGAAATAAGTCCTGAAATAAGAAAAGGTTACGTGAAATAACTTCATGTATTCGACTCGGAGTGACAAGTAAGCCCACTTCAATTCAGTTCCGCTGGCCTAGGTCCAGTCAGGTAAGATTAGCTGCAGAGTAGATACTTAGCCAAGGTGCCATTAAACTTGTCACTACATGGAATACAAGAGCCTCTTTGAACTTTTGCACAAAACAATGACTGTCAAGTATTTCATAGATAAGATTGAGAATGACAGCCATACATCTCATTTATTTTGTAAAGATGCTGAGGTTTATAAATCTGAGTTTTTTACCTGACTGCTCTCCTTCCACTTAGTGTCGCTACTGACCACAGAGAGATGTCTTCAGTTATTCCAGAAGCATTCTACCAGATCTATTTAACATGAACGAAAACAGCACAATTAAGATCTCACTATGGCAGATGTGTGTGACACTGAAGAAGTCTCATCTTCTTTACATTTCTGTACTTGGTGAAAAACATTTCAGTGGATCAAATCTAAGATATACATAATGACAAGCTAGCAATTGTGTAGATATCTTTACAGTAAATATCTTTGACCGGAGTGGGAGTACAGACAGAAGAAAATGGCAAAAAGAAGAGGACCTGAGAGAGGGAGTGGTGTCTATGAGGTATACTTTCTTCATTTTTGTCTCTTGGATGTGTGAGGTTTGGGTTTTTAGCTTTTGTACCTCCTGCAAATTCTTCCATTAAAGGCGGGATGAAAACATGGATACTAACTTGAGTCAGTTTGTTTTATATGGAATCTGGAGCATTAATACAAGAAATTGGGCTTTTCGTGTCTTTTTAACGATAAAAGATGCAGGATTGTAATTAGTGAACAATATGTTTGATTAATCCAGTTTATTCCGCATCAGAAAGAAGTGGGCTGGTCTTAAATAGAAAACTGGAAACTGGATCCAGTCCTGCCTCGCTTGCTCCAGAGCAACTGGGAGGGGTGCGCGTCTCTCAAACCCTGACCGTGATGAGAGGGATTAGGCCGACAGGGCAAGCGAGCCGCTTCTACAGCTGCAGGGCCATTCGCTCTGGTTTCTCTTCATAACGTGTAAGTCTTTCGCCTTTTACTAAAGACTTCCGTGGAGGGCAACGCCAATGAGTTGATCTTATTTTTGGCAGGCTTTGCCTCTGGTGTAAGCCTTACCTGCTTGTCCAAAGTAAAGGAGATCCAGCCAAATGTGGTGTTGGGACGTTTGCCCCTTCTACCCATTGCGATCAACGTTATGTTATTAGCTGTGCTAAACTGTTGTTCAATGGTCACTGTCTGCAGTGCAGCAACGAGACAGTGTTTTAAAGAGTTCTCTCTGCATTGTGTCGGTGGGCGGAGGTGCAAATTAGCCACTCTGTGCCAAAAGAGGGCACCGATGCAAGTGTGCACCACTCATACAAGGTAGAGTCTGGTGCCGAGAGCAGGAAGACATCGCTTCTCGGCCTTTTGGCTAAGATCAAGTGTAGTATCTGTTCTTATCAGTTTAATATCTGATATGTCCTCCATTTGAGGACTGCATATTAAATGGATTTTTAGAAACAGGAGTTTGATACGGGAGCTTGCTCCGTCGACTCCACGCATCGACCTGGCCTTGCAGTGCTGCTGGGAACGGTGCACTACTTCCCCCATCTTGTAAAATGGTAACTGGCTTCTGAAATGATCAGGGCATCTCAGAAAATTGAGTGCAAGGCACCAGAGCCCCTTAGCGGGCCAGTGTGATAGGGAGCGCTACGGCTCGCTAGCTACAGCGCCAAATCGTCCAGCTTTCTGATAGGGAGCGCCTGGCAGGAGTGCCATTACATCTCTAAATCTTTGTCTTGCAGGGATGCACAGTGGGGATAATCAGTCAGCACTCCCTCAAGGCCCAAAGTGGGTAATATCGCGAGCGCTTTGGGAGGATTCCCGCTGCCTTTTGCTCATGTTTAAACAACACATGTTTCTGCATCTTCAAACCCAGGCCTTGCGCTTTGTTCAAACTTTCAGTAAATTATTTTGAAATAAGTCCTGAAATAAGAAAAGGTTACGTGAAATAACTTCATGTATTCGACTCGGAGTGACAAGTAAGCCCACTTCAACTCAGTTCCGCTGGCCTAGGTCCAGTCAGGTAAGATTAGCTGCAGAGTAGATACTTAGCCATGGTGCCATTAAACTTGTCACTACATGGAATACAAGAGCCTCTTTGAACTTTTGCACAAAACAATGACTGTCAAGTATTTCATAGATAAGATTGAGAATGGCAGCCATAAATCTCATTTATTTTGTAAAGATGCTGAGGTTTATAAATCTGAGTTTTTCACCTGACTGCTCTCCTTCCACTTAGTGTCGCTACTGACCACAGAGAGATGTGTTCAGTTATTCCAGAAGCATTCTACCAGATCTATTTAACATGAACGAAAACAGCACAATTAAGATCTCACTATGGCAGATGTGTGTGACACCTAAGAAGTCTCATCTTCTTTACATTTCTGTACTTGGTGAAAAACATTTCAGTGGATCAAATCTAAGATATACATAATGACAAGCTAGCAATTGTGTAGATATCTTTACAGTAAATATATTTGACCGGAGTGGGAGTACAGACAGAAGAAAATGGCAAAAAGAAGAGGACCTGAGAGAGGGAGTGGTGTCTATGAGGTATACTTTCTTCATTTTTGTCTCTTGGATGTGTGAGGTTTGGGTTTTTAGCTTTTGTACCTGCTGCAAATTCTTCCATTAAAGGAGGGATGAAAACATGGATACTAACTTGAGTCAGTTTGTTTTATATGGAATCTGGAGCATTAATACAAGAAATTGGGCTTTTCGTGTCTTTTTAACGATAAAAGATGCAGGATTGTAATTAGTGAACAATATGTTTGATTAATCCAGTTCATTCCGCATCAGAAAGAAGTGGGCTGGTCTTAAATAGAAAACTGGAAACTGGATCCAGTCCTGCCTCGCTTGCTCCAGAGCAACTGGGAGGGGTGCGCGTCTCTCAAACCCTGACCGTGATGAGAGGGATTAGGCCGACAGGGCAAGCGAGCCGCTTCTACAGCTGCAGGGCCATTCGCTCTGGTTTCTCTTCATAACGTATAAGTCTTTCGCCTTTTACTAAAGACTTCCGTGGAGGGCAACGCCAATGAGTTGATCTTATTTTTGGCAGGCTTTGCCTCTGGTGTAAGCCTTACCTGCTTGTCCAAAGTAAAGGAGATCCAGCCAAATGTGGTGTTGGGACGTTTGCCCCTTCTACCCATTGCGATCAACGTTATGTTATTAGCTGTGCTAAACTGTTGTTCAATGGTCACTGTCTGCAGTGCAGCAACGAGACAGTGTTTTAAAGAGTTCTCTCTGCATTGTGTCGGTGGGCGGAGGTGCAAATTAGCCACTCTGTGCCAAAAGAGGGCACCGATGCAAGTGTGCACCACTCATACAAGGTAGAGTCTGGTGCCGAGAGCAGGAAGACATCGCTTCTCGGCCTTTTGGCTAAGATCAAGTGTAGTATCTGTTCTTATCAGTTTAATATCTGATATGTCCTCCATTTGAGGACTGCATATTAAATGGATTTTTAGAAACAGGAGTTTGATACGGGAGCTTGCTCCGTCGACTCCACGCATCGACCTGGCCTTGCAGTGCTGCTGGGAACGGTGCACTACTTCCCCCATCTTGTAAAATGGTAACTGGCTTCTGAAATGATCAGGGCATCTCAGAAAATTGAGTGCAAGGCACCAGAGCCCCTTAGCGGGCCAGTGTGATAGGGAGCGCTACGGCTCGCTAGCTACAGCGCCAAATCGTCCAGCTTTCTGATAGGGAGTGCCTGGCAGGAGTGCCATTACATCTCTAAATCTTTGTCTTGCAGGGATGCACAGTGGGGATAATCAGTCAGCACTCCCTCAAGGCCCAAAGTGGGTAATATCGCGAGCGCTTTGGGAGGATTCCCGCTGCCTTTTGCTCATGTTTAAACAACACATGTTTCTGCATCTTCAAACCCAGGCCTTGCGCTTTGTTCAAACTTTCAGTAAATTATTTTGAAATAAGTCCTGAAATAAGAAAAGGTTACGTGAAATAACTTCATGTATTCGACTCGGAGTGACAAGTAAGCCCACTTACACTCAGTTCCGCTGGCCTAGGTCCAGTCAGGTAAGATTAGCTGCAGAGTAGATACTTAGCCAAGGTGCCATTAAACTTGTCACTACATGGAATACAAGAGCCTCTTTGAACTTTTGCACAAAACAATGACTGTCAAGTATTTCATAGATAAGATTGAGAATGACAGCCATACATCTCATTTATTTTGTAAAGATGCTGAGGTTTATAAATCTGAGTTTTTCACCTGACTGCTCTCCTTCCACTTAGTGTCGCTACTGACCACAGAGAGATGTGTTCAGTTATTCCAGAAGCATTCTACCAGATCTATTTAACATGAACGAAAACAGCACAATTAAGATCTCACTATGGCAGATGTGTGTGACACTGAAGAAGTCTCATCTTCTTTACATTTCTGTACTTGGTGAAAAACATTTCAGTGGATCAAATCTAAGATATACATAATGACAAGCTAGCAATTGTGTAGATATCTTTACAGTAAATATCTTTGACCGGAGTGGGAGTACAGACAGAAGAAAATGGCAAAAAGAAGAGGACCTGAGAGAGGGAGTGGTGTCTATGAGGTATACTTTCTTCATTTTTGTCTCTTGGATGTGTGAGGTTTGGGTTTTTAGCTTTTGTACCTGCTGCAAATTCTTCCATTAAAGGAGGGATGAAAACATGGATACTAACTTGAGTCAGTTTGTTTTATATGGAATCTGGAGCATTAATACAAGAAATTGGGCTTTTCGTGTCTTTTTAACGATAAAAGATGCAGGATTGTAATTAGTGAACAATATGTTTGATTAATCCAGTTTATTCCGCATCAGAAAGAAGTGGGCTGGTCTTAAATAGAAAACTGGAAACTGGATCCAGTCCTGCCTCGCTTGCTCCAGAGCAACTGGGAGGGGTGCGCGTCTCTCAAACCCTGACCGTGATGAGAGGGATTAGGCCGACAGGGCAAGCGAGCCGCTTCTACAGCTGCAGGGCCATTCGCTCTGGTTTCTCTTCATAACGTATAAGTCTTTCGCCTTTTACTAAAGACTTCCGTGGAGGGCAACGCCAATGAGTTGATCTTATTTTTGGCAGGCTTTGCCTCTGGTGTAAGCCTTACCTGCTTGTCCAAAGTAAAGGAGATCCAGCCAAATGTGGTGTTGGGACGTTTGCCCCTTCTACCCATTGCGATCAACGTTATGTTATTAGCTGTGCTAAACTGTTGTTCAATGGTCACTGTCTGCAGTGCAGCAACGAGACAGTGTTTTAAAGAGTTCTCTCTGCATTGTGTCGGTGGGCGGAGGTGCAAATTAGCCACTCTGTGCCAAAAGAGGGCACCGATGCAAGTGTGCACCACTCATACAAGGTAGAGTCTGGTGCCGAGAGCAGGAAGACATCGCTTCTCGGCCTTTTGGCTAAGATCAAGTGTAGTATCTGTTCTTATCAGTTTAATATCTGATATGTCCTCCATTTGAGGACTGCATATTAAATGGATTTTTAGAAACAGGAGTTTGATACGGGAGCTTGCTCCGTCGACTCCACGCATCGACCTGGCCTTGCAGTGCTGCTGGGAACGGTGCACTACTTCCCCCATCTTGTAAAATGGTAACTGGCTTCTGAAATGATCAGGGCATCTCAGAAAATTGAGTGCAAGGCACCAGAGCCCCTTAGCGGGCCAGTGTGATAGGGAGCGCTACGGCTCGCTAGCTACAGCGCCAAATCGTCCAGCTTTCTGATAGGGAGCGCCTGGCAGGAGTGCCATTACATCTCTAAATCTTTGTCTTGCAGGGATGCACAGTGGGGATAATCAGTCAGCACTCCCTCAAGGCCCAAAGTGGGTAATATCGCGAGCGCTTTGGGAGGATTCCCGCTGCCTTTTGCTCATGTTTAAACAACACATGTTTCTGCATCTTCAAACCCAGGCCTTGCGCTTTGTTCAAACTTTCAGTAAATTATTTTGAAATAAGTCCTGAAATAAGAAAAGGTTACGTGAAATAACTTCATGTATTCGACTCGGAGTGACAAGTAAGCCCACTTACACTCAGTTCCGCTGGCCTAGGTCCAGTCAGGTAAGATTAGCTGCAGAGTAGATACTTAGCCAAGGTGCCATTAAACTTGTCACTACATGGAATACAAGAGCCTCTTTGAACTTTTGCACAAAACAATGACTGTCAAGTATTTCATAGATAAGATTGAGAATGACAGCCATACATCTCATTTATTTTGTAAAGATGCTGAGGTTTATAAATCTGAGTTTTTTACCTGACTGCTCTCCTTCCACTTAGTGTCGCTACTGACCACAGAGAGATGTGTTCAGTTATTCCAGAAGCATTCTACCAGATCTATTTAACATGAACGAAAACAGCACAATTAAGATCTCACTATGGCAGATGTGTGTGACACTGAAGAAGTCTCATCTTCTTTACATTTCTGTACTTGGTGAAAAACATTTCAGTGGATCAAATCTAAGATATACATAATGACAAGCTAGCAATTGTGTAGATATCTTTACAGTAAATATCTTTGACCGGAGTGGGAGTACAGACAGAAGAAAATGGCAAAAAGAAGAGGACCTGAGAGAGGGAGTGGTGTCTATGAGGTATACTTTCTTCATTTTTGTCTCTTGGATGTGTGAGGTTTGGGTTTTTAGCTTTTGTACCTGCTGCAAATTCTTCCATTAAAGGAGGGATGAAAACATGGATACTAACTTGAGTCAGTTTGTTTTATATGGAATCTGGAGCATTAATACAAGAAATTGGGCTTTTCGTGTCTTTTTAACGATAAAAGATGCAGGATTGTAATTAGTGAACAATATGTTTGATTAATCCAGTTTATTCCGCATCAGAAAGAAGTGGGCTGGTCTTAAATAGAAAACTGGAAACTGGATCCAGTCCTGCCTCGCTTGCTCCAGAGCAACTGGGAGGGGTGCGCGTCTCTCAAACCCTGACCGTGATGAGAGGGATTAGGCCGACAGGGCAAGCGAGCCGCTTCTACAGCTGCAGGGCCATTCGCTCTGGTTTCTCTTCATAACGTATAAGTCTTTCGCCTTTTACTAAAGACTTCCGTGGAGGGCAACGCCAATGAGTTGATCTTATTTTTGGCACGCTTTGCCTCTGGTGTAAGCCTTACCTGCTTGTCCAAAGTAAAGGAGATCCAGCCAAATGTGGTGTTGGGACGTTTGCCCCTTCTACCCATTGCGATCAACGTTATGTTATTAGCTGTGCTAAACTGTTGTTCAATGGTCACTGTCTGCAGTGCAGCAACGAGACAGTGTTTTAAAGAGTTCTCTCTGCATTGTGTCGGTGGGCGGAGGTGCAAATTAGCCACTCTGTGCCAAAAGAGGGCACCGATGCAAGTGTGCACCACTCATACAAGGTAGAGTCTGGTGCCGAGAGCAGGAAGACATCGCTTCTTGGCCTTTTGGCTAAGATCAAGTGTAGTATCTGTTCTTATCAGTTTAATATCTGATATGTCCTCCATTTGAGGACTGCATATTAAATGGATTTTTAGAAACAGGAGTTTGATACGGGAGCTTGCTCCGTCGACTCCACGCATCGACCTGGCCTTGCAGTGCTGCTGGGAACGGTGCACTACTTCCCCCATCTTGAAAAATGGTAACTGGCTTCTGAAATGATCAGGGCATCTCAGAAAATTGAGTGCAAGGCACCAGAGCCCCTTAGCGGGCCAGTGTGATAGGGAGCGCTACGGCTCGCTAGCTACAGCGCCAAATCGTCCAGCTTTCTGATAGGGAGCGCCTGGCAGGAGTGCCATTACATCTCTAAATCTTTGTCTTGCAGGGATGCACAGTGGGGATAATCAGTCAGCACTCCCTCAAGGCCCAAAGTGGGTAATATCGCGAGCGCTTTGGGAGGATTCCCGCTGCCTTTTGCTCATGTTTAAACAACACATGTTTCTGCATCTTCAAACCCAGGCCTTGCGCTTTGTTCAAACTTTCAGTAAATTATTTTGAAATAAGTCCTGAAATAAGAAAAGGTTACGTGAAATAACTTCATGTATTCGACTCGGAGTGACAAGTAAGCCCACTTCAACTCAGTTCCGCTGGCCTAGGTCCAGTCAGGTAAGATTAGCTGCAGAGTAGATACTTAGCCAAGGTGCCATTAAACTTGTCACTACATGGAATACAAGAGCCTCTTTGAACTTTTGCACAAAACAATGACTGTCAAGTATTTCATAGATAAGATTGAGAATGACAGCCATACATCTCATTTATTTTGTAAAGATGCTGAGGTTTATAAATCTGAGTTTTTTTACCTGACTGCTCTCCTTCCACTTAGTGTCGCTACTGACCACAGAGAGATGTCTTCAGTTATTCCAGAAGCATTCTACCAGATCTATTTAACATGAACGAAAACAGCACAATTAAGATCTCACTATGGCAGATGTGTGTGACACTGAAGAAGTCTCATCTTCTTTACATTTCTGTACTTGGTGAAAAACATTTCAGTGGATCAAATCTAAGATATACATAATGACAAGCTAGCAATTGTGTAGATATCTTTACAGTAAATATCTTTGACCGGAGTGGGAGTACAGACAGAAGAAAATGGCAAAAAGAAGAGGACCTGAGAGAGGGAGTGGTGTCTATGAGGTATACTTTCTTCATTTTTGTCTCTTGGATGTGTGAGGTTTGGGTTTTTAGCTTTTGTACCTGCTGCAAATTCTTCCATTAAAGGAGGGATGAAAACATGGATACTAACTTGAGTCAGTTTGTTTTATATGGAATCTGGAGCATTAATACAAGAAATTGGGCTTTTCGTGTCTTTTTAACGATAAAAGATGCAGGATTGTAATTAGTGAACAATATGTTTGATTAATCCAGTTTATTCCGCATCAGAAAGAAGTGGGCTGGTCTTAAATAGAAAACTGGAAACTGGATCCAGTCCTGCCTCGCTTGCTCCAGAGCAACTGGGAGGGGTGCGCGTCTCTCAAACCCTGACCGTGATGAGAGGGATTAGGCCGACAGGGCAAGCGAGCCGCTTCTACAGCTGCAGGGCCATTCGCTCTGGTTTCTCTTCATAACATATAAGTCTTTCGCCTTTTACTAAAGACTTCCGTGGAGGGCAACGCCAATGAGTTGATCTTATTTTTGGCAGGCTTTGCCTCTGGTGTAAGCCTTACCTGCTTGTCCAAAGTAAAGGAGATCCAGCCAAATGTGGTGTTGGGACGTTTGCCCCTTCTACCCATTGCGATCAACGTTATGTTATTAGCTGTGCTAAACTGTTGTTCAATGGTCACTGTCTGCAGTGCAGCAACGAGACAGTGTTTTAAAGAGTTCTCTCTGCATTGTGTCGGTGGGCGGAGGTGCAAATTAGCCACTCTGTGCCAAAAGAGGGCACCGATGCAAGTGTGCACCACTCATACAAGGTAGAGTCTGGTGCCGAGAGCAGGAAGACATCGCTTCTCGGCCTTTTGGCTAAGATCAAGTGTAGTATCTGTTCTTATCAGTTTAATATCTGATATGTCCTCCATTTGAGGACTGCATATTAAATGGATCTTTACAAACAGGAGTTTGATACGGGAGCTTGCTCCGTCGACTCCACGCATCGACCTGGCCTTGCAGTGCTGCTGGGAACGGTGCACTACTTCCCCCATCTTGTAAAATGGTAACTGGCTTCTGAAATGATCAGGGCATCTCAGAAAATTGAGTGCAAGGCACCAGAGCCCCTTAGCGGGCCAGTGTGATAGGGAGCGCTACGGCTCGCTACCTACAGCGCCAAATCGTCCAGCTTTCTGATAGGGAGCGCCTGGCAGGAGTGCCATTACATCTCTAAATCTTTGTCTTGCAGGGATGCACAGTGGGGATAATCAGTCAGCACTCCCTCAAGGCCCAAAGTGGGTAATATCGCGAGCGCTTTGGGAGGATTCCCGCTGCCTTTTGCTCATGTTTAAACAACACATGTTTCTGCATCTTCAAACCCAGGCCTTGCGCTTTGTTCAAACTTTCAGTAAATTATTTTGAAATAAGTCCTGAAATAAGAAAAGGTTACGTGAAATAACTTCATGTATTCGACTCGGAGTGACAAGTAAGCCCACTTACACTCAGTTCCGCTGGCCTAGGTCCAGTCAGGTAAGATTAGCTGCAGAGTAGATACTTAGCCAAGGTGCCATTAAACTTGTCACTACATGGAATACAAGAGCCTCTTTGAACTTTTGCACAAAACAATGACTGTCAAGTATTTCATAGATAAGATTGAGAATGACAGCCATACATCTCATTTATTTTGTAAAGATGCTGAGGTTTATAAATCTGAGTTTTTTACCTGACTGCTCTCCTTCCACTTAGTGTCGCTACTGACCACAGAGAGATGTGTTCAGTTATTCCAGAAGCATTCTACCAGATCTATTTAACATGAACGAAAACAGCACAATTAAGATCTCACTATGGCAGATGTGTGTGACACTGAAGAAGTCTCATCTTCTTTACATTTCTGTACTTGGTGAAAAACATTTCAGTGGATCAAATCTAAGATATACATAATGACAAGCTAGCAATTGTGTAGATATCTTTACAGTAAATATCTTTGACCGGAGTGGGAGTACAGACAGAAGAAAATGGCAAAAAGAAGAGGACCTGAGAGAGGGAGTGGTGTCTATGAGGTATACTTTCTTCATTTTTGTCTCTTGGATGTGTGAGGTTTGGGTTTTTAGCTTTTGTACCTCCTGCAAATTCTTCAATTAAAGGAGGGATGAAAACATGGATACTAACTTGAGTCAGTTTGTTTTATATTGAATCTGGAGCATTAATACAAGAAATTGGGCTTTTCGTGTCTTTTTAACGATAAAAGATGCAGGATTGTAATTAGTGAACAATATGTTTGATTAATCCAGTTTATTCCGCATCAGAAAGAAGTGGGCTGGTCTTAAATAGAAAACTGGAAACTGGATCCAGTCCTGCCTCGCTTGCTCCAGAGCAACTGGGAGGGGTGCGCGTCTCTCAAACCCTGACCGTGATGAGAGGGATTAGGCCGACAGGGCAAGCGAGCCGCTTCTACAGCTGCAGGGCCATTCGCTCTGGTTTCTCTTCATAACGTATAAGTCTTTCGCCTTTTACTAAAGACTTCCGTGGAGGGCAACGCCAATGAGTTGATCTTATTTTTGGCAGGCTTTGCCTCTGGTGTAAGCCTTACCTGCTTGTCCAAAGTAAAGGAGATCCAGCCAAATGTGGTGTTGGGACGTTTGCCCCTTCTACCCATTGCGATCAACGTTATGTTATTAGCTGTGCTAAACTGTTGTTCAATGGTCACTGTCTGCAGTGCAGCAACGAGACAGTGTTTTAAAGAGTTCTCTCTGCATTGTGTCGGTGGGCGGAGGTGCAAATTAGCCACTCTGTGCCAAAAGAGGGCACCGATGCAAGTGTGCACCACTCATACAAGGTAGAGTCTGGTGCCGAGAGCAGGAAGACATCGCTTCTCGGCCTTTTGGCTAAGATCAAGTGTAGTATCTGTTCTTATCAGTTTAATATCTGATATGTCCTCCATTTGAGGACTGCATATTAAATGGATTTTTAGAAACAGGAGTTTGATACGGGAGCTTGCTCCGTCGACTCCACGCATCGACCTGGCCTTGCAGTGCTGCTGGGAACGGTGCACTACTTCCCCCATCTTGTAAAATGGTAACTGGCTTCTGAAATGATCAGGGCATCTCAGAAAATTGAGTGCAAGGCACCAGAGCCCCTTAGCGGGCCAGTGTGATAGGGAGCGCTACGGCTCGCTAGCTACAGCGCCAAATCGTCCAGCTTTCTGATAGGGAGCGCCTGGCAGGAGTGCCATTACATCTCTAAATCTTTGTCTGGCAGGGATGCACAGTGGGGATAATCAGTCAGCACTCCCTCAAGGCCCAAAGTGGGTAATATCGCGAGCGCTTTGGGAGGATTCCCGCTGCCTTTTGCTCATGTTTAAACAACACATGTTTCTGCATCTTCAAACCCAGGCCTTGCGCTTTGTTCAAACTTTCAGTAAATTATTTTGAAATAAGTCCTGAAATAAGAAAAGGTTACGTGAAATAACTTCATGTATTCGACTCGGAGTGACAAGTAAGCCCACTTCAACTCAGTTCCGCTGGCCTAGGTCCAGTCAGGTAAGATTAGCTGCAGAGTAGATACTTAGCCATGGTGCCATTAAACTTGTCACTACATGGAATACAAGAGCCTCTTTGAACTTTTGCACAAAACAATGACTGTCAAGTATTTCATAGATAAGATTGAGAATGGCAGCCATAAATCTCATTTATTTTGTAAAGATGCTGAGGTTTATAAATCTGAGTTTTTCACCTGACTGCTCTCCTTCCACTTAGTGTCGCTACTGACCACAGAGAGATGTGTTCAGTTATTCCAGAAGCATTCTACCAGATCTATTTAACATGAACGAAAACAGCACAATTAAGATCTCACTATGGCAGATGTGTGTGACACCTAAGAAGTCTCATCTTCTTTACATTTCTGTACTTGGTGAAAAACATTTCAGTGGATCAAATCTAAGATATACATAATGACAAGCTAGCAATTGTGTAGATATCTTTACAGTAAATATCTTTGACCGGAGTGGGAGTACAGACAGAAGAAAATGGCAAAAAGAAGAGGACCTGAGAGAGGGAGTGGTGTCTATGAGGTATACTTTCTTCATTTTTGTCTCTTGGATGTGTGAGGTTTGGGTTTTTAGCTTTTGTACCTGCTGCAAATTCTTCCATTAAAGGAGGGATGAAAACATGGATACTAACTTGAGTCAGTTTGTTTTATATGGAATCTGGAGCATTAATACAAGAAATTGGGCTTTTCGTGTCTTTTTAACGATAAAAGATGCAGGATTGTAATTAGTGAACAATATGTTTGATTAATCCAGTTCATTCCGCATCAGAAAGAAGTGGGCTGGTCTTAAATAGAAAACTGGAAACTGGATCCAGTCCTGCCTCGCTTGCTCCAGAGCAACTGGGAGGGGTGCGCGTCTCTCAAACCCTGACCGTGATGAGAGGGATTAGGCCGACAGGGCAAGCGAGCCGCTTCTACAGCTGCAGGGCCATTCGCTCTGGTTTCTCTTCATAACGTATAAGTCTTTCGCCTTTTACTAAAGACTTCCGTGGAGGGCAACGCCAATGAGTTGATCTTATTTTTGGCAGGCTTTGCCTCTGGTGTAAGCCTTACCTGCTTGTCCAAAGTAAAGGAGATCCAGCCAAATGTGGTGTTGGGACGTTTGCCCCTTCTACCCATTGCGATCAACGTTATGTTATTAGCTGTGCTAAACTGTTGTTCAATGGTCACTGTCTGCAGTGCAGCAACGAGACAGTGTTTTAAAGAGTTCTCTCTGCATTGTGTCGGTGGGCGGAGGTGCAAATTAGCCACTCTGTGCCAAAAGAGGGCACCGATGCAAGTGTGCACCACTCATACAAGGTAGAGTCTGGTGCCGAGAGCAGGAAGACATCGCTTCTCGGCCTTTTGGCTAAGATCAAGTGTAGTATCTGTTCTTATCAGTTTAATATCTGATATGTCCTCCATTTGAGGACTGCATATTAAATGGATTTTTAGAAACAGGAGTTTGATACGGGAGCTTGCTCCGTCGACTCCACGCATCGACCTGGCCTTGCAGTGCTGCTGGGAACGGTGCACTACTTCCCCCATCTTGTAAAATGGTAACTGGCTTCTGAAATGATCAGGGCATCTCAGAAAATTGAGTGCAAGGCACCAGAGCCCCTTAGCGGGCCAGTGTGATAGGGAGCGCTACGGCTCGCTAGCTACAGCGCCAAATCGTCCAGCTTTCTGATAGGGAGCGCCTGGCAGGAGTGCCATTACATCTCTAAATCTTTGTCTTGCAGGGATGCACAGTGGGGATAATCAGTCAGCACTCCCTCAAGGCCCAAAGTGGGTAATATCGCGAGCGCTTTGGGAGGATTCCCGCTGCCTTTTGCTCATGTTTAAACAACACATGTTTCTGCATCTTCAAACCCAGGCCTTGCGCTTTGTTCAAACTTTCAGTAAATTATTTTGAAATAAGTCCTGAAATAAGAAAAGGTTATGTGAAATAACTTCATGTATTCGACTCGGAGTGACAAGTAAGCCCACTTCAACTCAGTTCCGCTGGCCTAGGTCCAGTCAGGTAAGATTAGCTGCAGAGTAGATACTTAGCCAAGGTGCCATTAAACTTGTCACTACATGGAATACAAGAGCCTCTTTGAACTTTTGCACAAAACAATGACTGTCAAGTATTTCATAGATAAGATTGAGAATGACAGCCATACATCTCATTTATTTTGTAAAGATGCTGAGGTTTATAAATCTGAGTTTTTCACCTGACTGCTCTCCTTCCACTTAGTGTCGCTACTGACCACAGAGAGATGTGTTCAGTTATTCCAGAAGCATTCTACCAGATCTATTTAACATGAACGAAAACAGCACAATTAAGATCTCACTATGGCAGATGTGTGTGACACTGAAGAAGTCTCATCTTCTTTACATTTCTGTACTTGGTGAAAAACATTTCAGTGGATCAAATCTAAGATATACATAATGACAAGCTAGCAATTGTGTAGATATCTTTACAGTAAATATCTTTGACCGGAGTGGGAGTACAGACAGAAGAAAATGGCAAAAAGAAGAGGACCTGAGAGAGGGAGTGGTGTCTATGAGGTATACTTTCTTCATTTTTGTCTCTTGGATGTGTGAGGTTTGGGTTTTTAGCTTTTGTACCTGCTGCAAATTCTTCCATTAAAGGAGGGATGAAAACATGGATACTAACTTGAGTCAGTTTGTTTTATATGGAATCTGGAGCATTAATACAAGAAATTGGGCTTTTCGTGTCTTTTTAACGATAAAAGATGCAGGATTGTAATTAGTGAACAATATGTTTGATTAATCCAGTTCATTCCGCATCAGAAAGAAGTGGGCTGGTCTTAAATCGAAAACTGGAAACTGGATCCAGTCCTGCCTCGCTTGCTCCAGAGCAACTGGGAGGGGTGCGCGTCTCTCAAACCCTGACCGTGATGAGAGGGATTAGGCCGACAGGGCAAGCGAGCCGCTTCTACAGCTGCAGGGCCATTCGCTCTGGTTTCTCTTCATAACGTATAAGTCTTTCGCCTTTTACTAAAGACTTCCGTGGAGGGCAACGCCAATGAGTTGATCTTATTTTTGGCAGGCTTTGCCTCTGGTGTAAGCCTTACCTGCTTGTCCAAAGTAAAGGAGATCCAGCCAAATGTGGTGTTGGGACGTTTGCCCCTTCTACCCATTGCGATCAACGTTATGTTATTAGCTGTGCTAAACTGTTGTTCAATGGTCACTGTCTGCAGTGCAGCAACCAGACAGTGTTTTAAAGAGTTCTCTCTGCATTGTGTCGGTGGGCGGAGGTGCAAATTAGCCACTCTGTGCCAAAAGAGGGCACCGATGCAAGTGTGCACCACTCATACAAGGTAGAGTCTGGTGCCGAGAGCAGGAAGACATCGCTTCTCGGCCTTTTGGCTAAGATCAAGTGTAGTATCTGTTCTTATCAGTTTAATATCTGATATGTCCTCCATTTGAGGACTGCATATTAAATGGATTTTTAGAAACAGGAGTTTGATACGGGAGCTTGCTCCGTCGACTCCACGCATCGACCTGGCCTTGCAGTGCTGCTGGGAACGGTGCACTACTTCCCCCATCTTGTAAAATGGTAACTGGCTTCTGAAATGATCAGGGCATCTCAGAAAATTGAGTGCAAGGCACCAGAGCCCCTTAGCGGGCCAGTGTGATAGGGAGCGCTACGGCTCGCTAGCTACAGCGCCAAATCGTCCAGCTTTCTGATAGGGAGCGCCTGGCAGGAGTGCCATTACATCTCTAAATCTTTGTCTTGCAGGGATGCACAGTGGGGATAATCAGTCAGCACTCCCTCAAGGCCCAAAGTGGGTAATATCGCGAGCGCTTTGGGAGGATTCCCGCTGCCTTTTGCTCATGTTTAAACAACACATGTTTCTGCATCTTCAAACCCAGGCCTTGCGCTTTGTTCAAACTTTCAGTAAATTATTTTGAAATAAGTCCTGAAATAAGAAAAGGTTATGTGAAATAACTTCATGTATTCGACTCGGAGTGACAAGTAAGCCCACTTCAACTCAGTTCCGCTGGCCTAGGTCCAGTCAGGTAAGATTAGCTGCAGAGTAGATACTTAGCCAAGGTGCCATTAAACTTGTCACTACATGGAATACAAGAGCCTCTTTGAACTTTTGCACAAAACAATGACTGTCAAGTATTTCATAGATAAGATTGAGAATGACAGCCATACATCTCATTTATTTTGTAAAGATGCTGAGGTTTATAAATCTGAGTTTTTCACCTGACTGCTCTCCTTCCACTTAGTGTCGCTACTGACCACAGAGAGATGTGTTCAGTTATTCCAGAAGCATTCTACCAGATCTATTTAACATGAACGAAAACAGCACAATTAAGATCTCACTATGGCAGATGTGTGTGACACTGAAGAAGTCTCATCTTCTTTACATTTCTGTACTTGGTGAAAAACATTTCAGTGGATCAAATCTAAGATATACATAATGACAAGCTAGCAATTGTGTAGATATCTTTACAGTAAATATCTTTGACCGGAGTGGGAGTACAGACAGAAGAAAATGGCAAAAAGAAGAGGACCTGAGAGAGGGAGTGGTGTCTATGAGGTATACTTTCTTCATTTTTGTCTCTTGGATGTGTGAGGTTTGGGTTTTTAGCTTTTGTACCTGCTGCAAATTCTTCCATTAAAGGAGGGATGAAAACATGGATACTAACTTGAGTCAGTTTGTTTTATATGGAATCTGGAGCATTAATACAAGAAATTGGGCTTTTCGTGTCTTTTTAACGATAAAAGATGCAGGATTGTAATTAGTGAACAATATGTTTGATTAATCCAGTTCATTCCGCATCAGAAAGAAGTGGGCTGGTCTTAAATCGAAAACTGGAAACTGGATCCAGTCCTGCCTCGCTTGCTCCAGAGCAACTGGGAGGGGTGCGCGTCTCTCAAACCCTGACCGTGATGAGAGGGATTAGGCCGACAGGGCAAGCGAGCCGCTTCTACAGCTGCAGGGCCATTCGCTCTGGTTTCTCTTCATAACGTATAAGTCTTTCGCCTTTTACTAAAGACTTCCGTGGAGGGCAACGCCAATGAGTTGATCTTATTTTTGGCAGGCTTTGCCTCTGGTGTAAGCCTTACCTGCTTGTCCAAAGTAAAGGAGATCCAGCCAAATGTGGTGTTGGGACGTTTGCCCCTTCTACCCATTGCGATCAACGTTATGTTATTAGCTGTGCTAAACTGTTGTTCAATGGTCACTGTCTGCAGTGCAGCAACCAGACAGTGTTTTAAAGAGTTCTCTCTGCATTGTGTCGGTGGGCGGAGGTGCAAATTAGCCACTCTGTGCCAAAAGAGGGCACCGATGCAAGTGTGCACCACTCATACAAGGTAGAGTCTGGTGCCGAGAGCAGGAAGACATCGCTTCTCGGCCTTTTGGCTAAGATCAAGTGTAGTATCTGTTCTTATCAGTTTAATATCTGATATGTCCTCCATTTGAGGACTGCATATTAAATGGATTTTTAGAAACAGGAGTTTGATACGGGAGCTTGCTCCGTCGACTCCACGCATCGACCTGGCCTTGCAGTGCTGCTGGGAACGGTGCACTACTTCCCCCATCTTGTAAAATGGTAACTGGCTTCTGAAATGATCAGGGCATCTCAGAAAATTGAGTGCAAGGCACCAGAGCCCCTTAGCGGGCCAGTGTGATAGGGAGCGCTACGGCTCGCTAGCTACAGCGCCAAATCGTCCAGCTTTCTGATAGGGAGCGCCTGGCAGGAGTGCCATTACATCTCTAAATCTTTGTCTTGCAGGGATGCACAGTGGGGATAATCAGTCAGCACTCCCTCAAGGCCCAAAGTGGGTAATATCGCGAGCGCTTTGGGAGGATTCCCGCTGCCTTTTGCTCATGTTTAAACAACACATGTTTCTGCATCTTCAAACCCAGGCCTTGCGCTTTGTTCAAACTTTCAGTAAATTATTTTGAAATAAGTCCTGAAATAAGAAAAGGTTACGTGAAATAACTTCATGTATTCGACTCGGAGTGACAAGTAAGCCCACTTACACTCAGTTCCGCTGGCCTAGGTCCAGTCAGGTAAGATTAGCTGCAGAGTAGATACTTAGCCAAGGTGCCATTAAACTTGTCACTACATGGAATACAAGAGCCTCTTTGAACTTTTGCACAAAACAATGACTGTCAAGTATTTCATAGATAAGATTGAGAATGACAGCCATACATCTCATTTATTTTGTAAAGATGCTGAGGTTTATAAATCTGAGTTTTTTACCTGACTGCTCTCCTTCCACTTAGTGTCGCTACTGACCACAGAGAGATGTCTTCAGTTATTCCAGAAGCATTCTACCAGATCTATTTTACATGAACGAAAACAGCACAATTAAGATCTCACTATGGCAGATGTGTGTGACACTGAAGAAGTCTCATCTTCTTTACATTCCTGTACTTGGTGAAAAACATTTCAGTGGATCAAATCTAAGATATACATAATGACAAGCTAGCAATTGTGTAGATATCTTTACAGTAAATATCTTTGACCGGAGTGGGAGTACAGACAGAAGAAAATGGCAAAAAGAAGAGGACCTGAGAGAGGGAGTGGTGTCTATGAGGCATACTTTCTTCATTTTTGTCTCTTGGATGTGTGAGGTTTGGGTTTTTAGCTTTTGTACCTGCTGCAAATTCTTCCATTAAAGGAGGGATGAAAACATGGATACTAACTTGAGTCAGTTTGTTTTATATGGAATCTGGAGCATTAATACAAGAAATTGGGCTTTTCGTGTCTTTTTAACGATAAAAGATGCAGGATTGTAATTAGTGAACAATATGTTTGATTAATCCAGTTTATTCCGCATCAGAAAGAAGTGGGCTGGTCTTAAATAGAAAACTGGAAACTGGATCCAGTCCTGCCTCGCTTGCTCCAGAGCAACTGGGAGGGGTGCGCGTCTCTCAAACCCTGACCGTGATGAGAGGGATTAGGCCGACAGGGCAAGCGAGCCGCTTCTACAGCTGCAGGGCCATTCGCTCTGGTTTCTCTTCATAACGTATAAGTCTTTCGCCTTTTACTAAAGACTTCCGTGGAGGGCAACGCCAATGAGTTGATCTTATTTTTGGCAGGCTTTGCCTCTGGTGTAAGCCTTACCTGCTTGTCCAAAGTAAAGGAGATCCAGCCAAATGTGGTGTTGGGACGTTTGCCCCTTCTACCCATTGCGATCAACGTTATGTTATTAGCTGTGCTAAACTGTTGTTCAATGGTCACTGTCTGCAGTGCAGCAACGAGACAGTGTTTTAAAGAGTTCTCTCTGCATTGTGTCGGTGGGCGGAGGTGCAAATTAGCCACTCTGTGCCAAAAGAGGGCACCGATGCAAGTGTGCACCACTCATACAAGGTAGAGTCTGGTGCCGAGAGCAGGAAGACATCGCTTCTCGGCCTTTTGGCTAAGATCAAGTGTAGTATCTGTTCTTATCAGTTTAATATCTGATATGTCCTCCATTTGAGGACTGCATATTAAATGGATTTTTAGAAACAGGAGTTTGATACGGGAGCTTGCTCCGTCGACTCCACGCATCGACCTGGCCTTGCAGTGCTGCTGGGAACGGTGCACTACTTCCCCCATCTTGTAAAATGGTAACTGGCTTCTGAAATGATCAGGGCATCTCAGAAAATTGAGTGCAAGGCACCAGAGCCCCTTAGCGGGCCAGTGTGATAGGGAGCGCTACGGCTCGCTAGCTACAGCGCCAAATCGTCCAGCTTTCTGATAGGGAGCGCCTGGCAGGAGTGCCATTACATCTCTAAATCTTTGTCTTGCAGGGATGCACAGTGGGGATAATCAGTCAGCACTCCCTCAAGGCCCAAAGTGGGTAATATCGCGAGCGCTTTGGGAGGATTCCCGCTGCCTTTTGCTCATGTTTAAACAACACATGTTTCTGCATCTTCAAACCCAGGCCTTGCGCTTTGTTCAAACTTTCAGTAAATTATTTTGAAATAAGTCCTGAAATAAGAAAAGGTTACGTGAAATAACTTCATGTATTCGACTCGGAGTGACAAGTAAGCCCACTTCAACTCAGTTCCGCTGGCCTAGGTCCAGTCAGGTAAGATTAGCTGCAGAGTAGATACTTAGCCAAGGTGCCATTAAACTTGTCACTACATGGAATACAAGAGCCTCATTGAACTTTTGCACAAAACAATGACTGTCAAGTATTTCATAGATAAGATTGAGAATGACAGCCATACATCTCATTTATTTTGTAAAGATGCTGAGGTTTATAAATCTGAGTTTTTTACCTGACTGCTCTCCTTCCACTTAGTGTCGCTACTGACCACAGAGAGATGTGTTCAGTTATTCCAGAAGCATTCTACCAGATCTATTTAACATGAACGAAAACAGCACAATTAAGATCTCACTATGGCAGATGTGTGTGACACTGAAGAAGTCTCATCTTCTTTACATTTCTGTACTTGGTGAAAAACATTTCAGTGGATCAAATCTAAGATATACATAATGACAAGCTAGCAATTGTGTAGATATCTTTACAGTAAATATCTTTGACCGGAGTGGGAGTACAGACAGAAGAAAATGGCAAAAAGAAGAGGACCTGAGAGAGGGAGTGGTGTCTATGAGGTATACTTTCTTCATTTTTGTCTCTTGGATGTGTGAGGTTTGGGTTTTTAGCTTTTGTACCTGCTGCAAATTCTTCCATTAAAGGAGGGATGAAAACATGGATACTAACTTGAGTCAGTTTGTTTTATATGGAATCTGGAGCATTAATGCAAGAAATTGGGCTTTTCGTGTCTTTTTAACGATAAAAGATGCAGGATTGTAATTAGTGAACAATATGTTTGATTAATCCAGTTTATTCCGCATCAGAAAGAAGTGGGCTGGTCTTAAATCGAAAACTGGAAACTGGATCCAGTCCTGCCTCGCTTGCTCCAGAGCAACTGGGAGGGGTGCGCGTCTCTCAAACCCTGACCGTGATGAGAGGGATTAGGCCGACAGGGCAAGCGAGCCGCTTCTACAGCTGCAGGGCCATTCGCTCTGGTTTCTCTTCATAACGTATAAGTCTTTCGCCTTTTACTAAAGACTTCCGTGGAGGGCAACGCCAATGAGTTGATCTTATTTTTGGCAGGCTTTGCCTCTGGTGTAAGCCTTACCTGCTTGTCCAAAGTAAAGGAGATCCAGCCAAATGTGGTGTTGGGACGTTTGCCCCTTCTACCCATTGCGATCAACGTTATGTTATTAGCTGTGCTAAACTGTTGTTCAATGGTCACTGTCTGCAGTGCAGCAACGAGACAGTGTTTTAAAGAGTTCTCTCTGCATTGTGTCGGTGGGCGGAGGTGCAAATTAGCCACTCTGTGCCAAAAGAGGGCACCGATGCAAGTGTGCACCACTCATACAAGGTAGAGTCTGGTGCCGAGAGCAGGAAGACATCGCTTCTCGGCCTTTTGGCTAAGATCAAGTGTAGTATCTGTTCTTATCAGTTTAATATCTGATATGTCCTCCATTTGAGGACTGCATATTAAATGGATTTTTAGAAACAGGAGTTTGATACGGGAGCTTGCTCCGTCGACTCCACGCATCGACCTGGCCTTGCAGTGCTGCTGGGAACGGTGCACTACTTCCCCCATCTTGTAAAATGGTAACTGGCTTCTGAAATGATCAGGGCATCTCAGAAAATTGAGTGCAAGGCAC
The DNA here is from genome assembly GCF_933228915.1 of Telmatherina bonti. Taxonomy (NCBI): domain Eukaryota; kingdom Metazoa; phylum Chordata; class Actinopteri; order Atheriniformes; family Telmatherinidae; genus Telmatherina; species Telmatherina bonti. The sequence goes on along the minus strand of NC_136627.1, from coordinate 9,651,459 downwards.
CAGAGCCCCTTAGCGGGCCAGTGTGATAGGGAGCGCTACGGCTCGCTAGCTACAGCGCCAAATCGTCCAGCTTTCTGATAGGGAGCGCCTGGCAGGAGTGCCATTACATCTCTAAATCTTTGTCTTGCAGGGATGCACAGTGGGGATAATCAGTCAGCACTCCCTCAAGGCCCAAAGTGGGTAATATCGCGAGCGCTTTGGGAGGATTCCCGCTGCCTTTTGCTCATGTTTAAACAACACATGTTTCTGCATCTTCAAACCCAGGCCTTGCGCTTTGTTCAAACTTTCAGTAAATTATTTTGAAATAAGTCCTGAAATAAGAAAAGGTTACGTGAAATAACTTCATGTATTCGACTCGGAGTGACAAGTAAGCCCACTTCAACTCAGTTCCGCTGGCCTAGGTCCAGTCAGGTAAGATTAGCTGCAGAGTAGATACTTAGCCAAGGTGCCATTAAACTTGTCACTACATGGAATACAAGAGCCTCTTTGAACTTTTGCACAAAACAATGACTGTCAAGTATTTCATAGATAAGATTGAGAATGACAGCCATACATCTCATTTATTTTGTAAAGATGCTGAGGTTTATAAATCTGAGTTTTTTACCTGACTGCTCTCCTTCCACTTAGTGTCGCTACTGACCACAGAGAGATGTCTTCAGTTATTCCAGAAGCATTCTACCAGATCTATTTAACATGAACGAAAACAGCACAATTAAGATCTCACTATGGCAGATGTGTGTGACACTGAAGAAGTCTCATCTTCTTTACATTTCTGTACTTGGTGAAAAACATTTCAGTGGATCAAATCTAAGATATACATAATGACAAGCTAGCAATTGTGTAGATATCTTTACAGTAAATATCTTTGACCGGAGTGGGAGTACAGACAGAAGAAAATGGCAAAAAGAAGAGGACCTGAGAGAGGGAGTGGTGTCTATGAGGTATACTTTCTTCATTTTTGTCTCTTGGATGTGTGAGGTTTGGGTTTTTAGCTTTTGTACCTGCTGCAAATTCTTCCATTAAAGGAGGGATGAAAACATGGATACTAACTTGAGTCAGTTTGTTTTATATGGAATCTGGAGCATTAATGCAAGAAATTGGGCTTTTCGTGTCTTTTTAACGATAAAAGATGCAGGATTGTAATTAGTGAACAATATGTTTGATTAATCCAGTTTATTCCGCATCAGAAAGAAGTGGGCTGGTCTTAAATCGAAAACTGGAAACTGGATCCAGTCCTGCCTCGCTTGCTCCAGAGCAACTGGGAGGGGTGCGCGTCTCTCAAACCCTGACCGTGATGAGAGGGATTAGGCCGACAGGGCAAGCGAGCCGCTTCTACAGCTGCAGGGCCATTCGCTCTGGTTTCTCTTCATAACGTATAAGTCTTTCGCCTTTTACTAAAGACTTCCGTGGAGGGCAACGCCAATGAGTTGATCTTATTTTTGGCAGGCTTTGCCTCTGGTGTAAGCCTTACCTGCTTGTCCAAAGTAAAGGAGATCCAGCCAAATGTGGTGTTGGGACGTTTGCCCCTTCTACCCATTGCGATCAACGTTATGTTATTAGCTGTGCTAAACTGTTGTTCAATGGTCACTGTCTGCAGTGCAGCAACGAGACAGTGTTTTAAAGAGTTCTCTCTGCATTGTGTCGGTGGGCGGAGGTGCAAATTAGCCACTCTGTGCCAAAAGAGGGCACCGATGCAAGTGTGCACCACTCATACAAGGTAGAGTCTGGTGCCGAGAGCAGGAAGACATCGCTTCTCGGCCTTTTGGCTAAGATCAAGTGTAGTATCTGTTCTTATCAGTTTAATATCTGATATGTCCTCCATTTGAGGACTGCATATTAAATGGATTTTTAGAAACAGGAGTTTGATACGGGAGCTTGCTCCGTCGACTCCACGCATCGACCTGGCCTTGCAGTGCTGCTGGGAACGGTGCACTACTTCCCCCATCTTGTAAAATGGTAACTGGCTTCTGAAATGATCAGGGCATCTCAGAAAATTGAGTGCAAGGCACCAGAGCCCCTTAGCGGGCCAGTGTGATAGGGAGCGCTACGGCTCGCTAGCTACAGCGCCAAATCGTCCAGCTTTCTGATAGGGAGCGCCTGGCAGGAGTGCCATTACATCTCTAAATCTTTGTCTTGCAGGGATGCACAGTGGGGATAATCAGTCAGCACTCCCTCAAGGCCCAAAGTGGGTAATATCGCGAGCGCTTTGGGAGGATTCCCGCTGCCTTTTGCTCATGTTTAAACAACACATGTTTCTGCATCTTCAAACCCAGGCCTTGCGCTTTGTTCAAACTTTCAGTAAATTATTTTGAAATAAGTCCTGAAATAAGAAAAGGTTACGTGAAATAACTTCATGTATTCGACTCGGAGTGACAAGTAAGCCCACTTCAACTCAGTTCCGCTGGCCTAGGTCCAGTCAGGTAAGATTAGCTGCAGAGTAGATACTTAGCCAAGGTGCCATTAAACTTGTCACTACATGGAATACAAGAGCCTCTTTGAACTTTTGCACAAAACAATGACTGTCAAGTATTTCATAGATAAGATTGAGAATGACAGCCATACATCTCATTTATTTTGTAAAGATGCTGAGGTTTATAAATCTGAGTTTTTTACCTGACTGCTCTCCTTCCACTTAGTGTCGCTACTGACCACAGAGAGATGTCTTCAGTTATTCCAGAAGCATTCTACCAGATCTATTTAACATGAACGAAAACAGCACAATTAAGATCTCACTATGGCAGATGTGTGTGACACTGAAGAAGTCTCATCTTCTTTACATTTCTGTACTTGGTGAAAAACATTTCAGTGGATCAAATCTAAGATATACATAATGACAAGCTAGCAATTGTGTAGATATCTTTACAGTAAATATCTTTGACCGGAGTGGGAGTACAGACAGAAGAAAATGGCAAAAAGAAGAGGACCTGAGAGAGGGAGTGGTGTCTATGAGGCATACTTTCTTCATTTTTGTCTCTTGGATGTGTGAGGTTTGGGTTTTTAGCTTTTGTACCTGCTGCAAATTCTTCCATTAAAGGAGGGATGAAAACATGGATACTAACTTGAGTCAGTTTGTTTTATATGGAATCTGGAGCATTAATACAAGAAATTGGGCTTTTCGTGTCTTTTTAACGATAAAAGATGCAGGATTGTAATTAGTGAACAATATGTTTGATTAATCCAGTTTATTCCGCATCAGAAAGAAGTGGGCTGGTCTTAAATCGAAAACTGGAAACTGGATCCAGTCCTGCCTCGCTTGCTCCAGAGCAACTGGGAGGGGTGCGCGTCTCTCAAACCCTGACCGTGATGAGAGGGATTAGGCCGACAGGGCAAGCGAGCCGCTTCTACAGCTGCAGGGCCATTCGCTCTGGTTTCTCTTCATAACGTATAAGTCTTTCGCCTTTTACTAAAGACTTCCGTGGAGGGCAACGCCAATGAGTTGATCTTATTTTTGGCAGGCTTTGCCTCTGGTGTAAGCCTTACCTGCTTGTCCAAAGTAAAGGAGATCCAGCCAAATGTGGTGTTGGGACGTTTGCCCCTTCTACCCATTGCGATCAACGTTATGTTATTAGCTGTGCTAAACTGTTGTTCAATGGTCACTGTCTGCAGTGCAGCAACGAGACAGTGTTTTAAAGAGTTCTCTCTGCATTGTGTCGGTGGGCGGAGGTGCAAATTAGCCACTCTGTGCCAAAAGAGGGCACCGATGCAAGTGTGCACCACTCATACAAGGTAGAGTCTGGTGCCGAGAGCAGGAAGACATCGCTTCTCGGCCTTTTGGCTAAGATCAAGTGTAGTATCTGTTCTTATCAGTTTAATATCTGATATGTCCTCCATTTGAGGACTGCATATTAAATGGATTTTTAGAAACAGGAGTTTGATACGGGAGCTTGCTCCGTCGACTCCACGCATCGACCTGGCCTTGCAGTGCTGCTGGGAACGGTGCACTACTTCCCCCATCTTGTAAAATGGTAACTGGCTTCTGAAATGATCAGGGCATCTCAGAAAATTGAGTGCAAGGCACCAGAGCCCCTTAGCGGGCCAGTGTGATAGGGAGCGCTACGGCTCGCTAGCTACAGCGCCAAATCGTCCAGCTTTCTGATAGGGAGCGCCTGGCAGGAGTGCCATTACATCTCTAAATCTTTGTCTTGCAGGGATGCACAGTGGGGATAATCAGTCAGCACTCCCTCAAGGCCCAAAGTGGGTAATATCGCGAGCGCTTTGGGAGGATTCCCGCTGCCTTTTGCTCATGTTTAAACAACACATGTTTCTGCATCTTCAAACCCAGGCCTTGCGCTTTGTTCAAACTTTCAGTAAATTATTTTGAAATAAGTCCTGAAATAAGAAAAGGTTACGTGAAATAACTTCATGTATTCGACTCGGAGTGACAAGTAAGCCCACTTACACTGAGTTCCGCTGGCCTAGGTCCAGTCAGGTAAGATTAGCTGCAGAGTAGATACTTAGCCATGGTGCCATTAAACTTGTCACTACATGGAATACAAGAGCCTCTTTGAACTTTTGCACAAAACAATGACTGTCAAGTATTTCATAGATAAGATTGAGAATGACAGCCATACATCTCATTTATTTTGTAAAGATGCTGAGGTTTATAAATCTGAGTTTTTTACCTGACTGCTCTCCTTCCACTTAGTGTCGCTACTGACCACAGAGAGATGTGTTCAGTTATTCCAGAAGCATTCTACCAGATCTATTTTACATGAACGAAAACAGCACAATTAAGATCTCACTATGGCAGATGTGTGTGACACTGAAGAAGTCTCATCTTCTTTACATTCCTGTACTTGGTGAAAAACATTTCAGTGGATCAAATCTAAGATATACATAATGACAAGCTAGCAATTGTGTAGATATCTTTACAGTAAATATCTTTGACCGGAGTGGGAGTACAGACAGAAGAAAATGGCAAAAAGAAGAGGACCTGAGAGAGGGAGTGGTGTCTATGAGGTATACTTTCTTCATTTTTGTCTCTTGGATGTGTGAGGTTTGGGTTTTTAGCTTTTGTACCTCCTGCAAATTCTTCCATTAAAGGAGGGATGAAAACATGGATACTAACTTGAGTCAGTTTGTTTTATATGGAATCTGGAGCATTAATACAAGAAATTGGGCTTTTCGTGTCTTTTTAACGATAAAAGATGCAGGATTGTAATTAGTGAACAATATGTTTGATTAATCCAGTTTATTCCGCATCAGAAAGAAGTGGGCTGGTCTTAAATAGAAAACTGGAAACTGGATCCAGTCCTGCCTCGCTTGCTCCAGAGCAACTGGGAGGGGTGCGCGTCTCTCAAACCCTGACCGTGATGAGAGGGATTAGGCCGACAGGGCAAGCGAGCCGCTTCTACAGCTGCAGGGCCATTCGCTCTGGTTTCTCTTCATAACGTATAAGTCTTTCGCCTTTTACTAAAGACTTCCGTGGAGGGCAACGCCAATGAGTTGATCTTATTTTTGGCAGGCTTTGCCTCTGGTGTAAGCCTTACCTGCTTGTCCAAAGTAAAGGAGATCCAGCCAAATGTGGTGTTGGGACGTTTGCCCCTTCTACCCATTGCGATCAACGTTATGTTATTAGCTGTGCTAAACTGTTGTTCAATGGTCACTGTCTGCAGTGCAGCAACGAGACAGTGTTTTAAAGAGTTCTCTCTGCATTGTGTCGGTGGGCGGAGGTGCAAATTAGCCACTCTGTGCCAAAAGAGGGCACCGATGCAAGTGTGCACCACTCATACAAGGTAGAGTCTGGTGCCGAGAGCAGGAAGACATCGCTTCTCGGCCTTTTGGCTAAGATCAAGTGTAGTATCTGTTCTTATCAGTTTAATATCTGATATGTCCTCCATTTGAGGACTGCATATTAAATGGATTTTTAGAAACAGGAGTTTGATACGGGAGCTTGCTCCGTCGACTCCACGCATCGACCTGGCCTTGCAGTGCTGCTGGGAACGGTGCACTACTTCCCCCATCTTGTAAAATGGTAACTGGCTTCTGAAATGATCAGGGCATCTCAGAAAATTGAGTGCAAGGCACCAGAGCCCCTTAGCGGGCCAGTGTGATAGGGAGCGCTACGGCTCGCTAGCTACAGCGCCAAATCGTCCAGCTTTCTGATAGGGAGCGCCTGGCAGGAGTGCCATTACATCTCTAAATCTTTGTCTTGCAGGGATGCACAGTGGGGATAATCAGTCAGCACTCCCTCAAGGCCCAAAGTGGGTAATATCGCGAGCGCTTTGGGAGGATTCCCGCTGCCTTTTGCTCATGTTTAAACAACACATGTTTCTGCATCTTCAAACCCAGGCCTTGCGCTTTGTTCAAACTTTCAGTAAATTATTTTGAAATAAGTCCTGAAATAAGAAAAGGTTACGTGAAATAACTTCATGTATTCGACTCGGAGTGACAAGTAAGCCCACTTCAACTCAGTTCCGCTGGCCTAGGTCCAGTCAGGTAAGATTAGCTGCAGAGTAGATACTTAGCCAAGGTGCCATTAAACTTGTCACTACATGGAATACAAGAGCCTCTTTGAACTTTTGCACAAAACAATGACTGTCAAGTATTTCATAGATAAGATTGAGAATGACAGCCATACATCTCATTTATTTTGTAAAGATGCTGAGGTTTATAAATCTGAGTTTTTTACCTGACTGCTCTCCTTCCACTTAGTGTCGCTACTGACCACAGAGAGATGTCTTCAGTTATTCCAGAAGCATTCTACCAGATCTATTTAACATGAACGAAAACAGCACAATTAAGATCTCACTATGGCAGATGTGTGTGACACTGAAGAAGTCTCATCTTCTTTACATTTCTGTACTTGGTGAAAAACATTTCAGTGGATCAAATCTAAGATATACATAATGACAAGCTAGCAATTGTGTAGATATCTTTACAGTAAATATCTTTGACCGGAGTGGGAGTACAGACAGAAGAAAATGGCAAAAAGAAGAGGACCTGAGAGAGGGAGTGGTGTCTATGAGGCATACTTTCTTCATTTTTGTCTCTTGGATGTGTGAGGTTTGGGTTTTTAGCTTTTGTACCTGCTGCAAATTCTTCCATTAAAGGAGGGATGAAAACATGGATACTAACTTGAGTCAGTTTGTTTTATATGGAATCTGGAGCATTAATACAAGAAATTGGGCTTTTCGTGTCTTTTTAACGATAAAAGATGCAGGATTGTAATTAGTGAACAATATGTTTGATTAATCCAGTTTATTCCGCATCAGAAAGAAGTGGGCTGGTCTTAAATCGAAAACTGGAAACTGGATCCAGTCCTGCCTCGCTTGCTCCAGAGCAACTGGGAGGGGTGCGCGTCTCTCAAACCCTGACCGTGATGAGAGGGATTAGGCCGACAGGGCAAGCGAGCCGCTTCTACAGCTGCAGGGCCATTCGCTCTGGTTTCTCTTCATAACGTATAAGTCTTTCGCCTTTTACTAAAGACTTCCGTGGAGGGCAACGCCAATGAGTTGATCTTATTTTTGGCAGGCTTTGCCTCTGGTGTAAGCCTTACCTGCTTGTCCAAAGTAAAGGAGATCCAGCCAAATGTGGTGTTGGGACGTTTGCCCCTTCTACCCATTGCGATCAACGTTATGTTATTAGCTGTGCTAAACTGTTGTTCAATGGTCACTGTCTGCAGTGCAGCAACGAGACAGTGTTTTAAAGAGTTCTCTCTGCATTGTGTCGGTGGGCGGAGGTGCAAATTAGCCACTCTGTGCCAAAAGAGGGCACCGATGCAAGTGTGCACCACTCATACAAGGTAGAGTCTGGTGCCGAGAGCAGGAAGACATCGCTTCTCGGCCTTTTGGCTAAGATCAAGTGTAGTATCTGTTCTTATCAGTTTAATATCTGATATGTCCTCCATTTGAGGACTGCATATTAAATGGATTTTTAGAAACAGGAGTTTGATACGGGAGCTTGCTCCGTCGACTCCACGCATCGACCTGGCCTTGCAGTGCTGCTGGGAACGGTGCACTACTTCCCCCATCTTGTAAAATGGTAACTGGCTTCTGAAATGATCAGGGCATCTCAGAAAATTGAGTGCAAGGCACCAGAGCCCCTTAGCGGGCCAGTGTGATAGGGAGCGCTACGGCTCGCTAGCTACAGCGCCAAATCGTCCAGCTTTCTGATAGGGAGCGCCTGGCAGGAGTGCCATTACATCTCTAAATCTTTGTCTTGCAGGGATGCACAGTGGGGATAATCAGTCAGCACTCCCTCAAGGCCCAAAGTGGGTAATATCGCGAGCGCTTTGGGAGGATTCCCGCTGCCTTTTGCTCATGTTTAAACAACACATGTTTCTGCATCTTCAAACCCAGGCCTTGCGCTTTGTTCAAACTTTCAGTAAATTATTTTGAAATAAGTCCTGAAATAAGAAAAGGTTACGTGAAATAACTTCATGTATTCGACTCGGAGTGACAAGTAAGCCCACTTACACTGAGTTCCGCTGGCCTAGGTCCAGTCAGGTAAGATTAGCTGCAGAGTAGATACTTAGCCATGGTGCCATTAAACTTGTCACTACATGGAATACAAGAGCCTCTTTGAACTTTTGCACAAAACAATGACTGTCAAGTATTTCATAGATAAGATTGAGAATGACAGCCATACATCTCATTTATTTTGTAAAGATGCTGAGGTTTATAAATCTGAGTTTTTTACCTGACTGCTCTCCTTCCACTTAGTGTCGCTACTGACCACAGAGAGATGTGTTCAGTTATTCCAGAAGCATTCTACCAGATCTATTTTACATGAACGAAAACAGCACAATTAAGATCTCACTATGGCAGATGTGTGTGACACTGAAGAAGTCTCATCTTCTTTACATTCCTGTACTTGGTGAAAAACATTTCAGTGGATCAAATCTAAGATATACATAATGACAAGCTAGCAATTGTGTAGATATCTTTACAGTAAATATCTTTGACCGGAGTGGGAGTACAGACAGAAGAAAATGGCAAAAAGAAGAGGACCTGAGAGAGGGAGTGGTGTCTATGAGGTATACTTTCTTCATTTTTGTCTCTTGGATGTGTGAGGTTTGGGTTTTTAGCTTTTGTACCTCCTGCAAATTCTTCCATTAAAGGAGGGATGAAAACATGGATACTAACTTGAGTCAGTTTGTTTTATATGGAATCTGGAGCATTAATACAAGAAATTGGGCTTTTCGTGTCTTTTTAACGATAAAAGATGCAGGATTGTAATTAGTGAACAATATGTTTGATTAATCCAGTTTATTCCGCATCAGAAAGAAGTGGGCTGGTCTTAAATAGAAAACTGGAAACTGGATCCAGTCCTGCCTCGCTTGCTCCAGAGCAACTGGGAGGGGTGCGCGTCTCTCAAACCCTGACCGTGATGAGAGGGATTAGGCCGACAGGGCAAGCGAGCCGCTTCTACAGCTGCAGGGCCATTCGCTCTGGTTTCTCTTCATAACGTATAAGTCTTTCGCCTTTTACTAAAGACTTCCGTGGAGGGCAACGCCAATGAGTTGATCTTATTTTTGGCAGGCTTTGCCTCTGGTGTAAGCCTTACCTGCTTGTCCAAAGTAAAGGAGATCCAGCCAAATGTGGTGTTGGGACGTTTGCCCCTTCTACCCATTGCGATCAACGTTATGTTATTAGCTGTGCTAAACTGTTGTTCAATGGTCACTGTCTGCAGTGCAGCAACGAGACAGTGTTTTAAAGAGTTCTCTCTGCATTGTGTCGGTGGGCGGAGGTGCAAATTAGCCACTCTGTGCCAAAAGAGGGCACCGATGCAAGTGTGCACCACTCATACAAGGTAGAGTCTGGTGCCGAGAGCAGGAAGACATCGCTTCTCGGCCTTTTGGCTAAGATCAAGTGTAGTATCTGTTCTTATCAGTTTAATATCTGATATGTCCTCCATTTGAGGACTGCATATTAAATGGATTTTTAGAAACAGGAGTTTGATACGGGAGCTTGCTCCGTCGACTCCACGCATCGACCTGGCCTTGCAGTGCTGCTGGGAACGGTGCACTACTTCCCCCATCTTGTAAAATGGTAACTGGCTTCTGAAATGATCAGGGCATCTCAGAAAATTGAGTGCAAGGCACCAGAGCCCCTTAGCGGGCCAGTGTGATAGGGAGCGCTACGGCTCGCTAGCTACAGCGCCAAATCGTCCAGCTTTCTGATAGGGAGCGCCTGGCAGGAGTGCCATTACATCTCTAAATCTTTGTCTTGCAGGGATGCACAGTGGGGATAATCAGTCAGCACTCCCTCAAGGCCCAAAGTGGGTAATATCGCGAGCGCTTTGGGAGGATTCCCGCTGCCTTTTGCTCATGTTTAAACAACACATGTTTCTGCATCTTCAAACCCAGGCCTTGCGCTTTGTTCAAACTTTCAGTAAATTATTTTGAAATAAGTCCTGAAATAAGAAAAGGTTACGTGAAATAACTTCATGTATTCGACTCGGAGTGACAAGTAAGCCCACTTACACTCAGTTCCGCTGGCCTAGGTCCAGTCAGGTAAGATTAGCTGCAGAGTAGATACTTAGCCAAGGTGCCATTAAACTTGTCACTACATGGAATACAAGAGCCTCTTTGAACTTTTGCACAAAACAATGACTGTCAAGTATTTCATAGATAAGATTGAGAATGACAGCCATACATCTCATTTATTTTGTAAAGATGCTGAGGTTTATAAATCTGAGTTTTTTACCTGACTGCTCTCCTTCCACTTAGTGTCGCTACTGACCACAGAGAGATGTGTTCAGTTATTCCAGAAGCATTCTACCAGATCTATTTAACATGAACGAAAACAGCACAATTAAGATCTCACTATGGCAGATGTGTGTGACACTGAAGAAGTCTCATCTTCTTTACATTTCTGTACTTGGTGAAAAACATTTCAGTGTATCAAATCTAAGATATACATAATGACAAGCTAGCAATTGTGTAGATATCTTTACAGTAAATATCTTTGACCGGAGTGGGAGTACAGACAGAAGAAAATGGCAAAAAGAAGAGGACCTGAGAGAGGGAGTGGTGTCTATGAGGTATACTTTCTTCATTTTTGTCTCTTGGATGTGTGAGGTTTGGGTTTTTAGCTTTTGTCCCTGCTGCAAATTCTTCCATTAAAGGAGGGATGAAAACGTGGATACTAACTTGAGTCAGTTTGTTTTATATGGAATCTGGAGCATTAATACAAGAAATTGGGCTTTTCGTGTCTTTTTAACGATAAAAGATGCAGGATTGTAATTAGTGAACAATATGTTTGATTAATCCAGTTTATTCCGCATCAGAAAGAAGTGGGCTGGTCTTAAATAGAAAACTGGAAACTGGATCCAGTCCTGCCTCGCTTGCTCCAGAGCAACTGGGAGGGGTGCGCGTCTCTCAAACCCTGACCGTGATGAGAGGGATTAGGCCGACAGGGCAAGCGAGCCGCTTCTACAGCTGCAGGGCCATTCGCTCTGGTTTCTCTTCATAACGTATAAGTCTTTCGCCTTTTACTAAAGACTTCCGTGGAGGGCAACGCCAATGAGTTGATCTTATTTTTGGCAGGCTTTGCCTCTGGTGTAAGCCTTACCTGCTTGTCCAAAGTAAAGAAGATCCAGCCAAATGTGGTGTTGGGACGTTTGCCCCTTCTACCCATTGCGATCAACGTTATGTTATTAGCTGTGCTAAACTGTTGTTCAATGGTCACTGTCTGCAGTGCAGCAACGAGACAGTGTTTTAAAGAGTTCTCTCTGCATTGTGTCGGTGGGCGGAGGTGCAAATTAGCCACTCTGTGCCAAAAGAGGGCACCGATGCAAGTGTGCACCACTCATACAAGGTAGAGTCTGGTGCCGAGAGCAGGAAGACATCGCTTCTCGGCCTTTTGGCTAAGATCAAGTGTAGTATCTGTTCTTATCAGTTTAATATCTGATATGTCCTCCATTTGAGGACTGCATATTAAATGGATTTTTAGAAACAGGAGTTTGATACGGGAGCTTGCTCCGTCGACTCCACGCATCGACCTGGCCTTGCAGTGCTGCTGGGAACGGTGCACTACTTCCCCCATCTTGTAAAATGGTAACTGGCTTCTGAAATGATCAGGGCATCTCAGAAAATTGAGTGCAAGGCACCAGAGCCCCTTAGCGGGCCAGTGTGATAGGGAGCGCTACGGCTCGCTAGCTACAGCGCCAAATCGTCCAGCTTTCTGATAGGGAGCGCCTGGCAGGAGTGCCATTACATCTCTAAATCTTTGTCTTGCAGGGATGCACAGTGGGGATAATCAGTCAGCACTCCCTCAAGGCCCAAAGTGGGTAATATCGCGAGCGCTTTGGGAGGATTCCCGCTGCCTTTTGCTCATGTTTAAACAACACATGTTTCTGCATCTTCAAACCCAGGCCTTGCGCTTTGTTCAAACTTTCAGTAAATTATTTTGAAATAAGTCCTGAAATAAGAAAAGGTTACGTGAAATAACTTCATGTATTCGACTCGGAGTGACAAGTAAGCCCACTTACACTCAGTTCCGCTGGCCTAGGTCCAGTCAGGTAAGATTAGCTGCAGAGTAGATACTTAGCCAAGGTGCCATTAAACTTGTCACTACATGGAATACAAGAGCCTCTTTGAACTTTTGCACAAAACAATGACTGTCAAGTATTTCATAGATAAGATTGAGAATGACAGCCATACATCTCATTTATTTTGTAAAGATGCTGAGGTTTATAAATCTGAGTTTTTTACCTGACTGCTCTCCTTCCACTTAGTGTCGCTACTGACCACAGAGAGATGTCTTCAGTTATTCCAGAAGCATTCTACCAGATCTATTTTACATGAACGAAAACAGCACAATTAAGATCTCACTATGGCAGATGTGTGTGACACTGAAGAAGTCTCATCTTCTTTACATTCCTGTACTTGGTGAAAAACATTTCAGTGGATCAAATCTAAGATATACATAATGACAAGCTAGCAATTGTGTAGATATCTTTACAGTAAATATCTTTGACCGGAGTGGGAGTACAGACAGAAGAAAATGGCAAAAAGAAGAGGACCTGAGAGAGGGAGTGGTGTCTATGAGGCATACTTTCTTCATTTTTGTCTCTTGGATGTGTGAGGTTTGGGTTTTTAGCTTTTGTACCTGCTGCAAATTCTTCCATTAAAGGAGGGATGAAAACATGGATACTAACTTGAGTCAGTTTGTTTTATATGGAATCTGGAGCATTAATACAAGAAATTGGGCTTTTCGTGTCTTTTTAACGATAAAAGATGCAGGATTGTAATTAGTGAACAATATGTTTGATTAATCCAGTTTATTCCGCATCAGAAAGAAGTGGGCTGGTCTTAAATAGAAAACTGGAAACTGGATCCAGTCCTGCCTCGCTTGCTCCAGAGCAACTGGGAGGGGTGCGCGTCTCTCAAACCCTGACCGTGATGAGAGGGATTAGGCCGACAGGGCAAGCGAGCCGCTTCTACAGCTGCAGGGCCATTCGCTCTGGTTTCTCTTCATAACGTATAAGTCTTTCGCCTTTTACTAAAGACTTCCGTGGAGGGCAACGCCAATGAGTTGATCTTATTTTTGGCAGGCTTTGCCTCTGGTGTAAGCCTTACCTGCTTGTCCAAAGTAAAGGAGATCCAGCCAAATGTGGTGTTGGGACGTTTGCCCCTTCTACCCATTGCGATCAACGTTATGTTATTAGCTGTGCTAAACTGTTGTTCAATGGTCACTGTCTGCAGTGCAGCAACGAGACAGTGTTTTAAAGAGTTCTCTCTGCATTGTGTCGGTGGGCGGAGGTGCAAATTAGCCACTCTGTGCCAAAAGAGGGCACCGATGCAAGTGTGCACCACTCATACAAGGTAGAGTCTGGTGCCGAGAGCAGGAAGACATCGCTTCTCGGCCTTTTGGCTAAGATCAAGTGTAGTATCTGTTCTTATCAGTTTAATATCTGATATGTCCTCTATTTGAGGACTGCATATTAAATGGATTTTTAGAAACAGGAGTTTGATACGGGAGCTTGCTCCGTCGACTCCACGCATCGACCTGGCCTTGCAGTGCTGCTGGGAACGGTGCACTACTTCCCCCATCTTGTAAAATGGTAACTGGCTTCTGAAATGATCAGGGCATCTCAGAAAATTGAGTGCAAGGCACCAGAGCCCCTTAGCGGGCCAGTGTGATAGGGAGCGCTACGGCTCGCTAGCTACAGCGCCAAATCGTCCAGCTTTCTGATAGGGAGCGCCTGGCAGGAGTGCCATTACATCTCTAAATCTTTGTCTTGCAGGGATGCACAGTGGGGATAATCAGTCAGCACTCCCTCAAGGCCCAAAGTGGGTAATATCGCGGGCGCTTTGGGAGGATTCCCGCTGCCTTTTGCTCATGTTTAAACAACACATGTTTCTGCATCTTCAAACCCAGGCCTTGCGCTTTGTTCAAACTTTCAGTAAATTATTTTGAAATAAGTCCTGAAATAAGAAAAGGTTACGTGAAATAACTTCATGTATTCGACTCGGAGTGACAAGTAAGCCCACTTACACTCAGTTCCGCTGGCCTAGGTCCAGTCAGGTAAGATTAGCTGCAGAGTAGATACTTAGCCAAGGTGCCATTAAACTTGTCACTACATGGAATACAAGAGCCTCTTTGAACTTTTGCACAAAACAATGACTGTCAAGTATTTCATAGATAAGATTGAGAATGACAGCCATACATCTCATTTATTTTGTAAAGATGCTGAGGTTTATAAATCTGAGTTTTTTACCTGACTGCTCTCCTTCCACTTAGTGTCGCTACTGACCACAGAGAGATGTCTTCAGTTATTCCAGAAGCATTCTACCAGATCTATTTAACATGAACGAAAACAGCACAATTAAGATCTCACTATGGCAGATGTGTGTGACACTGAAGAAGTCTCATCTTCTTTACATTTCTGTACTTGGTGAAAAACATTTCAGTGGATCAAATCTAAGATATACATAATGACAAGCTAGCAATTGTGTAGATATCTTTACAGTAAATATCTTTGACCGGAGTGGGAGTACAGACAGAAGAAAATGGCAAAAAGAAGAGGACCTGAGAGAGGGAGTGGTGTCTATGAGGCATACTTTCTTCATTTTTGTCTCTTGGATGTGTGAGGTTTGGGTTTTTAGCTTTTGTACCTGCTGCAAATTCTTCCATTAAAGGAGGGATGAAAACATGGATACTAACTTGAGTCAGTTTGTTTTATATGGAATCTGGAGCATTAATACAAGAAATTGGGCTTTTCGTGTCTTTTTAACGATAAAAGATGCAGGATTGTAATTAGTGAACAATATGTTTGATTAATCCAGTTTATTCCGCATCAGAAAGAAGTGGGCTGGTCTTAAATAGAAAACTGGAAACTGGATCCAGTCCTGCCTCGCTTGCTCCAGAGCAACTGGGAGGGGTGCGCGTCTCTCAAACCCTGACCGTGATGAGAGGGATTAGGCCGACAGGGCAAGCGAGCCGCTTCTACAGCTGCAGGGCCATTCGCTCTGGTTTCTCTTCATAACGTATAAGTCTTTCGCCTTTTACTAAAGACTTCCGTGGAGGGCAACGCCAATGAGTTGATCTTATTTTTGGCAGGCTTTGCCTCTGGTGTAAGCCTTACCTGCTTGTCCAAAGTAAAGGAGATCCAACCAAATGTGGTGTTGGGACGTTTGCCCCTTCTACCCATTGCGATCAACGTTATGTTATTAGCTGTGCTAAACTGTTGTTCAATGGTCACTGTCTGCAGTGCAGCAACGAGACAGTGTTTTAAAGAGTTCTCTCTGCATTGTGTCGGTGGGCGGAGGTGCAAATTAGCCACTCTGTGCCAAAAGAGGGCACCGATGCAAGTGTGCACCACTCATACAAGGTAGAGTCTGGTGCCGAGAGCAGGAAGACATCGCTTCTCGGCCTTTTGGCTAAGATCAAGTGTAGTATCTGTTCTTATCAGTTTAATATCTGATATGTCCTCCATTTGAGGACTGCATATTAAATGGATTTTTAGAAACAGGAGTTTGATACGGGAGCTTGCTCCGTCGACTCCACGCATCGACCTGGCCTTGCAGTGCTGCTGGGAACGGTGCACTACTTCCCCCATCTTGTAAAATGGTAACTGGCTTCTGAAATGATCAGGGCATCTCAGAAAATTGAGTGCAAGGCACCAGAGCCCCTTAGCGGGCCAGTGTGATAGGGAGCGCTACGGCTCGCTAGCTACAGCGCCAAATCGTCCAGCTTTCTGATAGGGAGCGCCTGGCAGGAGTGCCATTACATCTCTAAATCTTTGTCTTGCAGGGATGCACAGTGGGGATAATCAGTCAGCACTCCCTCAAGGCCCAAAGTGGGTAATATCGCGAGCGCTTTGGGAGGATTCCCGCTGCCTTTTGCTCATGTTTAAACAACACATGTTTCTGCATCTTCAAACCCAGGCCTTGCGCTTTGTTCAAACTTTCAGTAAATTATTTTGAAATAAGTCCTGAAATAAGAAAAGGTTACGTGAAATAACTTCATGTATTCGACTCGGAGTGACAAGTAAGCCCACTTACACTCAGTTCCGCTGGCCTAGGTCCAGTCAGGTAAGATTAGCTGCAGAGTAGATACTTAGCCAAGGTGCCATTAAACTTGTCACTACATGGAATACAAGAGCCTCTTTGAACTTTTGCACAAAACAATGACTGTCAAGTATTTCATAGATAAGATTGAGAATGACAGCCATACATCTCATTTATTTTGTAAAGATGCTGAGGTTTATAAATCTGAGTTTTTTACCTGACTGCTCTCCTTCCACTTAGTGTCGCTACTGACCACAGAGAGATGTCTTCAGTTATTCCAGAAGCATTCTACCAGATCTATTTAACATGAACGAAAACAGCACAATTAAGATCTCACTATGGCAGATGTGTGTGACACTGAAGAAGTCTCATCTTCTTTACATTTCTGTACTTGGTGAAAAACATTTCAGTGGATCAAATCTAAGATATACATAATGACAAGCTAGCAATTGTGTAGATATCTTTACAGTAAATATCTTTGACCGGAGTGGGAGTACAGACAGAAGAAAATGGCAAAAAGAAGAGGACCTGAGAGAGGGAGTGGTGTCTATGAGGCATACTTTCTTCATTTTTGTCTCTTGGATGTGTGAGGTTTGGGTTTTTAGCTTTTGTACCTGCTGCAAATTCTTCCATTAAAGGAGGGATGAAAACATGGATACTAACTTGAGTCAGTTTGTTTTATATGGAATCTGGAGCATTAATACAAGAAATTGGGCTTTTCGTGTCTTTTTAACGATAAAAGATGCAGGATTGTAATTAGTGAACAATATGTTTGATTAATCCAGTTTATTCCGCATCAGAAAGAAGTGGGCTGGTCTTAAATAGAAAACTGGAAACTGGATCCAGTCCTGCCTCGCTTGCTCCAGAGCAACTGGGAGGGGTGCGCGTCTCTCAAACCCTGACCGTGATGAGAGGGATTAGGCCGACAGGGCAAGCGAGCCGCTTCTACAGCTGCAGGGCCATTCGCTCTGGTTTCTCTTCATAACGTATAAGTCTTTCGCCTTTTACTAAAGACTTCCGTGGAGGGCAACGCCAATGAGTTGATCTTATTTTTGGCAGGCTTTGCCTCTGGTGTAAGCCTTACCTGCTTGTCCAAAGTAAAGGAGATCCAGCCAAATGTGGTGTTGGGACGTTTGCCCCTTCTACCCATTGCGATCAACGTTATGTTATTAGCTGTGCTAAACTGTTGTTCAATGGTCACTGTCTGCAGTGCAGCAACGAGACAGTGTTTTAAAGAGTTCTCTCTGCATTGTGTCGGTGGGCGGAGGTGCAAATTAGCCACTCTGTGCCAAAAGAGGGCACCGATGCAAGTGTGCACCACTCATACAAGGTAGAGTCTGGTGCCGAGAGCAGGAAGACATCGCTTCTCGGCCTTTTGGCTAAGATCAAGTGTAGTATCTGTTCTTATCAGTTTAATATCTGATATGTCCTCCATTTGAGGACTGCATATTAAATGGATTTTTAGAAACAGGAGTTTGATACGGGAGCTTGCTCCGTCGACTCCACGCATCGACCTGGCCTTGCAGTGCTGCTGGGAACGGTGCACTACTTCCCCCATCTTGTAAAATGGTAACTGGCTTCTGAAATGATCAGGGCATCTCAGAAAATTGAGTGCAAGGCACCAGAGCCCCTTAGCGGGCCAGTGTGATAGGGAGCGCTACGGCTCGCTAGCTACAGCGCCAAATCGTCCAGCTTTCTGATAGGGAGCGCCTGGCAGGAGTGCCATTACATCTCTAAATCTTTGTCTTGCAGGGATGCACAGTGGGGATAATCAGTCAGCACTCCCTCAAGGCCCAAAGTGGGTAATATCGCGAGCGCTTTGGGAGGATTCCCGCTGCCTTTTGCTCATGTTTAAACAACACATGTTTCTGCATCTTCAAACCCAGGCCTTGCGCTTTGTTCAAACTTTCAGTAAATTATTTTGAAATAAGTCCTGAAATAAGAAAAGGTTACGTGAAATAACTTCATGTATTCGACTCGGAGTGACAAGTAAGCCCACTTCAATTCAGTTCCGCTGGCCTAGGTCCAGTCAGGTAAGATTAGCTGCAGAGTAGATACTTAGCCAAGGTGCCATTAAACTTGTCACTACATGGAATACAAGAGCCTCTTTGAACTTTTGCACAAAACAATGACTGTCAAGTATTTCATAGATAAGATTGAGAATGACAGCCATACATCTCATTTATTTTGTAAAGATGCTGAGGTTTATAAATCTGAGTTTTTTACCTGACTGCTCTCCTTCCACTTAGTGTCGCTACTGACCACAGAGAGATGTCTTCAGTTATTCCAGAAGCATTCTACCAGATCTATTTAACATGAACGAAAACAGCACAATTAAGATCTCACTATGGCAGATGTGTGTGACACTGAAGAAGTCTCATCTTCTTTACATTTCTGTACTTGGTGAAAAACATTTCAGTGGATCAAATCTAAGATATACATAATGACAAGCTAGCAATTGTGTAGATATCTTTACAGTAAATATCTTTGACCGGAGTGGGAGTACAGACAGAAGAAAATGGCAAAAAGAAGAGGACCTGAGAGAGGGAGTGGTGTCTATGAGGTATACTTTCTTCATTTTTGTCTCTTGGATGTGTGAGGTTTGGGTTTTTAGCTTTTGTACCTCCTGCAAATTCTTCCATTAAAGGCGGGATGAAAACATGGATACTAACTTGAGTCAGTTTGTTTTATATGGAATCTGGAGCATTAATACAAGAAATTGGGCTTTTCGTGTCTTTTTAACGATAAAAGATGCAGGATTGTAATTAGTGAACAATATGTTTGATTAATCCAGTTTATTCCGCATCAGAAAGAAGTGGGCTGGTCTTAAATAGAAAACTGGAAACTGGATCCAGTCCTGCCTCGCTTGCTCCAGAGCAACTGGGAGGGGTGCGCGTCTCTCAAACCCTGACCGTGATGAGAGGGATTAGGCCGACAGGGCAAGCGAGCCGCTTCTACAGCTGCAGGGCCATTCGCTCTGGTTTCTCTTCATAACGTGTAAGTCTTTCGCCTTTTACTAAAGACTTCCGTGGAGGGCAACGCCAATGAGTTGATCTTATTTTTGGCAGGCTTTGCCTCTGGTGTAAGCCTTACCTGCTTGTCCAAAGTAAAGGAGATCCAGCCAAATGTGGTGTTGGGACGTTTGCCCCTTCTACCCATTGCGATCAACGTTATGTTATTAGCTGTGCTAAACTGTTGTTCAATGGTCACTGTCTGCAGTGCAGCAACGAGACAGTGTTTTAAAGAGTTCTCTCTGCATTGTGTCGGTGGGCGGAGGTGCAAATTAGCCACTCTGTGCCAAAAGAGGGCACCGATGCAAGTGTGCACCACTCATACAAGGTAGAGTCTGGTGCCGAGAGCAGGAAGACATCGCTTCTCGGCCTTTTGGCTAAGATCAAGTGTAGTATCTGTTCTTATCAGTTTAATATCTGATATGTCCTCCATTTGAGGACTGCATATTAAATGGATTTTTAGAAACAGGAGTTTGATACGGGAGCTTGCTCCGTCGACTCCACGCATCGACCTGGCCTTGCAGTGCTGCTGGGAACGGTGCACTACTTCCCCCATCTTGTAAAATGGTAACTGGCTTCTGAAATGATCAGGGCATCTCAGAAAATTGAGTGCAAGGCACCAGAGCCCCTTAGCGGGCCAGTGTGATAGGGAGCGCTACGGCTCGCTAGCTACAGCGCCAAATCGTCCAGCTTTCTGATAGGGAGCGCCTGGCAGGAGTGCCATTACATCTCTAAATCTTTGTCTTGCAGGGATGCACAGTGGGGATAATCAGTCAGCACTCCCTCAAGGCCCAAAGTGGGTAATATCGCGAGCGCTTTGGGAGGATTCCCGCTGCCTTTTGCTCATGTTTAAACAACACATGTTTCTGCATCTTCAAACCCAGGCCTTGCGCTTTGTTCAAACTTTCAGTAAATTATTTTGAAATAAGTCCTGAAATAAGAAAAGGTTACGTGAAATAACTTCATGTATTCGACTCGGAGTGACAAGTAAGCCCACTTCAACTCAGTTCCGCTGGCCTAGGTCCAGTCAGGTAAGATTAGCTGCAGAGTAGATACTTAGCCATGGTGCCATTAAACTTGTCACTACATGGAATACAAGAGCCTCTTTGAACTTTTGCACAAAACAATGACTGTCAAGTATTTCATAGATAAGATTGAGAATGGCAGCCATAAATCTCATTTATTTTGTAAAGATGCTGAGGTTTATAAATCTGAGTTTTTCACCTGACTGCTCTCCTTCCACTTAGTGTCGCTACTGACCACAGAGAGATGTGTTCAGTTATTCCAGAAGCATTCTACCAGATCTATTTAACATGAACGAAAACAGCACAATTAAGATCTCACTATGGCAGATGTGTGTGACACCTAAGAAGTCTCATCTTCTTTACATTTCTGTACTTGGTGAAAAACATTTCAGTGGATCAAATCTAAGATATACATAATGACAAGCTAGCAATTGTGTAGATATCTTTACAGTAAATATATTTGACCGGAGTGGGAGTACAGACAGAAGAAAATGGCAAAAAGAAGAGGACCTGAGAGAGGGAGTGGTGTCTATGAGGTATACTTTCTTCATTTTTGTCTCTTGGATGTGTGAGGTTTGGGTTTTTAGCTTTTGTACCTGCTGCAAATTCTTCCATTAAAGGAGGGATGAAAACATGGATACTAACTTGAGTCAGTTTGTTTTATATGGAATCTGGAGCATTAATACAAGAAATTGGGCTTTTCGTGTCTTTTTAACGATAAAAGATGCAGGATTGTAATTAGTGAACAATATGTTTGATTAATCCAGTTCATTCCGCATCAGAAAGAAGTGGGCTGGTCTTAAATAGAAAACTGGAAACTGGATCCAGTCCTGCCTCGCTTGCTCCAGAGCAACTGGGAGGGGTGCGCGTCTCTCAAACCCTGACCGTGATGAGAGGGATTAGGCCGACAGGGCAAGCGAGCCGCTTCTACAGCTGCAGGGCCATTCGCTCTGGTTTCTCTTCATAACGTATAAGTCTTTCGCCTTTTACTAAAGACTTCCGTGGAGGGCAACGCCAATGAGTTGATCTTATTTTTGGCAGGCTTTGCCTCTGGTGTAAGCCTTACCTGCTTGTCCAAAGTAAAGGAGATCCAGCCAAATGTGGTGTTGGGACGTTTGCCCCTTCTACCCATTGCGATCAACGTTATGTTATTAGCTGTGCTAAACTGTTGTTCAATGGTCACTGTCTGCAGTGCAGCAACGAGACAGTGTTTTAAAGAGTTCTCTCTGCATTGTGTCGGTGGGCGGAGGTGCAAATTAGCCACTCTGTGCCAAAAGAGGGCACCGATGCAAGTGTGCACCACTCATACAAGGTAGAGTCTGGTGCCGAGAGCAGGAAGACATCGCTTCTCGGCCTTTTGGCTAAGATCAAGTGTAGTATCTGTTCTTATCAGTTTAATATCTGATATGTCCTCCATTTGAGGACTGCATATTAAATGGATTTTTAGAAACAGGAGTTTGATACGGGAGCTTGCTCCGTCGACTCCACGCATCGACCTGGCCTTGCAGTGCTGCTGGGAACGGTGCACTACTTCCCCCATCTTGTAAAATGGTAACTGGCTTCTGAAATGATCAGGGCATCTCAGAAAATTGAGTGCAAGGCACCAGAGCCCCTTAGCGGGCCAGTGTGATAGGGAGCGCTACGGCTCGCTAGCTACAGCGCCAAATCGTCCAGCTTTCTGATAGGGAGTGCCTGGCAGGAGTGCCATTACATCTCTAAATCTTTGTCTTGCAGGGATGCACAGTGGGGATAATCAGTCAGCACTCCCTCAAGGCCCAAAGTGGGTAATATCGCGAGCGCTTTGGGAGGATTCCCGCTGCCTTTTGCTCATGTTTAAACAACACATGTTTCTGCATCTTCAAACCCAGGCCTTGCGCTTTGTTCAAACTTTCAGTAAATTATTTTGAAATAAGTCCTGAAATAAGAAAAGGTTACGTGAAATAACTTCATGTATTCGACTCGGAGTGACAAGTAAGCCCACTTACACTCAGTTCCGCTGGCCTAGGTCCAGTCAGGTAAGATTAGCTGCAGAGTAGATACTTAGCCAAGGTGCCATTAAACTTGTCACTACATGGAATACAAGAGCCTCTTTGAACTTTTGCACAAAACAATGACTGTCAAGTATTTCATAGATAAGATTGAGAATGACAGCCATACATCTCATTTATTTTGTAAAGATGCTGAGGTTTATAAATCTGAGTTTTTCACCTGACTGCTCTCCTTCCACTTAGTGTCGCTACTGACCACAGAGAGATGTGTTCAGTTATTCCAGAAGCATTCTACCAGATCTATTTAACATGAACGAAAACAGCACAATTAAGATCTCACTATGGCAGATGTGTGTGACACTGAAGAAGTCTCATCTTCTTTACATTTCTGTACTTGGTGAAAAACATTTCAGTGGATCAAATCTAAGATATACATAATGACAAGCTAGCAATTGTGTAGATATCTTTACAGTAAATATCTTTGACCGGAGTGGGAGTACAGACAGAAGAAAATGGCAAAAAGAAGAGGACCTGAGAGAGGGAGTGGTGTCTATGAGGTATACTTTCTTCATTTTTGTCTCTTGGATGTGTGAGGTTTGGGTTTTTAGCTTTTGTACCTGCTGCAAATTCTTCCATTAAAGGAGGGATGAAAACATGGATACTAACTTGAGTCAGTTTGTTTTATATGGAATCTGGAGCATTAATACAAGAAATTGGGCTTTTCGTGTCTTTTTAACGATAAAAGATGCAGGATTGTAATTAGTGAACAATATGTTTGATTAATCCAGTTTATTCCGCATCAGAAAGAAGTGGGCTGGTCTTAAATAGAAAACTGGAAACTGGATCCAGTCCTGCCTCGCTTGCTCCAGAGCAACTGGGAGGGGTGCGCGTCTCTCAAACCCTGACCGTGATGAGAGGGATTAGGCCGACAGGGCAAGCGAGCCGCTTCTACAGCTGCAGGGCCATTCGCTCTGGTTTCTCTTCATAACGTATAAGTCTTTCGCCTTTTACTAAAGACTTCCGTGGAGGGCAACGCCAATGAGTTGATCTTATTTTTGGCAGGCTTTGCCTCTGGTGTAAGCCTTACCTGCTTGTCCAAAGTAAAGGAGATCCAGCCAAATGTGGTGTTGGGACGTTTGCCCCTTCTACCCATTGCGATCAACGTTATGTTATTAGCTGTGCTAAACTGTTGTTCAATGGTCACTGTCTGCAGTGCAGCAACGAGACAGTGTTTTAAAGAGTTCTCTCTGCATTGTGTCGGTGGGCGGAGGTGCAAATTAGCCACTCTGTGCCAAAAGAGGGCACCGATGCAAGTGTGCACCACTCATACAAGGTAGAGTCTGGTGCCGAGAGCAGGAAGACATCGCTTCTCGGCCTTTTGGCTAAGATCAAGTGTAGTATCTGTTCTTATCAGTTTAATATCTGATATGTCCTCCATTTGAGGACTGCATATTAAATGGATTTTTAGAAACAGGAGTTTGATACGGGAGCTTGCTCCGTCGACTCCACGCATCGACCTGGCCTTGCAGTGCTGCTGGGAACGGTGCACTACTTCCCCCATCTTGTAAAATGGTAACTGGCTTCTGAAATGATCAGGGCATCTCAGAAAATTGAGTGCAAGGCACCAGAGCCCCTTAGCGGGCCAGTGTGATAGGGAGCGCTACGGCTCGCTAGCTACAGCGCCAAATCGTCCAGCTTTCTGATAGGGAGCGCCTGGCAGGAGTGCCATTACATCTCTAAATCTTTGTCTTGCAGGGATGCACAGTGGGGATAATCAGTCAGCACTCCCTCAAGGCCCAAAGTGGGTAATATCGCGAGCGCTTTGGGAGGATTCCCGCTGCCTTTTGCTCATGTTTAAACAACACATGTTTCTGCATCTTCAAACCCAGGCCTTGCGCTTTGTTCAAACTTTCAGTAAATTATTTTGAAATAAGTCCTGAAATAAGAAAAGGTTACGTGAAATAACTTCATGTATTCGACTCGGAGTGACAAGTAAGCCCACTTACACTCAGTTCCGCTGGCCTAGGTCCAGTCAGGTAAGATTAGCTGCAGAGTAGATACTTAGCCAAGGTGCCATTAAACTTGTCACTACATGGAATACAAGAGCCTCTTTGAACTTTTGCACAAAACAATGACTGTCAAGTATTTCATAGATAAGATTGAGAATGACAGCCATACATCTCATTTATTTTGTAAAGATGCTGAGGTTTATAAATCTGAGTTTTTTACCTGACTGCTCTCCTTCCACTTAGTGTCGCTACTGACCACAGAGAGATGTGTTCAGTTATTCCAGAAGCATTCTACCAGATCTATTTAACATGAACGAAAACAGCACAATTAAGATCTCACTATGGCAGATGTGTGTGACACTGAAGAAGTCTCATCTTCTTTACATTTCTGTACTTGGTGAAAAACATTTCAGTGGATCAAATCTAAGATATACATAATGACAAGCTAGCAATTGTGTAGATATCTTTACAGTAAATATCTTTGACCGGAGTGGGAGTACAGACAGAAGAAAATGGCAAAAAGAAGAGGACCTGAGAGAGGGAGTGGTGTCTATGAGGTATACTTTCTTCATTTTTGTCTCTTGGATGTGTGAGGTTTGGGTTTTTAGCTTTTGTACCTGCTGCAAATTCTTCCATTAAAGGAGGGATGAAAACATGGATACTAACTTGAGTCAGTTTGTTTTATATGGAATCTGGAGCATTAATACAAGAAATTGGGCTTTTCGTGTCTTTTTAACGATAAAAGATGCAGGATTGTAATTAGTGAACAATATGTTTGATTAATCCAGTTTATTCCGCATCAGAAAGAAGTGGGCTGGTCTTAAATAGAAAACTGGAAACTGGATCCAGTCCTGCCTCGCTTGCTCCAGAGCAACTGGGAGGGGTGCGCGTCTCTCAAACCCTGACCGTGATGAGAGGGATTAGGCCGACAGGGCAAGCGAGCCGCTTCTACAGCTGCAGGGCCATTCGCTCTGGTTTCTCTTCATAACGTATAAGTCTTTCGCCTTTTACTAAAGACTTCCGTGGAGGGCAACGCCAATGAGTTGATCTTATTTTTGGCACGCTTTGCCTCTGGTGTAAGCCTTACCTGCTTGTCCAAAGTAAAGGAGATCCAGCCAAATGTGGTGTTGGGACGTTTGCCCCTTCTACCCATTGCGATCAACGTTATGTTATTAGCTGTGCTAAACTGTTGTTCAATGGTCACTGTCTGCAGTGCAGCAACGAGACAGTGTTTTAAAGAGTTCTCTCTGCATTGTGTCGGTGGGCGGAGGTGCAAATTAGCCACTCTGTGCCAAAAGAGGGCACCGATGCAAGTGTGCACCACTCATACAAGGTAGAGTCTGGTGCCGAGAGCAGGAAGACATCGCTTCTTGGCCTTTTGGCTAAGATCAAGTGTAGTATCTGTTCTTATCAGTTTAATATCTGATATGTCCTCCATTTGAGGACTGCATATTAAATGGATTTTTAGAAACAGGAGTTTGATACGGGAGCTTGCTCCGTCGACTCCACGCATCGACCTGGCCTTGCAGTGCTGCTGGGAACGGTGCACTACTTCCCCCATCTTGAAAAATGGTAACTGGCTTCTGAAATGATCAGGGCATCTCAGAAAATTGAGTGCAAGGCACCAGAGCCCCTTAGCGGGCCAGTGTGATAGGGAGCGCTACGGCTCGCTAGCTACAGCGCCAAATCGTCCAGCTTTGTGATAGGGAGTGCCTGGCAGGAGTGCCATTACATCTCTAAATCTTTGTCTTGCAGGGATGCACAGTGGGGATAATCAGTCAGCACTCCCTCAAGGCCCAAAGTGGGTAATATCGCGAGCGCTTTGGGAGGATTCCCGCTGCCTTTTGCTCATGTTTAAACAACACATGTTTCTGCATCTTCAAACCCAGGCCTTGCGCTTTGTTCAAACTTTCAGTAAATTATTTTGAAATAAGTCCTGAAATAAGAAAAGGTTACGTGAAATAACTTCATGTATTCGACTCGGAGTGACAAGTAAGCCCACTTCAACTCAGTTCCGCTGGCCTAGGTCCAGTCAGGTAAGATTAGCTGCAGAGTAGATACTTAGCCATGGTGCCATTAAACTTGTCACTACATGGAATACAAGAGCCTCTTTGAACTTTTGCACAAAACAATGACTGTCAAGTATTTCATAGATAAGATTGAGAATGGCAGCCATAAATCTCATTTATTTTGTAAAGATGCTGAGGTTTATAAATCTGAGTTTTTCACCTGACTGCTCTCCTTCCACTTAGTGTCGCTACTGACCACAGAGAGATGTGTTCAGTTATTCCAGAAGCATTCTACCAGATCTATTTAACATGAACGAAAACAGCACAATTAAGATCTCACTATGGCAGATGTGTGTGACACCTAAGAAGTCTCATCTTCTTTACATTTCTGTACTTGGTGAAAAACATTTCAGTGGATCAAATCTAAGATATACATAATGACAAGCTAGCAATTGTGTAGATATCTTTACAGTAAATATCTTTGACCGGAGTGGGAGTACAGACAGAAGAAAATGGCAAAAAGAAGAGGACCTGAGAGAGGGAGTGGTGTCTATGAGGTATACTTTCTTCATTTTTGTCTCTTGGATGTGTGAGGTTTGGGTTTTTAGCTTTTGTACCTGCTGCAAATTCTTCCATTAAAGGAGGGATGAAAACATGGATACTAACTTGAGTCAGTTTGTTTTATATGGAATCTGGAGCATTAATACAAGAAATTGGGCTTTTCGTGTCTTTTTAACGATAAAAGATGCAGGATTGTAATTAGTGAACAATATGTTTGATTAATCCAGTTCATTCCGCATCAGAAAGAAGTGGGCTGGTCTTAAATAGAAAACTGGAAACTGGATCCAGTCCTGCCTCGCTTGCTCCAGAGCAACTGGGAGGGGTGCGCGTCTCTCAAACCCTGACCGTGATGAGAGGGATTAGGCCGACAGGGCAAGCGAGCCGCTTCTACAGCTGCAGGGCCATTCGCTCTGGTTTCTCTTCATAACGTATAAGTCTTTCGCCTTTTACTAAAGACTTCCGTGGAGGGCAACGCCAATGAGTTGATCTTATTTTTGGCAGGCTTTGCCTCTGGTGTAAGCCTTACCTGCTTGTCCAAAGTAAAGGAGATCCACCCAAATGTGGTGTTGGGACGTTTGCCCCTTCTACCCATTGCGATCAACGTTATGTTATTAGCTGTGCTAAACTGTTGTTCAATGGTCACTGTCTGCAGTGCAGCAACCAGACAGTGTTTTAAAGAGTTCTCTCTGCATTGTGTCGGTGGGCGGAGGTGCAAATTAGCCACTCTGTGCCAAAAGAGGGCACCGATGCAAGTGTGCACCACTCATACAAGGTAGAGTCTGGTGCCGAGAGCAGGAAGACATCGCTTCTCGGCCTTTTGGCTAAGATCAAGTGTAGTATCTGTTCTTATCAGTTTAATATCTGATATGTCCTCCATTTGAGGACTGCATATTAAATGGATTTTTAGAAACAGGAGTTTGATACGGGAGCTTGCTCCGTCGACTCCACGCATCGACCTGGCCTTGCAGTGCTGCTGGGAACGGTGCACTACTTCCCCCATCTTGTAAAATGGTAACTGGCTTCTGAAATGATCAGGGCATCTCAGAAAATTGAGTGCAAGGCACCAGAGCCCCTTAGCGGGCCAGTGTGATAGGGAGCGCTACGGCTCGCTAGCTACAGCGCCAAATCGTCCAGCTTTCTGATAGGGAGCGCCTGGCAGGAGTGCCATTACATCTCTAAATCTTTGTCTTGCAGGGATGCACAGTGGGGATAATCAGTCAGCACTCCCTCAAGGCCCAAAGTGGGTAATATCGCGAGCGCTTTGGGAGGATTCCCGCTGCCTTTTGCTCATGTTTAAACAACACATGTTTCTGCATCTTCAAACCCAGGCCTTGCGCTTTGTTCAAACTTTCAGTAAATTATTTTGAAATAAGTCCTGAAATAAGAAAAGGTTATGTGAAATAACTTCATGTATTCGACTCGGAGTGACAAGTAAGCCCACTTCAACTCAGTTCCGCTGGCCTAGGTCCAGTCAGGTAAGATTAGCTGCAGAGTAGATACTTAGCCAAGGTGCCATTAAACTTGTCACTACATGGAATACAAGAGCCTCTTTGAACTTTTGCACAAAACAATGACTGTCAAGTATTTCATAGATAAGATTGAGAATGACAGCCATACATCTCATTTATTTTGTAAAGATGCTGAGGTTTATAAATCTGAGTTTTTCACCTGACTGCTCTCCTTCCACTTAGTGTCGCTACTGACCACAGAGAGATGTGTTCAGTTATTCCAGAAGCATTCTACCAGATCTATTTAACATGAACGAAAACAGCACAATTAAGATCTCACTATGGCAGATGTGTGTGACACTGAAGAAGTCTCATCTTCTTTACATTTCTGTACTTGGTGAAAAACATTTCAGTGGATCAAATCTAAGATATACATAATGACAAGCTAGCAATTGTGTAGATATCTTTACAGTAAATATCTTTGACCGGAGTGGGAGTACAGACAGAAGAAAATGGCAAAAAGAAGAGGACCTGAGAGAGGGAGTGGTGTCTATGAGGTATACTTTCTTCATTTTTGTCTCTTGGATGTGTGAGGTTTGGGTTTTTAGCTTTTGTACCTGCTGCAAATTCTTCCATTAAAGGAGGGATGAAAACATGGATACTAACTTGAGTCAGTTTGTTTTATATGGAATCTGGAGCATTAATACAAGAAATTGGGCTTTTCGTGTCTTTTTAACGATAAAAGATGCAGGATTGTAATTAGTGAACAATATGTTTGATTAATCCAGTTCATTCCGCATCAGAAAGAAGTGGGCTGGTCTTAAATCGAAAACTGGAAACTGGATCCAGTCCTGCCTCGCTTGCTCCAGAGCAACTGGGAGGGGTGCGCGTCTCTCAAACCCTGACCGTGATGAGAGGGATTAGGCCGACAGGGCAAGCGAGCCGCTTCTACAGCTGCAGGGCCATTCGCTCTGGTTTCTCTTCATAACGTATAAGTCTTTCGCCTTTTACTAAAGACTTCCGTGGAGGGCAACGCCAATGAGTTGATCTTATTTTTGGCAGGCTTTGCCTCTGGTGTAAGCCTTACCTGCTTGTCCAAAGTAAAGGAGATCCAGCCAAATGTGGTGTTGGGACGTTTGCCCCTTCTACCCATTGCGATCAACGTTATGTTATTAGCTGTGCTAAACTGTTGTTCAATGGTCACTGTCTGCAGTGCAGCAACCAGACAGTGTTTTAAAGAGTTCTCTCTGCATTGTGTCGGTGGGCGGAGGTGCAAATTAGCCACTCTGTGCCAAAAGAGGGCACCGATGCAAGTGTGCACCACTCATACAAGGTAGAGTCTGGTGCCGAGAGCAGGAAGACATCGCTTCTCGGCCTTTTGGCTAAGATCAAGTGTAGTATCTGTTCTTATCAGTTTAATATCTGATATGTCCTCCATTTGAGGACTGCATATTAAATGGATTTTTAGAAACAGGAGTTTGATACGGGAGCTTGCTCCGTCGACTCCACGCATCGACCTGGCCTTGCAGTGCTGCTGGGAACGGTGCACTACTTCCCCCATCTTGTAAAATGGTAACTGGCTTCTGAAATGATCAGGGCATCTCAGAAAATTGAGTGCAAGGCACCAGAGCCCCTTAGCGGGCCAGTGTGATAGGGAGCGCTACGGCTCGCTAGCTACAGCGCCAAATCGTCCAGCTTTCTGATAGGGAGCGCCTGGCAGGAGTGCCATTACATCTCTAAATCTTTGTCTTGCAGGGATGCACAGTGGGGATAATCAGTCAGCACTCCCTCAAGGCCCAAAGTGGGTAATATCGCGAGCGCTTTGGGAGGATTCCCGCTGCCTTTTGCTCATGTTTAAACAACACATGTTTCTGCATCTTCAAACCCAGGCCTTGCGCTTTGTTCAAACTTTCAGTAAATTATTTTGAAATAAGTCCTGAAATAAGAAAAGGTTACGTGAAATAACTTCATGTATTCGACTCGGAGTGACAAGTAAGCCCACTTACACTCAGTTCCGCTGGCCTAGGTCCAGTCAGGTAAGATTAGCTGCAGAGTAGATACTTAGCCAAGGTGCCATTAAACTTGTCACTACATGGAATACAAGAGCCTCTTTGAACTTTTGCACAAAACAATGACTGTCAAGTATTTCATAGATAAGATTGAGAATGACAGCCATACATCTCATTTATTTTGTAAAGATGCTGAGGTTTATAAATCTGAGTTTTTTACCTGACTGCTCTCCTTCCACTTAGTGTCGCTACTGACCACAGAGAGATGTCTTCAGTTATTCCAGAAGCATTCTACCAGATCTATTTTACATGAACGAAAACAGCACAATTAAGATCTCACTATGGCAGATGTGTGTGACACTGAAGAAGTCTCATCTTCTTTACATTCCTGTACTTGGTGAAAAACATTTCAGTGGATCAAATCTAAGATATACATAATGACAAGCTAGCAATTGTGTAGATATCTTTACAGTAAATATCTTTGACCGGAGTGGGAGTACAGACAGAAGAAAATGGCAAAAAGAAGAGGACCTGAGAGAGGGAGTGGTGTCTATGAGGCATACTTTCTTCATTTTTGTCTCTTGGATGTGTGAGGTTTGGGTTTTTAGCTTTTGTACCTGCTGCAAATTCTTCCATTAAAGGAGGGATGAAAACATGGATACTAACTTGAGTCAGTTTGTTTTATATGGAATCTGGAGCATTAATACAAGAAATTGGGCTTTTCGTGTCTTTTTAACGATAAAAGATGCAGGATTGTAATTAGTGAACAATATGTTTGATTAATCCAGTTTATTCCGCATCAGAAAGAAGTGGGCTGGTCTTAAATAGAAAACTGGAAACTGGATCCAGTCCTGCCTCGCTTGCTCCAGAGCAACTGGGAGGGGTGCGCGTCTCTCAAACCCTGACCGTGATGAGAGGGATTAGGCCGACAGGGCAAGCGAGCCGCTTCTACAGCTGCAGGGCCATTCGCTCTGGTTTCTCTTCATAACGTATAAGTCTTTCGCCTTTTACTAAAGACTTCCGTGGAGGGCAACGCCAATGAGTTGATCTTATTTTTGGCAGGCTTTGCCTCTGGTGTAAGCCTTACCTGCTTGTCCAAAGTAAAGGAGATCCAGCCAAATGTGGTGTTGGGACGTTTGCCCCTTCTACCCATTGCGATCAACGTTATGTTATTAGCTGTGCTAAACTGTTGTTCAATGGTCACTGTCTGCAGTGCAGCAACGAGACAGTGTTTTAAAGAGTTCTCTCTGCATTGTGTCGGTGGGCGGAGGTGCAAATTAGCCACTCTGTGCCAAAAGAGGGCACCGATGCAAGTGTGCACCACTCATACAAGGTAGAGTCTGGTGCCGAGAGCAGGAAGACATCGCTTCTCGGCCTTTTGGCTAAGATCAAGTGTAGTATCTGTTCTTATCAGTTTAATATCTGATATGTCCTCCATTTGAGGACTGCATATTAAATGGATTTTTAGAAACAGGAGTTTGATACGGGAGCTTGCTCCGTCGACTCCACGCATCGACCTGGCCTTGCAGTGCTGCTGGGAACGGTGCACTACTTCCCCCATCTTGTAAAATGGTAACTGGCTTCTGAAATGATCAGGGCATCTCAGAAAATTGAGTGCAAGGCACCAGAGCCCCTTAGCGGGCCAGTGTGATAGGGAGCGCTACGGCTCGCTAGCTACAGCGCCAAATCGTCCAGCTTTCTGATAGGGAGCGCCTGGCAGGAGTGCCATTACATCTCTAAATCTTTGTCTTGCAGGGATGCACAGTGGGGATAATCAGTCAGCACTCCCTCAAGGCCCAAAGTGGGTAATATCGCGAGCGCTTTGGGAGGATTCCCGCTGCCTTTTGCTCATGTTTAAACAACACATGTTTCTGCATCTTCAAACCCAGGCCTTGCGCTTTGTTCAAACTTTCAGTAAATTATTTTGAAATAAGTCCTGAAATAAGAAAAGGTTACGTGAAATAACTTCATGTATTCGACTCGGAGTGACAAGTAAGCCCACTTACACTCAGTTCCGCTGGCCTAGGTCCAGTCAGGTAAGATTAGCTGCAGAGTAGATACTTAGCCAAGGTGCCATTAAACTTGTCACTACATGGAATACAAGAGCCTCTTTGAACTTTTGCACAAAACAATGACTGTCAAGTATTTCATAGATAAGATTGAGAATGACAGCCATACATCTCATTTATTTTGTAAAGATGCTGAGGTTTATAAATCTGAGTTTTTTACCTGACTGCTCTCCTTCCACTTAGTGTCGCTACTGACCACAGAGAGATGTCTTCAGTTATTCCAGAAGCATTCTACCAGATCTATTTAACATGAACGAAAACAGCACAATTAAGATCTCACTATGGCAGATGTGTGTGACACTGAAGAAGTCTCATCTTCTTTACATTTCTGTACTTGGTGAAAAACATTTCAGTGGATCAAATCTAAGATATACATAATGACAAGCTAGCAATTGTGTAGATATCTTTACAGTAAATATCTTTGACCGGAGTGGGAGTACAGACAGAAGAAAATGGCAAAAAGAAGAGGACCTGAGAGAGGGAGAGGTGTCTATGAGGTATACTTTCTTCATTTTTGTCTCTTGGATGTGTGAGGTTTGGGTTTTTAGCTTTTGTACCTCCTGCAAATTCTTCCATTAAAGGAGGGATGAAAACATGGATACTAACTTGAGTCAGTTTGTTTTATATGGAATCTGGAGCATTAATACAAGAAATTGGGCTTTTCGTGTCTTTTTAACGATAAAAGATGCAGGATTGTAATTAGTGAACAATATGTTTGATTAATCCAGTTTATTCCGCATCAGAAAGAAGTGGGCTGGTCTTAAATAGAAAACTGGAAACTGGATCCAGTCCTGCCTCGCTTGCTCCAGAGCAACTGGGAGGGGTGCGCGTCTCTCAAACCCTGACCGTGATGAGAGGGATTAGGCCGACAGGGCAAGCGAGCCGCTTCTACAGCTGCAGGGCCATTCGCTCTGGTTTCTCTTCATAACGTATAAGTCTTTCGCCTTTTACTAAAGACTTCCGTGGAGGGCAACGCCAATGAGTTGATCTTATTTTTGGCAGGCTTTGCCTCTGGTGTAAGCCTTACCTGCTTGTCCAAAGTAAAGGAGATCCAGCCAAATGTGGTGTTGGGACGTTTGCCCCTTCTACCCATTGCGATCAACGTTATGTTATTAGCTGTGCTAAACTGTTGTTCAATGGTCACTGTCTGCAGTGCAGCAACGAGACAGTGTTTTAAAGAGTTCTCTCTGCATTGTGTCGGTGGGCGGAGGTGCAAATTAGCCACTCTGTGCCAAAAGAGGGCACCGATGCAAGTGTGCACCACTCATACAAGGTAGAGTCTGGTGCCGAGAGCAGGAAGACATCGCTTCTCGGCCTTTTGGCTAAGATCAAGTGTAGTATCTGTTCTTATCAGTTTAATATCTGATATGTCCTCCATTTGAGGACTGCATATTAAATGGATTTTTAGAAACAGGAGTTTGATACGGGAGCTTGCTCCGTCGACTCCACGCATCGACCTGGCCTTGCAGTGCTGCTGGGAACGGTGCACTACTTCCCCCATCTTGTAAAATGGTAACTGGCTTCTGAAATGATCAGGGCATCTCAGAAAATTGAGTGCAAGGCACCAGAGCCCCTTAGCGGGCCAGTGTGATAGGGAGCGCTACGGCTCGCTAGCTACAGCGCCAAATCGTCCAGCTTTCTGATAGGGAGCGCCTGGCAGGAGTGCCATTACATCTCTAAATCTTTGTCTTGCAGGGAT
Source organism: Telmatherina bonti (assembly GCF_933228915.1). Classification (NCBI taxonomy): domain Eukaryota; kingdom Metazoa; phylum Chordata; class Actinopteri; order Atheriniformes; family Telmatherinidae; genus Telmatherina; species Telmatherina bonti. Next base: position 9,617,172 of record NC_136627.1, on the reverse strand, counting down.
GCACAGTGGGGATAATCAGTCAGCACTCCCTCAAGGCCCAAAGTGGGTAATATCGCGGGCGCTTTGGGAGGATTCCCGCTGCCTTTTGCTCATGTTTAAACAACACATGTTTCTGCATCTTCAAACCCAGGCCTTGCGCTTTGTTCAAACTTTCAGTAAATTATTTTGAAATAAGTCCTGAAATAAGAAAAGGTTACGTGAAATAACTTCATGTATTCGACTCGGAGTGACAAGTAAGCCCACTTACACTCAGTTCCGCTGGCCTAGGTCCAGTCAGGTAAGATTAGCTGCAGAGTAGATACTTAGCCAAGGTGCCATTAAACTTGTCACTACATGGAATACAAGAGCCTCTTTGAACTTTTGCACAAAACAATGACTGTCAAGTATTTCATAGATAAGATTGAGAATGACAGCCATACATCTCATTTATTTTGTAAAGATGCTGAGGTTTATAAATCTGAGTTTTTTACCTGACTGCTCTCCTTCCACTTAGTGTCGCTACTGACCACAGAGAGATGTCTTCAGTTATTCCAGAAGCATTCTACCAGATCTATTTAACATGAACGAAAACAGCACAATTAAGATCTCACTATGGCAGATGTGTGTGACACTGAAGAAGTCTCATCTTCTTTACATTTCTGTACTTGGTGAAAAACATTTCAGTGGATCAAATCTAAGATATACATAATGACAAGCTAGCAATTGTGTAGATATCTTTACAGTAAATATCTTTGACCGGAGTGGGAGTACAGACAGAAGAAAATGGCAAAAAGAAGAGGACCTGAGAGAGGGAGTGGTGTCTATGAGGCATACTTTCTTCATTTTTGTCTCTTGGATGTGTGAGGTTTGGGTTTTTAGCTTTTGTACCTGCTGCAAATTCTTCCATTAAAGGAGGGATGAAAACATGGATACTAACTTGAGTCAGTTTGTTTTATATGGAATCTGGAGCATTAATACAAGAAATTGGGCTTTTCGTGTCTTTTTAACGATAAAAGATGCAGGATTGTAATTAGTGAACAATATGTTTGATTAATCCAGTTTATTCCGCATCAGAAAGAAGTGGGCTGGTCTTAAATAGAAAACTGGAAACTGGATCCAGTCCTGCCTCGCTTGCTCCAGAGCAACTGGGAGGGGTGCGCGTCTCTCAAACCCTGACCGTGATGAGAGGGATTAGGCCGACAGGGCAAGCGAGCCGCTTCTACAGCTGCAGGGCCATTCGCTCTGGTTTCTCTTCATAACGTATAAGTCTTTCGCCTTTTACTAAAGACTTCCGTGGAGGGCAACGCCAATGAGTTGATCTTATTTTTGGCAGGCTTTGCCTCTGGTGTAAGCCTTACCTGCTTGTCCAAAGTAAAGGAGATCCAGCCAAATGTGGTGTTGGGACGTTTGCCCCTTCTACCCATTGCGATCAACGTTATGTTATTAGCTGTGCTAAACTGTTGTTCAATGGTCACTGTCTGCAGTGCAGCAACGAGACAGTGTTTTAAAGAGTTCTCTCTGCATTGTGTCGGTGGGCGGAGGTGCAAATTAGCCACTCTGTGCCAAAAGAGGGCACCGATGCAAGTGTGCACCACTCATACAAGGTAGAGTCTGGTGCCGAGAGCAGGAAGACATCGCTTCTCGGCCTTTTGGCTAAGATCAAGTGTAGTATCTGTTCTTATCAGTTTAATATCTGATATGTCCTCCATTTGAGGACTGCATATTAAATGGATTTTTAGAAACAGGAGTTTGATACGGGAGCTTGCTCCGTCGACTCCACGCATCGACCTGGCCTTGCAGTGCTGCTGGGAACGGTGCACTACTTCCCCCATCTTGTAAAATGGTAACTGGCTTCTGAAATGATCAGGGCATCTCAGAAAATTGAGTGCAAGGCACCAGAGCCCCTTAGCGGGCCAGTGTGATAGGGAGCGCTACGGCTCGCTAGCTACAGCGCCAAATCGTCCAGCTTTCTGATAGGGAGCGCCTGGCAGGAGTGCCATTACATCTCTAAATCTTTGTCTTGCAGGGATGCACAGTGGGGATAATCAGTCAGCACTCCCTCAAGGCCCAAAGTGGGTAATATCGCGAGCGCTTTGGGAGGATTCCCGCTGCCTTTTGCTCATGTTTAAACAACACATGTTTCTGCATCTTCAAACCCAGGCCTTGCGCTTTGTTCAAACTTTCAGTAAATTATTTTGAAATAAGTCCTGAAATAAGAAAAGGTTACGTGAAATAACTTCATGTATTCGACTCGGAGTGACAAGTAAGCCCACTTACACTCAGTTCCGCTGGCCTAGGTCCAGTCAGGTAAGATTAGCTGCAGAGTAGATACTTAGCCAAGGTGCCATTAAACTTGTCACTACATGGAATACAAGAGCCTCTTTGAACTTTTGCACAAAACAATGACTGTCAAGTATTTCATAGATAAGATTGAGAATGACAGCCATACATCTCATTTATTTTGTAAAGATGCTGAGGTTTATAAATCTGAGTTTTTTACCTGACTGCTCTCCTTCCACTTAGTGTCGCTACTGACCACAGAGAGATGTCTTCAGTTATTCCAGAAGCATTCTACCAGATCTATTTAACATGAACGAAAACAGCACAATTAAGATCTCACTATGGCAGATGTGTGTGACACTGAAGAAGTCTCATCTTCTTTACATTTCTGTACTTGGTGAAAAACATTTCAGTGGATCAAATCTAAGATATACATAATGACAAGCTAGCAATTGTGTAGATATCTTTACAGTAAATATCTTTGACCGGAGTGGGAGTACAGACAGAAGAAAATGGCAAAAAGAAGAGGACCTGAGAGAGGGAGTGGTGTCTATGAGGCATACTTTCTTCATTTTTGTCTCTTGGATGTGTGAGGTTTGGGTTTTTAGCTTTTGTACCTGCTGCAAATTCTTCCATTAAAGGAGGGATGAAAACATGGATACTAACTTGAGTCAGTTTGTTTTATATGGAATCTGGAGCATTAATACAAGAAATTGGGCTTTTCGTGTCTTTTTAACGATAAAAGATGCAGGATTGTAATTAGTGAACAATATGTTTGATTAATCCAGTTTATTCCGCATCAGAAAGAAGTGGGCTGGTCTTAAATAGAAAACTGGAAACTGGATCCAGTCCTGCCTCGCTTGCTCCAGAGCAACTGGGAGGGGTGCGCGTCTCTCAAACCCTGACCGTGATGAGAGGGATTAGGCCGACAGGGCAAGCGAGCCGCTTCTACAGCTGCAGGGCCATTCGCTCTGGTTTCTCTTCATAACGTATAAGTCTTTCGCCTTTTACTAAAGACTTCCGTGGAGGGCAACGCCAATGAGTTGATCTTATTTTTGGCAGGCTTTGCCTCTGGTGTAAGCCTTACCTGCTTGTCCAAAGTAAAGGAGATCCAGCCAAATGTGGTGTTGGGACGTTTGCCCCTTCTACCCATTGCGATCAACGTTATGTTATTAGCTGTGCTAAACTGTTGTTCAATGGTCACTGTCTGCAGTGCAGCAACGAGACAGTGTTTTAAAGAGTTCTCTCTGCATTGTGTCGGTGGGCGGAGGTGCAAATTAGCCACTCTGTGCCAAAAGAGGGCACCGATGCAAGTGTGCACCACTCATACAAGGTAGAGTCTGGTGCCGAGAGCAGGAAGACATCGCTTCTCGGCCTTTTGGCTAAGATCAAGTGTAGTATCTGTTCTTATCAGTTTAATATCTGATATGTCCTCCATTTGAGGACTGCATATTAAATGGATTTTTAGAAACAGGAGTTTGATACGGGAGCTTGCTCCGTCGACTCCACGCATCGACCTGGCCTTGCAGTGCTGCTGGGAACGGTGCACTACTTCCCCCATCTTGTAAAATGGTAACTGGCTTCTGAAATGATCAGGGCATCTCAGAAAATTGAGTGCAAGGCACCAGAGCCCCTTAGCGGGCCAGTGTGATAGGGAGCGCTACGGCTCGCTAGCTACAGCGCCAAATCGTCCAGCTTTCTGATAGGGAGCGCCTGGCAGGAGTGCCATTACATCTCTAAATCTTTGTCTTGCAGGGATGCACAGTGGGGATAATCAGTCAGCACTCCCTCAAGGCCCAAAGTGGGTAATATCGCGAGCGCTTTGGGAGGATTCCCGCTGCCTTTTGCTCATGTTTAAACAACACATGTTTCTGCATCTTCAAACCCAGGCCTTGCGCTTTGTTCAAACTTTCAGTAAATTATTTTGAAATAAGTCCTGAAATAAGAAAAGGTTACGTGAAATAACTTCATGTATTCGACTCGGAGTGACAAGTAAGCCCACTTCAATTCAGTTCCGCTGGCCTAGGTCCAGTCAGGTAAGATTAGCTGCAGAGTAGATACTTAGCCAAGGTGCCATTAAACTTGTCACTACATGGAATACAAGAGCCTCTTTGAACTTTTGCACAAAACAATGACTGTCAAGTATTTCATAGATAAGATTGAGAATGACAGCCATACATCTCATTTATTTTGTAAAGATGCTGAGGTTTATAAATCTGAGTTTTTTACCTGACTGCTCTCCTTCCACTTAGTGTCGCTACTGACCACAGAGAGATGTCTTCAGTTATTCCAGAAGCATTCTACCAGATCTATTTAACATGAACGAAAACAGCACAATTAAGATCTCACTATGGCAGATGTGTGTGACACTGAAGAAGTCTCATCTTCTTTACATTTCTGTACTTGGTGAAAAACATTTCAGTGGATCAAATCTAAGATATACATAATGACAAGCTAGCAATTGTGTAGATATCTTTACAGTAAATATCTTTGACCGGAGTGGGAGTACAGACAGAAGAAAATGGCAAAAAGAAGAGGACCTGAGAGAGGGAGTGGTGTCTATGAGGTATACTTTCTTCATTTTTGTCTCTTGGATGTGTGAGGTTTGGGTTTTTAGCTTTTGTACCTCCTGCAAATTCTTCCATTAAAGGCGGGATGAAAACATGGATACTAACTTGAGTCAGTTTGTTTTATATGGAATCTGGAGCATTAATACAAGAAATTGGGCTTTTCGTGTCTTTTTAACGATAAAAGATGCAGGATTGTAATTAGTGAACAATATGTTTGATTAATCCAGTTTATTCCGCATCAGAAAGAAGTGGGCTGGTCTTAAATAGAAAACTGGAAACTGGATCCAGTCCTGCCTCGCTTGCTCCAGAGCAACTGGGAGGGGTGCGCGTCTCTCAAACCCTGACCGTGATGAGAGGGATTAGGCCGACAGGGCAAGCGAGCCGCTTCTACAGCTGCAGGGCCATTCGCTCTGGTTTCTCTTCATAACGTGTAAGTCTTTCGCCTTTTACTAAAGACTTCCGTGGAGGGCAACGCCAATGAGTTGATCTTATTTTTGGCAGGCTTTGCCTCTGGTGTAAGCCTTACCTGCTTGTCCAAAGTAAAGGAGATCCAGCCAAATGTGGTGTTGGGACGTTTGCCCCTTCTACCCATTGCGATCAACGTTATGTTATTAGCTGTGCTAAACTGTTGTTCAATGGTCACTGTCTGCAGTGCAGCAACGAGACAGTGTTTTAAAGAGTTCTCTCTGCATTGTGTCGGTGGGCGGAGGTGCAAATTAGCCACTCTGTGCCAAAAGAGGGCACCGATGCAAGTGTGCACCACTCATACAAGGTAGAGTCTGGTGCCGAGAGCAGGAAGACATCGCTTCTCGGCCTTTTGGCTAAGATCAAGTGTAGTATCTGTTCTTATCAGTTTAATATCTGATATGTCCTCCATTTGAGGACTGCATATTAAATGGATTTTTAGAAACAGGAGTTTGATACGGGAGCTTGCTCCGTCGACTCCACGCATCGACCTGGCCTTGCAGTGCTGCTGGGAACGGTGCACTACTTCCCCCATCTTGTAAAATGGTAACTGGCTTCTGAAATGATCAGGGCATCTCAGAAAATTGAGTGCAAGGCACCAGAGCCCCTTAGCGGGCCAGTGTGATAGGGAGCGCTACGGCTCGCTAGCTACAGCGCCAAATCGTCCAGCTTTCTGATAGGGAGCGCCTGGCAGGAGTGCCATTACATCTCTAAATCTTTGTCTTGCAGGGATGCACAGTGGGGATAATCAGTCAGCACTCCCTCAAGGCCCAAAGTGGGTAATATCGCGAGCGCTTTGGGAGGATTCCCGCTGCCTTTTGCTCATGTTTAAACAACACATGTTTCTGCATCTTCAAACCCAGGCCTTGCGCTTTGTTCAAACTTTCAGTAAATTATTTTGAAATAAGTCCTGAAATAAGAAAAGGTTACGTGAAATAACTTCATGTATTCGACTCGGAGTGACAAGTAAGCCCACTTCAACTCAGTTCCGCTGGCCTAGGTCCAGTCAGGTAAGATTAGCTGCAGAGTAGATACTTAGCCATGGTGCCATTAAACTTGTCACTACATGGAATACAAGAGCCTCTTTGAACTTTTGCACAAAACAATGACTGTCAAGTATTTCATAGATAAGATTGAGAATGGCAGCCATAAATCTCATTTATTTTGTAAAGATGCTGAGGTTTATAAATCTGAGTTTTTCACCTGACTGCTCTCCTTCCACTTAGTGTCGCTACTGACCACAGAGAGATGTGTTCAGTTATTCCAGAAGCATTCTACCAGATCTATTTAACATGAACGAAAACAGCACAATTAAGATCTCACTATGGCAGATGTGTGTGACACCTAAGAAGTCTCATCTTCTTTACATTTCTGTACTTGGTGAAAAACATTTCAGTGGATCAAATCTAAGATATACATAATGACAAGCTAGCAATTGTGTAGATATCTTTACAGTAAATATATTTGACCGGAGTGGGAGTACAGACAGAAGAAAATGGCAAAAAGAAGAGGACCTGAGAGAGGGAGTGGTGTCTATGAGGTATACTTTCTTCATTTTTGTCTCTTGGATGTGTGAGGTTTGGGTTTTTAGCTTTTGTACCTGCTGCAAATTCTTCCATTAAAGGAGGGATGAAAACATGGATACTAACTTGAGTCAGTTTGTTTTATATGGAATCTGGAGCATTAATACAAGAAATTGGGCTTTTCGTGTCTTTTTAACGATAAAAGATGCAGGATTGTAATTAGTGAACAATATGTTTGATTAATCCAGTTCATTCCGCATCAGAAAGAAGTGGGCTGGTCTTAAATAGAAAACTGGAAACTGGATCCAGTCCTGCCTCGCTTGCTCCAGAGCAACTGGGAGGGGTGCGCGTCTCTCAAACCCTGACCGTGATGAGAGGGATTAGGCCGACAGGGCAAGCGAGCCGCTTCTACAGCTGCAGGGCCATTCGCTCTGGTTTCTCTTCATAACGTATAAGTCTTTCGCCTTTTACTAAAGACTTCCGTGGAGGGCAACGCCAATGAGTTGATCTTATTTTTGGCAGGCTTTGCCTCTGGTGTAAGCCTTACCTGCTTGTCCAAAGTAAAGGAGATCCAGCCAAATGTGGTGTTGGGACGTTTGCCCCTTCTACCCATTGCGATCAACGTTATGTTATTAGCTGTGCTAAACTGTTGTTCAATGGTCACTGTCTGCAGTGCAGCAACGAGACAGTGTTTTAAAGAGTTCTCTCTGCATTGTGTCGGTGGGCGGAGGTGCAAATTAGCCACTCTGTGCCAAAAGAGGGCACCGATGCAAGTGTGCACCACTCATACAAGGTAGAGTCTGGTGCCGAGAGCAGGAAGACATCGCTTCTCGGCCTTTTGGCTAAGATCAAGTGTAGTATCTGTTCTTATCAGTTTAATATCTGATATGTCCTCCATTTGAGGACTGCATATTAAATGGATTTTTAGAAACAGGAGTTTGATACGGGAGCTTGCTCCGTCGACTCCACGCATCGACCTGGCCTTGCAGTGCTGCTGGGAACGGTGCACTACTTCCCCCATCTTGTAAAATGGTAACTGGCTTCTGAAATGATCAGGGCATCTCAGAAAATTGAGTGCAAGGCACCAGAGCCCCTTAGCGGGCCAGTGTGATAGGGAGCGCTACGGCTCGCTAGCTACAGCGCCAAATCGTCCAGCTTTCTGATAGGGAGTGCCTGGCAGGAGTGCCATTACATCTCTAAATCTTTGTCTTGCAGGGATGCACAGTGGGGATAATCAGTCAGCACTCCCTCAAGGCCCAAAGTGGGTAATATCGCGAGCGCTTTGGGAGGATTCCCGCTGCCTTTTGCTCATGTTTAAACAACACATGTTTCTGCATCTTCAAACCCAGGCCTTGCGCTTTGTTCAAACTTTCAGTAAATTATTTTGAAATAAGTCCTGAAATAAGAAAAGGTTACGTGAAATAACTTCATGTATTCGACTCGGAGTGACAAGTAAGCCCACTTACACTCAGTTCCGCTGGCCTAGGTCCAGTCAGGTAAGATTAGCTGCAGAGTAGATACTTAGCCAAGGTGCCATTAAACTTGTCACTACATGGAATACAAGAGCCTCTTTGAACTTTTGCACAAAACAATGACTGTCAAGTATTTCATAGATAAGATTGAGAATGACAGCCATACATCTCATTTATTTTGTAAAGATGCTGAGGTTTATAAATCTGAGTTTTTCACCTGACTGCTCTCCTTCCACTTAGTGTCGCTACTGACCACAGAGAGATGTGTTCAGTTATTCCAGAAGCATTCTACCAGATCTATTTAACATGAACGAAAACAGCACAATTAAGATCTCACTATGGCAGATGTGTGTGACACTGAAGAAGTCTCATCTTCTTTACATTTCTGTACTTGGTGAAAAACATTTCAGTGGATCAAATCTAAGATATACATAATGACAAGCTAGCAATTGTGTAGATATCTTTACAGTAAATATCTTTGACCGGAGTGGGAGTACAGACAGAAGAAAATGGCAAAAAGAAGAGGACCTGAGAGAGGGAGTGGTGTCTATGAGGTATACTTTCTTCATTTTTGTCTCTTGGATGTGTGAGGTTTGGGTTTTTAGCTTTTGTACCTGCTGCAAATTCTTCCATTAAAGGAGGGATGAAAACATGGATACTAACTTGAGTCAGTTTGTTTTATATGGAATCTGGAGCATTAATACAAGAAATTGGGCTTTTCGTGTCTTTTTAACGATAAAAGATGCAGGATTGTAATTAGTGAACAATATGTTTGATTAATCCAGTTTATTCCGCATCAGAAAGAAGTGGGCTGGTCTTAAATAGAAAACTGGAAACTGGATCCAGTCCTGCCTCGCTTGCTCCAGAGCAACTGGGAGGGGTGCGCGTCTCTCAAACCCTGACCGTGATGAGAGGGATTAGGCCGACAGGGCAAGCGAGCCGCTTCTACAGCTGCAGGGCCATTCGCTCTGGTTTCTCTTCATAACGTATAAGTCTTTCGCCTTTTACTAAAGACTTCCGTGGAGGGCAACGCCAATGAGTTGATCTTATTTTTGGCAGGCTTTGCCTCTGGTGTAAGCCTTACCTGCTTGTCCAAAGTAAAGGAGATCCAGCCAAATGTGGTGTTGGGACGTTTGCCCCTTCTACCCATTGCGATCAACGTTATGTTATTAGCTGTGCTAAACTGTTGTTCAATGGTCACTGTCTGCAGTGCAGCAACGAGACAGTGTTTTAAAGAGTTCTCTCTGCATTGTGTCGGTGGGCGGAGGTGCAAATTAGCCACTCTGTGCCAAAAGAGGGCACCGATGCAAGTGTGCACCACTCATACAAGGTAGAGTCTGGTGCCGAGAGCAGGAAGACATCGCTTCTCGGCCTTTTGGCTAAGATCAAGTGTAGTATCTGTTCTTATCAGTTTAATATCTGATATGTCCTCCATTTGAGGACTGCATATTAAATGGATTTTTAGAAACAGGAGTTTGATACGGGAGCTTGCTCCGTCGACTCCACGCATCGACCTGGCCTTGCAGTGCTGCTGGGAACGGTGCACTACTTCCCCCATCTTGTAAAATGGTAACTGGCTTCTGAAATGATCAGGGCATCTCAGAAAATTGAGTGCAAGGCACCAGAGCCCCTTAGCGGGCCAGTGTGATAGGGAGCGCTACGGCTCGCTAGCTACAGCGCCAAATCGTCCAGCTTTCTGATAGGGAGCGCCTGGCAGGAGTGCCATTACATCTCTAAATCTTTGTCTTGCAGGGATGCACAGTGGGGATAATCAGTCAGCACTCCCTCAAGGCCCAAAGTGGGTAATATCGCGAGCGCTTTGGGAGGATTCCCGCTGCCTTTTGCTCATGTTTAAACAACACATGTTTCTGCATCTTCAAACCCAGGCCTTGCGCTTTGTTCAAACTTTCAGTAAATTATTTTGAAATAAGTCCTGAAATAAGAAAAGGTTACGTGAAATAACTTCATGTATTCGACTCGGAGTGACAAGTAAGCCCACTTACACTCAGTTCCGCTGGCCTAGGTCCAGTCAGGTAAGATTAGCTGCAGAGTAGATACTTAGCCAAGGTGCCATTAAACTTGTCACTACATGGAATACAAGAGCCTCTTTGAACTTTTGCACAAAACAATGACTGTCAAGTATTTCATAGATAAGATTGAGAATGACAGCCATACATCTCATTTATTTTGTAAAGATGCTGAGGTTTATAAATCTGAGTTTTTTACCTGACTGCTCTCCTTCCACTTAGTGTCGCTACTGACCACAGAGAGATGTGTTCAGTTATTCCAGAAGCATTCTACCAGATCTATTTAACATGAACGAAAACAGCACAATTAAGATCTCACTATGGCAGATGTGTGTGACACTGAAGAAGTCTCATCTTCTTTACATTTCTGTACTTGGTGAAAAACATTTCAGTGGATCAAATCTAAGATATACATAATGACAAGCTAGCAATTGTGTAGATATCTTTACAGTAAATATCTTTGACCGGAGTGGGAGTACAGACAGAAGAAAATGGCAAAAAGAAGAGGACCTGAGAGAGGGAGTGGTGTCTATGAGGTATACTTTCTTCATTTTTGTCTCTTGGATGTGTGAGGTTTGGGTTTTTAGCTTTTGTACCTGCTGCAAATTCTTCCATTAAAGGAGGGATGAAAACATGGATACTAACTTGAGTCAGTTTGTTTTATATGGAATCTGGAGCATTAATACAAGAAATTGGGCTTTTCGTGTCTTTTTAACGATAAAAGATGCAGGATTGTAATTAGTGAACAATATGTTTGATTAATCCAGTTTATTCCGCATCAGAAAGAAGTGGGCTGGTCTTAAATAGAAAACTGGAAACTGGATCCAGTCCTGCCTCGCTTGCTCCAGAGCAACTGGGAGGGGTGCGCGTCTCTCAAACCCTGACCGTGATGAGAGGGATTAGGCCGACAGGGCAAGCGAGCCGCTTCTACAGCTGCAGGGCCATTCGCTCTGGTTTCTCTTCATAACGTATAAGTCTTTCGCCTTTTACTAAAGACTTCCGTGGAGGGCAACGCCAATGAGTTGATCTTATTTTTGGCACGCTTTGCCTCTGGTGTAAGCCTTACCTGCTTGTCCAAAGTAAAGGAGATCCAGCCAAATGTGGTGTTGGGACGTTTGCCCCTTCTACCCATTGCGATCAACGTTATGTTATTAGCTGTGCTAAACTGTTGTTCAATGGTCACTGTCTGCAGTGCAGCAACGAGACAGTGTTTTAAAGAGTTCTCTCTGCATTGTGTCGGTGGGCGGAGGTGCAAATTAGCCACTCTGTGCCAAAAGAGGGCACCGATGCAAGTGTGCACCACTCATACAAGGTAGAGTCTGGTGCCGAGAGCAGGAAGACATCGCTTCTTGGCCTTTTGGCTAAGATCAAGTGTAGTATCTGTTCTTATCAGTTTAATATCTGATATGTCCTCCATTTGAGGACTGCATATTAAATGGATTTTTAGAAACAGGAGTTTGATACGGGAGCTTGCTCCGTCGACTCCACGCATCGACCTGGCCTTGCAGTGCTGCTGGGAACGGTGCACTACTTCCCCCATCTTGAAAAATGGTAACTGGCTTCTGAAATGATCAGGGCATCTCAGAAAATTGAGTGCAAGGCACCAGAGCCCCTTAGCGGGCCAGTGTGATAGGGAGCGCTACGGCTCGCTAGCTACAGCGCCAAATCGTCCAGCTTTGTGATAGGGAGTGCCTGGCAGGAGTGCCATTACATCTCTAAATCTTTGTCTTGCAGGGATGCACAGTGGGGATAATCAGTCAGCACTCCCTCAAGGCCCAAAGTGGGTAATATCGCGAGCGCTTTGGGAGGATTCCCGCTGCCTTTTGCTCATGTTTAAACAACACATGTTTCTGCATCTTCAAACCCAGGCCTTGCGCTTTGTTCAAACTTTCAGTAAATTATTTTGAAATAAGTCCTGAAATAAGAAAAGGTTACGTGAAATAACTTCATGTATTCGACTCGGAGTGACAAGTAAGCCCACTTACACTCAGTTCCGCTGGCCTAGGTCCAGTCAGGTAAGATTAGCTGCAGAGTAGATACTTAGCCAAGGTGCCATTAAACTTGTCACTACATGGAATACAAGAGCCTCTTTGAACTTTTGCACAAAACAATGACTGTCAAGTATTTCATAGATAAGATTGAGAATGACAGCCATACATCTCATTTATTTTGTAAAGATGCTGAGGTTTATAAATCTGAGTTTTTTACCTGACTGCTCTCCTTCCACTTAGTGTCGCTACTGACCACAGAGAGATGTCTTCAGTTATTCCAGAAGCATTCTACCAGATCTATTTAACATGAACGAAAACAGCACAATTAAGATCTCACTATGGCAGATGTGTGTGACACTGAAGAAGTCTCATCTTCTTTACATTTCTGTACTTGGTGAAAAACATTTCAGTGGATCAAATCTAAGATATACATAATGACAAGCTAGCAATTGTGTAGATATCTTTACAGTAAATATCTTTGACCGGAGTGGGAGTACAGACAGAAGAAAATGGCAAAAAGAAGAGGACCTGAGAGAGGGAGTGGTGTCTATGAGGTATACTTTCTTCATTTTTGTCTCTTGGATGTGTGAGGTTTGGGTTTTTAGCTTTTGTACCTCCTGCAAATTCTTCCATTAAAGGAGGGATGAAAACATGGATACTAACTTGAGTCAGTTTGTTTTATATGGAATCTGGAGCATTAATACAAGAAATTGGGCTTTTCGTGTCTTTTTAACGATAAAAGATGCAGGATTGTAATTAGTGAACAATATGTTTGATTAATCCAGTTTATTCCGCATCAGAAAGAAGTGGGCTGGTCTTAAATAGAAAACTGGAAACTGGATCCAGTCCTGCCTCGCTTGCTCCAGAGCAACTGGGAGGGGTGCGCGTCTCTCAAACCCTGACCGTGATGAGAGGGATTAGGCCGACAGGGCAAGCGAGCCGCTTCTACAGCTGCAGGGCCATTCGCTCTGGTTTCTCTTCATAACGTATAAGTCTTTCGCCTTTTACTAAAGACTTCCGTGGAGGGCAACGCCAATGAGTTGATCTTATTTTTGGCAGGCTTTGCCTCTGGTGTAAGCCTTACCTGCTTGTCCAAAGTAAAGGAGATCCAGCCAAATGTGGTGTTGGGACGTTTGCCCCTTCTACCCATTGCGATCAACGTTATGTTATTAGCTGTGCTAAACTGTTGTTCAATGGTCACTGTCTGCAGTGCAGCAACGAGACAGTGTTTTAAAGAGTTCTCTCTGCATTGTGTCGGTGGGCGGAGGTGCAAATTAGCCACTCTGTGCCAAAAGAGGGCACCGATGCAAGTGTGCACCACTCATACAAGGTAGAGTCTGGTGCCGAGAGCAGGAAGACATCGCTTCTCGGCCTTTTGGCTAAGATCAAGTGTAGTATCTGTTCTTATCAGTTTAATATCTGATATGTCCTCCATTTGAGGACTGCATATTAAATGGATCTTTACAAACAGGAGTTTGATACGGGAGCTTGCTCCGTCGACTCCACGCATCGACCTGGCCTTGCAGTGCTGCTGGGAACGGTGCACTACTTCCCCCATCTTGTAAAATGGTAACTGGCTTCTGAAATGATCAGGGCATCTCAGAAAATTGAGTGCAAGGCACCAGAGCCCCTTAGCGGGCCAGTGTGATAGGGAGCGCTACGGCTCGCTACCTACAGCGCCAAATCGTCCAGCTTTCTGATAGGGAGCGCCTGGCAGGAGTGCCATTACATCTCTAAATCTTTGTCTTGCAGGGATGCACAGTGGGGATAATCAGTCAGCACTCCCTCAAGGCCCAAAGTGGGTAATATCGCGAGCGCTTTGGGAGGATTCCCGCTGCCTTTTGCTCATGTTTAAACAACACATGTTTCTGCATCTTCAAACCCAGGCCTTGCGCTTTGTTCAAACTTTCAGTAAATTATTTTGAAATAAGTCCTGAAATAAGAAAAGGTTACGTGAAATAACTTCATGTATTCGACTCGGAGTGACAAGTAAGCCCACTTACACTCAGTTCCGCTGGCCTAGGTCCAGTCAGGTAAGATTAGCTGCAGAGTAGATACTTAGCCAAGGTGCCATTAAACTTGTCACTACATGGAATACAAGAGCCTCTTTGAACTTTTGCACAAAACAATGACTGTCAAGTATTTCATAGATAAGATTGAGAATGACAGCCATACATCTCATTTATTTTGTAAAGATGCTGAGGTTTATAAATCTGAGTTTTTTACCTGACTGCTCTCCTTCCACTTAGTGTCGCTACTGACCACAGAGAGATGTGTTCAGTTATTCCAGAAGCATTCTACCAGATCTATTTAACATGAACGAAAACAGCACAATTAAGATCTCACTATGGCAGATGTGTGTGACACTGAAGAAGTCTCATCTTCTTTACATTTCTGTACTTGGTGAAAAACATTTCAGTGGATCAAATCTAAGATATACATAATGACAAGCTAGCAATTGTGTAGATATCTTTACAGTAAATATCTTTGACCGGAGTGGGAGTACAGACAGAAGAAAATGGCAAAAAGAAGAGGACCTGAGAGAGGGAGTGGTGTCTATGAGGTATACTTTCTTCATTTTTGTCTCTTGGATGTGTGAGGTTTGGGTTTTTAGCTTTTGTACCTCCTGCAAATTCTTCAATTAAAGGAGGGATGAAAACATGGATACTAACTTGAGTCAGTTTGTTTTATATGGAATCTGGAGCATTAATACAAGAAATTGGGCTTTTCGTGTCTTTTTAACGATAAAAGATGCAGGATTGTAATTAGTGAACAATATGTTTGATTAATCCAGTTTATTCCGCATCAGAAAGAAGTGGGCTGGTCTTAAATAGAAAACTGGAAACTGGATCCAGTCCTGCCTCGCTTGCTCCAGAGCAACTGGGAGGGGTGCGCGTCTCTCAAACCCTGACCGTGATGAGAGGGATTAGGCCGACAGGGCAAGCGAGCCGCTTCTACAGCTGCAGGGCCATTCGCTCTGGTTTCTCTTCATAACGTATAAGTCTTTCGCCTTTTACTAAAGACTTCCGTGGAGGGCAACGCCAATGAGTTGATCTTATTTTTGGCAGGCTTTGCCTCTGGTGTAAGCCTTACCTGCTTGTCCAAAGTAAAGGAGATCCAGCCAAATGTGGTGTTGGGACGTTTGCCCCTTCTACCCATTGCGATCAACGTTATGTTATTAGCTGTGCTAAACTGTTGTTCAATGGTCACTGTCTGCAGTGCAGCAACGAGACAGTGTTTTAAAGAGTTCTCTCTGCATTGTGTCGGTGGGCGGAGGTGCAAATTAGCCACTCTGTGCCAAAAGAGGGCACCGATGCAAGTGTGCACCACTCATACAAGGTAGAGTCTGGTGCCGAGAGCAGGAAGACATCGCTTCTCGGCCTTTTGGCTAAGATCAAGTGTAGTATCTGTTCTTATCAGTTTAATATCTGATATGTCCTCCATTTGAGGACTGCATATTAAATGGATTTTTAGAAACAGGAGTTTGATACGGGAGCTTGCTCCGTCGACTCCACGCATCGACCTGGCCTTGCAGTGCTGCTGGGAACGGTGCACTACTTCCCCCATCTTGTAAAATGGTAACTGGCTTCTGAAATGATCAGGGCATCTCAGAAAATTGAGTGCAAGGCACCAGAGCCCCTTAGCGGGCCAGTGTGATAGGGAGCGCTACGGCTCGCTAGCTACAGCGCCAAATCGTCCAGCTTTCTGATAGGGAGCGCCTGGCAGGAGTGCCATTACATCTCTAAATCTTTGTCTGGCAGGGATGCAC
Organism: Telmatherina bonti; assembly: GCF_933228915.1. Taxonomy (NCBI): domain Eukaryota; kingdom Metazoa; phylum Chordata; class Actinopteri; order Atheriniformes; family Telmatherinidae; genus Telmatherina; species Telmatherina bonti. The sequence continues at coordinate 9,601,096 of NC_136627.1, read as the reverse complement.
AGTGGGGATAATCAGTCAGCACTCCCTCAAGGCCCAAAGTGGGTAATATCGCGAGCGCTTTGGGAGGATTCCCGCTGCCTTTTGCTCATGTTTAAACAACACATGTTTCTGCATCTTCAAACCCAGGCCTTGCGCTTTGTTCAAACTTTCAGTAAATTATTTTGAAATAAGTCCTGAAATAAGAAAAGGTTACGTGAAATAACTTCATGTATTCGACTCGGAGTGACAAGTAAGCCCACTTCAACTCAGTTCCGCTGGCCTAGGTCCAGTCAGGTAAGATTAGCTGCAGAGTAGATACTTAGCCATGGTGCCATTAAACTTGTCACTACATGGAATACAAGAGCCTCTTTGAACTTTTGCACAAAACAATGACTGTCAAGTATTTCATAGATAAGATTGAGAATGGCAGCCATAAATCTCATTTATTTTGTAAAGATGCTGAGGTTTATAAATCTGAGTTTTTCACCTGACTGCTCTCCTTCCACTTAGTGTCGCTACTGACCACAGAGAGATGTGTTCAGTTATTCCAGAAGCATTCTACCAGATCTATTTAACATGAACGAAAACAGCACAATTAAGATCTCACTATGGCAGATGTGTGTGACACCTAAGAAGTCTCATCTTCTTTACATTTCTGTACTTGGTGAAAAACATTTCAGTGGATCAAATCTAAGATATACATAATGACAAGCTAGCAATTGTGTAGATATCTTTACAGTAAATATCTTTGACCGGAGTGGGAGTACAGACAGAAGAAAATGGCAAAAAGAAGAGGACCTGAGAGAGGGAGTGGTGTCTATGAGGTATACTTTCTTCATTTTTGTCTCTTGGATGTGTGAGGTTTGGGTTTTTAGCTTTTGTACCTGCTGCAAATTCTTCCATTAAAGGAGGGATGAAAACATGGATACTAACTTGAGTCAGTTTGTTTTATATGGAATCTGGAGCATTAATACAAGAAATTGGGCTTTTCGTGTCTTTTTAACGATAAAAGATGCAGGATTGTAATTAGTGAACAATATGTTTGATTAATCCAGTTCATTCCGCATCAGAAAGAAGTGGGCTGGTCTTAAATAGAAAACTGGAAACTGGATCCAGTCCTGCCTCGCTTGCTCCAGAGCAACTGGGAGGGGTGCGCGTCTCTCAAACCCTGACCGTGATGAGAGGGATTAGGCCGACAGGGCAAGCGAGCCGCTTCTACAGCTGCAGGGCCATTCGCTCTGGTTTCTCTTCATAACGTATAAGTCTTTCGCCTTTTACTAAAGACTTCCGTGGAGGGCAACGCCAATGAGTTGATCTTATTTTTGGCAGGCTTTGCCTCTGGTGTAAGCCTTACCTGCTTGTCCAAAGTAAAGGAGATCCAGCCAAATGTGGTGTTGGGACGTTTGCCCCTTCTACCCATTGCGATCAACGTTATGTTATTAGCTGTGCTAAACTGTTGTTCAATGGTCACTGTCTGCAGTGCAGCAACCAGACAGTGTTTTAAAGAGTTCTCTCTGCATTGTGTCGGTGGGCGGAGGTGCAAATTAGCCACTCTGTGCCAAAAGAGGGCACCGATGCAAGTGTGCACCACTCATACAAGGTAGAGTCTGGTGCCGAGAGCAGGAAGACATCGCTTCTCGGCCTTTTGGCTAAGATCAAGTGTAGTATCTGTTCTTATCAGTTTAATATCTGATATGTCCTCCATTTGAGGACTGCATATTAAATGGATTTTTAGAAACAGGAGTTTGATACGGGAGCTTGCTCCGTCGACTCCACGCATCGACCTGGCCTTGCAGTGCTGCTGGGAACGGTGCACTACTTCCCCCATCTTGTAAAATGGTAACTGGCTTCTGAAATGATCAGGGCATCTCAGAAAATTGAGTGCAAGGCACCAGAGCCCCTTAGCGGGCCAGTGTGATAGGGAGCGCTACGGCTCGCTAGCTACAGCGCCAAATCGTCCAGCTTTCTGATAGGGAGCGCCTGGCAGGAGTGCCATTACATCTCTAAATCTTTGTCTTGCAGGGATGCACAGTGGGGATAATCAGTCAGCACTCCCTCAAGGCCCAAAGTGGGTAATATCGCGAGCGCTTTGGGAGGATTCCCGCTGCCTTTTGCTCATGTTTAAACAACACATGTTTCTGCATCTTCAAACCCAGGCCTTGCGCTTTGTTCAAACTTTCAGTAAATTATTTTGAAATAAGTCCTGAAATAAGAAAAGGTTATGTGAAATAACTTCATGTATTCGACTCGGAGTGACAAGTAAGCCCACTTCAACTCAGTTCCGCTGGCCTAGGTCCAGTCAGGTAAGATTAGCTGCAGAGTAGATACTTAGCCAAGGTGCCATTAAACTTGTCACTACATGGAATACAAGAGCCTCTTTGAACTTTTGCACAAAACAATGACTGTCAAGTATTTCATAGATAAGATTGAGAATGACAGCCATACATCTCATTTATTTTGTAAAGATGCTGAGGTTTATAAATCTGAGTTTTTCACCTGACTGCTCTCCTTCCACTTAGTGTCGCTACTGACCACAGAGAGATGTGTTCAGTTATTCCAGAAGCATTCTACCAGATCTATTTAACATGAACGAAAACAGCACAATTAAGATCTCACTATGGCAGATGTGTGTGACACTGAAGAAGTCTCATCTTCTTTACATTTCTGTACTTGGTGAAAAACATTTCAGTGGATCAAATCTAAGATATACATAATGACAAGCTAGCAATTGTGTAGATATCTTTACAGTAAATATCTTTGACCGGAGTGGGAGTACAGACAGAAGAAAATGGCAAAAAGAAGAGGACCTGAGAGAGGGAGTGGTGTCTATGAGGTATACTTTCTTCATTTTTGTCTCTTGGATGTGTGAGGTTTGGGTTTTTAGCTTTTGTACCTGCTGCAAATTCTTCCATTAAAGGAGGGATGAAAACATGGATACTAACTTGAGTCAGTTTGTTTTATATGGAATCTGGAGCATTAATACAAGAAATTGGGCTTTTCGTGTCTTTTTAACGATAAAAGATGCAGGATTGTAATTAGTGAACAATATGTTTGATTAATCCAGTTCATTCCGCATCAGAAAGAAGTGGGCTGGTCTTAAATCGAAAACTGGAAACTGGATCCAGTCCTGCCTCGCTTGCTCCAGAGCAACTGGGAGGGGTGCGCGTCTCTCAAACCCTGACCGTGATGAGAGGGATTAGGCCGACAGGGCAAGCGAGCCGCTTCTACAGCTGCAGGGCCATTCGCTCTGGTTTCTCTTCATAACGTATAAGTCTTTCGCCTTTTACTAAAGACTTCCGTGGAGGGCAACGCCAATGAGTTGATCTTATTTTTGGCAGGCTTTGCCTCTGGTGTAAGCCTTACCTGCTTGTCCAAAGTAAAGGAGATCCAGCCAAATGTGGTGTTGGGACGTTTGCCCCTTCTACCCATTGCGATCAACGTTATGTTATTAGCTGTGCTAAACTGTTGTTCAATGGTCACTGTCTGCAGTGCAGCAACCAGACAGTGTTTTAAAGAGTTCTCTCTGCATTGTGTCGGTGGGCGGAGGTGCAAATTAGCCACTCTGTGCCAAAAGAGGGCACCGATGCAAGTGTGCACCACTCATACAAGGTAGAGTCTGGTGCCGAGAGCAGGAAGACATCGCTTCTCGGCCTTTTGGCTAAGATCAAGTGTAGTATCTGTTCTTATCAGTTTAATATCTGATATGTCCTCCATTTGAGGACTGCATATTAAATGGATTTTTAGAAACAGGAGTTTGATACGGGAGCTTGCTCCGTCGACTCCACGCATCGACCTGGCCTTGCAGTGCTGCTGGGAACGGTGCACTACTTCCCCCATCTTGTAAAATGGTAACTGGCTTCTGAAATGATCAGGGCATCTCAGAAAATTGAGTGCAAGGCACCAGAGCCCCTTAGCGGGCCAGTGTGATAGGGAGCGCTACGGCTCGCTAGCTACAGCGCCAAATCGTCCAGCTTTCTGATAGGGAGCGCCTGGCAGGAGTGCCATTACATCTCTAAATCTTTGTCTTGCAGGGATGCACAGTGGGGATAATCAGTCAGCACTCCCTCAAGGCCCAAAGTGGGTAATATCGCGAGCGCTTTGGGAGGATTCCCGCTGCCTTTTGCTCATGTTTAAACAACACATGTTTCTGCATCTTCAAACCCAGGCCTTGCGCTTTGTTCAAACTTTCAGTAAATTATTTTGAAATAAGTCCTGAAATAAGAAAAGGTTACGTGAAATAACTTCATGTATTCGACTCGGAGTGACAAGTAAGCCCACTTACACTCAGTTCCGCTGGCCTAGGTCCAGTCAGGTAAGATTAGCTGCAGAGTAGATACTTAGCCAAGGTGCCATTAAACTTGTCACTACATGGAATACAAGAGCCTCTTTGAACTTTTGCACAAAACAATGACTGTCAAGTATTTCATAGATAAGATTGAGAATGACAGCCATACATCTCATTTATTTTGTAAAGATGCTGAGGTTTATAAATCTGAGTTTTTCACCTGACTGCTCTCCTTCCACTTAGTGTCGCTACTGACCACAGAGAGATGTGTTCAGTTATTCCAGAAGCATTCTACCAGATCTATTTAACATGAACGAAAACAGCACAATTAAGATCTCACTATGGCAGATGTGTGTGACACTGAAGAAGTCTCATCTTCTTTACATTTCTGTACTTGGTGAAAAACATTTCAGTGGATCAAATCTAAGATATACATAATGACAAGCTAGCAATTGTGTAGATATCTTTACAGTAAATATCTTTGACCGGAGTGGGAGTACAGACAGAAGAAAATGGCAAAAAGAAGAGGACCTGAGAGAGGGAGTGGTGTCTATGAGGTATACTTTCTTCATTTTTGTCTCTTGGATGTGTGAGGTTTGGGTTTTTAGCTTTTGTACCTCCTGCAAATTCTTCCATTAAAGGAGGGATGAAAACATGGATACTAACTTGAGTCAGTTTGTTTTATATGGAATCTGGAGCATTAATACAAGAAATTGGGCTTTTCGTGTCTTTTTAACGATAAAAGATGCAGGATTGTAATTAGTGAACAATATGTTTGATTAATCCAGTTTATTCCGCATCAGAAAGAAGTGGGCTGGTCTTAAATAGAAAACTGGAAACTGGATCCAGTCCTGCCTCGCTTGCTCCAGAGCAACTGGGAGGGGTGCGCGTCTCTCAAACCCTGACCGTGATGAGAGGGATTAGGCCGACAGGGCAAGCGAGCCGCTTCTACAGCTGCAGGGCCATTCGCTCTGGTTTCTCTTCATAACGTATAAGTCTTTCGCCTTTTACTAAAGACTTCCGTGGAGGGCAACGCCAATGAGTTGATCTTGTTTTTGGCAGGCTTTGCCTCTGGTGTAAGCCTTACCTGCTTGTCCAAAGTAAAGGAGATCCAGCCAAATGTGGTGTTGGGACGTTTGCCCCTTCTACCCATTGCGATCAACGTTATGTTATTAGCTGTGCTAAACTGTTGTTCAATGGTCACTGTCTGCAGTGCAGCAACGAGACAGTGTTTTAAAGAGTTCTCTCTGCATTGTGTCGGTGGGCGGAGGTGCAAATTAGCCACTCTGTGCCAAAAGAGGGCACCGATGCAAGTGTGCATCACTCATACAAGGTAGAGTCTGGTGCCGAGAGCAGGAAGACATCGCTTCTCGGCCTTTTGGCTAAGATCAAGTGTAGTATCTGTTCTTATCAGTTTAATATCTGATATGTCCTCCATTTGAGGACTGCATATTAAATGGATTTTTAGAAACAGGAGTTTGATACGGGAGCTTGCTCCGTCGACTCCACGCATCGACCTGGCCTTGCAGTGCTGCTGGGAACGGTGCACTACTTCCCCCATCTTGTAAAATGGTAACTGGCTTCTGAAATGATCAGGGCATCTCAGAAAATTGAGTGCAAGGCACCAGAGCCCCTTAGCGGGCCAGTGTGATAGGGAGCGCTACGGCTCGCTAGCTACAGCGCCAAATCGTCCAGCTTTCTGATAGGGAGCGCCTGGCAGGAGTGCCATTACATCTCTAAATCTTTGTCTTGCAGGGATGCACAGTGGGGATAATCAGTCAGCACTCCCTCAAGGCCCAAAGTGGGTAATATCGCGAGCGCTTTGGGAGGATTCCCGCTGCCTTTTGCTCATGTTTAAACAACACATGTTTCTGCATCTTCAAACCCAGGCCTTGCGCTTTGTTCAAACTTTCAGTAAATTATTTTGAAATAAGTCCTGAAATAAGAAAAGGTTACGTGAAATAACTTCATGTATTCGACTCGGAGTGACAAGTAAGCCCACTTCAACTCAGTTCCGCTGGCCTAGGTCCAGTCAGGTAAGATTAGCTGCAGAGTAGATACTTAGCCAAGGTGCCATTAAACTTGTCACTACATGGAATACAAGAGCCTCTTTGAACTTTTGCACAAAACAATGACTGTCAAGTATTTCATAGATAAGATTGAGAATGACAGCCATACATCTCATTTATTTTGTAAAGATGCTGAGGTTTATAAATCTGAGTTTTTCACCTGACTGCTCTCCTTCCACTTAGTGTCGCTACTGACCACAGAGAGATGTGTTCAGTTATTCCAGAAGCATTCTACCAGATCTATTTAACATGAACGAAAACAGCACAATTAAGATCTCACTATGGCAGATGTGTGTGACACTGAAGAAGTCTCATCTTCTTTACATTTCTGTACTTGGTGAAAAACATTTCAGTGGATCAAATCTAAGATATACATAATGACAAGCTAGCAATTGTGTAGATATCTTTACAGTAAATATCTTTGACCGGAGTGGGAGTACAGACAGAAGAAAATGGCAAAAAGAAGAGGACCTGAGAGAGGGAGTGGTGTCTATGAGGTATACTTTCTTCATTTTTGTCTCTTGGATGTGTGAGGTTTGGGTTTTTAGCTTTTGTACCTGCTGCAAATTCTTCCATTAAAGGAGGGATGAAAACATGGATACTAACTTGAGTCAGTTTGTTTTATATGGAATCTGGAGCATTAATACAAGAAATTGGGCTTTTCGTGTCTTTTTAACGATAAAAGATGCAGGATTGTAATTAGTGAACAATATGTTTGATTAATCCAGTTCATTCCGCATCAGAAAGAAGTGGGCTGGTCTTAAATCGAAAACTGGAAACTGGATCCAGTCCTGCCTCGCTTGCTCCAGAGCAACTGGGAGGGGTGCGCGTCTCTCAAACCCTGACCGTGATGAGAGGGATTAGGCCGACAGGGCAAGCGAGCCGCTTCTACAGCTGCAGGGCCATTCGCTCTGGTTTCTCTTCATAACGTATAAGTCTTTCGCCTTTTACTAAAGACTTCCGTGGAGGGCAACGCCAATGAGTTGATCTTATTTTTGGCAGGCTTTGCCTCTGGTGTAAGCCTTACCTGCTTGTCCAAAGTAAAGGAGATCCAGCCAAATGTGGTGTTGGGACGTTTGCCCCTTCTACCCATTGCGATCAACGTTATGTTATTAGCTGTGCTAAACTGTTGTTCAATGGTCACTGTCTGCAGTGCAGCAACGAGACAGTGTTTTAAAGAGTTCTCTCTGCATTGTGTCGGTGGGCGGAGGTGCAAATTAGCCACTCTGTGCCAAAAGAGGGCACCGATGCAAGTGTGCACCACTCATACAAGGTAGAGTCTGGTGCCGAGAGCAGGAAGACATCGCTTCTCGGCCTTTTGGCTAAGATCAAGTGTAGTATCTGTTCTTATCAGTTTAATATCTGATATGTCCTCCATTTGAGGACTGCATATTAAATGGATTTTTAGAAACAGGAGTTTGATACGGGAGCTTGCTCCGTCGACTCCACGCATCGACCTGGCCTTGCAGTGCTGCTGGGAACGGTGCACTACTTCCCCCATCTTGTAAAATGGTAACTGGCTTCTGAAATGATCAGGGCATCTCAGAAAATTGAGTGCAAGGCACCAGAGCCCCTTAGCGGGCCAGTGTGATAGGGAGCGCTACGGCTCGCTAGCTACAGCGCCAAATCGTCCAGCTTTCTGATAGGGAGCGCCTGGCAGGAGTGCCATTACATCTCTAAATCTTTGTCTTGCAGGGATGCACAGTGGGGATAATCAGTCAGCACTCCCTCAAGGCCCAAAGTGGGTAATATCGCGAGCGCTTTGGGAGGATTCCCGCTGCCTTTTGCTCATGTTTAAACAACACATGTTTCTGCATCTTCAAACCCAGGCCTTGCGCTTTGTTCAAACTTTCAGTAAATTATTTTGAAATAAGTCCTGAAATAAGAAAAGGTTACGTGAAATAACTTCATGTATTCGACTCGGAGTGACAAGTAAGCCCACTTACACTCAGTTCCGCTGGCCTAGGTCCAGTCAGGTAAGATTAGCTGCAGAGTAGATACTTAGCCAAGGTGCCATTAAACTTGTCACTACATGGAATACAAGAGCCTCTTTGAACTTTTGCACAAAACAATGACTGTCAAGTATTTCATAGATAAGATTGAGAATGACAGCCATACATCTCATTTATTTTGTAAAGATGCTGAGGTTTATAAATCTGAGTTTTTCACCTGACTGCTCTCCTTCCACTTAGTGTCGCTACTGACCACAGAGAGATGTGTTCAGTTATTCCAGAAGCATTCTACCAGATCTATTTAACATGAACGAAAACAGCACAATTAAGATCTCACTATGGCAGATGTGTGTGACACTGAAGAAGTCTCATCTTCTTTACATTTCTGTACTTGGTGAAAAACATTTCAGTGGATCAAATCTAAGATATACATAATGACAAGCTAGCAATTGTGTAGATATCTTTACAGTAAATATCTTTGACCGGAGTGGGAGTACAGACAGAAGAAAATGGCAAAAAGAAGAGGACCTGAGAGAGGGAGTGGTGTCTATGAGGTATACTTTCTTCATTTTTGTCTCTTGGATGTGTGAGGTTTGGGTTTTTAGCTTTTGTACCTGCTGCAAATTCTTCCATTAAAGGCGGGATGAAAACATGGATACTAACTTGAGTCAGTTTGTTTTATATGGAATCTGGAGCATTAATACAAGAAATTGGGCTTTTCGTGTCTTTTTAACGATAAAAGATGCAGGATTGTAATTAGTGAACAATATGTTTGATTAATCCAGTTTATTCCGCATCAGAAAGAAGTGGGCTGGTCTTAAATAGAAAACTGGAAACTGGATCCAGTCCTGCCTCGCTTGCTCCAGAGCAACTGGGAGGGGTGCGCGTCTCTCAAACCCTGACCGTGATGAGAGGGATTAGGCCGACAGGGCAAGCGAGCCGCTTCTACAGCTGCAGGGCCATTCGCTCTGGTTTCTCTTCATAACGTGTAAGTCTTTCGCCTTTTACTAAAGACTTCCGTGGAGGGCAACGCCAATGAGTTGATCTTATTTTTGGCAGGCTTTGCCTCTGGTGTAAGCCTTACCTGCTTGTCCAAAGTAAAGGAGATCCAGCCAAATGTGGTGTTGGGACGTTTGCCCCTTCTACCCATTGCGATCAACGTTATGTTATTAGCTGTGCTAAACTGTTGTTCAATGGTCACTGTCTGCAGTGCAGCAACGAGACAGTGTTTTAAAGAGTTCTCTCTGCATTGTGTCGGTGGGCGGAGGTGCAAATTAGCCACTCTGTGCCAAAAGAGGGCACCGATGCAAGTGTGCACCACTCATACAAGGTAGAGTCTGGTGCCGAGAGCAGGAAGACATCGCTTCTCGGCCTTTTGGCTAAGATCAAGTGTAGTATCTGTTCTTATCAGTTTAATATCTGATATGTCCTCCATTTGAGGACTGCATATTAAATGGATTTTTAGAAACAGGAGTTTGATACGGGAGCTTGCTCCGTCGACTCCACGCATCGACCTGGCCTTGCAGTGCTGCTGGGAACGGTGCACTACTTCCCCCATCTTGTAAAATGGTAACTGGCTTCTGAAATGATCAGGGCATCTCAGAAAATTGAGTGCAAGGCACCAGAGCCCCTTAGCGGGCCAGTGTGATAGGGAGCGCTACGGCTCGCTAGCTACAGCGCCAAATCGTCCAGCTTTCTGATAGGGAGCGCCTGGCAGGAGTGCCATTACATCTCTAAATCTTTGTCTTGCAGGGATGCACAGTGGGGATAATCAGTCAGCACTCCCTCAAGGCCCAAAGTGGGTAATATCGCGAGCGCTTTGGGAGGATTCCCGCTGCCTTTTGCTCATGTTTAAACAACACATGTTTCTGCATCTTCAAACCCAGGCCTTGCGCTTTGTTCAAACTTTCAGTAAATTATTTTGAAATAAGTCCTGAAATAAGAAAAGGTTACGTGAAATAACTTCATGTATTCGACTCGGAGTGACAAGTAAGCCCACTTCAACTCAGTTCCGCTGGCCTAGGTCCAGTCAGGTAAGATTAGCTGCAGAGTAGATACTTAGCCATGGTGCCATTAAACTTGTCACTACATGGAATACAAGAGCCTCTTTGAACTTTTGCACAAAACAATGACTGTCAAGTATTTCATAGATAAGATTGAGAATGGCAGCCATAAATCTCATTTATTTTGTAAAGATGCTGAGGTTTATAAATCTGAGTTTTTCACCTGACTGCTCTCCTTCCACTTAGTGTCGCTACTGACCACAGAGAGATGTGTTCAGTTATTCCAGAAGCATTCTACCAGATCTATTTAACATGAACGAAAACAGCACAATTAAGATCTCACTATGGCAGATGTGTGTGACACCTAAGAAGTCTCATCTTCTTTACATTTCTGTACTTGGTGAAAAACATTTCAGTGGATCAAATCTAAGATATACATAATGACAAGCTAGCAATTGTGTAGATATCTTTACAGTAAATATATTTGACCGGAGTGGGAGTACAGACAGAAGAAAATGGCAAAAAGAAGAGGACCTGAGAGAGGGAGTGGTGTCTATGAGGTATACTTTCTTCATTTTTGTCTCTTGGATGTGTGAGGTTTGGGTTTTTAGCTTTTGTACCTGCTGCAAATTCTTCCATTAAAGGAGGGATGAAAACATGGATACTAACTTGAGTCAGTTTGTTTTATATGGAATCTGGAGCATTAATACAAGAAATTGGGCTTTTCGTGTCTTTTTAACGATAAAAGATGCAGGATTGTAATTAGTGAACAATATGTTTGATTAATCCAGTTCATTCCGCATCAGAAAGAAGTGGGCTGGTCTTAAATAGAAAACTGGAAACTGGATCCAGTCCTGCCTCGCTTGCTCCAGAGCAACTGGGAGGGGTGCGCGTCTCTCAAACCCTGACCGTGATGAGAGGGATTAGGCCGACAGGGCAAGCGAGCCGCTTCTACAGCTGCAGGGCCATTCGCTCTGGTTTCTCTTCATAACGTATAAGTCTTTCGCCTTTTACTAAAGACTTCCGTGGAGGGCAACGCCAATGAGTTGATCTTATTTTTGGCAGGCTTTGCCTCTGGTGTAAGCCTTACCTGCTTGTCCAAAGTAAAGGAGATCCAGCCAAATGTGGTGTTGGGACGTTTGCCCCTTCTACCCATTGCGATCAACGTTATGTTATTAGCTGTGCTAAACTGTTGTTCAATGGTCACTGTCTGCAGTGCAGCAACGAGACAGTGTTTTAAAGAGTTCTCTCTGCATTGTGTCGGTGGGCGGAGGTGCAAATTAGCCACTCTGTGCCAAAAGAGGGCACCGATGCAAGTGTGCACCACTCATACAAGGTAGAGTCTGGTGCCGAGAGCAGGAAGACATCGCTTCTCGGCCTTTTGGCTAAGATCAAGTGTAGTATCTGTTCTTATCAGTTTAATATCTGATATGTCCTCCATTTGAGGACTGCATATTAAATGGATTTTTAGAAACAGGAGTTTGATACGGGAGCTTGCTCCGTCGACTCCACGCATCGACCTGGCCTTGCAGTGCTGCTGGGAACGGTGCACTACTTCCCCCATCTTGTAAAATGGTAACTGGCTTCTGAAATGATCAGGGCATCTCAGAAAATTGAGTGCAAGGCACCAGAGCCCCTTAGCGGGCCAGTGTGATAGGGAGCGCTACGGCTCGCTAGCTACAGCGCCAAATCGTCCAGCTTTCTGATAGGGAGTGCCTGGCAGGAGTGCCATTACATCTCTAAATCTTTGTCTTGCAGGGATGCACAGTGGGGATAATCAGTCAGCACTCCCTCAAGGCCCAAAGTGGGTAATATCGCGAGCGCTTTGGGAGGATTCCCGCTGCCTTTTGCTCATGTTTAAACAACACATGTTTCTGCATCTTCAAACCCAGGCCTTGCGCTTTGTTCAAACTTTCAGTAAATTATTTTGAAATAAGTCCTGAAATAAGAAAAGGTTACGTGAAATAACTTCATGTATTCGACTCGGAGTGACAAGTAAGCCCACTTACACTCAGTTCCGCTGGCCTAGGTCCAGTCAGGTAAGATTAGCTGCAGAGTAGATACTTAGCCAAGGTGCCATTAAACTTGTCACTACATGGAATACAAGAGCCTCTTTGAACTTTTGCACAAAACAATGACTGTCAAGTATTTCATAGATAAGATTGAGAATGACAGCCATACATCTCATTTATTTTGTAAAGATGCTGAGGTTTATAAATCTGAGTTTTTCACCTGACTGCTCTCCTTCCACTTAGTGTCGCTACTGACCACAGAGAGATGTGTTCAGTTATTCCAGAAGCATTCTACCAGATCTATTTAACATGAACGAAAACAGCACAATTAAGATCTCACTATGGCAGATGTGTGTGACACTGAAGAAGTCTCATCTTCTTTACATTTCTGTACTTGGTGAAAAACATTTCAGTGGATCAAATCTAAGATATACATAATGACAAGCTAGCAATTGTGTAGATATCTTTACAGTAAATATCTTTGACCGGAGTGGGAGTACAGACAGAAGAAAATGGCAAAAAGAAGAGGACCTGAGAGAGGGAGTGGTGTCTATGAGGTATACTTTCTTCATTTTTGTCTCTTGGATGTGTGAGGTTTGGGTTTTTAGCTTTTGTACCTGCTGCAAATTCTTCCATTAAAGGAGGGATGAAAACATGGATACTAACTTGAGTCAGTTTGTTTTATATGGAATCTGGAGCATTAATACAAGAAATTGGGCTTTTCGTGTCTTTTTAACGATAAAAGATGCAGGATTGTAATTAGTGAACAATATGTTTGATTAATCCAGTTTATTCCGCATCAGAAAGAAGTGGGCTGGTCTTAAATAGAAAACTGGAAACTGGATCCAGTCCTGCCTCGCTTGCTCCAGAGCAACTGGGAGGGGTGCGCGTCTCTCAAACCCTGACCGTGATGAGAGGGATTAGGCCGACAGGGCAAGCGAGCCGCTTCTACAGCTGCAGGGCCATTCGCTCTGGTTTCTCTTCATAACGTATAAGTCTTTCGCCTTTTACTAAAGACTTCCGTGGAGGGCAACGCCAATGAGTTGATCTTATTTTTGGCAGGCTTTGCCTCTGGTGTAAGCCTTACCTGCTTGTCCAAAGTAAAGGAGATCCAGCCAAATGTGGTGTTGGGACGTTTGCCCCTTCTACCCATTGCGATCAACGTTATGTTATTAGCTGTGCTAAACTGTTGTTCAATGGTCACTGTCTGCAGTGCAGCAACGAGACAGTGTTTTAAAGAGTTCTCTCTGCATTGTGTCGGTGGGCGGAGGTGCAAATTAGCCACTCTGTGCCAAAAGAGGGCACCGATGCAAGTGTGCACCACTCATACAAGGTAGAGTCTGGTGCCGAGAGCAGGAAGACATCGCTTCTCGGCCTTTTGGCTAAGATCAAGTGTAGTATCTGTTCTTATCAGTTTAATATCTGATATGTCCTCCATTTGAGGACTGCATATTAAATGGATTTTTAGAAACAGGAGTTTGATACGGGAGCTTGCTCCGTCGACTCCACGCATCGACCTGGCCTTGCAGTGCTGCTGGGAACGGTGCACTACTTCCCCCATCTTGTAAAATGGTAACTGGCTTCTGAAATGATCAGGGCATCTCAGAAAATTGAGTGCAAGGCACCAGAGCCCCTTAGCGGGCCAGTGTGATAGGGAGCGCTACGGCTCGCTAGCTACAGCGCCAAATCGTCCAGCTTTCTGATAGGGAGCGCCTGGCAGGAGTGCCATTACATCTCTAAATCTTTGTCTTGCAGGGATGCACAGTGGGGATAATCAGTCAGCACTCCCTCAAGGCCCAAAGTGGGTAATATCGCGAGCGCTTTGGGAGGATTCCCGCTGCCTTTTGCTCATGTTTAAACAACACATGTTTCTGCATCTTCAAACCCAGGCCTTGCGCTTTGTTCAAACTTTCAGTAAATTATTTTGAAATAAGTCCTGAAATAAGAAAAGGTTACGTGAAATAACTTCATGTATTCGACTCGGAGTGACAAGTAAGCCCACTTACACTCAGTTCCGCTGGCCTAGGTCCAGTCAGGTAAGATTAGCTGCAGAGTAGATACTTAGCCAAGGTGCCATTAAACTTGTCACTACATGGAATACAAGAGCCTCTTTGAACTTTTGCACAAAACAATGACTGTCAAGTATTTCATAGATAAGATTGAGAATGACAGCCATACATCTCATTTATTTTGTAAAGATGCTGAGGTTTATAAATCTGAGTTTTTCACCTGACTGCTCTCCTTCCACTTAGTGTCGCTACTGACCACAGAGAGATGTGTTCAGTTATTCCAGAAGCATTCTACCAGATCTATTTAACATGAACGAAAACAGCACAATTAAGATCTCACTATGGCAGATGTGTGTGACACTGAAGAAGTCTCATCTTCTTTACATTTCTGTACTTGGTGAAAAACATTTCAGTGGATCAAATCTAAGATATACATAATGACAAGCTAGCAATTGTGTAGATATCTTTACAGTAAATATCTTTGACCGGAGTGGGAGTACAGACAGAAGAAAATGGCAAAAAGAAGAGGACCTGAGAGAGGGAGTGGTGTCTATGAGGTATACTTTCTTCATTTTTGTCTCTTGGATGTGTGAGGTTTGGGTTTTTAGCTTTTGTACCTGCTGCAAATTCTTCCATTAAAGGAGGGATGAAAACATGGATACTAACTTGAGTCAGTTTGTTTTATATGGAATCTGGAGCATTAATACAAGAAATTGGGCTTTTCGTGTCTTTTTAACGATAAAAGATGCAGGATTGTAATTAGTGAACAATATGTTTGATTAATCCAGTTTATTCCGCATCAGAAAGAAGTGGGCTGGTCTTAAATAGAAAACTGGAAACTGGATCCAGTCCTGCCTCGCTTGCTCCAGAGCAACTGGGAGGGGTGCGCGTCTCTCAAACCCTGACCGTGATGAGAGGGATTAGGCCGACAGGGCAAGCGAGCCGCTTCTACAGCTGCAGGGCCATTCGCTCTGGTTTCTCTTCATAACGTATAAGTCTTTCGCCTTTTACTAAAGACTTCCGTGGAGGGCAACGCCAATGAGTTGATCTTATTTTTGGCACGCTTTGCCTCTGGTGTAAGCCTTACCTGCTTGTCCAAAGTAAAGGAGATCCAGCCAAATGTGGTGTTGGGACGTTTGCCCCTTCTACCCATTGCGATCAACGTTATGTTATTAGCTGTGCTAAACTGTTGTTCAATGGTCACTGTCTGCAGTGCAGCAACGAGACAGTGTTTTAAAGAGTTCTCTCTGCATTGTGTCGGTGGGCGGAGGTGCAAATTAGCCACTCTGTGCCAAAAGAGGGCACCGATGCAAGTGTGCACCACTCATACAAGGTAGAGTCTGGTGCCGAGAGCAGGAAGACATCGCTTCTTGGCCTTTTGGCTAAGATCAAGTGTAGTATCTGTTCTTATCAGTTTAATATCTGATATGTCCTCCATTTGAGGACTGCATATTAAATGGATTTTTAGAAACAGGAGTTTGATACGGGAGCTTGCTCCGTCGACTCCACGCATCGACCTGGCCTTGCAGTGCTGCTGGGAACGGTGCACTACTTCCCCCATCTTGAAAAATGGTAACTGGCTTCTGAAATGATCAGGGCATCTCAGAAAATTGAGTGCAAGGCACCAGAGCCCCTTAGCGGGCCAGTGTGATAGGGAGCGCTACGGCTCGCTAGCTACAGCGCCAAATCGTCCAGCTTTGTGATAGGGAGTGCCTGGCAGGAGTGCCATTACATCTCTAAATCTTTGTCTTGCAGGGATGCACAGTGGGGATAATCAGTCAGCACTCCCTCAAGGCCCAAAGTGGGTAATATCGCGAGCGCTTTGGGAGGATTCCCGCTGCCTTTTGCTCATGTTTAAACAACACATGTTTCTGCATCTTCAAACCCAGGCCTTGCGCTTTGTTCAAACTTTCAGTAAATTATTTTGAAATAAGTCCTGAAATAAGAAAAGGTTACGTGAAATAACTTCATGTATTCGACTCGGAGTGACAAGTAAGCCCACTTACACTCAGTTCCGCTGGCCTAGGTCCAGTCAGGTAAGATTAGCTGCAGAGTAGATACTTAGCCAAGGTGCCATTAAACTTGTCACTACATGGAATACAAGAGCCTCTTTGAACTTTTGCACAAAACAATGACTGTCAAGTATTTCATAGATAAGATTGAGAATGACAGCCATACATCTCATTTATTTTGTAAAGATGCTGAGGTTTATAAATCTGAGTTTTTTACCTGACTGCTCTCCTTCCACTTAGTGTCGCTACTGACCACAGAGAGATGTCTTCAGTTATTCCAGAAGCATTCTACCAGATCTATTTAACATGAACGAAAACAGCACAATTAAGATCTCACTATGGCAGATGTGTGTGACACTGAAGAAGTCTCATCTTCTTTACATTTCTGTACTTGGTGAAAAACATTTCAGTGGATCAAATCTAAGATATACATAATGACAAGCTAGCAATTGTGTAGATATCTTTACAGTAAATATCTTTGACCGGAGTGGGAGTACAGACAGAAGAAAATGGCAAAAAGAAGAGGACCTGAGAGAGGGAGTGGTGTCTATGAGGTATACTTTCTTCATTTTTGTCTCTTGGATGTGTGAGGTTTGGGTTTTTAGCTTTTGTACCTCCTGCAAATTCTTCCATTAAAGGAGGGATGAAAACATGGATACTAACTTGAGTCAGTTTGTTTTATATGGAATCTGGAGCATTAATACAAGAAATTGGGCTTTTCGTGTCTTTTTAACGATAAAAGATGCAGGATTGTAATTAGTGAACAATATGTTTGATTAATCCAGTTTATTCCGCATCAGAAAGAAGTGGGCTGGTCTTAAATAGAAAACTGGAAACTGGATCCAGTCCTGCCTCGCTTGCTCCAGAGCAACTGGGAGGGGTGCGCGTCTCTCAAACCCTGACCGTGATGAGAGGGATTAGGCCGACAGGGCAAGCGAGCCGCTTCTACAGCTGCAGGGCCATTCGCTCTGGTTTCTCTTCATAACGTATAAGTCTTTCGCCTTTTACTAAAGACTTCCGTGGAGGGCAACGCCAATGAGTTGATCTTATTTTTGGCAGGCTTTGCCTCTGGTGTAAGCCTTACCTGCTTGTCCAAAGTAAAGGAGATCCAGCCAAATGTGGTGTTGGGACGTTTGCCCCTTCTACCCATTGCGATCAACGTTATGTTATTAGCTGTGCTAAACTGTTGTTCAATGGTCACTGTCTGCAGTGCAGCAACGAGACAGTGTTTTAAAGAGTTCTCTCTGCATTGTGTCGGTGGGCGGAGGTGCAAATTAGCCACTCTGTGCCAAAAGAGGGCACCGATGCAAGTGTGCACCACTCATACAAGGTAGAGTCTGGTGCCGAGAGCAGGAAGACATCGCTTCTCGGCCTTTTGGCTAAGATCAAGTGTAGTATCTGTTCTTATCAGTTTAATATCTGATATGTCCTCCATTTGAGGACTGCATATTAAATGGATCTTTACAAACAGGAGTTTGATACGGGAGCTTGCTCCGTCGACTCCACGCATCGACCTGGCCTTGCAGTGCTGCTGGGAACGGTGCACTACTTCCCCCATCTTGTAAAATGGTAACTGGCTTCTGAAATGATCAGGGCATCTCAGAAAATTGAGTGCAAGGCACCAGAGCCCCTTAGCGGGCCAGTGTGATAGGGAGCGCTACGGCTCGCTACCTACAGCGCCAAATCGTCCAGCTTTCTGATAGGGAGCGCCTGGCAGGAGTGCCATTACATCTCTAAATCTTTGTCTTGCAGGGATGCACAGTGGGGATAATCAGTCAGCACTCCCTCAAGGCCCAAAGTGGGTAATATCGCGAGCGCTTTGGGAGGATTCCCGCTGCCTTTTGCTCATGTTTAAACAACACATGTTTCTGCATCTTCAAACCCAGGCCTTGCGCTTTGTTCAAACTTTCAGTAAATTATTTTGAAATAAGTCCTGAAATAAGAAAAGGTTACGTGAAATAACTTCATGTATTCGACTCGGAGTGACAAGTAAGCCCACTTACACTCAGTTCCGCTGGCCTAGGTCCAGTCAGGTAAGATTAGCTGCAGAGTAGATACTTAGCCAAGGTGCCATTAAACTTGTCACTACATGGAATACAAGAGCCTCTTTGAACTTTTGCACAAAACAATGACTGTCAAGTATTTCATAGATAAGATTGAGAATGACAGCCATACATCTCATTTATTTTGTAAAGATGCTGAGGTTTATAAATCTGAGTTTTTCACCTGACTGCTCTCCTTCCACTTAGTGTCGCTACTGACCACAGAGAGATGTGTTCAGTTATTCCAGAAGCATTCTACCAGATCTATTTAACATGAACGAAAACAGCACAATTAAGATCTCACTATGGCAGATGTGTGTGACACTGAAGAAGTCTCATCTTCTTTACATTTCTGTACTTGGTGAAAAACATTTCAGTGGATCAAATCTAAGATATACATAATGACAAGCTAGCAATTGTGTAGATATCTTTACAGTAAATATCTTTGACCGGAGTGGGAGTACAGACAGAAGAAAATGGCAAAAAGAAGAGGACCTGAGAGAGGGAGTGGTGTCTATGAGGTATACTTTCTTCATTTTTGTCTCTTGGATGTGTGAGGTTTGGGTTTTTAGCTTTTGTACCTGCTGCAAATTCTTCCATTAAAGGAGGGATGAAAACATGGATACTAACTTGAGTCAGTTTGTTTTATATGGAATCTGGAGCATTAATACAAGAAATTGGGCTTTTCGTGTCTTTTTAACGATAAAAGATGCAGGATTGTAATTAGTGAACAATATGTTTGATTAATCCAGTTTATTCCGCATCAGAAAGAAGTGGGCTGGTCTTAAATAGAAAACTGGAAACTGGATCCAGTCCTGCCTCGCTTGCTCCAGAGCAACTGGGAGGGGTGCGCGTCTCTCAAACCCTGACCGTGATGAGAGGGATTAGGCCGACAGGGCAAGCGAGCCGCTTCTACAGCTGCAGGGCCATTCGCTCTGGTTTCTCTTCATAACGTATAAGTCTTTCGCCTTTTACTAAAGACTTCCGTGGAGGGCAACGCCAATGAGTTGATCTTATTTTTGGCAGGCTTTGCCTCTGGTGTAAGCCTTACCTGCTTGTCCAAAGTAAAGGAGATCCAGCCAAATGTGGTGTTGGGACGTTTGCCCCTTCTACCCATTGCGATCAACGTTATGTTATTAGCTGTGCTAAACTGTTGTTCAATGGTCACTGTCTGCAGTGCAGCAACGAGACAGTGTTTTAAAGAGTTCTCTCTGCATTGTGTCGGTGGGCGGAGGTGCAAATTAGCCACTCTGTGCCAAAAGAGGGCACCGATGCAAGTGTGCACCACTCATACAAGGTAGAGTCTGGTGCCGAGAGCAGGAAGACATCGCTTCTCGGCCTTTTGGCTAAGATCAAGTGTAGTATCTGTTCTTATCAGTTTAATATCTGATATGTCCTCCATTTGAGGACTGCATATTAAATGGATTTTTAGAAACAGGAGTTTGATACGGGAGCTTGCTCCGTCGACTCCACGCATCGACCTGGCCTTGCAGTGCTGCTGGGAACGGTGCACTACTTCCCCCATCTTGTAAAATGGTAACTGGCTTCTGAAATGATCAGGGCATCTCAGAAAATTGAGTGCAAGGCACCAGAGCCCCTTAGCGGGCCAGTGTGATAGGGAGCGCTACGGCTCGCTAGCTACAGCGCCAAATCGTCCAGCTTTCTGATAGGGAGCGCCTGGCAGGAGTGCCATTACATCTCTAAATCTTTGTCTTGCAGGGATGCACAGTGGGGATAATCAGTCAGCACTCCCTCAAGGCCCAAAGTGGGTAATATCGCGAGCGCTTTGGGAGGATTCCCGCTGCCTTTTGCTCATGTTTAAACAACACATGTTTCTGCATCTTCAAACCCAGGCCTTGCGCTTTGTTCAAACTTTCAGTAAATTATTTTGAAATAAGTCCTGAAATAAGAAAAGGTTACGTGAAATAACTTCATGTATTCGACTCGGAGTGACAAGTAAGCCCACTTACACTCAGTTCCGCTGGCCTAGGTCCAGTCAGGTAAGATTAGCTGCAGAGTAGATACTTAGCCAAGGTGCCATTAAACTTGTCACTACATGGAATACAAGAGCCTCTTTGAACTTTTGCACAAAACAATGACTGTCAAGTATTTCATAGATAAGATTGAGAATGACAGCCATACATCTCATTTATTTTGTAAAGATGCTGAGGTTTATAAATCTGAGTTTTTTACCTGACTGCTCTCCTTCCACTTAGTGTCGCTACTGACCACAGAGAGATGTCTTCAGTTATTCCAGAAGCATTCTACCAGATCTATTTAACATGAACGAAAACAGCACAATTAAGATCTCACTATGGCAGATGTGTGTGACACTGAAGAAGTCTCATCTTCTTTACATTTCTGTACTTGGTGAAAAACATTTCAGTGGATCAAATCTAAGATATACATAATGACAAGCTAGCAATTGTGTAGATATCTTTACAGTAAATATCTTTGACCGGAGTGGGAGTACAGACAGAAGAAAATGGCAAAAAGAAGAGGACCTGAGAGAGGGAGTGGTGTCTATGAGGTATACTTTCTTCATTTTTGTCTCTTGGATGTGTGAGGTTTGGGTTTTTAGCTTTTGTACCTGCTGCAAATTCTTCCATTAAAGGAGGGATGAAAACATGGATACTAACTTGAGTCAGTTTGTTTTATATGGAATCTGGAGCATTAATACAAGAAATTGGGCTTTTCGTGTCTTTTTAACGATAAAAGATGCAGGATTGTAATTAGTGAACAATATGTTTGATTAATCCAGTTTATTCCGCATCAGAAAGAAGTGGGCTGGTCTTAAATAGAAAACTGGAAACTGGATCCAGTCCTGCCTCGCTTGCTCCAGAGCAACTGGGAGGGGTGCGCGTCTCTCAAACCCTGACCGTGATGAGAGGGATTAGGCCGACAGGGCAAGCGAGCCGCTTCTACAGCTGCAGGGCCATTCGCTCTGGTTTCTCTTCATAACGTATAAGTCTTTCGCCTTTTACTAAAGACTTCCGTGGAGGGCAACGCCAATGAGTTGATCTTATTTTTGGCACGCTTTGCCTCTGGTGTAAGCCTTACCTGCTTGTCCAAAGTAAAGGAGATCCAGCCAAATGTGGTGTTGGGACGTTTGCCCCTTCTACCCATTGCGATCAACGTTATGTTATTAGCTGTGCTAAACTGTTGTTCAATGGTCACTGTCTGCAGTGCAGCAACGAGACAGTGTTTTAAAGAGTTCTCTCTGCATTGTGTCGGTGGGCGGAGGTGCAAATTAGCCACTCTGTGCCAAAAGAGGGCACCGATGCAAGTGTGCACCACTCATACAAGGTAGAGTCTGGTGCCGAGAGCAGGAAGACATCGCTTCTCGGCCTTTTGGCTAAGATCAAGTGTAGTATCTGTTCTTATCAGTTTAATATCTGATATGTCCTCCATTTGAGGACTGCATATTAAATGGATCTTTACAAACAGGAGTTTGATACGGGAGCTTGCTCCGTCGACTCCACGCATCGACCTGGCCTTGCAGTGCTGCTGGGAACGGTGCACTACTTCCCCCATCTTGTAAAATGGTAACTGGCTTCTGAAATGATCAGGGCATCTCAGAAAATTGAGTGCAAGGCACCAGAGCCCCTTAGCGGGCCAGTGTGATAGGGAGCGCTACGGCTCGCTACCTACAGCGCCAAATCGTCCAGCTTTCTGATAGGGAGCGCCTGGCAGGAGTGCCATTACATCTCTAAATCTTTGTCTTGCAGGGATGCACAGTGGGGATAATCAGTCAGCACTCCCTCAAGGCCCAAAGTGGGTAATATCGCGAGCGCTTTGGGAGGATTCCCGCTGCCTTTTGCTCATGTTTAAACAACACATGTTTCTGCATCTTCAAACCCAGGCCTTGCGCTTTGTTCAAACTTTCAGTAAATTATTTTGAAATAAGTCCTGAAATAAGAAAAGGTTACGTGAAATAACTTCATGTATTCGACTCGGAGTGACAAGTAAGCCCACTTACACTCAGTTCCGCTGGCCTAGGTCCAGTCAGGTAAGATTAGCTGCAGAGTAGATACTTAGCCAAGGTGCCATTAAACTTGTCACTACATGGAATACAAGAGCCTCTTTGAACTTTTGCACAAAACAATGACTGTCAAGTATTTCATAGATAAGATTGAGAATGACAGCCATACATCTCATTTATTTTGTAAAGATGCTGAGGTTTATAAATCTGAGTTTTTTACCTGACTGCTCTCCTTCCACTTAGTGTCGCTACTGACCACAGAGAGATGTGTTCAGTTATTCCAGAAGCATTCTACCAGATCTATTTAACATGAACGAAAACAGCACAATTAAGATCTCACTATGGCAGATGTGTGTGACACTGAAGAAGTCTCATCTTCTTTACATTTCTGTACTTGGTGAAAAACATTTCAGTGGATCAAATCTAAGATATACATAATGACAAGCTAGCAATTGTGTAGATATCTTTACAGTAAATATCTTTGACCGGAGTGGGAGTACAGACAGAAGAAAATGGCAAAAAGAAGAGGACCTGAGAGAGGGAGTGGTGTCTATGAGGTATACTTTCTTCATTTTTGTCTCTTGGATGTGTGAGGTTTGGGTTTTTAGCTTTTGTACCTGCTGCAAATTCTTCCATTAAAGGAGGGATGAAAACATGGATACTAACTTGAGTCAGTTTGTTTTATATGGAATCTGGAGCATTAATACAAGAAATTGGGCTTTTCGTGTCTTTTTAACGATAAAAGATGCAGGATTGTAATTAGTGAACAATATGTTTGATTAATCCAGTTCATTCCGCATCAGAAAGAAGTGGGCTGGTCTTAAATAGAAAACTGGAAACTGGATCCAGTCCTGCCTCGCTTGCTCCAGAGCAACTGGGAGGGGTGCGCGTCTCTCAAACCCTGACCGTGATGAGAGGGATTAGGCCGACAGGGCAAGCGAGCCGCTTCTACAGCTGCAGGGCCATTCGCTCTGGTTTCTCTTCATAACGTATAAGTCTTTCGCCTTTTACTAAAGACTTCCGTGGAGGGCAACGCCAATGAGTTGATCTTATTTTTGGCAGGCTTTGCCTCTGGTGTAAGCCTTACCTGCTTGTCCAAAGTAAAGGAGATCCAGCCAAATGTGGTGTTGGGACGTTTGCCCCTTCTACCCATTGCGATCAACGTTATGTTATTAGCTGTGCTAAACTGTTGTTCAATGGTCACTGTCTGCAGTGCAGCAACCAGACAGTGTTTTAAAGAGTTCTCTCTGCATTGTGTCGGTGGGCGGAGGTGCAAATTAGCCACTCTGTGCCAAAAGAGGGCACCGATGCAAGTGTGCACCACTCATACAAGGTAGAGTCTGGTGCCGAGAGCAGGAAGACATCGCTTCTCGGCCTTTTGGCTAAGATCAAGTGTAGTATCTGTTCTTATCAGTTTAATATCTGATATGTCCTCCATTTGAGGACTGCATATTAAATGGATTTTTAGAAACAGGAGTTTGATACGGGAGCTTGCTCCGTCGACTCCACGCATCGACCTGGCCTTGCAGTGCTGCTGGGAACGGTGCACTACTTCCCCCATCTTGTAAAATGGTAACTGGCTTCTGAAATGATCAGGGCATCTCAGAAAATTGAGTGCAAGGCACCAGAGCCCCTTAGCGGGCCAGTGTGATAGGGAGCGCTACGGCTCGCTAGCTACAGCGCCAAATCGTCCAGCTTTCTGATAGGGAGCGCCTGGCAGGAGTGCCATTACATCTCTAAATCTTTGTCTTGCAGGGATGCACAGTGGGGATAATCAGTCAGCACTCCCTCAAGGCCCAAAGTGGGTAATATCGCGAGCGCTTTGGGAGGATTCCCGCTGCCTTTTGCTCATGTTTAAACAACACATGTTTCTGCATCTTCAAACCCAGGCCTTGCGCTTTGTTCAAACTTTCAGTAAATTATTTTGAAATAAGTCCTGAAATAAGAAAAGGTTATGTGAAATAACTTCATGTATTCGACTCGGAGTGACAAGTAAGCCCACTTCAACTCAGTTCCGCTGGCCTAGGTCCAGTCAGGTAAGATTAGCTGCAGAGTAGATACTTAGCCAAGGTGCCATTAAACTTGTCACTACATGGAATACAAGAGCCTCTTTGAACTTTTGCACAAAACAATGACTGTCAAGTATTTCATAGATAAGATTGAGAATGACAGCCATACATCTCATTTATTTTGTAAAGATGCTGAGGTTTATAAATCTGAGTTTTTCACCTGACTGCTCTCCTTCCACTTAGTGTCGCTACTGACCACAGAGAGATGTGTTCAGTTATTCCAGAAGCATTCTACCAGATCTATTTAACATGAACGAAAACAGCACAATTAAGATCTCACTATGGCAGATGTGTGTGACACTGAAGAAGTCTCATCTTCTTTACATTTCTGTACTTGGTGAAAAACATTTCAGTGGATCAAATCTAAGATATACATAATGACAAGCTAGCAATTGTGTAGATATCTTTACAGTAAATATCTTTGACCGGAGTGGGAGTACAGACAGAAGAAAATGGCAAAAAGAAGAGGACCTGAGAGAGGGAGTGGTGTCTATGAGGTATACTTTCTTCATTTTTGTCTCTTGGATGTGTGAGGTTTGGGTTTTTAGCTTTTGTACCTGCTGCAAATTCTTCCATTAAAGGAGGGATGAAAACATGGATACTAACTTGAGTCAGTTTGTTTTATATGGAATCTGGAGCATTAATACAAGAAATTGGGCTTTTCGTGTCTTTTTAACGATAAAAGATGCAGGATTGTAATTAGTGAACAATATGTTTGATTAATCCAGTTCATTCCGCATCAGAAAGAAGTGGGCTGGTCTTAAATCGAAAACTGGAAACTGGATCCAGTCCTGCCTCGCTTGCTCCAGAGCAACTGGGAGGGGTGCGCGTCTCTCAAACCCTGACCGTGATGAGAGGGATTAGGCCGACAGGGCAAGCGAGCCGCTTCTACAGCTGCAGGGCCATTCGCTCTGGTTTCTCTTCATAACGTATAAGTCTTTCGCCTTTTACTAAAGACTTCCGTGGAGGGCAACGCCAATGAGTTGATCTTATTTTTGGCAGGCTTTGCCTCTGGTGTAAGCCTTACCTGCTTGTCCAAAGTAAAGGAGATCCAGCCAAATGTGGTGTTGGGACGTTTGCCCCTTCTACCCATTGCGATCAACGTTATGTTATTAGCTGTGCTAAACTGTTGTTCAATGGTCACTGTCTGCAGTGCAGCAACCAGACAGTGTTTTAAAGAGTTCTCTCTGCATTGTGTCGGTGGGCGGAGGTGCAAATTAGCCACTCTGTGCCAAAAGAGGGCACCGATGCAAGTGTGCACCACTCATACAAGGTAGAGTCTGGTGCCGAGAGCAGGAAGACATCGCTTCTCGGCCTTTTGGCTAAGATCAAGTGTAGTATCTGTTCTTATCAGTTTAATATCTGATATGTCCTCCATTTGAGGACTGCATATTAAATGGATTTTTAGAAACAGGAGTTTGATACGGGAGCTTGCTCCGTCGACTCCACGCATCGACCTGGCCTTGCAGTGCTGCTGGGAACGGTGCACTACTTCCCCCATCTTGTAAAATGGTAACTGGCTTCTGAAATGATCAGGGCATCTCAGAAAATTGAGTGCAAGGCACCAGAGCCCCTTAGCGGGCCAGTGTGATAGGGAGCGCTACGGCTCGCTAGCTACAGCGCCAAATCGTCCAGCTTTCTGATAGGGAGCGCCTGGCAGGAGTGCCATTACATCTCTAAATCTTTGTCTTGCAGGGATGCACAGTGGGGATAATCAGTCAGCACTCCCTCAAGGCCCAAAGTGGGTAATATCGCGAGCGCTTTGGGAGGATTCCCGCTGCCTTTTGCTCATGTTTAAACAACACATGTTTCTGCATCTTCAAACCCAGGCCTTGCGCTTTGTTCAAACTTTCAGTAAATTATTTTGAAATAAGTCCTGAAATAAGAAAAGGTTACGTGAAATAACTTCATGTATTCGACTCGGAGTGACAAGTAAGCCCACTTACACTCAGTTCCGCTGGCCTAGGTCCAGTCAGGTAAGATTAGCTGCAGAGTAGATACTTAGCCAAGGTGCCATTAAACTTGTCACTACATGGAATACAAGAGCCTCTTTGAACTTTTGCACAAAACAATGACTGTCAAGTATTTCATAGATAAGATTGAGAATGACAGCCATACATCTCATTTATTTTGTAAAGATGCTGAGGTTTATAAATCTGAGTTTTTCACCTGACTGCTCTCCTTCCACTTAGTGTCGCTACTGACCACAGAGAGATGTGTTCAGTTATTCCAGAAGCATTCTACCAGATCTATTTAACATGAACGAAAACAGCACAATTAAGATCTCACTATGGCAGATGTGTGTGACACTGAAGAAGTCTCATCTTCTTTACATTTCTGTACTTGGTGAAAAACATTTCAGTGGATCAAATCTAAGATATACATAATGACAAGCTAGCAATTGTGTAGATATCTTTACAGTAAATATCTTTGACCGGAGTGGGAGTACAGACAGAAGAAAATGGCAAAAAGAAGAGGACCTGAGAGAGGGAGTGGTGTCTATGAGGTATACTTTCTTCATTTTTGTCTCTTGGATGTGTGAGGTTTGGGTTTTTAGCTTTTGTACCTCCTGCAAATTCTTCCATTAAAGGAGGGATGAAAACATGGATACTAACTTGAGTCAGTTTGTTTTATATGGAATCTGGAGCATTAATACAAGAAATTGGGCTTTTCGTGTCTTTTTAACGATAAAAGATGCAGGATTGTAATTAGTGAACAATATGTTTGATTAATCCAGTTTATTCCGCATCAGAAAGAAGTGGGCTGGTCTTAAATAGAAAACTGGAAACTGGATCCAGTCCTGCCTCGCTTGCTCCAGAGCAACTGGGAGGGGTGCGCGTCTCTCAAACCCTGACCGTGATGAGAGGGATTAGGCCGACAGGGCAAGCGAGCCGCTTCTACAGCTGCAGGGCCATTCGCTCTGGTTTCTCTTCATAACGTATAAGTCTTTCGCCTTTTACTAAAGACTTCCGTGGAGGGCAACGCCAATGAGTTGATCTTGTTTTTGGCAGGCTTTGCCTCTGGTGTAAGCCTTACCTGCTTGTCCAAAGTAAAGGAGATCCAGCCAAATGTGGTGTTGGGACGTTTGCCCCTTCTACCCATTGCGATCAACGTTATGTTATTAGCTGTGCTAAACTGTTGTTCAATGGTCACTGTCTGCAGTGCAGCAACGAGACAGTGTTTTAAAGAGTTCTCTCTGCATTGTGTCGGTGGGCGGAGGTGCAAATTAGCCACTCTGTGCCAAAAGAGGGCACCGATGCAAGTGTGCATCACTCATACAAGGTAGAGTCTGGTGCCGAGAGCAGGAAGACATCGCTTCTCGGCCTTTTGGCTAAGATCAAGTGTAGTATCTGTTCTTATCAGTTTAATATCTGATATGTCCTCCATTTGAGGACTGCATATTAAATGGATTTTTAGAAACAGGAGTTTGATACGGGAGCTTGCTCCGTCGACTCCACGCATCGACCTGGCCTTGCAGTGCTGCTGGGAACGGTGCACTACTTCCCCCATCTTGTAAAATGGTAACTGGCTTCTGAAATGATCAGGGCATCTCAGAAAATTGAGTGCAAGGCACCAGAGCCCCTTAGCGGGCCAGTGTGATAGGGAGCGCTACGGCTCGCTAGCTACAGCGCCAAATCGTCCAGCTTTCTGATAGGGAGCGCCTGGCAGGAGTGCCATTACATCTCTAAATCTTTGTCTTGCAGGGATGCACAGTGGGGATAATCAGTCAGCACTCCCTCAAGGCCCAAAGTGGGTAATATCGCGAGCGCTTTGGGAGGATTCCCGCTGCCTTTTGCTCATGTTTAAACAACACATGTTTCTGCATCTTCAAACCCAGGCCTTGCGCTTTGTTCAAACTTTCAGTAAATTATTTTGAAATAAGTCCTGAAATAAGAAAAGGTTACGTGAAATAACTTCATGTATTCGACTCGGAGTGACAAGTAAGCCCACTTCAACTCAGTTCCGCTGGCCTAGGTCCAGTCAGGTAAGATTAGCTGCAGAGTAGATACTTAGCCAAGGTGCCATTAAACTTGTCACTACATGGAATACAAGAGCCTCTTTGAACTTTTGCACAAAACAATGACTGTCAAGTATTTCATAGATAAGATTGAGAATGACAGCCATACATCTCATTTATTTTGTAAAGATGCTGAGGTTTATAAATCTGAGTTTTTCACCTGACTGCTCTCCTTCCACTTAGTGTCGCTACTGACCACAGAGAGATGTGTTCAGTTATTCCAGAAGCATTCTACCAGATCTATTTAACATGAACGAAAACAGCACAATTAAGATCTCACTATGGCAGATGTGTGTGACACTGAAGAAGTCTCATCTTCTTTACATTTCTGTACTTGGTGAAAAACATTTCAGTGGATCAAATCTAAGATATACATAATGACAAGCTAGCAATTGTGTAGATATCTTTACAGTAAATATCTTTGACCGGAGTGGGAGTACAGACAGAAGAAAATGGCAAAAAGAAGAGGACCTGAGAGAGGGAGTGGTGTCTATGAGGTATACTTTCTTCATTTTTGTCTCTTGGATGTGTGAGGTTTGGGTTTTTAGCTTTTGTACCTGCTGCAAATTCTTCCATTAAAGGAGGGATGAAAACATGGATACTAACTTGAGTCAGTTTGTTTTATATGGAATCTGGAGCATTAATACAAGAAATTGGGCTTTTCGTGTCTTTTTAACGATAAAAGATGCAGGATTGTAATTAGTGAACAATATGTTTGATTAATCCAGTTTATTCCGCATCAGAAAGAAGTGGGCTGGTCTTAAATAGAAAACTGGAAACTGGATCCAGTCCTGCCTCGCTTGCTCCAGAGCAACTGGGAGGGGTGCGCGTCTCTCAAACCCTGACCGTGATGAGAGGGATTAGGCCGACAGGGCAAGCGAGCCGCTTCTACAGCTGCAGGGCCATTCGCTCTGGTTTCTCTTCATAACGTATAAGTCTTTCGCCTTTTACTAAAGACTTCCGTGGAGGGCAACGCCAATGAGTTGATCTTATTTTTGGCAGGCTTTGCCTCTGGTGTAAGCCTTACCTGCTTGTCCAAAGTAAAGGAGATCCAGCCAAATGTGGTGTTGGGACGTTTGCCCCTTCTACCCATTGCGATCAACGTTATGTTATTAGCTGTGCTAAACTGTTGTTCAATGGTCACTGTCTGCAGTGCAGCAACGAGACAGTGTTTTAAAGAGTTCTCTCTGCATTGTGTCGGTGGGCGGAGGTGCAAATTAGCCACTCTGTGCCAAAAGAGGGCACCGATGCAAGTGTGCACCACTCATACAAGGTAGAGTCTGGTGCCGAGAGCAGGAAGACATCGCTTCTCGGCCTTTTGGCTAAGATCAAGTGTAGTATCTGTTCTTATCAGTTTAATATCTGATATGTCCTCCATTTGAGGACTGCATATTAAATGGATTTTTAGAAACAGGAGTTTGATACGGGAGCTTGCTCCGTCGACTCCACGCATCGACCTGGCCTTGCAGTGCTGCTGGGAACGGTGCACTACTTCCCCCATCTTGTAAAATGGTAACTGGCTTCTGAAATGATCAGGGCATCTCAGAAAATTGAGTGCAAGGCACCAGAGCCCCTTAGCGGGCCAGTGTGATAGGGAGCGCTACGGCTCGCTAGCTACAGCGCCAAATCGTCCAGCTTTCTGATAGGGAGCGCCTGGCAGGAGTGCCATTACATCTCTAAATCTTTGTCTTGCAGGGATGCACAGTGGGGATAATCAGTCAGCACTCCCTCAAGGCCCAAAGTGGGTAATATCGCGAGCGCTTTGGGAGGATTCCCGCTGCCTTTTGCTCATGTTTA
The DNA here is from genome assembly GCF_933228915.1 of Telmatherina bonti. Lineage (NCBI taxonomy): Eukaryota > Metazoa > Chordata > Actinopteri > Atheriniformes > Telmatherinidae > Telmatherina > Telmatherina bonti. The sequence goes on along the minus strand of NC_136627.1, from coordinate 9,570,867 downwards.
AACAACACATGTTTCTGCATCTTCAAACCCAGGCCTTGCGCTTTGTTCAAACTTTCAGTAAATTATTTTGAAATAAGTCCTGAAATAAGAAAAGGTTACGTGAAATAACTTCATGTATTCGACTCGGAGTGACAAGTAAGCCCACTTACACTCAGTTCCGCTGGCCTAGGTCCAGTCAGGTAAGATTAGCTGCAGAGTAGATACTTAGCCAAGGTGCCATTAAACTTGTCACTACATGGAATACAAGAGCCTCTTTGAACTTTTGCACAAAACAATGACTGTCAAGTATTTCATAGATAAGATTGAGAATGACAGCCATACATCTCATTTATTTTGTAAAGATGCTGAGGTTTATAAATCTGAGTTTTTTACCTGACTGCTCTCCTTCCACTTAGTGTCGCTACTGACCACAGAGAGATGTGTTCAGTTATTCCAGAAGCATTCTACCAGATCTATTTAACATGAACGAAAACAGCACAATTAAGATCTCACTATGGCAGATGTGTGTGACACTGAAGAAGTCTCATCTTCTTTACATTTCTGTACTTGGTGAAAAACATTTCAGTGGATCAAATCTAAGATATACATAATGACAAGCTAGCAATTGTGTAGATATCTTTACAGTAAATATCTTTGACCGGAGTGGGAGTACAGACAGAAGAAAATGGCAAAAAGAAGAGGACCTGAGAGAGGGAGTGGTGTCTATGAGGTATACTTTCTTCATTTTTGTCTCTTGGATGTGTGAGGTTTGGGTTTTTAGCTTTTGTACCTGCTGCAAATTCTTCCATTAAAGGAGGGATGAAAACATGGATACTAACTTGAGTCAGTTTGTTTTATATGGAATCTGGAGCATTAATACAAGAAATTGGGCTTTTCGTGTCTTTTTAACGATAAAAGATGCAGGATTGTAATTAGTGAACAATATGTTTGATTAATCCAGTTTATTCCGCATCAGAAAGAAGTGGGCTGGTCTTAAATAGAAAACTGGAAACTGGATCCAGTCCTGCCTCGCTTGCTCCAGAGCAACTGGGAGGGGTGCGCGTCTCTCAAACCCTGACCGTGATGAGAGGGATTAGGCCGACAGGGCAAGCGAGCCGCTTCTACAGCTGCAGGGCCATTCGCTCTGGTTTCTCTTCATAACGTATAAGTCTTTCGCCTTTTACTAAAGACTTCCGTGGAGGGCAACGCCAATGAGTTGATCTTATTTTTGGCAGGCTTTGCCTCTGGTGTAAGCCTTACCTGCTTGTCCAAAGTAAAGGAGATCCAGCCAAATGTGGTGTTGGGACGTTTGCCCCTTCTACCCATTGCGATCAACGTTATGTTATTAGCTGTGCTAAACTGTTGTTCAATGGTCACTGTCTGCAGTGCAGCAACGAGACAGTGTTTTAAAGAGTTCTCTCTGCATTGTGTCGGTGGGCGGAGGTGCAAATTAGCCACTCTGTGCCAAAAGAGGGCACCGATGCAAGTGTGCACCACTCATACAAGGTAGAGTCTGGTGCCGAGAGCAGGAAGACATCGCTTCTCGGCCTTTTGGCTAAGATCAAGTGTAGTATCTGTTCTTATCAGTTTAATATCTGATATGTCCTCCATTTGAGGACTGCATATTAAATGGATCTTTACAAACAGGAGTTTGATACGGGAGCTTGCTCCGTCGACTCCACGCATCGACCTGGCCTTGCAGTGCTGCTGGGAACGGTGCACTACTTCCCCCATCTTGTAAAATGGTAACTGGCTTCTGAAATGATCAGGGCATCTCAGAAAATTGAGTGCAAGGCACCAGAGCCCCTTAGCGGGCCAGTGTGATAGGGAGCGCTACGGCTCGCTAGCTACAGCGCCAAATCGTCCAGCTTTCTGATAGGGAGCGCCTGGCAGGAGTGCCATTACATCTCTAAATCTTTGTCTTGCAGGGATGCACAGTGGGGATAATCAGTCAGCACTCCCTCAAGGCCCAAAGTGGGTAATATCGCGAGCGCTTTGGGAGGATTCCCGCTGCCTTTTGCTCATGTTTAAACAACACATGTTTCTGCATCTTCAAACCCAGGCCTTGCGCTTTGTTCAAACTTTCAGTAAATTATTTTGAAATAAGTCCTGAAATAAGAAAAGGTTACGTGAAATAACTTCATGTATTCGACTCGGAGTGACAAGTAAGCCCACTTACACTCAGTTCCGCTGGCCTAGGTCCAGTCAGGTAAGATTAGCTGCAGAGTAGATACTTAGCCAAGGTGCCATTAAACTTGTCACTACATGGAATACAAGAGCCTCTTTGAACTTTTGCACAAAACAATGACTGTCAAGTATTTCATAGATAAGATTGAGAATGACAGCCATACATCTCATTTATTTTGTAAAGATGCTGAGGTTTATAAATCTGAGTTTTTTACCTGACTGCTCTCCTTCCACTTAGTGTCGCTACTGACCACAGAGAGATGTGTTCAGTTATTCCAGAAGCATTCTACCAGATCTATTTAACATGAACGAAAACAGCACAATTAAGATCTCACTATGGCAGATGTGTGTGACACTGAAGAAGTCTCATCTTCTTTACATTTCTGTACTTGGTGAAAAACATTTCAGTGGATCAAATCTAAGATATACATAATGACAAGCTAGCAATTGTGTAGATATCTTTACAGTAAATATCTTTGACCGGAGTGGGAGTACAGACAGAAGAAAATGGCAAAAAGAAGAGGACCTGAGAGAGGGAGTGGTGTCTATGAGGTATACTTTCTTCATTTTTGTCTCTTGGATGTGTGAGGTTTGGGTTTTTAGCTTTTGTACCTCCTGCAAATTCTTCCATTAAAGGCGGGATGAAAACATGGATACTAACTTGAGTCAGTTTGTTTTATATGGAATCTGGAGCATTAATACAAGAAATTGGGCTTTTCGTGTCTTTTTAACGATAAAAGATGCAGGATTGTAATTAGTGAACAATATGTTTGATTAATCCAGTTTATTCCGCATCAGAAAGAAGTGGGCTGGTCTTAAATAGAAAACTGGAAACTGGATCCAGTCCTGCCTCGCTTGCTCCAGAGCAACTGGGAGGGGTGCGCGTCTCTCAAACCCTGACCGTGATGAGAGGGATTAGGCCGACAGGGCAAGCGAGCCGCTTCTACAGCTGCAGGGCCATTCGCTCTGGTTTCTCTTCATAACGTGTAAGTCTTTCGCCTTTTACTAAAGACTTCCGTGGAGGGCAACGCCAATGAGTTGATCTTATTTTTGGCAGGCTTTGCCTCTGGTGTAAGCCTTACCTGCTTGTCCAAAGTAAAGGAGATCCAGCCAAATGTGGTGTTGGGACGTTTGCCCCTTCTACCCATTGCGATCAACGTTATGTTATTAGCTGTGCTAAACTGTTGTTCAATGGTCACTGTCTGCAGTGCAGCAACGAGACAGTGTTTTAAAGAGTTCTCTCTGCATTGTGTCGGTGGGCGGAGGTGCAAATTAGCCACTCTGTGCCAAAAGAGGGCACCGATGCAAGTGTGCACCACTCATACAAGGTAGAGTCTGGTGCCGAGAGCAGGAAGACATCGCTTCTCGGCCTTTTGGCTAAGATCAAGTGTAGTATCTGTTCTTATCAGTTTAATATCTGATATGTCCTCCATTTGAGGACTGCATATTAAATGGATTTTTAGAAACAGGAGTTTGATACGGGAGCTTGCTCCGTCGACTCCACGCATCGACCTGGCCTTGCAGTGCTGCTGGGAACGGTGCACTACTTCCCCCATCTTGTAAAATGGTAACTGGCTTCTGAAATGATCAGGGCATCTCAGAAAATTGAGTGCAAGGCACCAGAGCCCCTTAGCGGGCCAGTGTGATAGGGAGCGCTACGGCTCGCTAGCTACAGCGCCAAATCGTCCAGCTTTCTGATAGGGAGCGCCTGGCAGGAGTGCCATTACATCTCTAAATCTTTGTCTTGCAGGGATGCACAGTGGGGATAATCAGTCAGCACTCCCTCAAGGCCCAAAGTGGGTAATATCGCGAGCGCTTTGGGAGGATTCCCGCTGCCTTTTGCTCATGTTTAAACAACACATGTTTCTGCATCTTCAAACCCAGGCCTTGCGCTTTGTTCAAACTTTCAGTAAATTATTTTGAAATAAGTCCTGAAATAAGAAAAGGTTACGTGAAATAACTTCATGTATTCGACTCGGAGTGACAAGTAAGCCCACTTCAACTCAGTTCCGCTGGCCTAGGTCCAGTCAGGTAAGATTAGCTGCAGAGTAGATACTTAGCCATGGTGCCATTAAACTTGTCACTACATGGAATACAAGAGCCTCTTTGAACTTTTGCACAAAACAATGACTGTCAAGTATTTCATAGATAAGATTGAGAATGGCAGCCATAAATCTCATTTATTTTGTAAAGATGCTGAGGTTTATAAATCTGAGTTTTTCACCTGACTGCTCTCCTTCCACTTAGTGTCGCTACTGACCACAGAGAGATGTGTTCAGTTATTCCAGAAGCATTCTACCAGATCTATTTAACATGAACGAAAACAGCACAATTAAGATCTCACTATGGCAGATGTGTGTGACACCTAAGAAGTCTCATCTTCTTTACATTTCTGTACTTGGTGAAAAACATTTCAGTGGATCAAATCTAAGATATACATAATGACAAGCTAGCAATTGTGTAGATATCTTTACAGTAAATATATTTGACCGGAGTGGGAGTACAGACAGAAGAAAATGGCAAAAAGAAGAGGACCTGAGAGAGGGAGTGGTGTCTATGAGGTATACTTTCTTCATTTTTGTCTCTTGGATGTGTGAGGTTTGGGTTTTTAGCTTTTGTACCTCCTGCAAATTCTTCCATTAAAGGAGGGATGAAAACATGGATACTAACTTGAGTCAGTTTGTTTTATATGGAATCTGGAGCATTAATACAAGAAATTGGGCTTTTCGTGTCTTTTTAACGATAAAAGATGCAGGATTGTAATTAGTGAACAATATGTTTGATTAATCCAGTTCATTCCGCATCAGAAAGAAGTGGGCTGGTCTTAAATAGAAAACTGGAAACTGGATCCAGTCCTGCCTCGCTTGCTCCAGAGCAACTGGGAGGGGTGCGCGTCTCTCAAACCCTGACCGTGATGAGAGGGATTAGGCCGACAGGGCAAGCGAGCCGCTTCTACAGCTGCAGGGCCATTCGCTCTGGTTTCTCTTCATAACGTATAAGTCTTTCGCCTTTTACTAAAGACTTCCGTGGAGGGCAACGCCAATGAGTTGATCTTATTTTTGGCAGGCTTTGCCTCTGGTGTAAGCCTTACCTGCTTGTCCAAAGTAAAGGAGATCCAGCCAAATGTGGTGTTGGGACGTTTGCCCCTTCTACCCATTGCGATCAACGTTATGTTATTAGCTGTGCTAAACTGTTGTTCAATGGTCACTGTCTGCAGTGCAGCAACGAGACAGTGTTTTAAAGAGTTCTCTCTGCATTGTGTCGGTGGGCGGAGGTGCAAATTAGCCACTCTGTGCCAAAAGAGGGCACCGATGCAAGTGTGCACCACTCATACAAGGTAGAGTCTGGTGCCGAGAGCAGGAAGACATCGCTTCTCGGCCTTTTGGCTAAGATCAAGTGTAGTATCTGTTCTTATCAGTTTAATATCTGATATGTCCTCCATTTGAGGACTGCATATTAAATGGATTTTTAGAAACAGGAGTTTGATACGGGAGCTTGCTCCGTCGACTCCACGCATCGACCTGGCCTTGCAGTGCTGCTGGGAACGGTGCACTACTTCCCCCATCTTGTAAAATGGTAACTGGCTTCTGAAATGATCAGGGCATCTCAGAAAATTGAGTGCAAGGCACCAGAGCCCCTTAGCGGGCCAGTGTGATAGGGAGCGCTACGGCTCGCTAGCTACAGCGCCAAATCGTCCAGCTTTCTGATAGGGAGTGCCTGGCAGGAGTGCCATTACATCTCTAAATCTTTGTCTTGCAGGGATGCACAGTGGGGATAATCAGTCAGCACTCCCTCAAGGCCCAAAGTGGGTAATATCGCGAGCGCTTTGGGAGGATTCCCGCTGCCTTTTGCTCATGTTTAAACAACACATGTTTCTGCATCTTCAAACCCAGGCCTTGCGCTTTGTTCAAACTTTCAGTAAATTATTTTGAAATAAGTCCTGAAATAAGAAAAGGTTACGTGAAATAACTTCATGTATTCGACTCGGAGTGACAAGTAAGCCCACTTACACTCAGTTCCGCTGGCCTAGGTCCAGTCAGGTAAGATTAGCTGCAGAGTAGATACTTAGCCAAGGTGCCATTAAACTTGTCACTACATGGAATACAAGAGCCTCTTTGAACTTTTGCACAAAACAATGACTGTCAAGTATTTCATAGATAAGATTGAGAATGACAGCCATACATCTCATTTATTTTGTAAAGATGCTGAGGTTTATAAATCTGAGTTTTTCACCTGACTGCTCTCCTTCCACTTAGTGTCGCTACTGACCACAGAGAGATGTGTTCAGTTATTCCAGAAGCATTCTACCAGATCTATTTAACATGAACGAAAACAGCACAATTAAGATCTCACTATGGCAGATGTGTGTGACACTGAAGAAGTCTCATCTTCTTTACATTTCTGTACTTGGTGAAAAACATTTCAGTGGATCAAATCTAAGATATACATAATGACAAGCTAGCAATTGTGTAGATATCTTTACAGTAAATATCTTTGACCGGAGTGGGAGTACAGACAGAAGAAAATGGCAAAAAGAAGAGGACCTGAGAGAGGGAGTGGTGTCTATGAGGTATACTTTCTTCATTTTTGTCTCTTGGATGTGTGAGGTTTGGGTTTTTAGCTTTTGTACCTGCTGCAAATTCTTCCATTAAAGGAGGGATGAAAACATGGATACTAACTTGAGTCAGTTTGTTTTATATGGAATCTGGAGCATTAATACAAGAAATTGGGCTTTTCGTGTCTTTTTAACGATAAAAGATGCAGGATTGTAATTAGTGAACAATATGTTTGATTAATCCAGTTTATTCCGCATCAGAAAGAAGTGGGCTGGTCTTAAATAGAAAACTGGAAACTGGATCCAGTCCTGCCTCGCTTGCTCCAGAGCAACTGGGAGGGGTGCGCGTCTCTCAAACCCTGACCGTGATGAGAGGGATTAGGCCGACAGGGCAAGCGAGCCGCTTCTACAGCTGCAGGGCCATTCGCTCTGGTTTCTCTTCATAACGTATAAGTCTTTCGCCTTTTACTAAAGACTTCCGTGGAGGGCAACGCCAATGAGTTGATCTTATTTTTGGCAGGCTTTGCCTCTGGTGTAAGCCTTACCTGCTTGTCCAAAGTAAAGGAGATCCAGCCAAATGTGGTGTTGGGACGTTTGCCCCTTCTACCCATTGCGATCAACGTTATGTTATTAGCTGTGCTAAACTGTTGTTCAATGGTCACTGTCTGCAGTGCAGCAACGAGACAGTGTTTTAAAGAGTTCTCTCTGCATTGTGTCGGTGGGCGGAGGTGCAAATTAGCCACTCTGTGCCAAAAGAGGGCACCGATGCAAGTGTGCACCACTCATACAAGGTAGAGTCTGGTGCCGAGAGCAGGAAGACATCGCTTCTCGGCCTTTTGGCTAAGATCAAGTGTAGTATCTGTTCTTATCAGTTTAATATCTGATATGTCCTCCATTTGAGGACTGCATATTAAATGGATTTTTAGAAACAGGAGTTTGATACGGGAGCTTGCTCCGTCGACTCCACGCATCGACCTGGCCTTGCAGTGCTGCTGGGAACGGTGCACTACTTCCCCCATCTTGTAAAATGGTAACTGGCTTCTGAAATGATCAGGGCATCTCAGAAAATTGAGTGCAAGGCACCAGAGCCCCTTAGCGGGCCAGTGTGATAGGGAGCGCTACGGCTCGCTAGCTACAGCGCCAAATCGTCCAGCTTTCTGATAGGGAGCGCCTGGCAGGAGTGCCATTACATCTCTAAATCTTTGTCTTGCAGGGATGCACAGTGGGGATAATCAGTCAGCACTCCCTCAAGGCCCAAAGTGGGTAATATCGCGAGCGCTTTGGGAGGATTCCCGCTGCCTTTTGCTCATGTTTAAACAACACATGTTTCTGCATCTTCAAACCCAGGCCTTGCGCTTTGTTCAAACTTTCAGTAAATTATTTTGAAATAAGTCCTGAAATAAGAAAAGGTTACGTGAAATAACTTCATGTATTCGACTCGGAGTGACAAGTAAGCCCACTTACACTCAGTTCCGCTGGCCTAGGTCCAGTCAGGTAAGATTAGCTGCAGAGTAGATACTTAGCCAAGGTGCCATTAAACTTGTCACTACATGGAATACAAGAGCCTCTTTGAACTTTTGCACAAAACAATGACTGTCAAGTATTTCATAGATAAGATTGAGAATGACAGCCATACATCTCATTTATTTTGTAAAGATGCTGAGGTTTATAAATCTGAGTTTTTCACCTGACTGCTCTCCTTCCACTTAGTGTCGCTACTGACCACAGAGAGATGTGTTCAGTTATTCCAGAAGCATTCTACCAGATCTATTTAACATGAACGAAAACAGCACAATTAAGATCTCACTATGGCAGATGTGTGTGACACTGAAGAAGTCTCATCTTCTTTACATTTCTGTACTTGGTGAAAAACATTTCAGTGGATCAAATCTAAGATATACATAATGACAAGCTAGCAATTGTGTAGATATCTTTACAGTAAATATCTTTGACCGGAGTGGGAGTACAGACAGAAGAAAATGGCAAAAAGAAGAGGACCTGAGAGAGGGAGTGGTGTCTATGAGGTATACTTTCTTCATTTTTGTCTCTTGGATGTGTGAGGTTTGGGTTTTTAGCTTTTGTACCTGCTGCAAATTCTTCCATTAAAGGAGGGATGAAAACATGGATACTAACTTGAGTCAGTTTGTTTTATATGGAATCTGGAGCATTAATACAAGAAATTGGGCTTTTCGTGTCTTTTTAACGATAAAAGATGCAGGATTGTAATTAGTGAACAATATGTTTGATTAATCCAGTTTATTCCGCATCAGAAAGAAGTGGGCTGGTCTTAAATAGAAAACTGGAAACTGGATCCAGTCCTGCCTCGCTTGCTCCAGAGCAACTGGGAGGGGTGCGCGTCTCTCAAACCCTGACCGTGATGAGAGGGATTAGGCCGACAGGGCAAGCGAGCCGCTTCTACAGCTGCAGGGCCATTCGCTCTGGTTTCTCTTCATAACGTATAAGTCTTTCGCCTTTTACTAAAGACTTCCGTGGAGGGCAACGCCAATGAGTTGATCTTATTTTTGGCAGGCTTTGCCTCTGGTGTAAGCCTTACCTGCTTGTCCAAAGTAAAGGAGATCCAGCCAAATGTGGTGTTGGGACGTTTGCCCCTTCTACCCATTGCGATCAACGTTATGTTATTAGCTGTGCTAAACTGTTGTTCAATGGTCACTGTCTGCAGTGCAGCAACGAGACAGTGTTTTAAAGAGTTCTCTCTGCATTGTGTCGGTGGGCGGAGGTGCAAATTAGCCACTCTGTGCCAAAAGAGGGCACCGATGCAAGTGTGCACCACTCATACAAGGTAGAGTCTGGTGCCGAGAGCAGGAAGACATCGCTTCTTGGCCTTTTGGCTAAGATCAAGTGTAGTATCTGTTCTTATCAGTTTAATATCTGATATGTCCTCCATTTGAGGACTGCATATTAAATGGATTTTTAGAAACAGGAGTTTGATACGGGAGCTTGCTCCGTCGACTCCACGCATCGACCTGGCCTTGCAGTGCTGCTGGGAACGGTGCACTACTTCCCCCATCTTGAAAAATGGTAACTGGCTTCTGAAATGATCAGGGCATCTCAGAAAATTGAGTGCAAGGCACCAGAGCCCCTTAGCGGGCCAGTGTGATAGGGAGCGCTACGGCTCGCTAGCTACAGCGCCAAATCGTCCAGCTTTGTGATAGGGAGTGCCTGGCAGGAGTGCCATTACATCTCTAAATCTTTGTCTTGCAGGGATGCACAGTGGGGATAATCAGTCAGCACTCCCTCAAGGCCCAAAGTGGGTAATATCGCGAGCGCTTTGGGAGGATTCCCGCTGCCTTTTGCTCATGTTTAAACAACACATGTTTCTGCATCTTCAAACCCAGGCCTTGCGCTTTGTTCAAACTTTCAGTAAATTATTTTGAAATAAGTCCTGAAATAAGAAAAGGTTACGTGAAATAACTTCATGTATTCGACTCGGAGTGACAAGTAAGCCCACTTACACTCAGTTCCGCTGGCCTAGGTCCAGTCAGGTAAGATTAGCTGCAGAGTAGATACTTAGCCAAGGTGCCATTAAACTTGTCACTACATGGAATACAAGAGCCTCTTTGAACTTTTGCACAAAACAATGACTGTCAAGTATTTCATAGATAAGATTGAGAATGACAGCCATACATCTCATTTATTTTGTAAAGATGCTGAGGTTTATAAATCTGAGTTTTTTACCTGACTGCTCTCCTTCCACTTAGTGTCGCTACTGACCACAGAGAGATGTCTTCAGTTATTCCAGAAGCATTCTACCAGATCTATTTAACATGAACGAAAACAGCACAATTAAGATCTCACTATGGCAGATGTGTGTGACACTGAAGAAGTCTCATCTTCTTTACATTTCTGTACTTGGTGAAAAACATTTCAGTGGATCAAATCTAAGATATACATAATGACAAGCTAGCAATTGTGTAGATATCTTTACAGTAAATATCTTTGACCGGAGTGGGAGTACAGACAGAAGAAAATGGCAAAAAGAAGAGGACCTGAGAGAGGGAGTGGTGTCTATGAGGTATACTTTCTTCATTTTTGTCTCTTGGATGTGTGAGGTTTGGGTTTTTAGCTTTTGTACCTCCTGCAAATTCTTCCATTAAAGGAGGGATGAAAACATGGATACTAACTTGAGTCAGTTTGTTTTATATGGAATCTGGAGCATTAATACAAGAAATTGGGCTTTTCGTGTCTTTTTAACGATAAAAGATGCAGGATTGTAATTAGTGAACAATATGTTTGATTAATCCAGTTTATTCCGCATCAGAAAGAAGTGGGCTGGTCTTAAATAGAAAACTGGAAACTGGATCCAGTCCTGCCTCGCTTGCTCCAGAGCAACTGGGAGGGGTGCGCGTCTCTCAAACCCTGACCGTGATGAGAGGGATTAGGCCGACAGGGCAAGCGAGCCGCTTCTACAGCTGCAGGGCCATTCGCTCTGGTTTCTCTTCATAACGTATAAGTCTTTCGCCTTTTACTAAAGACTTCCGTGGAGGGCAACGCCAATGAGTTGATCTTATTTTTGGCAGGCTTTGCCTCTGGTGTAAGCCTTACCTGCTTGTCCAAAGTAAAGGAGATCCAGCCAAATGTGGTGTTGGGACGTTTGCCCCTTCTACCCATTGCGATCAACGTTATGTTATTAGCTGTGCTAAACTGTTGTTCAATGGTCACTGTCTGCAGTGCAGCAACCAGACAGTGTTTTAAAGAGTTCTCTCTGCATTGTGTCGGTGGGCGGAGGTGCAAATTAGCCACTCTGTGCCAAAAGAGGGCACCGATGCAAGTGTGCACCACTCATACAAGGTAGAGTCTGGTGCCGAGAGCAGGAAGACATCGCTTCTCGGCCTTTTGGCTAAGATCAAGTGTAGTATCTGTTCTTATCAGTTTAATATCTGATATGTCCTCCATTTGAGGACTGCATATTAAATGGATCTTTACAAACAGGAGTTTGATACGGGAGCTTGCTCCGTCGACTCCACGCATCGACCTGGCCTTGCAGTGCTGCTGGGAACGGTGCACTACTTCCCCCATCTTGTAAAATGGTAACTGGCTTCTGAAATGATCAGGGCATCTCAGAAAATTGAGTGCAAGGCACCAGAGCCCCTTAGCGGGCCAGTGTGATAGGGAGCGCTACGGCTCGCTACCTACAGCGCCAAATCGTCCAGCTTTCTGATAGGGAGCGCCTGGCAGGAGTGCCATTACATCTCTAAATCTTTGTCTTGCAGGGATGCACAGTGGGGATAATCAGTCAGCACTCCCTCAAGGCCCAAAGTGGGTAATATCGCGAGCGCTTTGGGAGGATTCCCGCTGCCTTTTGCTCATGTTTAAACAACACATGTTTCTGCATCTTCAAACCCAGGCCTTGCGCTTTGTTCAAACTTTCAGTAAATTATTTTGAAATAAGTCCTGAAATAAGAAAAGGTTACGTGAAATAACTTCATGTATTCGACTCGGAGTGACAAGTAAGCCCACTTACACTCAGTTCCGCTGGCCTAGGTCCAGTCAGGTAAGATTAGCTGCAGAGTAGATACTTAGCCAAGGTGCCATTAAACTTGTCACTACATGGAATACAAGAGCCTCTTTGAACTTTTGCACAAAACAATGACTGTCAAGTATTTCATAGATAAGATTGAGAATGACAGCCATACATCTCATTTATTTTGTAAAGATGCTGAGGTTTATAAATCTGAGTTTTTCACCTGACTGCTCTCCTTCCACTTAGTGTCGCTACTGACCACAGAGAGATGTGTTCAGTTATTCCAGAAGCATTCTACCAGATCTATTTAACATGAACGAAAACAGCACAATTAAGATCTCACTATGGCAGATGTGTGTGACACTGAAGAAGTCTCATCTTCTTTACATTTCTGTACTTGGTGAAAAACATTTCAGTGGATCAAATCTAAGATATACATAATGACAAGCTAGCAATTGTGTAGATATCTTTACAGTAAATATCTTTGACCGGAGTGGGAGTACAGACAGAAGAAAATGGCAAAAAGAAGAGGACCTGAGAGAGGGAGTGGTGTCTATGAGGTATACTTTCTTCATTTTTGTCTCTTGGATGTGTGAGGTTTGGGTTTTTAGCTTTTGTACCTCCTGCAAATTCTTCAATTAAAGGAGGGATGAAAACATGGATACTAACTTGAGTCAGTTTGTTTTATATGGAATCTGGAGCATTAATACAAGAAATTGGGCTTTTCGTGTCTTTTTAACGATAAAAGATGCAGGATTGTAATTAGTGAACAATATGTTTGATTAATCCAGTTTATTCCGCATCAGAAAGAAGTGGGCTGGTCTTAAATAGAAAACTGGAAACTGGATCCAGTCCTGCCTCGCTTGCTCCAGAGCAACTGGGAGGGGTGCGCGTCTCTCAAACCCTGACCGTGATGAGAGGGATTAGGCCGACAGGGCAAGCGAGCCGCTTCTACAGCTGCAGGGCCATTCGCTCTGGTTTCTCTTCATAACGTATAAGTCTTTCGCCTTTTACTAAAGACTTCCGTGGAGGGCAACGCCAATGAGTTGATCTTATTTTTGGCAGGCTTTGCCTCTGGTGTAAGCCTTACCTGCTTGTCCAAAGTAAAGGAGATCCAGCCAAATGTGGTGTTGGGACGTTTGCCCCTTCTACCCATTGCGATCAACGTTATGTTATTAGCTGTGCTAAACTGTTGTTCAATGGTCACTGTCTGCAGTGCAGCAACGAGACAGTGTTTTAAAGAGTTCTCTCTGCATTGTGTCGGTGGGCGGAGGTGCAAATTAGCCACTCTGTGCCAAAAGAGGGCACCGATGCAAGTGTGCACCACTCATACAAGGTAGAGTCTGGTGCCGAGAGCAGGAAGACATCGCTTCTCGGCCTTTTGGCTAAGATCAAGTGTAGTATCTGTTCTTATCAGTTTAATATCTGATATGTCCTCCATTTGAGGACTGCATATTAAATGGATTTTTAGAAACAGGAGTTTGATACGGGAGCTTGCTCCGTCGACTCCACGCATCGACCTGGCCTTGCAGTGCTGCTGGGAACGGTGCACTACTTCCCCCATCTTGTAAAATGGTAACTGGCTTCTGAAATGATCAGGGCATCTCAGAAAATTGAGTGCAAGGCACCAGAGCCCCTTAGCGGGCCAGTGTGATAGGGAGCGCTACGGCTCGCTAGCTACAGCGCCAAATCGTCCAGCTTTCTGATAGGGAGCGCCTGGCAGGAGTGCCATTACATCTCTAAATCTTTGTCTTGCAGGGATGCACAGTGGGGATAATCAGTCAGCACTCCCTCAAGGCCCAAAGTGGGTAATATCGCGAGCGCTTTGGGAGGATTCCCGCTGCCTTTTGCTCATGTTTAAACAACACATGTTTCTGCATCTTCAAACCCAGGCCTTGCGCTTTGTTCAAACTTTCAGTAAATTATTTTGAAATAAGTCCTGAAATAAGAAAAGGTTACGTGAAATAACTTCATGTATTCGACTCGGAGTGACAAGTAAGCCCACTTCAACTCAGTTCCGCTGGCCTAGGTCCAGTCAGGTAAGATTAGCTGCAGAGTAGATACTTAGCCATGGTGCCATTAAACTTGTCACTACATGGAATACAAGAGCCTCTTTGAACTTTTGCACAAAACAATGACTGTCAAGTATTTCATAGATAAGATTGAGAATGGCAGCCATAAATCTCATTTATTTTGTAAAGATGCTGAGGTTTATAAATCTGAGTTTTTCACCTGACTGCTCTCCTTCCACTTAGTGTCGCTACTGACCACAGAGAGATGTGTTCAGTTATTCCAGAAGCATTCTACCAGATCTATTTAACATGAACGAAAACAGCACAATTAAGATCTCACTATGGCAGATGTGTGTGACACCTAAGAAGTCTCATCTTCTTTACATTTCTGTACTTGGTGAAAAACATTTCAGTGGATCAAATCTAAGATATACATAATGACAAGCTAGCAATTGTGTAGATATCTTTACAGTAAATATCTTTGACCGGAGTGGGAGTACAGACAGAAGAAAATGGCAAAAAGAAGAGGACCTGAGAGAGGGAGTGGTGTCTATGAGGTATACTTTCTTCATTTTTGTCTCTTGGATGTGTGAGGTTTGGGTTTTTAGCTTTTGTACCTGCTGCAAATTCTTCCATTAAAGGAGGGATGAAAACATGGATACTAACTTGAGTCAGTTTGTTTTATATGGAATCTGGAGCATTAATACAAGAAATTGGGCTTTTCGTGTCTTTTTAACGATAAAAGATGCAGGATTGTAATTAGTGAACAATATGTTTGATTAATCCAGTTCATTCCGCATCAGAAAGAAGTGGGCTGGTCTTAAATAGAAAACTGGAAACTGGATCCAGTCCTGCCTCGCTTGCTCCAGAGCAACTGGGAGGGGTGCGCGTCTCTCAAACCCTGACCGTGATGAGAGGGATTAGGCCGACAGGGCAAGCGAGCCGCTTCTACAGCTGCAGGGCCATTCGCTCTGGTTTCTCTTCATAACGTATAAGTCTTTCGCCTTTTACTAAAGACTTCCGTGGAGGGCAACGCCAATGAGTTGATCTTATTTTTGGCAGGCTTTGCCTCTGGTGTAAGCCTTACCTGCTTGTCCAAAGTAAAGGAGATCCAGCCAAATGTGGTGTTGGGACGTTTGCCCCTTCTACCCATTGCGATCAACGTTATGTTATTAGCTGTGCTAAACTGTTGTTCAATGGTCACTGTCTGCAGTGCAGCAACCAGACAGTGTTTTAAAGAGTTCTCTCTGCATTGTGTCGGTGGGCGGAGGTGCAAATTAGCCACTCTGTGCCAAAAGAGGGCACCGATGCAAGTGTGCACCACTCATACAAGGTAGAGTCTGGTGCCGAGAGCAGGAAGACATCGCTTCTCGGCCTTTTGGCTAAGATCAAGTGTAGTATCTGTTCTTATCAGTTTAATATCTGATATGTCCTCCATTTGAGGACTGCATATTAAATGGATTTTTAGAAACAGGAGTTTGATACGGGAGCTTGCTCCGTCGACTCCACGCATCGACCTGGCCTTGCAGTGCTGCTGGGAACGGTGCACTACTTCCCCCATCTTGTAAAATGGTAACTGGCTTCTGAAATGATCAGGGCATCTCAGAAAATTGAGTGCAAGGCACCAGAGCCCCTTAGCGGGCCAGTGTGATAGGGAGCGCTACGGCTCGCTAGCTACAGCGCCAAATCGTCCAGCTTTCTGATAGGGAGCGCCTGGCAGGAGTGCCATTACATCTCTAAATCTTTGTCTTGCAGGGATGCACAGTGGGGATAATCAGTCAGCACTCCCTCAAGGCCCAAAGTGGGTAATATCGCGAGCGCTTTGGGAGGATTCCCGCTGCCTTTTGCTCATGTTTAAACAACACATGTTTCTGCATCTTCAAACCCAGGCCTTGCGCTTTGTTCAAACTTTCAGTAAATTATTTTGAAATAAGTCCTGAAATAAGAAAAGGTTACGTGAAATAACTTCATGTATTCGACTCGGAGTGACAAGTAAGCCCACTTCAACTCAGTTCCGCTGGCCTAGGTCCAGTCAGGTAAGATTAGCTGCAGAGTAGATACTTAGCCAAGGTGCCATTAAACTTGTCACTACATGGAATACAAGAGCCTCTTTGAACTTTTGCACAAAACAATGACTGTCAAGTATTTCATAGATAAGATTGAGAATGACAGCCATACATCTCATTTATTTTGTAAAGATGCTGAGGTTTATAAATCTGAGTTTTTCACCTGACTGCTCTCCTTCCACTTAGTGTCGCTACTGACCACAGAGAGATGTGTTCAGTTATTCCAGAAGCATTCTACCAGATCTATTTAACATGAACGAAAACAGCACAATTAAGATCTCACTATGGCAGATGTGTGTGACACTGAAGAAGTCTCATCTTCTTTACATTTCTGTACTTGGTGAAAAACATTTCAGTGGATCAAATCTAAGATATACATAATGACAAGCTAGCAATTGTGTAGATATCTTTACAGTAAATATCTTTGACCGGAGTGGGAGTACAGACAGAAGAAAATGGCAAAAAGAAGAGGACCTGAGAGAGGGAGTGGTGTCTATGAGGTATACTTTCTTCATTTTTGTCTCTTGGATGTGTGAGGTTTGGGTTTTTAGCTTTTGTACCTGCTGCAAATTCTTCCATTAAAGGAGGGATGAAAACATGGATACTAACTTGAGTCAGTTTGTTTTATATGGAATCTGGAGCATTAATACAAGAAATTGGGCTTTTCGTGTCTTTTTAACGATAAAAGATGCAGGATTGTAATTAGTGAACAATATGTTTGATTAATCCAGTTTATTCCGCATCAGAAAGAAGTGGGCTGGTCTTAAATAGAAAACTGGAAACTGGATCCAGTCCTGCCTCGCTTGCTCCAGAGCAACTGGGAGGGGTGCGCGTCTCTCAAACCCTGACCGTGATGAGAGGGATTAGGCCGACAGGGCAAGCGAGCCGCTTCTACAGCTGCAGGGCCATTCGCTCTGGTTTCTCTTCATAACGTATAAGTCTTTCGCCTTTTACTAAAGACTTCCGTGGAGGGCAACGCCAATGAGTTGATCTTATTTTTGGCAGGCTTTGCCTCTGGTGTAAGCCTTACCTGCTTGTCCAAAGTAAAGGAGATCCAGCCAAATGTGGTGTTGGGACGTTTGCCCCTTCTACCCATTGCGATCAACGTTATGTTATTAGCTGTGCTAAACTGTTGTTCAATGGTCACTGTCTGCAGTGCAGCAACGAGACAGTGTTTTAAAGAGTTCTCTCTGCATTGTGTCGGTGGGCGGAGGTGCAAATTAGCCACTCTGTGCCAAAAGAGGGCACCGATGCAAGTGTGCACCACTCATACAAGGTAGAGTCTGGTGCCGAGAGCAGGAAGACATCGCTTCTCGGCCTTTTGGCTAAGATCAAGTGTAGTATCTGTTCTTATCAGTTTAATATCTGATATGTCCTCCATTTGAGGACTGCATATTAAATGGATTTTTAGAAACAGGAGTTTGATACGGGAGCTTGCTCCGTCGACTCCACGCATCGACCTGGCCTTGCAGTGCTGCTGGGAACGGTGCACTACTTCCCCCATCTTGTAAAATGGTAACTGGCTTCTGAAATGATCAGGGCATCTCAGAAAATTGAGTGCAAGGCACCAGAGCCCCTTAGCGGGCCAGTGTGATAGGGAGCGCTACGGCTCGCTAGCTACAGCGCCAAATCGTCCAGCTTTCTGATAGGGAGCGCCTGGCAGGAGTGCCATTACATCTCTAAATCTTTGTCTTGCAGGGATGCACAGTGGGGATAATCAGTCAGCACTCCCTCAAGGCCCAAAGTGGGTAATATCGCGAGCGCTTTGGGAGGATTCCCGCTGCCTTTTGCTCATGTTTAAACAACACATGTTTCTGCATCTTCAAACCCAGGCCTTGCGCTTTGTTCAAACTTTCAGTAAATTATTTTGAAATAAGTCCTGAAATAAGAAAAGGTTATGTGAAATAACTTCATGTATTCGACTCGGAGTGACAAGTAAGCCCACTTCAACTCAGTTCCGCTGGCCTAGGTCCAGTCAGGTAAGATTAGCTGCAGAGTAGATACTTAGCCAAGGTGCCATTAAACTTGTCACTACATGGAATACAAGAGCCTCTTTGAACTTTTGCACAAAACAATGACTGTCAAGTATTTCATAGATAAGATTGAGAATGACAGCCATACATCTCATTTATTTTGTAAAGATGCTGAGGTTTATAAATCTGAGTTTTTCACCTGACTGCTCTCCTTCCACTTAGTGTCGCTACTGACCACAGAGAGATGTGTTCAGTTATTCCAGAAGCATTCTACCAGATCTATTTAACATGAACGAAAACAGCACAATTAAGATCTCACTATGGCAGATGTGTGTGACACTGAAGAAGTCTCATCTTCTTTACATTTCTGTACTTGGTGAAAAACATTTCAGTGGATCAAATCTAAGATATACATAATGACAAGCTAGCAATTGTGTAGATATCTTTACAGTAAATATCTTTGACCGGAGTGGGAGTACAGACAGAAGAAAATGGCAAAAAGAAGAGGACCTGAGAGAGGGAGTGGTGTCTATGAGGTATACTTTCTTCATTTTTGTCTCTTGGATGTGTGAGGTTTGGGTTTTTAGCTTTTGTACCTGCTGCAAATTCTTCCATTAAAGGAGGGATGAAAACATGGATACTAACTTGAGTCAGTTTGTTTTATATGGAATCTGGAGCATTAATACAAGAAATTGGGCTTTTCGTGTCTTTTTAACGATAAAAGATGCAGGATTGTAATTAGTGAACAATATGTTTGATTAATCCAGTTCATTCCGCATCAGAAAGAAGTGGGCTGGTCTTAAATCGAAAACTGGAAACTGGATCCAGTCCTGCCTCGCTTGCTCCAGAGCAACTGGGAGGGGTGCGCGTCTCTCAAACCCTGACCGTGATGAGAGGGATTAGGCCGACAGGGCAAGCGAGCCGCTTCTACAGCTGCAGGGCCATTCGCTCTGGTTTCTCTTCATAACGTATAAGTCTTTCGCCTTTTACTAAAGACTTCCGTGGAGGGCAACGCCAATGAGTTGATCTTATTTTTGGCAGGCTTTGCCTCTGGTGTAAGCCTTACCTGCTTGTCCAAAGTAAAGGAGATCCAGCCAAATGTGGTGTTGGGACGTTTGCCCCTTCTACCCATTGCGATCAACGTTATGTTATTAGCTGTGCTAAACTGTTGTTCAATGGTCACTGTCTGCAGTGCAGCAACCAGACAGTGTTTTAAAGAGTTCTCTCTGCATTGTGTCGGTGGGCGGAGGTGCAAATTAGCCACTCTGTGCCAAAAGAGGGCACCGATGCAAGTGTGCACCACTCATACAAGGTAGAGTCTGGTGCCGAGAGCAGGAAGACATCGCTTCTCGGCCTTTTGGCTAAGATCAAGTGTAGTATCTGTTCTTATCAGTTTAATATCTGATATGTCCTCCATTTGAGGACTGCATATTAAATGGATTTTTAGAAACAGGAGTTTGATACGGGAGCTTGCTCCGTCGACTCCACGCATCGACCTGGCCTTGCAGTGCTGCTGGGAACGGTGCACTACTTCCCCCATCTTGTAAAATGGTAACTGGCTTCTGAAATGATCAGGGCATCTCAGAAAATTGAGTGCAAGGCACCAGAGCCCCTTAGCGGGCCAGTGTGATAGGGAGCGCTACGGCTCGCTAGCTACAGCGCCAAATCGTCCAGCTTTCTGATAGGGAGCGCCTGGCAGGAGTGCCATTACATCTCTAAATCTTTGTCTTGCAGGGATGCACAGTGGGGATAATCAGTCAGCACTCCCTCAAGGCCCAAAGTGGGTAATATCGCGAGCGCTTTGGGAGGATTCCCGCTGCCTTTTGCTCATGTTTAAACAACACATGTTTCTGCATCTTCAAACCCAGGCCTTGCGCTTTGTTCAAACTTTCAGTAAATTATTTTGAAATAAGTCCTGAAATAAGAAAAGGTTACGTGAAATAACTTCATGTATTCGACTCGGAGTGACAAGTAAGCCCACTTACACTCAGTTCCGCTGGCCTAGGTCCAGTCAGGTAAGATTAGCTGCAGAGTAGATACTTAGCCAAGGTGCCATTAAACTTGTCACTACATGGAATACAAGAGCCTCTTTGAACTTTTGCACAAAACAATGACTGTCAAGTATTTCATAGATAAGATTGAGAATGACAGCCATACATCTCATTTATTTTGTAAAGATGCTGAGGTTTATAAATCTGAGTTTTTCACCTGACTGCTCTCCTTCCACTTAGTGTCGCTACTGACCACAGAGAGATGTGTTCAGTTATTCCAGAAGCATTCTACCAGATCTATTTAACATGAACGAAAACAGCACAATTAAGATCTCACTATGGCAGATGTGTGTGACACTGAAGAAGTCTCATCTTCTTTACATTTCTGTACTTGGTGAAAAACATTTCAGTGGATCAAATCTAAGATATACATAATGACAAGCTAGCAATTGTGTAGATATCTTTACAGTAAATATCTTTGACCGGAGTGGGAGTACAGACAGAAGAAAATGGCAAAAAGAAGAGGACCTGAGAGAGGGAGTGGTGTCTATGAGGTATACTTTCTTCATTTTTGTCTCTTGGATGTGTGAGGTTTGGGTTTTTAGCTTTTGTACCTCCTGCAAATTCTTCCATTAAAGGAGGGATGAAAACATGGATACTAACTTGAGTCAGTTTGTTTTATATGGAATCTGGAGCATTAATACAAGAAATTGGGCTTTTCGTGTCTTTTTAACGATAAAAGATGCAGGATTGTAATTAGTGAACAATATGTTTGATTAATCCAGTTTATTCCGCATCAGAAAGAAGTGGGCTGGTCTTAAATAGAAAACTGGAAACTGGATCCAGTCCTGCCTCGCTTGCTCCAGAGCAACTGGGAGGGGTGCGCGTCTCTCAAACCCTGACCGTGATGAGAGGGATTAGGCCGACAGGGCAAGCGAGCCGCTTCTACAGCTGCAGGGCCATTCGCTCTGGTTTCTCTTCATAACGTATAAGTCTTTCGCCTTTTACTAAAGACTTCCGTGGAGGGCAACGCCAATGAGTTGATCTTGTTTTTGGCAGGCTTTGCCTCTGGTGTAAGCCTTACCTGCTTGTCCAAAGTAAAGGAGATCCAGCCAAATGTGGTGTTGGGACGTTTGCCCCTTCTACCCATTGCGATCAACGTTATGTTATTAGCTGTGCTAAACTGTTGTTCAATGGTCACTGTCTGCAGTGCAGCAACGAGACAGTGTTTTAAAGAGTTCTCTCTGCATTGTGTCGGTGGGCGGAGGTGCAAATTAGCCACTCTGTGCCAAAAGAGGGCACCGATGCAAGTGTGCATCACTCATACAAGGTAGAGTCTGGTGCCGAGAGCAGGAAGACATCGCTTCTCGGCCTTTTGGCTAAGATCAAGTGTAGTATCTGTTCTTATCAGTTTAATATCTGATATGTCCTCCATTTGAGGACTGCATATTAAATGGATTTTTAGAAACAGGAGTTTGATACGGGAGCTTGCTCCGTCGACTCCACGCATCGACCTGGCCTTGCAGTGCTGCTGGGAACGGTGCACTACTTCCCCCATCTTGTAAAATGGTAACTGGCTTCTGAAATGATCAGGGCATCTCAGAAAATTGAGTGCAAGGCACCAGAGCCCCTTAGCGGGCCAGTGTGATAGGGAGCGCTACGGCTCGCTAGCTACAGCGCCAAATCGTCCAGCTTTCTGATAGGGAGCGCCTGGCAGGAGTGCCATTACATCTCTAAATCTTTGTCTTGCAGGGATGCACAGTGGGGATAATCAGTCAGCACTCCCTCAAGGCCCAAAGTGGGTAATATCGCGAGCGCTTTGGGAGGATTCCCGCTGCCTTTTGCTCATGTTTAAACAACACATGTTTCTGCATCTTCAAACCCAGGCCTTGCGCTTTGTTCAAACTTTCAGTAAATTATTTTGAAATAAGTCCTGAAATAAGAAAAGGTTACGTGAAATAACTTCATGTATTCGACTCGGAGTGACAAGTAAGCCCACTTCAACTCAGTTCCGCTGGCCTAGGTCCAGTCAGGTAAGATTAGCTGCAGAGTAGATACTTAGCCAAGGTGCCATTAAACTTGTCACTACATGGAATACAAGAGCCTCTTTGAACTTTTGCACAAAACAATGACTGTCAAGTATTTCATAGATAAGATTGAGAATGACAGCCATACATCTCATTTATTTTGTAAAGATGCTGAGGTTTATAAATCTGAGTTTTTCACCTGACTGCTCTCCTTCCACTTAGTGTCGCTACTGACCACAGAGAGATGTGTTCAGTTATTCCAGAAGCATTCTACCAGATCTATTTAACATGAACGAAAACAGCACAATTAAGATCTCACTATGGCAGATGTGTGTGACACTGAAGAAGTCTCATCTTCTTTACATTTCTGTACTTGGTGAAAAACATTTCAGTGGATCAAATCTAAGATATACATAATGACAAGCTAGCAATTGTGTAGATATCTTTACAGTAAATATCTTTGACCGGAGTGGGAGTACAGACAGAAGAAAATGGCAAAAAGAAGAGGACCTGAGAGAGGGAGTGGTGTCTATGAGGTATACTTTCTTCATTTTTGTCTCTTGGATGTGTGAGGTTTGGGTTTTTAGCTTTTGTACCTGCTGCAAATTCTTCCATTAAAGGAGGGATGAAAACATGGATACTAACTTGAGTCAGTTTGTTTTATATGGAATCTGGAGCATTAATACAAGAAATTGGGCTTTTCGTGTCTTTTTAACGATAAAAGATGCAGGATTGTAATTAGTGAACAATATGTTTGATTAATCCAGTTTATTCCGCATCAGAAAGAAGTGGGCTGGTCTTAAATAGAAAACTGGAAACTGGATCCAGTCCTGCCTCGCTTGCTCCAGAGCAACTGGGAGGGGTGCGCGTCTCTCAAACCCTGACCGTGATGAGAGGGATTAGGCCGACAGGGCAAGCGAGCCGCTTCTACAGCTGCAGGGCCATTCGCTCTGGTTTCTCTTCATAACGTATAAGTCTTTCGCCTTTTACTAAAGACTTCCGTGGAGGGCAACGCCAATGAGTTGATCTTATTTTTGGCAGGCTTTGCCTCTGGTGTAAGCCTTACCTGCTTGTCCAAAGTAAAGGAGATCCAGCCAAATGTGGTGTTGGGACGTTTGCCCCTTCTACCCATTGCGATCAACGTTATGTTATTAGCTGTGCTAAACTGTTGTTCAATGGTCACTGTCTGCAGTGCAGCAACGAGACAGTGTTTTAAAGAGTTCTCTCTGCATTGTGTCGGTGGGCGGAGGTGCAAATTAGCCACTCTGTGCCAAAAGAGGGCACCGATGCAAGTGTGCACCACTCATACAAGGTAGAGTCTGGTGCCGAGAGCAGGAAGACATCGCTTCTCGGCCTTTTGGCTAAGATCAAGTGTAGTATCTGTTCTTATCAGTTTAATATCTGATATGTCCTCCATTTGAGGACTGCATATTAAATGGATTTTTAGAAACAGGAGTTTGATACGGGAGCTTGCTCCGTCGACTCCACGCATCGACCTGGCCTTGCAGTGCTGCTGGGAACGGTGCACTACTTCCCCCATCTTGTAAAATGGTAACTGGCTTCTGAAATGATCAGGGCATCTCAGAAAATTGAGTGCAAGGCACCAGAGCCCCTTAGCGGGCCAGTGTGATAGGGAGCGCTACGGCTCGCTAGCTACAGCGCCAAATCGTCCAGCTTTCTGATAGGGAGCGCCTGGCAGGAGTGCCATTACATCTCTAAATCTTTGTCTTGCAGGGATGCACAGTGGGGATAATCAGTCAGCACTCCCTCAAGGCCCAAAGTGGGTAATATCGCGAGCGCTTTGGGAGGATTCCCGCTGCCTTTTGCTCATGTTTAAACAACACATGTTTCTGCATCTTCAAACCCAGGCCTTGCGCTTTGTTCAAACTTTCAGTAAATTATTTTGAAATAAGTCCTGAAATAAGAAAAGGTTACGTGAAATAACTTCATGTATTCGACTCGGAGTGACAAGTAAGCCCACTTACACTCAGTTCCGCTGGCCTAGGTCCAGTCAGGTAAGATTAGCTGCAGAGTAGATACTTAGCCAAGGTGCCATTAAACTTGTCACTACATGGAATACAAGAGCCTCTTTGAACTTTTGCACAAAACAATGACTGTCAAGTATTTCATAGATAAGATTGAGAATGACAGCCATACATCTCATTTATTTTGTAAAGATGCTGAGGTTTATAAATCTGAGTTTTTTACCTGACTGCTCTCCTTCCACTTAGTGTCGCTACTGACCACAGAGAGATGTGTTCAGTTATTCCAGAAGCATTCTACCAGATCTATTTAACATGAACGAAAACAGCACAATTAAGATCTCACTATGGCAGATGTGTGTGACACTGAAGAAGTCTCATCTTCTTTACATTTCTGTACTTGGTGAAAAACATTTCAGTGGATCAAATCTAAGATATACATAATGACAAGCTAGCAATTGTGTAGATATCTTTACAGTAAATATCTTTGACCGGAGTGGGAGTACAGACAGAAGAAAATGGCAAAAAGAAGAGGACCTGAGAGAGGGAGTGGTGTCTATGAGGTATACTTTCTTCATTTTTGTCTCTTGGATGTGTGAGGTTTGGGTTTTTAGCTTTTGTACCTGCTGCAAATTCTTCCATTAAAGGAGGGATGAAAACATGGATACTAACTTGAGTCAGTTTGTTTTATATGGAATCTGGAGCATTAATACAAGAAATTGGGCTTTTCGTGTCTTTTTAACGATAAAAGATGCAGGATTGTAATTAGTGAACAATATGTTTGATTAATCCAGTTTATTCCGCATCAGAAAGAAGTGGGCTGGTCTTAAATAGAAAACTGGAAACTGGATCCAGTCCTGCCTCGCTTGCTCCAGAGCAACTGGGAGGGGTGCGCGTCTCTCAAACCCTGACCGTGATGAGAGGGATTAGGCCGACAGGGCAAGCGAGCCGCTTCTACAGCTGCAGGGCCATTCGCTCTGGTTTCTCTTCATAACGTATAAGTCTTTCGCCTTTTACTAAAGACTTCCGTGGAGGGCAACGCCAATGAGTTGATCTTATTTTTGGCAGGCTTTGCCTCTGGTGTAAGCCTTACCTGCTTGTCCAAAGTAAAGGAGATCCAGCCAAATGTGGTGTTGGGACGTTTGCCCCTTCTACCCATTGCGATCAACGTTATGTTATTAGCTGTGCTAAACTGTTGTTCAATGGTCACTGTCTGCAGTGCAGCAACGAGACAGTGTTTTAAAGAGTTCTCTCTGCATTGTGTCGGTGGGCGGAGGTGCAAATTAGCCACTCTGTGCCAAAAGAGGGCACCGATGCAAGTGTGCACCACTCATACAAGGTAGAGTCTGGTGCCGAGAGCAGGAAGACATCGCTTCTCGGCCTTTTGGCTAAGATCAAGTGTAGTATCTGTTCTTATCAGTTTAATATCTGATATGTCCTCCATTTGAGGACTGCATATTAAATGGATCTTTACAAACAGGAGTTTGATACGGGAGCTTGCTCCGTCGACTCCACGCATCGACCTGGCCTTGCAGTGCTGCTGGGAACGGTGCACTACTTCCCCCATCTTGTAAAATGGTAACTGGCTTCTGAAATGATCAGGGCATCTCAGAAAATTGAGTGCAAGGCACCAGAGCCCCTTAGCGGGCCAGTGTGATAGGGAGCGCTACGGCTCGCTAGCTACAGCGCCAAATCGTCCAGCTTTCTGATAGGGAGCGCCTGGCAGGAGTGCCATTACATCTCTAAATCTTTGTCTTGCAGGGATGCACAGTGGGGATAATCAGTCAGCACTCCCTCAAGGCCCAAAGTGGGTAATATCGCGAGCGCTTTGGGAGGATTCCCGCTGCCTTTTGCTCATGTTTAAACAACACATGTTTCTGCATCTTCAAACCCAGGCCTTGCGCTTTGTTCAAACTTTCAGTAAATTATTTTGAAATAAGTCCTGAAATAAGAAAAGGTTACGTGAAATAACTTCATGTATTCGACTCGGAGTGACAAGTAAGCCCACTTACACTCAGTTCCGCTGGCCTAGGTCCAGTCAGGTAAGATTAGCTGCAGAGTAGATACTTAGCCAAGGTGCCATTAAACTTGTCACTACATGGAATACAAGAGCCTCTTTGAACTTTTGCACAAAACAATGACTGTCAAGTATTTCATAGATAAGATTGAGAATGACAGCCATACATCTCATTTATTTTGTAAAGATGCTGAGGTTTATAAATCTGAGTTTTTTACCTGACTGCTCTCCTTCCACTTAGTGTCGCTACTGACCACAGAGAGATGTGTTCAGTTATTCCAGAAGCATTCTACCAGATCTATTTAACATGAACGAAAACAGCACAATTAAGATCTCACTATGGCAGATGTGTGTGACACTGAAGAAGTCTCATCTTCTTTACATTTCTGTACTTGGTGAAAAACATTTCAGTGGATCAAATCTAAGATATACATAATGACAAGCTAGCAATTGTGTAGATATCTTTACAGTAAATATCTTTGACCGGAGTGGGAGTACAGACAGAAGAAAATGGCAAAAAGAAGAGGACCTGAGAGAGGGAGTGGTGTCTATGAGGTATACTTTCTTCATTTTTGTCTCTTGGATGTGTGAGGTTTGGGTTTTTAGCTTTTGTACCTCCTGCAAATTCTTCCATTAAAGGCGGGATGAAAACATGGATACTAACTTGAGTCAGTTTGTTTTATATGGAATCTGGAGCATTAATACAAGAAATTGGGCTTTTCGTGTCTTTTTAACGATAAAAGATGCAGGATTGTAATTAGTGAACAATATGTTTGATTAATCCAGTTTATTCCGCATCAGAAAGAAGTGGGCTGGTCTTAAATAGAAAACTGGAAACTGGATCCAGTCCTGCCTCGCTTGCTCCAGAGCAACTGGGAGGGGTGCGCGTCTCTCAAACCCTGACCGTGATGAGAGGGATTAGGCCGACAGGGCAAGCGAGCCGCTTCTACAGCTGCAGGGCCATTCGCTCTGGTTTCTCTTCATAACGTGTAAGTCTTTCGCCTTTTACTAAAGACTTCCGTGGAGGGCAACGCCAATGAGTTGATCTTATTTTTGGCAGGCTTTGCCTCTGGTGTAAGCCTTACCTGCTTGTCCAAAGTAAAGGAGATCCAGCCAAATGTGGTGTTGGGACGTTTGCCCCTTCTACCCATTGCGATCAACGTTATGTTATTAGCTGTGCTAAACTGTTGTTCAATGGTCACTGTCTGCAGTGCAGCAACGAGACAGTGTTTTAAAGAGTTCTCTCTGCATTGTGTCGGTGGGCGGAGGTGCAAATTAGCCACTCTGTGCCAAAAGAGGGCACCGATGCAAGTGTGCACCACTCATACAAGGTAGAGTCTGGTGCCGAGAGCAGGAAGACATCGCTTCTCGGCCTTTTGGCTAAGATCAAGTGTAGTATCTGTTCTTATCAGTTTAATATCTGATATGTCCTCCATTTGAGGACTGCATATTAAATGGATTTTTAGAAACAGGAGTTTGATACGGGAGCTTGCTCCGTCGACTCCACGCATCGACCTGGCCTTGCAGTGCTGCTGGGAACGGTGCACTACTTCCCCCATCTTGTAAAATGGTAACTGGCTTCTGAAATGATCAGGGCATCTCAGAAAATTGAGTGCAAGGCACCAGAGCCCCTTAGCGGGCCAGTGTGATAGGGAGCGCTACGGCTCGCTAGCTACAGCGCCAAATCGTCCAGCTTTCTGATAGGGAGCGCCTGGCAGGAGTGCCATTACATCTCTAAATCTTTGTCTTGCAGGGATGCACAGTGGGGATAATCAGTCAGCACTCCCTCAAGGCCCAAAGTGGGTAATATCGCGAGCGCTTTGGGAGGATTCCCGCTGCCTTTTGCTCATGTTTAAACAACACATGTTTCTGCATCTTCAAACCCAGGCCTTGCGCTTTGTTCAAACTTTCAGTAAATTATTTTGAAATAAGTCCTGAAATAAGAAAAGGTTACGTGAAATAACTTCATGTATTCGACTCGGAGTGACAAGTAAGCCCACTTCAACTCAGTTCCGCTGGCCTAGGTCCAGTCAGGTAAGATTAGCTGCAGAGTAGATACTTAGCCATGGTGCCATTAAACTTGTCACTACATGGAATACAAGAGCCTCTTTGAACTTTTGCACAAAACAATGACTGTCAAGTATTTCATAGATAAGATTGAGAATGGCAGCCATAAATCTCATTTATTTTGTAAAGATGCTGAGGTTTATAAATCTGAGTTTTTCACCTGACTGCTCTCCTTCCACTTAGTGTCGCTACTGACCACAGAGAGATGTGTTCAGTTATTCCAGAAGCATTCTACCAGATCTATTTAACATGAACGAAAACAGCACAATTAAGATCTCACTATGGCAGATGTGTGTGACACCTAAGAAGTCTCATCTTCTTTACATTTCTGTACTTGGTGAAAAACATTTCAGTGGATCAAATCTAAGATATACATAATGACAAGCTAGCAATTGTGTAGATATCTTTACAGTAAATATATTTGACCGGAGTGGGAGTACAGACAGAAGAAAATGGCAAAAAGAAGAGGACCTGAGAGAGGGAGTGGTGTCTATGAGGTATACTTTCTTCATTTTTGTCTCTTGGATGTGTGAGGTTTGGGTTTTTAGCTTTTGTACCTGCTGCAAATTCTTCCATTAAAGGAGGGATGAAAACATGGATACTAACTTGAGTCAGTTTGTTTTATATGGAATCTGGAGCATTAATACAAGAAATTGGGCTTTTCGTGTCTTTTTAACGATAAAAGATGCAGGATTGTAATTAGTGAACAATATGTTTGATTAATCCAGTTCATTCCGCATCAGAAAGAAGTGGGCTGGTCTTAAATAGAAAACTGGAAACTGGATCCAGTCCTGCCT
The DNA here is from genome assembly GCF_933228915.1 of Telmatherina bonti. Lineage (NCBI taxonomy): Eukaryota > Metazoa > Chordata > Actinopteri > Atheriniformes > Telmatherinidae > Telmatherina > Telmatherina bonti. The sequence goes on along the minus strand of NC_136627.1, from coordinate 9,541,732 downwards.
CGCTTGCTCCAGAGCAACTGGGAGGGGTGCGCGTCTCTCAAACCCTGACCGTGATGAGAGGGATTAGGCCGACAGGGCAAGCGAGCCGCTTCTACAGCTGCAGGGCCATTCGCTCTGGTTTCTCTTCATAACGTATAAGTCTTTCGCCTTTTACTAAAGACTTCCGTGGAGGGCAACGCCAATGAGTTGATCTTATTTTTGGCAGGCTTTGCCTCTGGTGTAAGCCTTACCTGCTTGTCCAAAGTAAAGGAGATCCAGCCAAATGTGGTGTTGGGACGTTTGCCCCTTCTACCCATTGCGATCAACGTTATGTTATTAGCTGTGCTAAACTGTTGTTCAATGGTCACTGTCTGCAGTGCAGCAACGAGACAGTGTTTTAAAGAGTTCTCTCTGCATTGTGTCGGTGGGCGGAGGTGCAAATTAGCCACTCTGTGCCAAAAGAGGGCACCGATGCAAGTGTGCACCACTCATACAAGGTAGAGTCTGGTGCCGAGAGCAGGAAGACATCGCTTCTCGGCCTTTTGGCTAAGATCAAGTGTAGTATCTGTTCTTATCAGTTTAATATCTGATATGTCCTCCATTTGAGGACTGCATATTAAATGGATTTTTAGAAACAGGAGTTTGATACGGGAGCTTGCTCCGTCGACTCCACGCATCGACCTGGCCTTGCAGTGCTGCTGGGAACGGTGCACTACTTCCCCCATCTTGTAAAATGGTAACTGGCTTCTGAAATGATCAGGGCATCTCAGAAAATTGAGTGCAAGGCACCAGAGCCCCTTAGCGGGCCAGTGTGATAGGGAGCGCTACGGCTCGCTAGCTACAGCGCCAAATCGTCCAGCTTTCTGATAGGGAGTGCCTGGCAGGAGTGCCATTACATCTCTAAATCTTTGTCTTGCAGGGATGCACAGTGGGGATAATCAGTCAGCACTCCCTCAAGGCCCAAAGTGGGTAATATCGCGAGCGCTTTGGGAGGATTCCCGCTGCCTTTTGCTCATGTTTAAACAACACATGTTTCTGCATCTTCAAACCCAGGCCTTGCGCTTTGTTCAAACTTTCAGTAAATTATTTTGAAATAAGTCCTGAAATAAGAAAAGGTTACGTGAAATAACTTCATGTATTCGACTCGGAGTGACAAGTAAGCCCACTTACACTCAGTTCCGCTGGCCTAGGTCCAGTCAGGTAAGATTAGCTGCAGAGTAGATACTTAGCCAAGGTGCCATTAAACTTGTCACTACATGGAATACAAGAGCCTCTTTGAACTTTTGCACAAAACAATGACTGTCAAGTATTTCATAGATAAGATTGAGAATGACAGCCATACATCTCATTTATTTTGTAAAGATGCTGAGGTTTATAAATCTGAGTTTTTCACCTGACTGCTCTCCTTCCACTTAGTGTCGCTACTGACCACAGAGAGATGTGTTCAGTTATTCCAGAAGCATTCTACCAGATCTATTTAACATGAACGAAAACAGCACAATTAAGATCTCACTATGGCAGATGTGTGTGACACTGAAGAAGTCTCATCTTCTTTACATTTCTGTACTTGGTGAAAAACATTTCAGTGGATCAAATCTAAGATATACATAATGACAAGCTAGCAATTGTGTAGATATCTTTACAGTAAATATCTTTGACCGGAGTGGGAGTACAGACAGAAGAAAATGGCAAAAAGAAGAGGACCTGAGAGAGGGAGTGGTGTCTATGAGGTATACTTTCTTCATTTTTGTCTCTTGGATGTGTGAGGTTTGGGTTTTTAGCTTTTGTACCTGCTGCAAATTCTTCCATTAAAGGAGGGATGAAAACATGGATACTAACTTGAGTCAGTTTGTTTTATATGGAATCTGGAGCATTAATACAAGAAATTGGGCTTTTCGTGTCTTTTTAACGATAAAAGATGCAGGATTGTAATTAGTGAACAATATGTTTGATTAATCCAGTTTATTCCGCATCAGAAAGAAGTGGGCTGGTCTTAAATAGAAAACTGGAAACTGGATCCAGTCCTGCCTCGCTTGCTCCAGAGCAACTGGGAGGGGTGCGCGTCTCTCAAACCCTGACCGTGATGAGAGGGATTAGGCCGACAGGGCAAGCGAGCCGCTTCTACAGCTGCAGGGCCATTCGCTCTGGTTTCTCTTCATAACGTATAAGTCTTTCGCCTTTTACTAAAGACTTCCGTGGAGGGCAACGCCAATGAGTTGATCTTATTTTTGGCAGGCTTTGCCTCTGGTGTAAGCCTTACCTGCTTGTCCAAAGTAAAGGAGATCCAGCCAAATGTGGTGTTGGGACGTTTGCCCCTTCTACCCATTGCGATCAACGTTATGTTATTAGCTGTGCTAAACTGTTGTTCAATGGTCACTGTCTGCAGTGCAGCAACGAGACAGTGTTTTAAAGAGTTCTCTCTGCATTGTGTCGGTGGGCGGAGGTGCAAATTAGCCACTCTGTGCCAAAAGAGGGCACCGATGCAAGTGTGCACCACTCATACAAGGTAGAGTCTGGTGCCGAGAGCAGGAAGACATCGCTTCTCGGCCTTTTGGCTAAGATCAAGTGTAGTATCTGTTCTTATCAGTTTAATATCTGATATGTCCTCCATTTGAGGACTGCATATTAAATGGATTTTTAGAAACAGGAGTTTGATACGGGAGCTTGCTCCGTCGACTCCACGCATCGACCTGGCCTTGCAGTGCTGCTGGGAACGGTGCACTACTTCCCCCATCTTGTAAAATGGTAACTGGCTTCTGAAATGATCAGGGCATCTCAGAAAATTGAGTGCAAGGCACCAGAGCCCCTTAGCGGGCCAGTGTGATAGGGAGCGCTACGGCTCGCTAGCTACAGCGCCAAATCGTCCAGCTTTCTGATAGGGAGCGCCTGGCAGGAGTGCCATTACATCTCTAAATCTTTGTCTTGCAGGGATGCACAGTGGGGATAATCAGTCAGCACTCCCTCAAGGCCCAAAGTGGGTAATATCGCGAGCGCTTTGGGAGGATTCCCGCTGCCTTTTGCTCATGTTTAAACAACACATGTTTCTGCATCTTCAAACCCAGGCCTTGCGCTTTGTTCAAACTTTCAGTAAATTATTTTGAAATAAGTCCTGAAATAAGAAAAGGTTACGTGAAATAACTTCATGTATTCGACTCGGAGTGACAAGTAAGCCCACTTACACTCAGTTCCGCTGGCCTAGGTCCAGTCAGGTAAGATTAGCTGCAGAGTAGATACTTAGCCAAGGTGCCATTAAACTTGTCACTACATGGAATACAAGAGCCTCTTTGAACTTTTGCACAAAACAATGACTGTCAAGTATTTCATAGATAAGATTGAGAATGACAGCCATACATCTCATTTATTTTGTAAAGATGCTGAGGTTTATAAATCTGAGTTTTTCACCTGACTGCTCTCCTTCCACTTAGTGTCGCTACTGACCACAGAGAGATGTGTTCAGTTATTCCAGAAGCATTCTACCAGATCTATTTAACATGAACGAAAACAGCACAATTAAGATCTCACTATGGCAGATGTGTGTGACACTGAAGAAGTCTCATCTTCTTTACATTTCTGTACTTGGTGAAAAACATTTCAGTGGATCAAATCTAAGATATACATAATGACAAGCTAGCAATTGTGTAGATATCTTTACAGTAAATATCTTTGACCGGAGTGGGAGTACAGACAGAAGAAAATGGCAAAAAGAAGAGGACCTGAGAGAGGGAGTGGTGTCTATGAGGTATACTTTCTTCATTTTTGTCTCTTGGATGTGTGAGGTTTGGGTTTTTAGCTTTTGTACCTGCTGCAAATTCTTCCATTAAAGGAGGGATGAAAACATGGATACTAACTTGAGTCAGTTTGTTTTATATGGAATCTGGAGCATTAATACAAGAAATTGGGCTTTTCGTGTCTTTTTAACGATAAAAGATGCAGGATTGTAATTAGTGAACAATATGTTTGATTAATCCAGTTTATTCCGCATCAGAAAGAAGTGGGCTGGTCTTAAATAGAAAACTGGAAACTGGATCCAGTCCTGCCTCGCTTGCTCCAGAGCAACTGGGAGGGGTGCGCGTCTCTCAAACCCTGACCGTGATGAGAGGGATTAGGCCGACAGGGCAAGCGAGCCGCTTCTACAGCTGCAGGGCCATTCGCTCTGGTTTCTCTTCATAACGTATAAGTCTTTCGCCTTTTACTAAAGACTTCCGTGGAGGGCAACGCCAATGAGTTGATCTTATTTTTGGCACGCTTTGCCTCTGGTGTAAGCCTTACCTGCTTGTCCAAAGTAAAGGAGATCCAGCCAAATGTGGTGTTGGGACGTTTGCCCCTTCTACCCATTGCGATCAACGTTATGTTATTAGCTGTGCTAAACTGTTGTTCAATGGTCACTGTCTGCAGTGCAGCAACGAGACAGTGTTTTAAAGAGTTCTCTCTGCATTGTGTCGGTGGGCGGAGGTGCAAATTAGCCACTCTGTGCCAAAAGAGGGCACCGATGCAAGTGTGCACCACTCATACAAGGTAGAGTCTGGTGCCGAGAGCAGGAAGACATCGCTTCTTGGCCTTTTGGCTAAGATCAAGTGTAGTATCTGTTCTTATCAGTTTAATATCTGATATGTCCTCCATTTGAGGACTGCATATTAAATGGATTTTTAGAAACAGGAGTTTGATACGGGAGCTTGCTCCGTCGACTCCACGCATCGACCTGGCCTTGCAGTGCTGCTGGGAACGGTGCACTACTTCCCCCATCTTGAAAAATGGTAACTGGCTTCTGAAATGATCAGGGCATCTCAGAAAATTGAGTGCAAGGCACCAGAGCCCCTTAGCGGGCCAGTGTGATAGGGAGCGCTACGGCTCGCTAGCTACAGCGCCAAATCGTCCAGCTTTGTGATAGGGAGTGCCTGGCAGGAGTGCCATTACATCTCTAAATCTTTGTCTTGCAGGGATGCACAGTGGGGATAATCAGTCAGCACTCCCTCAAGGCCCAAAGTGGGTAATATCGCGAGCGCTTTGGGAGGATTCCCGCTGCCTTTTGCTCATGTTTAAACAACACATGTTTCTGCATCTTCAAACCCAGGCCTTGCGCTTTGTTCAAACTTTCAGTAAATTATTTTGAAATAAGTCCTGAAATAAGAAAAGGTTACGTGAAATAACTTCATGTATTCGACTCGGAGTGACAAGTAAGCCCACTTACACTCAGTTCCGCTGGCCTAGGTCCAGTCAGGTAAGATTAGCTGCAGAGTAGATACTTAGCCAAGGTGCCATTAAACTTGTCACTACATGGAATACAAGAGCCTCTTTGAACTTTTGCACAAAACAATGACTGTCAAGTATTTCATAGATAAGATTGAGAATGACAGCCATACATCTCATTTATTTTGTAAAGATGCTGAGGTTTATAAATCTGAGTTTTTTACCTGACTGCTCTCCTTCCACTTAGTGTCGCTACTGACCACAGAGAGATGTCTTCAGTTATTCCAGAAGCATTCTACCAGATCTATTTAACATGAACGAAAACAGCACAATTAAGATCTCACTATGGCAGATGTGTGTGACACTGAAGAAGTCTCATCTTCTTTACATTTCTGTACTTGGTGAAAAACATTTCAGTGGATCAAATCTAAGATATACATAATGACAAGCTAGCAATTGTGTAGATATCTTTACAGTAAATATCTTTGACCGGAGTGGGAGTACAGACAGAAGAAAATGGCAAAAAGAAGAGGACCTGAGAGAGGGAGTGGTGTCTATGAGGTATACTTTCTTCATTTTTGTCTCTTGGATGTGTGAGGTTTGGGTTTTTAGCTTTTGTACCTCCTGCAAATTCTTCCATTAAAGGAGGGATGAAAACATGGATACTAACTTGAGTCAGTTTGTTTTATATGGAATCTGGAGCATTAATACAAGAAATTGGGCTTTTCGTGTCTTTTTAACGATAAAAGATGCAGGATTGTAATTAGTGAACAATATGTTTGATTAATCCAGTTTATTCCGCATCAGAAAGAAGTGGGCTGGTCTTAAATAGAAAACTGGAAACTGGATCCAGTCCTGCCTCGCTTGCTCCAGAGCAACTGGGAGGGGTGCGCGTCTCTCAAACCCTGACCGTGATGAGAGGGATTAGGCCGACAGGGCAAGCGAGCCGCTTCTACAGCTGCAGGGCCATTCGCTCTGGTTTCTCTTCATAACGTATAAGTCTTTCGCCTTTTACTAAAGACTTCCGTGGAGGGCAACGCCAATGAGTTGATCTTATTTTTGGCAGGCTTTGCCTCTGGTGTAAGCCTTACCTGCTTGTCCAAAGTAAAGGAGATCCAGCCAAATGTGGTGTTGGGACGTTTGCCCCTTCTACCCATTGCGATCAACGTTATGTTATTAGCTGTGCTAAACTGTTGTTCAATGGTCACTGTCTGCAGTGCAGCAACCAGACAGTGTTTTAAAGAGTTCTCTCTGCATTGTGTCGGTGGGCGGAGGTGCAAATTAGCCACTCTGTGCCAAAAGAGGGCACCGATGCAAGTGTGCACCACTCATACAAGGTAGAGTCTGGTGCCGAGAGCAGGAAGACATCGCTTCTCGGCCTTTTGGCTAAGATCAAGTGTAGTATCTGTTCTTATCAGTTTAATATCTGATATGTCCTCCATTTGAGGACTGCATATTAAATGGATCTTTACAAACAGGAGTTTGATACGGGAGCTTGCTCCGTCGACTCCACGCATCGACCTGGCCTTGCAGTGCTGCTGGGAACGGTGCACTACTTCCCCCATCTTGTAAAATGGTAACTGGCTTCTGAAATGATCAGGGCATCTCAGAAAATTGAGTGCAAGGCACCAGAGCCCCTTAGCGGGCCAGTGTGATAGGGAGCGCTACGGCTCGCTACCTACAGCGCCAAATCGTCCAGCTTTCTGATAGGGAGCGCCTGGCAGGAGTGCCATTACATCTCTAAATCTTTGTCTTGCAGGGATGCACAGTGGGGATAATCAGTCAGCACTCCCTCAAGGCCCAAAGTGGGTAATATCGCGAGCGCTTTGGGAGGATTCCCGCTGCCTTTTGCTCATGTTTAAACAACACATGTTTCTGCATCTTCAAACCCAGGCCTTGCGCTTTGTTCAAACTTTCAGTAAATTATTTTGAAATAAGTCCTGAAATAAGAAAAGGTTACGTGAAATAACTTCATGTATTCGACTCGGAGTGACAAGTAAGCCCACTTACACTCAGTTCCGCTGGCCTAGGTCCAGTCAGGTAAGATTAGCTGCAGAGTAGATACTTAGCCAAGGTGCCATTAAACTTGTCACTACATGGAATACAAGAGCCTCTTTGAACTTTTGCACAAAACAATGACTGTCAAGTATTTCATAGATAAGATTGAGAATGACAGCCATACATCTCATTTATTTTGTAAAGATGCTGAGGTTTATAAATCTGAGTTTTTCACCTGACTGCTCTCCTTCCACTTAGTGTCGCTACTGACCACAGAGAGATGTGTTCAGTTATTCCAGAAGCATTCTACCAGATCTATTTAACATGAACGAAAACAGCACAATTAAGATCTCACTATGGCAGATGTGTGTGACACTGAAGAAGTCTCATCTTCTTTACATTTCTGTACTTGGTGAAAAACATTTCAGTGGATCAAATCTAAGATATACATAATGACAAGCTAGCAATTGTGTAGATATCTTTACAGTAAATATCTTTGACCGGAGTGGGAGTACAGACAGAAGAAAATGGCAAAAAGAAGAGGACCTGAGAGAGGGAGTGGTGTCTATGAGGTATACTTTCTTCATTTTTGTCTCTTGGATGTGTGAGGTTTGGGTTTTTAGCTTTTGTACCTCCTGCAAATTCTTCAATTAAAGGAGGGATGAAAACATGGATACTAACTTGAGTCAGTTTGTTTTATATGGAATCTGGAGCATTAATACAAGAAATTGGGCTTTTCGTGTCTTTTTAACGATAAAAGATGCAGGATTGTAATTAGTGAACAATATGTTTGATTAATCCAGTTTATTCCGCATCAGAAAGAAGTGGGCTGGTCTTAAATAGAAAACTGGAAACTGGATCCAGTCCTGCCTCGCTTGCTCCAGAGCAACTGGGAGGGGTGCGCGTCTCTCAAACCCTGACCGTGATGAGAGGGATTAGGCCGACAGGGCAAGCGAGCCGCTTCTACAGCTGCAGGGCCATTCGCTCTGGTTTCTCTTCATAACGTATAAGTCTTTCGCCTTTTACTAAAGACTTCCGTGGAGGGCAACGCCAATGAGTTGATCTTATTTTTGGCAGGCTTTGCCTCTGGTGTAAGCCTTACCTGCTTGTCCAAAGTAAAGGAGATCCAGCCAAATGTGGTGTTGGGACGTTTGCCCCTTCTACCCATTGCGATCAACGTTATGTTATTAGCTGTGCTAAACTGTTGTTCAATGGTCACTGTCTGCAGTGCAGCAACGAGACAGTGTTTTAAAGAGTTCTCTCTGCATTGTGTCGGTGGGCGGAGGTGCAAATTAGCCACTCTGTGCCAAAAGAGGGCACCGATGCAAGTGTGCACCACTCATACAAGGTAGAGTCTGGTGCCGAGAGCAGGAAGACATCGCTTCTCGGCCTTTTGGCTAAGATCAAGTGTAGTATCTGTTCTTATCAGTTTAATATCTGATATGTCCTCCATTTGAGGACTGCATATTAAATGGATTTTTAGAAACAGGAGTTTGATACGGGAGCTTGCTCCGTCGACTCCACGCATCGACCTGGCCTTGCAGTGCTGCTGGGAACGGTGCACTACTTCCCCCATCTTGTAAAATGGTAACTGGCTTCTGAAATGATCAGGGCATCTCAGAAAATTGAGTGCAAGGCACCAGAGCCCCTTAGCGGGCCAGTGTGATAGGGAGCGCTACGGCTCGCTAGCTACAGCGCCAAATCGTCCAGCTTTCTGATAGGGAGCGCCTGGCAGGAGTGCCATTACATCTCTAAATCTTTGTCTTGCAGGGATGCACAGTGGGGATAATCAGTCAGCACTCCCTCAAGGCCCAAAGTGGGTAATATCGCGAGCGCTTTGGGAGGATTCCCGCTGCCTTTTGCTCATGTTTAAACAACACATGTTTCTGCATCTTCAAACCCAGGCCTTGCGCTTTGTTCAAACTTTCAGTAAATTATTTTGAAATAAGTCCTGAAATAAGAAAAGGTTACGTGAAATAACTTCATGTATTCGACTCGGAGTGACAAGTAAGCCCACTTCAACTCAGTTCCGCTGGCCTAGGTCCAGTCAGGTAAGATTAGCTGCAGAGTAGATACTTAGCCATGGTGCCATTAAACTTGTCACTACATGGAATACAAGAGCCTCTTTGAACTTTTGCACAAAACAATGACTGTCAAGTATTTCATAGATAAGATTGAGAATGGCAGCCATAAATCTCATTTATTTTGTAAAGATGCTGAGGTTTATAAATCTGAGTTTTTCACCTGACTGCTCTCCTTCCACTTAGTGTCGCTACTGACCACAGAGAGATGTGTTCAGTTATTCCAGAAGCATTCTACCAGATCTATTTAACATGAACGAAAACAGCACAATTAAGATCTCACTATGGCAGATGTGTGTGACACCTAAGAAGTCTCATCTTCTTTACATTTCTGTACTTGGTGAAAAACATTTCAGTGGATCAAATCTAAGATATACATAATGACAAGCTAGCAATTGTGTAGATATCTTTACAGTAAATATCTTTGACCGGAGTGGGAGTACAGACAGAAGAAAATGGCAAAAAGAAGAGGACCTGAGAGAGGGAGTGGTGTCTATGAGGTATACTTTCTTCATTTTTGTCTCTTGGATGTGTGAGGTTTGGGTTTTTAGCTTTTGTACCTGCTGCAAATTCTTCCATTAAAGGAGGGATGAAAACATGGATACTAACTTGAGTCAGTTTGTTTTATATGGAATCTGGAGCATTAATACAAGAAATTGGGCTTTTCGTGTCTTTTTAACGATAAAAGATGCAGGATTGTAATTAGTGAACAATATGTTTGATTAATCCAGTTCATTCCGCATCAGAAAGAAGTGGGCTGGTCTTAAATAGAAAACTGGAAACTGGATCCAGTCCTGCCTCGCTTGCTCCAGAGCAACTGGGAGGGGTGCGCGTCTCTCAAACCCTGACCGTGATGAGAGGGATTAGGCCGACAGGGCAAGCGAGCCGCTTCTACAGCTGCAGGGCCATTCGCTCTGGTTTCTCTTCATAACGTATAAGTCTTTCGCCTTTTACTAAAGACTTCCGTGGAGGGCAACGCCAATGAGTTGATCTTATTTTTGGCAGGCTTTGCCTCTGGTGTAAGCCTTACCTGCTTGTCCAAAGTAAAGGAGATCCAGCCAAATGTGGTGTTGGGACGTTTGCCCCTTCTACCCATTGCGATCAACGTTATGTTATTAGCTGTGCTAAACTGTTGTTCAATGGTCACTGTCTGCAGTGCAGCAACCAGACAGTGTTTTAAAGAGTTCTCTCTGCATTGTGTCGGTGGGCGGAGGTGCAAATTAGCCACTCTGTGCCAAAAGAGGGCACCGATGCAAGTGTGCACCACTCATACAAGGTAGAGTCTGGTGCCGAGAGCAGGAAGACATCGCTTCTCGGCCTTTTGGCTAAGATCAAGTGTAGTATCTGTTCTTATCAGTTTAATATCTGATATGTCCTCCATTTGAGGACTGCATATTAAATGGATTTTTAGAAACAGGAGTTTGATACGGGAGCTTGCTCCGTCGACTCCACGCATCGACCTGGCCTTGCAGTGCTGCTGGGAACGGTGCACTACTTCCCCCATCTTGTAAAATGGTAACTGGCTTCTGAAATGATCAGGGCATCTCAGAAAATTGAGTGCAAGGCACCAGAGCCCCTTAGCGGGCCAGTGTGATAGGGAGCGCTACGGCTCGCTAGCTACAGCGCCAAATCGTCCAGCTTTCTGATAGGGAGCGCCTGGCAGGAGTGCCATTACATCTCTAAATCTTTGTCTTGCAGGGATGCACAGTGGGGATAATCAGTCAGCACTCCCTCAAGGCCCAAAGTGGGTAATATCGCGAGCGCTTTGGGAGGATTCCCGCTGCCTTTTGCTCATGTTTAAACAACACATGTTTCTGCATCTTCAAACCCAGGCCTTGCGCTTTGTTCAAACTTTCAGTAAATTATTTTGAAATAAGTCCTGAAATAAGAAAAGGTTACGTGAAATAACTTCATGTATTCGACTCGGAGTGACAAGTAAGCCCACTTCAACTCAGTTCCGCTGGCCTAGGTCCAGTCAGGTAAGATTAGCTGCAGAGTAGATACTTAGCCAAGGTGCCATTAAACTTGTCACTACATGGAATACAAGAGCCTCTTTGAACTTTTGCACAAAACAATGACTGTCAAGTATTTCATAGATAAGATTGAGAATGACAGCCATACATCTCATTTATTTTGTAAAGATGCTGAGGTTTATAAATCTGAGTTTTTCACCTGACTGCTCTCCTTCCACTTAGTGTCGCTACTGACCACAGAGAGATGTGTTCAGTTATTCCAGAAGCATTCTACCAGATCTATTTAACATGAACGAAAACAGCACAATTAAGATCTCACTATGGCAGATGTGTGTGACACTGAAGAAGTCTCATCTTCTTTACATTTCTGTACTTGGTGAAAAACATTTCAGTGGATCAAATCTAAGATATACATAATGACAAGCTAGCAATTGTGTAGATATCTTTACAGTAAATATCTTTGACCGGAGTGGGAGTACAGACAGAAGAAAATGGCAAAAAGAAGAGGACCTGAGAGAGGGAGTGGTGTCTATGAGGTATACTTTCTTCATTTTTGTCTCTTGGATGTGTGAGGTTTGGGTTTTTAGCTTTTGTACCTGCTGCAAATTCTTCCATTAAAGGAGGGATGAAAACATGGATACTAACTTGAGTCAGTTTGTTTTATATGGAATCTGGAGCATTAATACAAGAAATTGGGCTTTTCGTGTCTTTTTAACGATAAAAGATGCAGGATTGTAATTAGTGAACAATATGTTTGATTAATCCAGTTTATTCCGCATCAGAAAGAAGTGGGCTGGTCTTAAATAGAAAACTGGAAACTGGATCCAGTCCTGCCTCGCTTGCTCCAGAGCAACTGGGAGGGGTGCGCGTCTCTCAAACCCTGACCGTGATGAGAGGGATTAGGCCGACAGGGCAAGCGAGCCGCTTCTACAGCTGCAGGGCCATTCGCTCTGGTTTCTCTTCATAACGTATAAGTCTTTCGCCTTTTACTAAAGACTTCCGTGGAGGGCAACGCCAATGAGTTGATCTTATTTTTGGCAGGCTTTGCCTCTGGTGTAAGCCTTACCTGCTTGTCCAAAGTAAAGGAGATCCAGCCAAATGTGGTGTTGGGACGTTTGCCCCTTCTACCCATTGCGATCAACGTTATGTTATTAGCTGTGCTAAACTGTTGTTCAATGGTCACTGTCTGCAGTGCAGCAACGAGACAGTGTTTTAAAGAGTTCTCTCTGCATTGTGTCGGTGGGCGGAGGTGCAAATTAGCCACTCTGTGCCAAAAGAGGGCACCGATGCAAGTGTGCACCACTCATACAAGGTAGAGTCTGGTGCCGAGAGCAGGAAGACATCGCTTCTCGGCCTTTTGGCTAAGATCAAGTGTAGTATCTGTTCTTATCAGTTTAATATCTGATATGTCCTCCATTTGAGGACTGCATATTAAATGGATTTTTAGAAACAGGAGTTTGATACGGGAGCTTGCTCCGTCGACTCCACGCATCGACCTGGCCTTGCAGTGCTGCTGGGAACGGTGCACTACTTCCCCCATCTTGTAAAATGGTAACTGGCTTCTGAAATGATCAGGGCATCTCAGAAAATTGAGTGCAAGGCACCAGAGCCCCTTAGCGGGCCAGTGTGATAGGGAGCGCTACGGCTCGCTAGCTACAGCGCCAAATCGTCCAGCTTTCTGATAGGGAGCGCCTGGCAGGAGTGCCATTACATCTCTAAATCTTTGTCTTGCAGGGATGCACAGTGGGGATAATCAGTCAGCACTCCCTCAAGGCCCAAAGTGGGTAATATCGCGAGCGCTTTGGGAGGATTCCCGCTGCCTTTTGCTCATGTTTAAACAACACATGTTTCTGCATCTTCAAACCCAGGCCTTGCGCTTTGTTCAAACTTTCAGTAAATTATTTTGAAATAAGTCCTGAAATAAGAAAAGGTTACGTGAAATAACTTCATGTATTCGACTCGGAGTGACAAGTAAGCCCACTTACACTCAGTTCCGCTGGCCTAGGTCCAGTCAGGTAAGATTAGCTGCAGAGTAGATACTTAGCCAAGGTGCCATTAAACTTGTCACTACATGGAATACAAGAGCCTCTTTGAACTTTTGCACAAAACAATGACTGTCAAGTATTTCATAGATAAGATTGAGAATGACAGCCATACATCTCATTTATTTTGTAAAGATGCTGAGGTTTATAAATCTGAGTTTTTCACCTGACTGCTCTCCTTCCACTTAGTGTCGCTACTGACCACAGAGAGATGTGTTCAGTTATTCCAGAAGCATTCTACCAGATCTATTTAACATGAACGAAAACAGCACAATTAAGATCTCACTATGGCAGATGTGTGTGACACTGAAGAAGTCTCATCTTCTTTACATTTCTGTACTTGGTGAAAAACATTTCAGTGGATCAAATCTAAGATATACATAATGACAAGCTAGCAATTGTGTAGATATCTTTACAGTAAATATCTTTGACCGGAGTGGGAGTACAGACAGAAGAAAATGGCAAAAAGAAGAGGACCTGAGAGAGGGAGTGGTGTCTATGAGGTATACTTTCTTCATTTTTGTCTCTTGGATGTGTGAGGTTTGGGTTTTTAGCTTTTGTACCTCCTGCAAATTCTTCCATTAAAGGAGGGATGAAAACATGGATACTAACTTGAGTCAGTTTGTTTTATATGGAATCTGGAGCATTAATACAAGAAATTGGGCTTTTCGTGTCTTTTTAACGATAAAAGATGCAGGATTGTAATTAGTGAACAATATGTTTGATTAATCCAGTTTATTCCGCATCAGAAAGAAGTGGGCTGGTCTTAAATAGAAAACTGGAAACTGGATCCAGTCCTGCCTCGCTTGCTCCAGAGCAACTGGGAGGGGTGCGCGTCTCTCAAACCCTGACCGTGATGAGAGGGATTAGGCCGACAGGGCAAGCGAGCCGCTTCTACAGCTGCAGGGCCATTCGCTCTGGTTTCTCTTCATAACGTATAAGTCTTTCGCCTTTTACTAAAGACTTCCGTGGAGGGCAACGCCAATGAGTTGATCTTGTTTTTGGCAGGCTTTGCCTCTGGTGTAAGCCTTACCTGCTTGTCCAAAGTAAAGGAGATCCAGCCAAATGTGGTGTTGGGACGTTTGCCCCTTCTACCCATTGCGATCAACGTTATGTTATTAGCTGTGCTAAACTGTTGTTCAATGGTCACTGTCTGCAGTGCAGCAACGAGACAGTGTTTTAAAGAGTTCTCTCTGCATTGTGTCGGTGGGCGGAGGTGCAAATTAGCCACTCTGTGCCAAAAGAGGGCACCGATGCAAGTGTGCATCACTCATACAAGGTAGAGTCTGGTGCCGAGAGCAGGAAGACATCGCTTCTCGGCCTTTTGGCTAAGATCAAGTGTAGTATCTGTTCTTATCAGTTTAATATCTGATATGTCCTCCATTTGAGGACTGCATATTAAATGGATTTTTAGAAACAGGAGTTTGATACGGGAGCTTGCTCCGTCGACTCCACGCATCGACCTGGCCTTGCAGTGCTGCTGGGAACGGTGCACTACTTCCCCCATCTTGTAAAATGGTAACTGGCTTCTGAAATGATCAGGGCATCTCAGAAAATTGAGTGCAAGGCACCAGAGCCCCTTAGCGGGCCAGTGTGATAGGGAGCGCTACGGCTCGCTAGCTACAGCGCCAAATCGTCCAGCTTTCTGATAGGGAGCGCCTGGCAGGAGTGCCATTACATCTCTAAATCTTTGTCTTGCAGGGATGCACAGTGGGGATAATCAGTCAGCACTCCCTCAAGGCCCAAAGTGGGTAATATCGCGAGCGCTTTGGGAGGATTCCCGCTGCCTTTTGCTCATGTTTAAACAACACATGTTTCTGCATCTTCAAACCCAGGCCTTGCGCTTTGTTCAAACTTTCAGTAAATTATTTTGAAATAAGTCCTGAAATAAGAAAAGGTTACGTGAAATAACTTCATGTATTCGACTCGGAGTGACAAGTAAGCCCACTTCAACTCAGTTCCGCTGGCCTAGGTCCAGTCAGGTAAGATTAGCTGCAGAGTAGATACTTAGCCAAGGTGCCATTAAACTTGTCACTACATGGAATACAAGAGCCTCTTTGAACTTTTGCACAAAACAATGACTGTCAAGTATTTCATAGATAAGATTGAGAATGACAGCCATACATCTCATTTATTTTGTAAAGATGCTGAGGTTTATAAATCTGAGTTTTTCACCTGACTGCTCTCCTTCCACTTAGTGTCGCTACTGACCACAGAGAGATGTGTTCAGTTATTCCAGAAGCATTCTACCAGATCTATTTAACATGAACGAAAACAGCACAATTAAGATCTCACTATGGCAGATGTGTGTGACACTGAAGAAGTCTCATCTTCTTTACATTTCTGTACTTGGTGAAAAACATTTCAGTGGATCAAATCTAAGATATACATAATGACAAGCTAGCAATTGTGTAGATATCTTTACAGTAAATATCTTTGACCGGAGTGGGAGTACAGACAGAAGAAAATGGCAAAAAGAAGAGGACCTGAGAGAGGGAGTGGTGTCTATGAGGTATACTTTCTTCATTTTTGTCTCTTGGATGTGTGAGGTTTGGGTTTTTAGCTTTTGTACCTGCTGCAAATTCTTCCATTAAAGGAGGGATGAAAACATGGATACTAACTTGAGTCAGTTTGTTTTATATGGAATCTGGAGCATTAATACAAGAAATTGGGCTTTTCGTGTCTTTTTAACGATAAAAGATGCAGGATTGTAATTAGTGAACAATATGTTTGATTAATCCAGTTCATTCCGCATCAGAAAGAAGTGGGCTGGTCTTAAATCGAAAACTGGAAACTGGATCCAGTCCTGCCTCGCTTGCTCCAGAGCAACTGGGAGGGGTGCGCGTCTCTCAAACCCTGACCGTGATGAGAGGGATTAGGCCGACAGGGCAAGCGAGCCGCTTCTACAGCTGCAGGGCCATTCGCTCTGGTTTCTCTTCATAACGTATAAGTCTTTCGCCTTTTACTAAAGACTTCCGTGGAGGGCAACGCCAATGAGTTGATCTTATTTTTGGCAGGCTTTGCCTCTGGTGTAAGCCTTACCTGCTTGTCCAAAGTAAAGGAGATCCAGCCAAATGTGGTGTTGGGACGTTTGCCCCTTCTACCCATTGCGATCAACGTTATGTTATTAGCTGTGCTAAACTGTTGTTCAATGGTCACTGTCTGCAGTGCAGCAACGAGACAGTGTTTTAAAGAGTTCTCTCTGCATTGTGTCGGTGGGCGGAGGTGCAAATTAGCCACTCTGTGCCAAAAGAGGGCACCGATGCAAGTGTGCACCACTCATACAAGGTAGAGTCTGGTGCCGAGAGCAGGAAGACATCGCTTCTCGGCCTTTTGGCTAAGATCAAGTGTAGTATCTGTTCTTATCAGTTTAATATCTGATATGTCCTCCATTTGAGGACTGCATATTAAATGGATTTTTAGAAACAGGAGTTTGATACGGGAGCTTGCTCCGTCGACTCCACGCATCGACCTGGCCTTGCAGTGCTGCTGGGAACGGTGCACTACTTCCCCCATCTTGTAAAATGGTAACTGGCTTCTGAAATGATCAGGGCATCTCAGAAAATTGAGTGCAAGGCACCAGAGCCCCTTAGCGGGCCAGTGTGATAGGGAGCGCTACGGCTCGCTAGCTACAGCGCCAAATCGTCCAGCTTTCTGATAGGGAGCGCCTGGCAGGAGTGCCATTACATCTCTAAATCTTTGTCTTGCAGGGATGCACAGTGGGGATAATCAGTCAGCACTCCCTCAAGGCCCAAAGTGGGTAATATCGCGAGCGCTTTGGGAGGATTCCCGCTGCCTTTTGCTCATGTTTAAACAACACATGTTTCTGCATCTTCAAACCCAGGCCTTGCGCTTTGTTCAAACTTTCAGTAAATTATTTTGAAATAAGTCCTGAAATAAGAAAAGGTTACGTGAAATAACTTCATGTATTCGACTCGGAGTGACAAGTAAGCCCACTTACACTCAGTTCCGCTGGCCTAGGTCCAGTCAGGTAAGATTAGCTGCAGAGTAGATACTTAGCCAAGGTGCCATTAAACTTGTCACTACATGGAATACAAGAGCCTCTTTGAACTTTTGCACAAAACAATGACTGTCAAGTATTTCATAGATAAGATTGAGAATGACAGCCATACATCTCATTTATTTTGTAAAGATGCTGAGGTTTATAAATCTGAGTTTTTCACCTGACTGCTCTCCTTCCACTTAGTGTCGCTACTGACCACAGAGAGATGTGTTCAGTTATTCCAGAAGCATTCTACCAGATCTATTTAACATGAACGAAAACAGCACAATTAAGATCTCACTATGGCAGATGTGTGTGACACTGAAGAAGTCTCATCTTCTTTACATTTCTGTACTTGGTGAAAAACATTTCAGTGGATCAAATCTAAGATATACATAATGACAAGCTAGCAATTGTGTAGATATCTTTACAGTAAATATCTTTGACCGGAGTGGGAGTACAGACAGAAGAAAATGGCAAAAAGAAGAGGACCTGAGAGAGGGAGTGGTGTCTATGAGGTATACTTTCTTCATTTTTGTCTCTTGGATGTGTGAGGTTTGGGTTTTTAGCTTTTGTACCTCCTGCAAATTCTTCCATTAAAGGAGGGATGAAAACATGGATACTAACTTGAGTCAGTTTGTTTTATATGGAATCTGGAGCATTAATACAAGAAATTGGGCTTTTCGTGTCTTTTTAACGATAAAAGATGCAGGATTGTAATTAGTGAACAATATGTTTGATTAATCCAGTTTATTCCGCATCAGAAAGAAGTGGGCTGGTCTTAAATAGAAAACTGGAAACTGGATCCAGTCCTGCCTCGCTTGCTCCAGAGCAACTGGGAGGGGTGCGCGTCTCTCAAACCCTGACCGTGATGAGAGGGATTAGGCCGACAGGGCAAGCGAGCCGCTTCTACAGCTGCAGGGCCATTCGCTCTGGTTTCTCTTCATAACGTATAAGTCTTTCGCCTTTTACTAAAGACTTCCGTGGAGGGCAACGCCAATGAGTTGATCTTGTTTTTGGCAGGCTTTGCCTCTGGTGTAAGCCTTACCTGCTTGTCCAAAGTAAAGGAGATCCAGCCAAATGTGGTGTTGGGACGTTTGCCCCTTCTACCCATTGCGATCAACGTTATGTTATTAGCTGTGCTAAACTGTTGTTCAATGGTCACTGTCTGCAGTGCAGCAACGAGACAGTGTTTTAAAGAGTTCTCTCTGCATTGTGTCGGTGGGCGGAGGTGCAAATTAGCCACTCTGTGCCAAAAGAGGGCACCGATGCAAGTGTGCATCACTCATACAAGGTAGAGTCTGGTGCCGAGAGCAGGAAGACATCGCTTCTCGGCCTTTTGGCTAAGATCAAGTGTAGTATCTGTTCTTATCAGTTTAATATCTGATATGTCCTCCATTTGAGGACTGCATATTAAATGGATTTTTAGAAACAGGAGTTTGATACGGGAGCTTGCTCCGTCGACTCCACGCATCGACCTGGCCTTGCAGTGCTGCTGGGAACGGTGCACTACTTCCCCCATCTTGTAAAATGGTAACTGGCTTCTGAAATGATCAGGGCATCTCAGAAAATTGAGTGCAAGGCACCAGAGCCCCTTAGCGGGCCAGTGTGATAGGGAGCGCTACGGCTCGCTAGCTACAGCGCCAAATCGTCCAGCTTTCTGATAGGGAGCGCCTGGCAGGAGTGCCATTACATCTCTAAATCTTTGTCTTGCAGGGATGCACAGTGGGGATAATCAGTCAGCACTCCCTCAAGGCCCAAAGTGGGTAATATCGCGAGCGCTTTGGGAGGATTCCCGCTGCCTTTTGCTCATGTTTAAACAACACATGTTTCTGCATCTTCAAACCCAGGCCTTGCGCTTTGTTCAAACTTTCAGTAAATTATTTTGAAATAAGTCCTGAAATAAGAAAAGGTTACGTGAAATAACTTCATGTATTCGACTCGGAGTGACAAGTAAGCCCACTTACACTCAGTTCCGCTGGCCTAGGTCCAGTCAGGTAAGATTAGCTGCAGAGTAGATACTTAGCCAAGGTGCCATTAAACTTGTCACTACATGGAATACAAGAGCCTCTTTGAACTTTTGCACAAAACAATGACTGTCAAGTATTTCATAGATAAGATTGAGAATGACAGCCATACATCTCATTTATTTTGTAAAGATGCTGAGGTTTATAAATCTGAGTTTTTCACCTGACTGCTCTCCTTCCACTTAGTGTCGCTACTGACCACAGAGAGATGTGTTCAGTTATTCCAGAAGCATTCTACCAGATCTATTTAACATGAACGAAAACAGCACAATTAAGATCTCACTATGGCAGATGTGTGTGACACTGAAGAAGTCTCATCTTCTTTACATTTCTGTACTTGGTGAAAAACATTTCAGTGGATCAAATCTAAGATATACATAATGACAAGCTAGCAATTGTGTAGATATCTTTACAGTAAATATCTTTGACCGGAGTGGGAGTACAGACAGAAGAAAATGGCAAAAAGAAGAGGACCTGAGAGAGGGAGTGGTGTCTATGAGGTATACTTTCTTCATTTTTGTCTCTTGGATGTGTGAGGTTTGGGTTTTTAGCTTTTGTACCTGCTGCAAATTCTTCCATTAAAGGAGGGATGAAAACATGGATACTAACTTGAGTCAGTTTGTTTTATATGGAATCTGGAGCATTAATACAAGAAATTGGGCTTTTCGTGTCTTTTTAACGATAAAAGATGCAGGATTGTAATTAGTGAACAATATGTTTGATTAATCCAGTTCATTCCGCATCAGAAAGAAGTGGGCTGGTCTTAAATAGAAAACTGGAAACTGGATCCAGTCCTGCCTCGCTTGCTCCAGAGCAACTGGGAGGGGTGCGCGTCTCTCAAACCCTGACCGTGATGAGAGGGATTAGGCCGACAGGGCAAGCGAGCCGCTTCTACAGCTGCAGGGCCATTCGCTCTGGTTTCTCTTCATAACGTATAAGTCTTTCGCCTTTTACTAAAGACTTCCGTGGAGGGCAACGCCAATGAGTTGATCTTATTTTTGGCAGGCTTTGCCTCTGGTGTAAGCCTTACCTGCTTGTCCAAAGTAAAGGAGATCCAGCCAAATGTGGTGTTGGGACGTTTGCCCCTTCTACCCATTGCGATCAACGTTATGTTATTAGCTGTGCTAAACTGTTGTTCAATGGTCACTGTCTGCAGTGCAGCAACGAGACAGTGTTTTAAAGAGTTCTCTCTGCATTGTGTCGGTGGGCGGAGGTGCAAATTAGCCACTCTGTGCCAAAAGAGGGCACCGATGCAAGTGTGCACCACTCATACAAGGTAGAGTCTGGTGCCGAGAGCAGGAAGACATCGCTTCTCGGCCTTTTGGCTAAGATCAAGTGTAGTATCTGTTCTTATCAGTTTAATATCTGATATGTCCTCCATTTGAGGACTGCATATTAAATGGATTTTTAGAAACAGGAGTTTGATACGGGAGCTTGCTCCGTCGACTCCACGCATCGACCTGGCCTTGCAGTGCTGCTGGGAACGGTGCACTACTTCCCCCATCTTGTAAAATGGTAACTGGCTTCTGAAATGATCAGGGCATCTCAGAAAATTGAGTGCAAGGCACCAGAGCCCCTTAGCGGGCCAGTGTGATAGGGAGCGCTACGGCTCGCTAGCTACAGCGCCAAATCGTCCAGCTTTCTGATAGGGAGCGCCTGGCAGGAGTGCCATTACATCTCTAAATCTTTGTCTTGCAGGGATGCACAGTGGGGATAATCAGTCAGCACTCCCTCAAGGCCCAAAGTGGGTAATATCGCGAGCGCTTTGGGAGGATTCCCGCTGCCTTTTGCTCATGTTTAAACAACACATGTTTCTGCATCTTCAAACCCAGGCCTTGCGCTTTGTTCAAACTTTCAGTAAATTATTTTGAAATAAGTCCTGAAATAAGAAAAGGTTACGTGAAATAACTTCATGTATTCGACTCGGAGTGACAAGTAAGCCCACTTCAACTCAGTTCCGCTGGCCTAGGTCCAGTCAGGTAAGATTAGCTGCAGAGTAGATACTTAGCCAAGGTGCCATTAAACTTGTCACTACATGGAATACAAGAGCCTCTTTGAACTTTTGCACAAAACAATGACTGTCAAGTATTTCATAGATAAGATTGAGAATGACAGCCATACATCTCATTTATTTTGTAAAGATGCTGAGGTTTATAAATCTGAGTTTTTCACCTGACTGCTCTCCTTCCACTTAGTGTCGCTACTGACCACAGAGAGATGTGTTCAGTTATTCCAGAAGCATTCTACCAGATCTATTTAACATGAACGAAAACAGCACAATTAAGATCTCACTATGGCAGATGTGTGTGACACTGAAGAAGTCTCATCTTCTTTACATTTCTGTACTTGGTGAAAAACATTTCAGTGGATCAAATCTAAGATATACATAATGACAAGCTAGCAATTGTGTAGATATCTTTACAGTAAATATCTTTGACCGGAGTGGGAGTACAGACAGAAGAAAATGGCAAAAAGAAGAGGACCTGAGAGAGGGAGTGGTGTCTATGAGGTATACTTTCTTCATTTTTGTCTCTTGGATGTGTGAGGTTTGGGTTTTTAGCTTTTGTACCTGCTGCAAATTCTTCCATTAAAGGAGGGATGAAAACATGGATACTAACTTGAGTCAGTTTGTTTTATATGGAATCTGGAGCATTAATACAAGAAATTGGGCTTTTCGTGTCTTTTTAACGATAAAAGATGCAGGATTGTAATTAGTGAACAATATGTTTGATTAATCCAGTTCATTCCGCATCAGAAAGAAGTGGGCTGGTCTTAAATCGAAAACTGGAAACTGGATCCAGTCCTGCCTCGCTTGCTCCAGAGCAACTGGGAGGGGTGCGCGTCTCTCAAACCCTGACCGTGATGAGAGGGATTAGGCCGACAGGGCAAGCGAGCCGCTTCTACAGCTGCAGGGCCATTCGCTCTGGTTTCTCTTCATAACGTATAAGTCTTTCGCCTTTTACTAAAGACTTCCGTGGAGGGCAACGCCAATGAGTTGATCTTATTTTTGGCAGGCTTTGCCTCTGGTGTAAGCCTTACCTGCTTGTCCAAAGTAAAGGAGATCCAGCCAAATGTGGTGTTGGGACGTTTGCCCCTTCTACCCATTGCGATCAACGTTATGTTATTAGCTGTGCTAAACTGTTGTTCAATGGTCACTGTCTGCAGTGCAGCAACGAGACAGTGTTTTAAAGAGTTCTCTCTGCATTGTGTCGGTGGGCGGAGGTGCAAATTAGCCACTCTGTGCCAAAAGAGGGCACCGATGCAAGTGTGCACCACTCATACAAGGTAGAGTCTGGTGCCGAGAGCAGGAAGACATCGCTTCTCGGCCTTTTGGCTAAGATCAAGTGTAGTATCTGTTCTTATCAGTTTAATATCTGATATGTCCTCCATTTGAGGACTGCATATTAAATGGATTTTTAGAAACAGGAGTTTGATACGGGAGCTTGCTCCGTCGACTCCACGCATCGACCTGGCCTTGCAGTGCTGCTGGGAACGGTGCACTACTTCCCCCATCTTGTAAAATGGTAACTGGCTTCTGAAATGATCAGGGCATCTCAGAAAATTGAGTGCAAGGCACCAGAGCCCCTTAGCGGGCCAGTGTGATAGGGAGCGCTACGGCTCGCTAGCTACAGCGCCAAATCGTCCAGCTTTCTGATAGGGAGCGCCTGGCAGGAGTGCCATTACATCTCTAAATCTTTGTCTTGCAGGGATGCACAGTGGGGATAATCAGTCAGCACTCCCTCAAGGCCCAAAGTGGGTAATATCGCGAGCGCTTTGGGAGGATTCCCGCTGCCTTTTGCTCATGTTTAAACAACACATGTTTCTGCATCTTCAAACCCAGGCCTTGCGCTTTGTTCAAACTTTCAGTAAATTATTTTGAAATAAGTCCTGAAATAAGAAAAGGTTACGTGAAATAACTTCATGTATTCGACTCGGAGTGACAAGTAAGCCCACTTACACTCAGTTCCGCTGGCCTAGGTCCAGTCAGGTAAGATTAGCTGCAGAGTAGATACTTAGCCAAGGTGCCATTAAACTTGTCACTACATGGAATACAAGAGCCTCTTTGAACTTTTGCACAAAACAATGACTGTCAAGTATTTCATAGATAAGATTGAGAATGACAGCCATACATCTCATTTATTTTGTAAAGATGCTGAGGTTTATAAATCTGAGTTTTTCACCTGACTGCTCTCCTTCCACTTAGTGTCGCTACTGACCACAGAGAGATGTGTTCAGTTATTCCAGAAGCATTCTACCAGATCTATTTAACATGAACGAAAACAGCACAATTAAGATCTCACTATGGCAGATGTGTGTGACACTGAAGAAGTCTCATCTTCTTTACATTTCTGTACTTGGTGAAAAACATTTCAGTGGATCAAATCTAAGATATACATAATGACAAGCTAGCAATTGTGTAGATATCTTTACAGTAAATATCTTTGACCGGAGTGGGAGTACAGACAGAAGAAAATGGCAAAAAGAAGAGGACCTGAGAGAGGGAGTGGTGTCTATGAGGTATACTTTCTTCATTTTTGTCTCTTGGATGTGTGAGGTTTGGGTTTTTAGCTTTTGTACCTGCTGCAAATTCTTCCATTAAAGGAGGGATGAAAACATGGATACTAACTTGAGTCAGTTTGTTTTATATGGAATCTGGAGCATTAATACAAGAAATTGGGCTTTTCGTGTCTTTTTAACGATAAAAGATGCAGGATTGTAATTAGTGAACAATATGTTTGATTAATCCAGTTCATTCCGCATCAGAAAGAAGTGGGCTGGTCTTAAATAGAAAACTGGAAACTGGATCCAGTCCTGCCTCGCTTGCTCCAGAGCAACTGGGAGGGGTGCGCGTCTCTCAAACCCTGACCGTGATGAGAGGGATTAGGCCGACAGGGCAAGCGAGCCGCTTCTACAGCTGCAGGGCCATTCGCTCTGGTTTCTCTTCATAACGTATAAGTCTTTCGCCTTTTACTAAAGACTTCCGTGGAGGGCAACGCCAATGAGTTGATCTTATTTTTGGCAGGCTTTGCCTCTGGTGTAAGCCTTACCTGCTTGTCCAAAGTAAAGGAGATCCAGCCAAATGTGGTGTTGGGACGTTTGCCCCTTCTACCCATTGCGATCAACGTTATGTTATTAGCTGTGCTAAACTGTTGTTCAATGGTCACTGTCTGCAGTGCAGCAACGAGACAGTGTTTTAAAGAGTTCTCTCTGCATTGTGTCGGTGGGCGGAGGTGCAAATTAGCCACTCTGTGCCAAAAGAGGGCACCGATGCAAGTGTGCACCACTCATACAAGGTAGAGTCTGGTGCCGAGAGCAGGAAGACATCGCTTCTCGGCCTTTTGGCTAAGATCAAGTGTAGTATCTGTTCTTATCAGTTTAATATCTGATATGTCCTCCATTTGAGGACTGCATATTAAATGGATTTTTAGAAACAGGAGTTTGATACGGGAGCTTGCTCCGTCGACTCCACGCATCGACCTGGCCTTGCAGTGCTGCTGGGAACGGTGCACTACTTCCCCCATCTTGTAAGATGGTAACTGGCTTCTGAAATGATCAGGGCATCTCAGAAAATTGAGTGCAAGGCACCAGAGCCCCTTAGCGGGCCAGTGTGATAGGGAGCGCTACGGCTCGCTAGCTACAGCGCCAAATCGTCCAGCTTTCTGATAGGGAGCGCCTGGCAGGAGTGCCATTACATCTCTAAATCTTTGTCTTGCAGGGATGCACAGTGGGGATAATCAGTCAGCACTCCCTCAAGGCCCAAAGTGGGTAATATCGCGAGCGCTTTGGGAGGATTCCCGCTGCCTTTTGCTCATGTTTAAACAACACATGTTTCTGCATCTTCAAACCCAGGCCTTGCGCTTTGTTCAAACTTTCAGTAAATTATTTTGAAATAAGTCCTGAAATAAGAAAAGGTTACGTGAAATAACTTCATGTATTCGACTCGGAGTGACAAGTAAGCCCACTTCAACTCAGTTCCGCTGGCCTAGGTCCAGTCAGGTAAGATTAGCTGCAGAGTAGATACTTAGCCAAGGTGCCATTAAACTTGTCACTACATGGAATACAAGAGCCTCTTTGAACTTTTGCACAAAACAATGACTGTCAAGTATTTCATAGATAAGATTGAGAATGACAGCCATACATCTCATTTATTTTGTAAAGATGCTGAGGTTTATAAATCTGAGTTTTTCACCTGACTGCTCTCCTTCCACTTAGTGTCGCTACTGACCACAGAGAGATGTGTTCAGTTATTCCAGAAGCATTCTACCAGATCTATTTAACATGAACGAAAACAGCACAATTAAGATCTCACTATGGCAGATGTGTGTGACACTGAAGAAGTCTCATCTTCTTTACATTTCTGTACTTGGTGAAAAACATTTCAGTGGATCAAATCTAAGATATACATAATGACAAGCTAGCAATTGTGTAGATATCTTTACAGTAAATATCTTTGACCGGAGTGGGAGTACAGACAGAAGAAAATGGCAAAAAGAAGAGGACCTGAGAGAGGGAGTGGTGTCTATGAGGTATACTTTCTTCATTTTTGTCTCTTGGATGTGTGAGGTTTGGGTTTTTAGCTTTTGTACCTGCTGCAAATTCTTCCATTAAAGGAGGGATGAAAACATGGATACTAACTTGAGTCAGTTTGTTTTATATGGAATCTGGAGCATTAATACAAGAAATTGGGCTTTTCGTGTCTTTTTAACGATAAAAGATGCAGGATTGTAATTAGTGAACAATATGTTTGATTAATCCAGTTCATTCCGCATCAGAAAGAAGTGGGCTGGTCTTAAATAGAAAACTGGAAACTGGATCCAGTCCTGCCTCGCTTGCTCCAGAGCAACTGGGAGGGGTGCGCGTCTCTCAAACCCTGACCGTGATGAGAGGGATTAGGCCGACAGGGCAAGCGAGCCGCTTCTACAGCTGCAGGGCCATTCGCTCTGGTTTCTCTTCATAACGTATAAGTCTTTTACTAAAGACTTCCGTGGAGGGCAACGCCAATGAGTTGATCTTATTTTTGGCAGGCTTTGCCTCTGGTGTAAGCCTTACCTGCTTGTCCAAAGTAAAGGAGATCCAGCCAAATGTGGTGTTGGGACGTTTGCCCCTTCTACCCATTGCGATCAACGTTATGTTATTAGCTGTGCTAAACTGTTGTTCAATGGTCACTGTCTGCAGTGCAGCAACGAGACAGTGTTTTAAAGAGTTCTCTCTGCATTGTGTCGGTGGGCGGAGGTGCAAATTAGCCACTCTGTGCCAAAAGAGGGCACCGATGCAAGTGTGCACCACTCATACAAGGTAGAGTCTGGTGCCGAGAGCAGGAAGACATCGCTTCTCGGCCTTTTGGCTAAGATCAAGTGTAGTATCTGTTCTTATCAGTTTAATATCTGATATGTCCTCCATTTGAGGACTGCATATTAAATGGATTTTTAGAAACAGGAGTTTGATACGGGAGCTTGCTCCGTCGACTCCACGCATCGACCTGGCCTTGCAGTGCTGCTGGGAACGGTGCACTACTTCCCCCATCTTGTAAAATGGTAACTGGCTTCTGAAATGATCAGGGCATCTCAGAAAATTGAGTGCAAGGCACCAGAGCCCCTTAGCGGGCCAGTGTGATAGGGAGCGCTACGGCTCGCTAGCTACAGCGCCAAATCGTCCAGCTTTCTGATAGGGAGCGCCTGGCAGGAGTGCCATTACATCTCTAAATCTTTGTCTTGCAGGGATGCACAGTGGGGATAATCAGTCAGCACTCCCTCAAGGCCCAAAGTGGGTAATATCGCGAGCGCTTTGGGAGGATTCCCGCTGCCTTTTGCTCATGTTTAAACAACACATGTTTCTGCATCTTCAAACCCAGGCCTTGCGCTTTGTTCAAACTTTCAGTAAATTATTTTGAAATAAGTCCTGAAATAAGAAAAGGTTACGTGAAATAACTTCATGTATTCGACTCGGAGTGACAAGTAAGCCCACTTACACTCAGTTCCGCTGGCCTAGGTCCAGTCAGGTAAGATTAGCTGCAGAGTAGATACTTAGCCAAGGTGCCATTAAACTTGTCACTACATGGAATACAAGAGCCTCTTTGAACTTTTGCACAAAACAATGACTGTCAAGTATTTCATAGATAAGATTGAGAATGACAGCCATACATCTCATTTATTTTGTAAAGATGCTGAGGTTTATAAATCTGAGTTTTTCACCTGACTGCTCTCCTTCCACTTAGTGTCGCTACTGACCACAGAGAGATGTGTTCAGTTATTCCAGAAGCATTCTACCAGATCTATTTAACATGAACGAAAACAGCACAATTAAGATCTCACTATGGCAGATGTGTGTGACACTGAAGAAGTCTCATCTTCTTTACATTTCTGTACTTGGTGAAAAACATTTCAGTGGATCAAATCTAAGATATACATAATGACAAGCTAGCAATTGTGTAGATATCTTTACAGTAAATATCTTTGACCGGAGTGGGAGTACAGACAGAAGAAAATGGCAAAAAGAAGAGGACCTGAGAGAGGGAGTGGTGTCTATGAGGTATACTTTCTTCATTTTTGTCTCTTGGATGTGTGAGGTTTGGGTTTTTAGCTTTTGTACCTGCTGCAAATTCTTCCATTAAAGGAGGGATGAAAACATGGATACTAACTTGAGTCAGTTTGTTTTATATGGAATCTGGAGCATTAATACAAGAAATTGGGCTTTTCGTGTCTTTTTAACGATAAAAGATGCAGGATTGTAATTAGTGAACAATATGTTTGATTAATCCAGTTCATTCCGCATCAGAAAGAAGTGGGCTGGTCTTAAATAGAAAACTGGAAACTGGATCCAGTCCTGCCTCGCTTGCTCCAGAGCAACTGGGAGGGGTGCGCGTCTCTCAAACCCTGACCGTGATGAGAGGGATTAGGCCGACAGGGCAAGCGAGCCGCTTCTACAGCTGCAGGGCCATTCGCTCTGGTTTCTCTTCATAACGTATAAGTCTTTCGCCTTTTACTAAAGACTTCCGTGGAGGGCAACGCCAATGAGTTGATCTTATTTTTGGCAGGCTTTGCCTCTGGTGTAAGCCTTACCTGCTTGTCCAAAGTAAAGGAGATCCAGCCAAATGTGGTGTTGGGACGTTTGCCCCTTCTACCCATTGCGATCAACGTTATGTTATTAGCTGTGCTAAACTGTTGTTCAATGGTCACTGTCTGCAGTGCAGCAACCAGACAGTGTTTTAAAGAGTTCTCTCTGCATTGTGTCGGTGGGCGGAGGTGCAAATTAGCCACTCTGTGCCAAAAGAGGGCACCGATGCAAGTGTGCACCACTCATACAAGGTAGAGTCTGGTGCCGAGAGCAGGAAGACATCGCTTCTCGGCCTTTTGGCTAAGATCAAGTGTAGTATCTGTTCTTATCAGTTTAATATCTGATATGTCCTCCATTTGAGGACTGCATTTTAAATGGATTTTTAGAAACAGGAGTTTGATACGGGAGCTTGCTCCGTCGACTCCACGCATCGACCTGGCCTTGCAGTGCTGCTGGGAACGGTGCACTACTTCCCCCATCTTGTAAAATGGTAACTGGCTTCTGAAATGATCAGGGCATCTCAGAAAATTGAGTGCAAGGCACCAGAGCCCCTTAGCGGGCCAGTGTGATAGGGAGCGCTACGGCTCGCTAGCTACAGCGCCAAATCGTCCAGCTTTCTGATAGGGAGCGCCTGGCAGGAGTGCCATTACATCTCTAAATCTTTGTCTTGCAGGGATGCACAGTGGGGATAATCAGTCAGCACTCCCTCAAGGCCCAAAGTGGGTAATATCGCGAGCGCTTTGGGAGGATTCCCGCTGCCTTTTGCTCATGTTTAAACAACACATGTTTCTGCATCTTCAAACCCAGGCCTTGCGCTTTGTTCAAACTTTCAGTAAATTATTTTGAAATAAGTCCTGAAATAAGAAAAGGTTACGTGAAATAACTTCATGTATTCGACTCGGAGTGACAAGTAAGCCCACTTACACTCAGTTCCGCTGGCCTAGGTCCAGTCAGGTAAGATTAGCTGCAGAGTAGATACTTAGCCAAGGTGCCATTAAACTTGTCACTACATGGAATACAAGAGCCTCTTTGAACTTTTGCACAAAACAATGACTGTCAAGTATTTCATAGATAAGATTGAGAATGACAGCCATACATCTCATTTATTTTGTAAAGATGCTGAGGTTTATAAATCTGAGTTTTTCACCTGACTGCTCTCCTTCCACTTAGTGTCGCTACTGACCACAGAGAGATGTGTTCAGTTATTCCAGAAGCATTCTACCAGATCTATTTAACATGAACGAAAACAGCACAATTAAGATCTCACTATGGCAGATGTGTGTGACACTGAAGAAGTCTCATCTTCTTTACATTTCTGTACTTGGTGAAAAACATTTCAGTGGATCAAATCTAAGATATACATAATGACAAGCTAG
Source organism: Telmatherina bonti (assembly GCF_933228915.1). NCBI lineage: Eukaryota > Metazoa > Chordata > Actinopteri > Atheriniformes > Telmatherinidae > Telmatherina > Telmatherina bonti. Next base: position 9,512,012 of record NC_136627.1, on the reverse strand, counting down.
CAATTGTGTAGATATCTTTACAGTAAATATCTTTGACCGGAGTGGGAGTACAGACAGAAGAAAATGGCAAAAAGAAGAGGACCTGAGAGAGGGAGTGGTGTCTATGAGGCATACTTTCTTCATTTTTGTCTCTTGGATGTGTGAGGTTTGGGTTTTTAGCTTTTGTACCTGCTGCAAATTCTTCCATTAAAGGAGGGATGAAAACATGGATACTAACTTGAGTCAGTTTGTTTTATATGGAATCTGGAGCATTAATACAAGAAATTGGGCTTTTCGTGTCTTTTTAACGATAAAAGATGCAGGATTGTAATTAGTGAACAATATGTTTGATTAATCCAGTTCATTCCGCATCAGAAAGAAGTGGGCTGGTCTTAAATAGAAAACTGGAAACTGGATCCAGTCCTGCCTCGCTTGCTCCAGAGCAACTGGGAGGGGTGCGCGTCTCTCAAACCCTGACCGTGATGAGAGGGATTAGGCCGACAGGGCAAGCGAGCCGCTTCTACAGCTGCAGGGCCATTCGCTCTGGTTTCTCTTCATAACGTATAAGTCTTTCGCCTTTTACTAAAGACTTCCGTGGAGGGCAACGCCAATGAGTTGATCTTATTTTTGGCAGGCTTTGCCTCTGGTGTAAGCCTTACCTGCTTGTCCAAAGTAAAGGAGATCCAGCCAAATGTGGTGTTGGGACGTTTGCCCCTTCTACCCATTGCGATCAACGTTATGTTATTAGCTGTGCTAAACTGTTGTTCAATGGTCACTGTCTGCAGTGCAGCAACCAGACAGTGTTTTAAAGAGTTCTCTCTGCATTGTGTCGGTGGGCGGAGGTGCAAATTAGCCACTCTGTGCCAAAAGAGGGCACCGATGCAAGTGTGCACCACTCATACAAGGTAGAGTCTGGTGCCTGAGAGCAGGAAGACATCGCTTCTCGGCCTTTTGGCTAAGATCAAGTGTAGTATCTGTTCTTATCAGTTTAATATCTGATATGTCCTCCATTTGAGGACTGCATATTAAATGGATTTTTAGAAACAGGAGTTTGATACGGGAGCTTGCTCCGTCGACTCCACGCATCGACCTGGCCTTGCAGTGCTGCTGGGAACGGTGCACTACTTCCCCCATCTTGTAAAATGGTAACTGGCTTCTGAAATGATCAGGGCATCTCAGAAAATTGAGTGCAAGGCACCAGAGCCCCTTAGCGGGCCAGTGTGATAGGGAGCGCTACGGCTCGCTAGCTACAGCGCCAAATCGTCCAGCTTTCTGATAGGGAGCGCCTGGCAGGAGTGCCATTACATCTCTAAATCTTTGTCTTGCAGGGATGCACAGTGGGGATAATCAGTCAGCACTCCCTCAAGGCCCAAAGTGGGTAATATCGCGAGCGCTTTGGGAGGATTCCCGCTGCCTTTTGCTCATGTTTAAACAACACATGTTTCTGCATCTTCAAACCCAGGCCTTGCGCTTTGTTCAAACTTTCAGTAAATTATTTTGAAATAAGTCCTGAAATAAGAAAAGGTTACGTGAAATAACTTCATGTATTCGACTCGGAGTGACAAGTAAGCCCACTTCAACTCAGTTCCGCTGGCCTAGGTCCAGTCAGGTAAGATTAGCTGCAGAGTAGATACTTAGCCAAGGTGCCATTAAACTTGTCACTACATGGAATACAAGAGCCTCTTTGAACTTTTGCACAAAACAATGACTGTCAAGTATTTCATAGATAAGATTGAGAATGACAGCCATACATCTCATTTATTTTGTAAAGATGCTGAGGTTTATAAATCTGAGTTTTTCACCTGACTGCTCTCCTTCCACTTAGTGTCGCTACTGACCACAGAGAGATGTGTTCAGTTATTCCAGAAGCATTCTACCAGATCTATTTAACATGAACGAAAACAGCACAATTAAGATCTCACTATGGCAGATGTGTGTGACACTGAAGAAGTCTCATCTTCTTTACATTTCTGTACTTGGTGAAAAACATTTCAGTGGATCAAATCTAAGATATACATAATGACAAGCTAGCAATTGTGTAGATATCTTTACAGTAAATATCTTTGACCGGAGTGGGAGTACAGACAGAAGAAAATGGCAAAAAGAAGAGGACCTGAGAGAGGGAGTGGTGTCTATGAGGTATACTTTCTTCATTTTTGTCTCTTGGATGTGTGAGGTTTGGGTTTTTAGCTTTTGTACCTGCTGCAAATTCTTCCATTAAAGGAGGGATGAAAACATGGATACTAACTTGAGTCAGTTTGTTTTATATGGAATCTGGAGCATTAATACAAGAAATTGGGCTTTTCGTGTCTTTTTAACGATAAAAGATGCAGGATTGTAATTAGTGAACAATATGTTTGATTAATCCAGTTCATTCCGCATCAGAAAGAAGTGGGCTGGTCTTAAATAGAAAACTGGAAACTGGATCCAGTCCTGCCTCGCTTGCTCCAGAGCAACTGGGAGGGGTGCGCGTCTCTCAAACCCTGACCGTGATGAGAGGGATTAGGCCGACAGGGCAAGCGAGCCGCTTCTACAGCTGCAGGGCCATTCGCTCTGGTTTCTCTTCATAACGTATAAGTCTTTCGCCTTTTACTAAAGACTTCCGTGGAGGGCAACGCCAATGAGTTGATCTTATTTTTGGCAGGCTTTGCCTCTGGTGTAAGCCTTACCTGCTTGTCCAAAGTAAAGGAGATCCAGCCAAATGTGGTGTTGGGACGTTTGCCCCTTCTACCCATTGCGATCAACGTTATGTTATTAGCTGTGCTAAACTGTTGTTCAATGGTCACTGTCTGCAGTGCAGCAACCAGACAGTGTTTTAAAGAGTTCTCTCTGCATTGTGTCGGTGGGCGGAGGTGCAAATTAGCCACTCTGTGCCAAAAGAGGGCACCGATGCAAGTGTGCACCACTCATACAAGGTAGAGTCTGGTGCCGAGAGCAGGAAGACATCGCTTCTCGGCCTTTTGGCTAAGATCAAGTGTAGTATCTGTTCTTATCAGTTTAATATCTGATATGTCCTCCATTTGAGGACTGCATATTAAATGGATTTTTAGAAACAGGAGTTTGATACGGGAGCTTGCTCCGTCGACTCCACGCATCGACCTGGCCTTGCAGTGCTGCTGGGAACGGTGCACTACTTCCCCCATCTTGTAAAATGGTAACTGGCTTCTGAAATGATCAGGGCATCTCAGAAAATTGAGTGCAAGGCACCAGAGCCCCTTAGCGGGCCAGTGTGATAGGGAGCGCTACGGCTCGCTAGCTACAGCGCCAAATCGTCCAGCTTTCTGATAGGGAGCGCCTGGCAGGAGTGCCATTACATCTCTAAATCTTTGTCTTGCAGGGATGCACAGTGGGGATAATCAGTCAGCACTCCCTCAAGGCCCAAAGTGGGTAATATCGCGAGCGCTTTGGGAGGATTCCCGCTGCCTTTTGCTCATGTTTAAACAACACATGTTTCTGCATCTTCAAACCCAGGCCTTGCGCTTTGTTCAAACTTTCAGTAAATTATTTTGAAATAAGTCCTGAAATAAGAAAAGGTTACGTGAAATAACTTCATGTATTCGACTCGGAGTGACAAGTAAGCCCACTTCAACTCAGTTCCGCTGGCCTAGGTCCAGTCAGGTAAGATTAGCTGCAGAGTAGATACTTAGCCAAGGTGCCATTAAACTTGTCACTACATGGAATACAAGAGCCTCTTTGAACTTTTGCACAAAACAATGACTGTCAAGTATTTCATAGATAAGATTGAGAATGACAGCCATACATCTCATTTATTTTGTAAAGATGCTGAGGTTTATAAATCTGAGTTTTTCACCTGACTGCTCTCCTTCCACTTAGTGTCGCTACTGACCACAGAGAGATGTGTTCAGTTATTCCAGAAGCATTCTACCAGATCTATTTAACATGAACGAAAACAGCACAATTAAGATCTCACTATGGCAGATGTGTGTGACACTGAAGAAGTCTCATCTTCTTTACATTTCTGTACTTGGTGAAAAACATTTCAGTGGATCAAATCTAAGATACACATAATGACAAGCTAGCAATTGTGTAGATATCTTTACAGTAAATATCTTTGACCGGAGTGGAAGTACAGACAGAAGAAAATGGCAAAAAGAAGAGGACCTGAGAGAGGGAGTGGTGTCTATGAGGTATACTTTCTTCATTTTTGTCTCTTGGATGTGTGAGGTTTGGGTTTTTAGCTTTTGTACCTGCTGCAAATTCTTCCATTAAAGGAGGGATGAAAACATGGATACTAACTTGAGTCAGTTTGTTTTATATGGAATCTGGAGCATTAATACAAGAAATTGGGCTTTTCGTGTCTTTTTAACGATAAAAGATGCAGGATTGTAATTAGTGAACAATATGTTTGATTAATCCAGTTCATTCCGCATCAGAAAGAAGTGGGCTGGTCTTAAATAGAAAACTGGAAACTGGATCCAGTCCTGCCTCGCTTGCTCCAGAGCAACTGGGAGGGGTGCGCGTCTCTCAAACCCTGACCGTGATGAGAGGGATTAGGCCGACAGGGCAAGCGAGCCGCTTCTACAGCTGCAGGGCCATTCGCTCTGGTTTCTCTTCATAACGTATAAGTCTTTCGCCTTTTACTAAAGACTTCCGTGGAGGGCAACGCCAATGAGTTGATCTTATTTTTGGCAGGCTTTGCCTCTGGTGTAAGCCTTACCTGCTTGTCCAAAGTAAAGGAGATCCAGCCAAATGTGGTGTTGGGACGTTTGCCCCTTCTACCCATTGCGATCAACGTTATGTTATTAGCTGTGCTAAACTGTTGTTCAATGGTCACTGTCTGCAGTGCAGCAACGAGACAGTGTTTTAAAGAGTTCTCTCTGCATTGTGTCGGTGGGCGGAGGTGCAAATTAGCCACTCTGTGCCAAAAGAGGGCACCGATGCAAGTGTGCACCACTCATACAAGGTAGAGTCTGGTGCCGAGAGCAGGAAGACATCGCTTCTCGGCCTTTTGGCTAAGATCAAGTGTAGTATCTGTTCTTATCAGTTTAATATCTGATATGTCCTCCATTTGAGGACTGCATATTAAATGGATTTTTAGAAACAGGAGTTTGATACGGGAGCTTGCTCCGTCGACTCCACGCATCGACCTGGCCTTGCAGTGCTGCTGGGAACGGTGCACTACTTCCCCCATCTTGTAAGATGGTAACTGGCTTCTGAAATGATCAGGGCATCTCAGAAAATTGAGTGCAAGGCACCAGAGCCCCTTAGCGGGCCAGTGTGATAGGGAGCGCTACGGCTCGCTAGCTACAGCGCCAAATCGTCCAGCTTTCTGATAGGGAGCGCCTGGCAGGAGTGCCATTACATCTCTAAATCTTTGTCTTGCAGGGATGCACAGTGGGGATAATCAGTCAGCACTCCCTCAAGGCCCAAAGTGGGTAATATCGCGAGCGCTTTGGGAGGATTCCCGCTGCCTTTTGCTCATGTTTAAACAACACATGTTTCTGCATCTTCAAACCCAGGCCTTGCGCTTTGTTCAAACTTTCAGTAAATTATTTTGAAATAAGTCCTGAAATAAGAAAAGGTTACGTGAAATAACTTCATGTATTCGACTCGGAGTGACAAGTAAGCCCACTTCAACTCAGTTCCGCTGGCCTAGGTCCAGTCAGGTAAGATTAGCTGCAGAGTAGATACTTAGCCAAGGTGCCATTAAACTTGTCACTACATGGAATACAAGAGCCTCTTTGAACTTTTGCACAAAACAATGACTGTCAAGTATTTCATAGATAAGATTGAGAATGACAGCCATACATCTCATTTATTTTGTAAAGATGCTGAGGTTTATAAATCTGAGTTTTTCACCTGACTGCTCTCCTTCCACTTAGTGTCGCTACTGACCACAGAGAGATGTGTTCAGTTATTCCAGAAGCATTCTACCAGATCTATTTAACATGAACGAAAACAGCACAATTAAGATCTCACTATGGCAGATGTGTGTGACACTGAAGAAGTCTCATCTTCTTTACATTTCTGTACTTGGTGAAAAACATTTCAGTGGATCAAATCTAAGATATACATAATGACAAGCTAGCAATTGTGTAGATATCTTTACAGTAAATATCTTTGACCGGAGTGGGAGTACAGACAGAAGAAAATGGCAAAAAGAAGAGGACCTGAGAGAGGGAGTGGTGTCTATGAGGTATACTTTCTTCATTTTTGTCTCTTGGATGTGTGAGGTTTGGGTTTTTAGCTTTTGTACCTGCTGCAAATTCTTCCATTAAAGGAGGGATGAAAACATGGATACTAACTTGAGTCAGTTTGTTTTATATGGAATCTGGAGCATTAATACAAGAAATTGGGCTTTTCGTGTCTTTTTAACGATAAAAGATGCAGGATTGTAATTAGTGAACAATATGTTTGATTAATCCAGTTCATTCCGCATCAGAAAGAAGTGGGCTGGTCTTAAATAGAAAACTGGAAACTGGATCCAGTCCTGCCTCGCTTGCTCCAGAGCAACTGGGAGGGGTGCGCGTCTCTCAAACCCTGACCGTGATGAGAGGGATTAGGCCGACAGGGCAAGCGAGCCGCTTCTACAGCTGCAGGGCCATTCGCTCTGGTTTCTCTTCATAACGTATAAGTCTTTCGCCTTTTACTAAAGACTTCCGTGGAGGGCAACGCCAATGAGTTGATCTTATTTTTGGCAGGCTTTGCCTCTGGTGTAAGCCTTACCTGCTTGTCCAAAGTAAAGGAGATCCAGCCAAATGTGGTGTTGGGACGTTTGCCCCTTCTACCCATTGCGATCAACGTTATGTTATTAGCTGTGCTAAACTGTTGTTCAATGGTCACTGTCTGCAGTGCAGCAACGAGACAGTGTTTTAAAGAGTTCTCTCTGCATTGTGTCGGTGGGCGGAGGTGCAAATTAGCCACTCTGTGCCAAAAGAGGGCACCGATGCAAGTGTGCACCACTCATACAAGGTAGAGTCTGGTGCCGAGAGCAGGAAGACATCGCTTCTCGGCCTTTTGGCTAAGATCAAGTGTAGTATCTGTTCTTATCAGTTTAATATCTGATATGTCCTCCATTTGAGGACTGCATATTAAATGGATTTTTAGAAACAGGAGTTTGATACGGGAGCTTGCTCCGTCGACTCCACGCATCGACCTGGCCTTGCAGTGCTGCTGGGAACGGTGCACTACTTCCCCCATCTTGTAAAATGGTAACTGGCTTCTGAAATGATCAGGGCATCTCAGAAAATTGAGTGCAAGGCACCAGAGCCCCTTAGCGGGCCAGTGTGATAGGGAGCGCTACGGCTCGCTAGCTACAGCGCCAAATCGTCCAGCTTTCTGATAGGGAGCGCCTGGCAGGAGTGCCATTACATCTCTAAATCTTTGTCTTGCAGGGATGCACAGTGGGGATAATCAGTCAGCACTCCCTCAAGGCCCAAAGTGGGTAATATCGCGAGCGCTTTGGGAGGATTCCCGCTGCCTTTTGCTCATGTTTAAACAACACATGTTTCTGCATCTTCAAACCCAGGCCTTGCGCTTTGTTCAAACTTTCAGTAAATTATTTTGAAATAAGTCCTGAAATAAGAAAAGGTTACGTGAAATAACTTCATGTATTCGACTCGGAGTGACAAGTAAGCCCACTTCAACTCAGTTCCGCTGGCCTAGGTCCAGTCAGGTAAGATTAGCTGCAGAGTAGATACTTAGCCAAGGTGCCATTAAACTTGTCACTACATGGAATACAAGAGCCTCTTTGAACTTTTGCACAAAACAATGACTGTCAAGTATTTCATAGATAAGATTGAGAATGACAGCCATACATCTCATTTATTTTGTAAAGATGCTGAGGTTTATAAATCTGAGTTTTTCACCTGACTGCTCTCCTTCCACTTAGTGTCGCTACTGACCACAGAGAGATGTGTTCAGTTATTCCAGAAGCATTCTACCAGATCTATTTAACATGAACGAAAACAGCACAATTAAGATCTCACTATGGCAGATGTGTGTGACACTGAAGAAGTCTCATCTTCTTTACATTTCTGTACTTGGTGAAAAACATTTCAGTGGATCAAATCTAAGATATACATAATGACAAGCTAGCAATTGTGTAGATATCTTTACAGTAAATATCTTTGACCGGAGTGGGAGTACAGACAGAAGAAAATGGCAAAAAGAAGAGGACCTGAGAGAGGGAGTGGTGTCTATGAGGTATACTTTCTTCATTTTTGTCTCTTGGATGTGTGAGGTTTGGGTTTTTAGCTTTTGTACCTGCTGCAAATTCTTCCATTAAAGGAGGGATGAAAACATGGATACTAACTTGAGTCAGTTTGTTTTATATGGAATCTGGAGCATTAATACAAGAAATTGGGCTTTTCGTGTCTTTTTAACGATAAAAGATGCAGGATTGTAATTAGTGAACAATATGTTTGATTAATCCAGTTCATTCCGCATCAGAAAGAAGTGGGCTGGTCTTAAATAGAAAACTGGAAACTGGATCCAGTCCTGCCTCGCTTGCTCCAGAGCAACTGGGAGGGGTGCGCGTCTCTCAAACCCTGACCGTGATGAGAGGGATTAGGCCGACAGGGCAAGCGAGCCGCTTCTACAGCTGCAGGGCCATTCGCTCTGGTTTCTCTTCATAACGTATAAGTCTTTCGCCTTTTACTAAAGACTTCCGTGGAGGGCAACGCCAATGAGTTGATCTTATTTTTGGCAGGCTTTGCCTCTGGTGTAAGCCTTACCTGCTTGTCCAAAGTAAAGGAGATCCAGCCAAATGTGGTGTTGGGACGTTTGCCCCTTCTACCCATTGCGATCAACGTTATGTTATTAGCTGTGCTAAACTGTTGTTCAATGGTCACTGTCTGCAGTGCAGCAACCAGACAGTGTTTTAAAGAGTTCTCTCTGCATTGTGTCGGTGGGCGGAGGTGCAAATTAGCCACTCTGTGCCAAAAGAGGGCACCGATGCAAGTGTGCACCACTCATACAAGGTAGAGTCTGGTGCCGAGAGCAGGAAGACATCGCTTCTCGGCCTTTTGGCTAAGATCAAGTGTAGTATCTGTTCTTATCAGTTTAATATCTGATATGTCCTCCATTTGAGGACTGCATATTAAATGGATTTTTAGAAACAGGAGTTTGATACGGGAGCTTGCTCCGTCGACTCCACGCATCGACCTGGCCTTGCAGTGCTGCTGGGAACGGTGCACTACTTCCCCCATCTTGTAAAATGGTAACTGGCTTCTGAAATGATCAGGGCATCTCAGAAAATTGAGTGCAAGGCACCAGAGCCCCTTAGCGGGCCAGTGTGATAGGGAGCGCTACGGCTCGCTAGCTACAGCGCCAAATCGTCCAGCTTTCTGATAGGGAGCGCCTGGCAGGAGTGCCATTACATCTCTAAATCTTTGTCTTGCAGGGATGCACAGTGGGGATAATCAGTCAGCACTCCCTCAAGGCCCAAAGTGGGTAATATCGCGAGCGCTTTGGGAGGATTCCCGCTGCCTTTTGCTCATGTTTAAACAACACATGTTTCTGCATCTTCAAACCCAGGCCTTGCGCTTTGTTCAAACTTTCAGTAAATTATTTTGAAATAAGTCCTGAAATAAGAAAAGGTTACGTGAAATAACTTCATGTATTCGACTCGGAGTGACAAGTAAGCCCACTTCAACTCAGTTCCGCTGGCCTAGGTCCAGTCAGGTAAGATTAGCTGCAGAGTAGATACTTAGCCAAGGTGCCATTAAACTTGTCACTACATGGAATACAAGAGCCTCTTTGAACTTTTGCACAAAACAATGACTGTCAAGTATTTCATAGATAAGATTGAGAATGACAGCCATACATCTCATTTATTTTGTAAAGATGCTGAGGTTTATAAATCTGAGTTTTTCACCTGACTGCTCTCCTTCCACTTAGTGTCGCTACTGACCACAGAGAGATGTGTTCAGTTATTCCAGAAGCATTCTACCAGATCTATTTAACATGAACGAAAACAGCACAATTAAGATCTCACTATGGCAGATGTGTGTGACACTGAAGAAGTCTCATCTTCTTTACATTTCTGTACTTGGTGAAAAACATTTCAGTGGATCAAATCTAAGATATACATAATGACAAGCTAGCAATTGTGTAGATATCTTTACAGTAAATATCTTTGACCGGAGTGGGAGTACAGACAGAAGAAAATGGCAAAAAGAAGAGGACCTGAGAGAGGGAGTGGTGTCTATGAGGTATACTTTCTTCATTTTTGTCTCTTGGATGTGTGAGGTTTGGGTTTTTAGCTTTTGTACCTGCTGCAAATTCTTCCATTAAAGGAGGGATGAAAACATGGATACTAACTTGAGTCAGTTTGTTTTATATGGAATCTGGAGCATTAATACAAGAAATTGGGCTTTTCGTGTCTTTTTAACGATAAAAGATGCAGGATTGTAATTAGTGAACAATATGTTTGATTAATCCAGTTCATTCCGCATCAGAAAGAAGTGGGCTGGTCTTAAATAGAAAACTGGAAACTGGATCCAGTCCTGCCTCGCTTGCTCCAGAGCAACTGGGAGGGGTGCGCGTCTCTCAAACCCTGACCGTGATGAGAGGGATTAGGCCGACAGGGCAAGCGAGCCGCTTCTACAGCTGCAGGGCCATTCGCTCTGGTTTCTCTTCATAACGTATAAGTCTTTCGCCTTTTACTAAAGACTTCCGTGGAGGGCAACGCCAATGAGTTGATCTTATTTTTGGCAGGCTTTGCCTCTGGTGTAAGCCTTACCTGCTTGTCCAAAGTAAAGGAGATCCAGCCAAATGTGGTGTTGGGACGTTTGCCCCTTCTACCCATTGCGATCAACGTTATGTTATTAGCTGTGCTAAACTGTTGTTCAATGGTCACTGTCTGCAGTGCAGCAACCAGACAGTGTTTTAAAGAGTTCTCTCTGCATTGTGTCGGTGGGCGGAGGTGCAAATTAGCCACTCTGTGCCAAAAGAGGGCACCGATGCAAGTGTGCACCACTCATACAAGGTAGAGTCTGGTGCCGAGAGCAGGAAGACATCGCTTCTCGGCCTTTTGGCTAAGATCAAGTGTAGTATCTGTTCTTATCAGTTTAATATCTGATATGTCCTCCATTTGAGGACTGCATATTAAATGGATTTTTAGAAACAGGAGTTTGATACGGGAGCTTGCTCCGTCGACTCCACGCATCGACCTGGCCTTGCAGTGCTGCTGGGAACGGTGCACTACTTCCCCCATCTTGTAAAATGGTAACTGGCTTCTGAAATGATCAGGGCATCTCAGAAAATTGAGTGCAAGGCACCAGAGCCCCTTAGCGGGCCAGTGTGATAGGGAGCGCTACGGCTCGCTAGCTACAGCGCCAAATCGTCCAGCTTTCTGATAGGGAGCGCCTGGCAGGAGTGCCATTACATCTCTAAATCTTTGTCTTGCAGGGATGCACAGTGGGGATAATCAGTCAGCACTCCCTCAAGGCCCAAAGTGGGTAATATCGCGAGCGCTTTGGGAGGATTCCCGCTGCCTTTTGCTCATGTTTAAACAACACATGTTTCTGCATCTTCAAACCCAGGCCTTGCGCTTTGTTCAAACTTTCAGTAAATTATTTTGAAATAAGTCCTGAAATAAGAAAAGGTTACGTGAAATAACTTCATGTATTCGACTCGGAGTGACAAGTAAGCCCACTTACACTCAGTTCCGCTGGCCTAGGTCCAGTCAGGTAAGATTAGCTGCAGAGTAGATACTTAGCCAAGGTGCCATTAAACTTGTCACTACATGGAATACAAGAGCCTCTTTGAACTTTTGCACAAAACAATGACTGTCAAGTATTTCATAGATAAGATTGAGAATGACAGCCATACATCTCATTTATTTTGTAAAGATGCTGAGGTTTATAAATCTGAGTTTTTCACCTGACTGCTCTCCTTCCACTTAGTGTCGCTACTGACCACAGAGAGATGTGTTCAGTTATTCCAGAAGCATTCTACCAGATCTATTTAACATGAACGAAAACAGCACAATTAAGATCTCACTATGGCAGATGTGTGTGACACTGAAGAAGTCTCATCTTCTTTACATTTCTGTACTTGGTGAAAAACATTTCAGTGGATCAAATCTAAGATATACATAATGACAAGCTAGCAATTGTGTAGATATCTTTACAGTAAATATCTTTGACCGGAGTGGGAGTACAGACAGAAGAAAATGGCAAAAAGAAGAGGACCTGAGAGAGGGAGTGGTGTCTATGAGGTATACTTTCTTCATTTTTGTCTCTTGGATGTGTGAGGTTTGGGTTTTTAGCTTTTGTACCTGCTGCAAATTCTTCCATTAAAGGAGGGATGAAAACATGGATACTAACTTGAGTCAGTTTGTTTTATATGGAATCTGGAGCATTAATACAAGAAATTGGGCTTTTCGTGTCTTTTTAACGATAAAAGATGCAGGATTGTAATTAGTGAACAATATGTTTGATTAATCCAGTTCATTCCGCATCAGAAAGAAGTGGGCTGGTCTTAAATAGAAAACTGGAAACTGGATCCAGTCCTGCCTCGCTTGCTCCAGAGCAACTGGGAGGGGTGCGCGTCTCTCAAACCCTGACCGTGATGAGAGGGATTAGGCCGACAGGGCAAGCGAGCCGCTTCTACAGCTGCAGGGCCATTCGCTCTGGTTTCTCTTCATAACGTATAAGTCTTTCGCCTTTTACTAAAGACTTCCGTGGAGGGCAACGCCAATGAGTTGATCTTATTTTTGGCAGGCTTTGCCTCTGGTGTAAGCCTTACCTGCTTGTCCAAAGTAAAGGAGATCCAGCCAAATGTGGTGTTGGGACGTTTGCCCCTTCTACCCATTGCGATCAACGTTATGTTATTAGCTGTGCTAAACTGTTGTTCAATGGTCACTGTCTGCAGTGCAGCAACCAGACAGTGTTTTAAAGAGTTCTCTCTGCATTGTGTCGGTGGGCGGAGGTGCAAATTAGCCACTCTGTGCCAAAAGAGGGCACCGATGCAAGTGTGCACCACTCATACAAGGTAGAGTCTGGTGCCGAGAGCAGGAAGACATCGCTTCTCGGCCTTTTGGCTAAGATCAAGTGTAGTATCTGTTCTTATCAGTTTAATATCTGATATGTCCTCCATTTGAGGACTGCATATTAAATGGATTTTTAGAAACAGGAGTTTGATACGGGAGCTTGCTCCGTCGACTCCACGCATCGACCTGGCCTTGCAGTGCTGCTGGGAACGGTGCACTACTTCCCCCATCTTGTAAAATGGTAACTGGCTTCTGAAATGATCAGGGCATCTCAGAAAATTGAGTGCAAGGCACCAGAGCCCCTTAGCGGGCCAGTGTGATAGGGAGCGCTACGGCTCGCTAGCTACAGCGCCAAATCGTCCAGCTTTCTGATAGGGAGCGCCTGGCAGGAGTGCCATTACATCTCTAAATCTTTGTCTTGCAGGGATGCACAGTGGGGATAATCAGTCAGCACTCCCTCAAGGCCCAAAGTGGGTAATATCGCGAGCGCTTTGGGAGGATTCCCGCTGCCTTTTGCTCATGTTTAAACAACACATGTTTCTGCATCTTCAAACCCAGGCCTTGCGCTTTGTTCAAACTTTCAGTAAATTATTTTGAAATAAGTCCTGAAATAAGAAAAGGTTACGTGAAATAACTTCATGTATTCGACTCGGAGTGACAAGTAAGCCCACTTCAACTCAGTTCCGCTGGCCTAGGTCCAGTCAGGTAAGATTAGCTGCAGAGTAGATACTTAGCCAAGGTGCCATTAAACTTGTCACTACATGGAATACAAGAGCCTCTTTGAACTTTTGCACAAAACAATGACTGTCAAGTATTTCATAGATAAGATTGAGAATGACAGCCATACATCTCATTTATTTTGTAAAGATGCTGAGGTTTATAAATCTGAGTTTTTCACCTGACTGCTCTCCTTCCACTTAGTGTCGCTACTGACCACAGAGAGATGTGTTCAGTTATTCCAGAAGCATTCTACCAGATCTATTTAACATGAACGAAAACAGCACAATTAAGATCTCACTATGGCAGATGTGTGTGACACTGAAGAAGTCTCATCTTCTTTACATTTCTGTACTTGGTGAAAAACATTTCAGTGGATCAAATCTAAGATATACATAATGACAAGCTAGCAATTGTGTAGATATCTTTACAGTAAATATCTTTGACCGGAGTGGGAGTACAGACAGAAGAAAATGGCAAAAAGAAGAGGACCTGAGAGAGGGAGTGGTGTCTATGAGGTATACTTTCTTCATTTTTGTCTCTTGGATGTGTGAGGTTTGGGTTTTTAGCTTTTGTACCTGCTGCAAATTCTTCCATTAAAGGAGGGATGAAAACATGGATACTAACTTGAGTCAGTTTGTTTTATATGGAATCTGGAGCATTAATACAAGAAATTGGGCTTTTCGTGTCTTTTTAACGATAAAAGATGCAGGATTGTAATTAGTGAACAATATGTTTGATTAATCCAGTTCATTCCGCATCAGAAAGAAGTGGGCTGGTCTTAAATAGAAAACTGGAAACTGGATCCAGTCCTGCCTCGCTTGCTCCAGAGCAACTGGGAGGGGTGCGCGTCTCTCAAACCCTGACCGTGATGAGAGGGATTAGGCCGACAGGGCAAGCGAGCCGCTTCTACAGCTGCAGGGCCATTCGCTCTGGTTTCTCTTCATAACGTATAAGTCTTTCGCCTTTTACTAAAGACTTCCGTGGAGGGCAACGCCAATGAGTTGATCTTATTTTTGGCAGGCTTTGCCTCTGGTGTAAGCCTTACCTGCTTGTCCAAAGTAAAGGAGATCCAGCCAAATGTGGTGTTGGGACGTTTGCCCCTTCTACCCATTGCGATCAACGTTATGTTATTAGCTGTGCTAAACTGTTGTTCAATGGTCACTGTCTGCAGTGCAGCAACGAGACAGTGTTTTAAAGAGTTCTCTCTGCATTGTGTCGGTGGGCGGAGGTGCAAATTAGCCACTCTGTGCCAAAAGAGGGCACCGATGCAAGTGTGCACCACTCATACAAGGTAGAGTCTGGTGCCGAGAGCAGGAAGACATCGCTTCTCGGCCTTTTGGCTAAGATCAAGTGTAGTATCTGTTCTTATCAGTTTAATATCTGATATGTCCTCCATTTGAGGACTGCATATTAAATGGATTTTTAGAAACAGGAGTTTGATACGGGAGCTTGCTCCGTCGACTCCACGCATCGACCTGGCCTTGCAGTGCTGCTGGGAACGGTGCACTACTTCCCCCATCTTGTAAAATGGTAACTGGCTTCTGAAATGATCAGGGCATCTCAGAAAATTGAGTGCAAGGCACCAGAGCCCCTTAGCGGGCCAGTGTGATAGGGAGCGCTACGGCTCGCTAGCTACAGCGCCAAATCGTCCAGCTTTCTGATAGGGAGCGCCTGGCAGGAGTGCCATTACATCTCTAAATCTTTGTCTTGCAGGGATGCACAGTGGGGATAATCAGTCAGCACTCCCTCAAGGCCCAAAGTGGGTAATATCGCGAGCGCTTTGGGAGGATTCCCGCTGCCTTTTGCTCATGTTTAAACAACACATGTTTCTGCATCTTCAAACCCAGGCCTTGCGCTTTGTTCAAACTTTCAGTAAATTATTTTGAAATAAGTCCTGAAATAAGAAAAGGTTACGTGAAATAACTTCATGTATTCGACTCGGAGTGACAAGTAAGCCCACTTCAACTCAGTTCCGCTGGCCTAGGTCCAGTCAGGTAAGATTAGCTGCAGAGTAGATACTTAGCCAAGGTGCCATTAAACTTGTCACTACATGGAATACAAGAGCCTCTTTGAACTTTTGCACAAAACAATGACTGTCAAGTATTTCATAGATAAGATTGAGAATGACAGCCATACATCTCATTTATTTTGTAAAGATGCTGAGGTTTATAAATCTGAGTTTTTCACCTGACTGCTCTCCTTCCACTTAGTGTCGCTACTGACCACAGAGAGATGTGTTCAGTTATTCCAGAAGCATTCTACCAGATCTATTTAACATGAACGAAAACAGCACAATTAAGATCTCACTATGGCAGATGTGTGTGACACTGAAGAAGTCTCATCTTCTTTACATTTCTGTACTTGGTGAAAAACATTTCAGTGGATCAAATCTAAGATATACATAATGACAAGCTAGCAATTGTGTAGATATCTTTACAGTAAATATCTTTGACCGGAGTGGGAGTACAGACAGAAGAAAATGGCAAAAAGAAGAGGACCTGAGAGAGGGAGTGGTGTCTATGAGGTATACTTTCTTCATTTTTGTCTCTTGGATGTGTGAGGTTTGGGTTTTTAGCTTTTGTACCTGCTGCAAATTCTTCCATTAAAGGAGGGATGAAAACATGGATACTAACTTGAGTCAGTTTGTTTTATATGGAATCTGGAGCATTAATACAAGAAATTGGGCTTTTCGTGTCTTTTTAACGATAAAAGATGCAGGATTGTAATTAGTGAACAATATGTTTGATTAATCCAGTTCATTCCGCATCAGAAAGAAGTGGGCTGGTCTTAAATAGAAAACTGGAAACTGGATCCAGTCCTGCCTCGCTTGCTCCAGAGCAACTGGGAGGGGTGCGCGTCTCTCAAACCCTGACCGTGATGAGAGGGATTAGGCCGACAGGGCAAGCGAGCCGCTTCTACAGCTGCAGGGCCATTCGCTCTGGTTTCTCTTCATAACGTATAAGTCTTTTACTAAAGACTTCCGTGGAGGGCAACGCCAATGAGTTGATCTTATTTTTGGCAGGCTTTGCCTCTGGTGTAAGCCTTACCTGCTTGTCCAAAGTAAAGGAGATCCAGCCAAATGTGGTGTTGGGACGTTTGCCCCTTCTACCCATTGCGATCAACGTTATGTTATTAGCTGTGCTAAACTGTTGTTCAATGGTCACTGTCTGCAGTGCAGCAACCAGACAGTGTTTTAAAGAGTTCTCTCTGCATTGTGTCGGTGGGCGGAGGTGCAAATTAGCCACTCTGTGCCAAAAGAGGGCACCGATGCAAGTGTGCACCACTCATACAAGGTAGAGTCTGGTGCCGAGAGCAGGAAGACATCGCTTCTCGGCCTTTTGGCTAAGATCAAGTGTAGTATCTGTTCTTATCAGTTTAATATCTGATATGTCCTCCATTTGAGGACTGCATATTAAATGGATTTTTAGAAACAGGAGTTTGATACGGGAGCTTGCTCCGTCGACTCCACGCATCGACCTGGCCTTGCAGTGCTGCTGGGAACGGTGCACTACTTCCCCCATCTTGTAAAATGGTAACTGGCTTCTGAAATGATCAGGGCATCTCAGAAAATTGAGTGCAAGGCACCAGAGCCCCTTAGCGGGCCAGTGTGATAGGGAGCGCTACGGCTCGCTAGCTACAGCGCCAAGTCGTCCAGCTTTCTGATAGGGAGCGCCTGGCAGGAGTGCCATTACATCTCTAAATCTTTGTCTTGCAGGGATGCACAGTGGGGATAATCAGTCAGCACTCCCTCAAGGCCCAAAGTGGGTAATATCGCGAGCGCTTTGGGAGGATTCCCGCTGCCTTTTGCTCATGTTTAAACAACACATGTTTCTGCATCTTCAAACCCAGGCCTTGCGCTTTGTTCAAACTTTCAGTAAATTATTTTGAAATAAGTCCTGAAATAAGAAAAGGTTACGTGAAATAACTTCATGTATTCGACTCGGAGTGACAAGTAAGCCCACTTCAACTCAGTTCCGCTGGCCTAGGTCCAGTCAGGTAAGATTAGCTGCAGAGTAGATACTTAGCCAAGGTGCCATTAAACTTGTCACTACATGGAATACAAGAGCCTCTTTGAACTTTTGCACAAAACAATGACTGTCAAGTATTTCATAGATAAGATTGAGAATGACAGCCATACATCTCATTTATTTTGTAAAGATGCTGAGGTTTATAAATCTGAGTTTTTCACCTGACTGCTCTCCTTCCACTTAGTGTCGCTACTGACCACAGAGAGATGTGTTCAGTTATTCCAGAAGCATTCTACCAGATCTATTTAACATGAACGAAAACAGCACAATTAAGATCTCACTATGGCAGATGTGTGTGACACTGAAGAAGTCTCATCTTCTTTACATTTCTGTACTTGGTGAAAAACATTTCAGTGGATCAAATCTAAGATATACATAATGACAAGCTAGCAATTGTGTAGATATCTTTACAGTAAATATCTTTGACCGGAGTGGGAGTACAGACAGAAGAAAATGGCAAAAAGAAGAGGACCTGAGAGAGGGAGTGGTGTCTATGAGGTATACTTTCTTCATTTTTGTCTCTTGGATGTGTGAGGTTTGGGTTTTTAGCTTTTGTACCTGCTGCAAATTCTTCCATTAAAGGAGGGATGAAAACATGGATACTAACTTGAGTCAGTTTGTTTTATATGGAATCTGGAGCATTAATACAAGAAATTGGGCTTTTCGTGTCTTTTTAACGATAAAAGATGCAGGATTGTAATTAGTGAACAATATGTTTGATTAATCCAGTTCATTCCGCATCAGAAAGAAGTGGGCTGGTCTTAAATAGAAAACTGGAAACTGGATCCAGTCCTGCCTCGCTTGCTCCAGAGCAACTGGGAGGGGTGCGCGTCTCTCAAACCCTGACCGTGATGAGAGGGATTAGGCCGACAGGGCAAGCGAGCCGCTTCTACAGCTGCAGGGCCATTCGCTCTGGTTTCTCTTCATAACGTATAAGTCTTTCGCCTTTTACTAAAGACTTCCGTGGAGGGCAACGCCAATGAGTTGATCTTATTTTTGGCAGGCTTTGCCTCTGGTGTAAGCCTTACCTGCTTGTCCAAAGTAAAGGAGATCCAGCCAAATGTGGTGTTGGGACGTTTGCCCCTTCTACCCATTGCGATCAACGTTATGTTATTAGCTGTGCTAAACTGTTGTTCAATGGTCACTGTCTGCAGTGCAGCAACCAGACAGTGTTTTAAAGAGTTCTCTCTGCATTGTGTCGGTGGGCGGAGGTGCAAATTAGCCACTCTGTGCCAAAAGAGGGCACCGATGCAAGTGTGCATCACTCATACAAGGTAGAGTCTGGTGCCGAGAGCAGGAAGACATCGCTTCTCGGCCTTTTGGCTAAGATCAAGTGTAGTATCTGTTCTTATCAGTTTAATATCTGATATGTCCTCCATTTGAGGACTGCATATTAAATGGATTTTTAGAAACAGGAGTTTGATACGGGAGCTTGCTCCGTCGACTCCACGCATCGACCTGGCCTTGCAGTGCTGCTGGGAACGGTGCACTACTTCCCCCATCTTGTAAAATGGTAACTGGCTTCTGAAATGATCAGGGCATCTCAGAAAATTGAGTGCAAGGCACCAGAGCCCCTTAGCGGGCCAGTGTGATAGGGAGCGCTACGGCTCGCTAGCTACAGCGCCAAATCGTCCAGCTTTCTGATAGGGAGCGCCTGGCAGGAGTGCCATTACATCTCTAAATCTTTGTCTTGCAGGGATGCACAGTGGGGATAATCAGTCAGCACTCCCTCAAGGCCCAAAGTGGGTAATATCGCGAGCGCTTTGGGAGGATTCCCGCTGCCTTTTGCTCATGTTTAAACAACACATGTTTCTGCATCTTCAAACCCAGGCCTTGCGCTTTGTTCAAACTTTCAGTAAATTATTTTGAAATAAGTCCTGAAATAAGAAAAGGTTACGTGAAATAACTTCATGTATTCGACTCGGAGTGACAAGTAAGCCCACTTACACTCAGTTCCGCTGGCCTAGGTCCAGTCAGGTAAGATTAGCTGCAGAGTAGATACTTAGCCAAGGTGCCATTAAACTTGTCACTACATGGAATACAAGAGCCTCTTTGAACTTTTGCACAAAACAATGACTGTCAAGTATTTCATAGATAAGATTGAGAATGACAGCCATACATCTCATTTATTTTGTAAAGATGCTGAGGTTTATAAATCTGAGTTTTTCACCTGACTGCTCTCCTTCCACTTAGTGTCGCTACTGACCACAGAGAGATGTGTTCAGTTATTCCAGAAGCATTCTACCAGATCTATTTAACATGAACGAAAACAGCACAATTAAGATCTCACTATGGCAGATGTGTGTGACACTGAAGAAGTCTCATCTTCTTTACATTTCTGTACTTGGTGAAAAACATTTCAGTGGATCAAATCTAAGATATACATAATGACAAGCTAGCAATTGTGTAGATATCTTTACAGTAAATATCTTTGACCGGAGTGGGAGTACAGACAGAAGAAAATGGCAAAAAGAAGAGGACCTGAGAGAGGGAGTGGTGTCTATGAGGTATACTTTCTTCATTTTTGTCTCTTGGATGTGTGAGGTTTGGGTTTTTAGCTTTTGTACCTGCTGCAAATTCTTCCATTAAAGGAGGGATGAAAACATGGATACTAACTTGAGTCAGTTTGTTTTATATGGAATCTGGAGCATTAATACAAGAAATTGGGCTTTTCGTGTCTTTTTAACGATAAAAGATGCAGGATTGTAATTAGTGAACAATATGTTTGATTAATCCAGTTCATTCCGCATCAGAAAGAAGTGGGCTGGTCTTAAATAGAAAACTGGAAACTGGATCCAGTCCTGCCTCGCTTGCTCCAGAGCAACTGGGAGGGGTGCGCGTCTCTCAAACCCTGACCGTGATGAGAGGGATTAGGCCGACAGGGCAAGCGAGCCGCTTCTACAGCTGCAGGGCCATTCGCTCTGGTTTCTCTTCATAACGTATAAGTCTTTTACTAAAGACTTCCGTGGAGGGCAACGCCAATGAGTTGATCTTATTTTTGGCAGGCTTTGCCTCTGGTGTAAGCCTTACCTGCTTGTCCAAAGTAAAGGAGATCCAGCCAAATGTGGTGTTGGGACGTTTGCCCCTTCTACCCATTGCGATCAACGTTATGTTATTAGCTGTGCTAAACTGTTGTTCAATGGTCACTGTCTGCAGTGCAGCAACCAGACAGTGTTTTAAAGAGTTCTCTCTGCATTGTGTCGGTGGGCGGAGGTGCAAATTAGCCACTCTGTGCCAAAAGAGGGCACCGATGCAAGTGTGCACCACTCATACAAGGTAGAGTCTGGTGCCGAGAGCAGGAAGACATCGCTTCTCGGCCTTTTGGCTAAGATCAAGTGTAGTATCTGTTCTTATCAGTTTAATATCTGATATGTCCTCCATTTGAGGACTGCATATTAAATGGATTTTTAGAAACAGGAGTTTGATACGGGAGCTTGCTCCGTCGACTCCACGCATCGACCTGGCCTTGCAGTGCTGCTGGGAACGGTGCACTACTTCCCCCATCTTGTAAAATGGTAACTGGCTTCTGAAATGATCAGGGCATCTCAGAAAATTGAGTGCAAGGCACCAGAGCCCCTTAGCGGGCCAGTGTGATAGGGAGCGCTACGGCTCGCTAGCTACAGCGCCAAGTCGTCCAGCTTTCTGATAGGGAGCGCCTGGCAGGAGTGCCATTACATCTCTAAATCTTTGTCTTGCAGGGATGCACAGTGGGGATAATCAGTCAGCACTCCCTCAAGGCCCAAAGTGGGTAATATCGCGAGCGCTTTGGGAGGATTCCCGCTGCCTTTTGCTCATGTTTAAACAACACATGTTTCTGCATCTTCAAACCCAGGCCTTGCGCTTTGTTCAAACTTTCAGTAAATTATTTTGAAATAAGTCCTGAAATAAGAAAAGGTTACGTGAAATAACTTCATGTATTCGACTCGGAGTGACAAGTAAGCCCACTTCAACTCAGTTCCGCTGGCCTAGGTCCAGTCAGGTAAGATTAGCTGCAGAGTAGATACTTAGCCAAGGTGCCATTAAACTTGTCACTACATGGAATACAAGAGCCTCTTTGAACTTTTGCACAAAACAATGACTGTCAAGTATTTCATAGATAAGATTGAGAATGACAGCCATACATCTCATTTATTTTGTAAAGATGCTGAGGTTTATAAATCTGAGTTTTTCACCTGACTGCTCTCCTTCCACTTAGTGTCGCTACTGACCACAGAGAGATGTGTTCAGTTATTCCAGAAGCATTCTACCAGATCTATTTAACATGAACGAAAACAGCACAATTAAGATCTCACTATGGCAGATGTGTGTGACACTGAAGAAGTCTCATCTTCTTTACATTTCTGTACTTGGTGAAAAACATTTCAGTGGATCAAATCTAAGATATACATAATGACAAGCTAGCAATTGTGTAGATATCTTTACAGTAAATATCTTTGACCGGAGTGGGAGTACAGACAGAAGAAAATGGCAAAAAGAAGAGGACCTGAGAGAGGGAGTGGTGTCTATGAGGTATACTTTCTTCATTTTTGTCTCTTGGATGTGTGAGGTTTGGGTTTTTAGCTTTTGTACCTGCTGCAAATTCTTCCATTAAAGGAGGGATGAAAACATGGATACTAACTTGAGTCAGTTTGTTTTATATGGAATCTGGAGCATTAATACAAGAAATTGGGCTTTTCGTGTCTTTTTAACGATAAAAGATGCAGGATTGTAATTAGTGAACAATATGTTTGATTAATCCAGTTCATTCCGCATCAGAAAGAAGTGGGCTGGTCTTAAATAGAAAACTGGAAACTGGATCCAGTCCTGCCTCGCTTGCTCCAGAGCAACTGGGAGGGGTGCGCGTCTCTCAAACCCTGACCGTGATGAGAGGGATTAGGCCGACAGGGCAAGCGAGCCGCTTCTACAGCTGCAGGGCCATTCGCTCTGGTTTCTCTTCATAACGTATAAGTCTTTCGCCTTTTACTAAAGACTTCCGTGGAGGGCAACGCCAATGAGTTGATCTTATTTTTGGCAGGCTTTGCCTCTGGTGTAAGCCTTACCTGCTTGTCCAAAGTAAAGGAGATCCAGCCAAATGTGGTGTTGGGACGTTTGCCCCTTCTACCCATTGCGATCAACGTTATGTTATTAGCTGTGCTAAACTGTTGTTCAATGGTCACTGTCTGCAGTGCAGCAACCAGACAGTGTTTTAAAGAGTTCTCTCTGCATTGTGTCGGTGGGCGGAGGTGCAAATTAGCCACTCTGTGCCAAAAGAGGGCACCGATGCAAGTGTGCACCACTCATACAAGGTAGAGTCTGGTGCCGAGAGCAGGAAGACATCGCTTCTCGGCCTTTTGGCTAAGATCAAGTGTAGTATCTGTTCTTATCAGTTTAATATCTGATATGTCCTCCATTTGAGGACTGCATATTAAATGGATTTTTAGAAACAGGAGTTTGATACGGGAGCTTGCTCCGTCGACTCCACGCATCGACCTGGCCTTGCAGTGCTGCTGGGAACGGTGCACTACTTCCCCCATCTTGTAAAATGGTAACTGGCTTCTGAAATGATCAGGGCATCTCAGAAAATTGAGTGCAAGGCACCAGAGCCCCTTAGCGGGCCAGTGTGATAGGGAGCGCTACGGCTCGCTAGCTACAGCGCCAAGTCGTCCAGCTTTCTGATAGGGAGCGCCTGGCAGGAGTGCCATTACATCTCTAAATCTTTGTCTTGCAGGGATGCACAGTGGGGATAATCAGTCAGCACTCCCTCAAGGCCCAAAGTGGGTAATATCGCGAGCGCTTTGGGAGGATTCCCGCTGCCTTTTGCTCATGTTTAAACAACACATGTTTCTGCATCTTCAAACCCAGGCCTTGCGCTTTGTTCAAACTTTCAGTAAATTATTTTGAAATAAGTCCTGAAATAAGAAAAGGTTACGTGAAATAACTTCATGTATTCGACTCGGAGTGACAAGTAAGCCCACTTCAACTCAGTTCCGCTGGCCTAGGTCCAGTCAGGTAAGATTAGCTGCAGAGTAGATACTTAGCCAAGGTGCCATTAAACTTGTCACTACATGGAATACAAGAGCCTCTTTGAACTTTTGCACAAAACAATGACTGTCAAGTATTTCATAGATAAGATTGAGAATGACAGCCATACATCTCATTTATTTTGTAAAGATGCTGAGGTTTATAAATCTGAGTTTTTCACCTGACTGCTCTCCTTCCACTTAGTGTCGCTACTGACCACAGAGAGATGTGTTCAGTTATTCCAGAAGCATTCTACCAGATCTATTTAACATGAACGAAAACAGCACAATTAAGATCTCACTATGGCAGATGTGTGTGACACTGAAGAAGTCTCATCTTCTTTACATTTCTGTACTTGGTGAAAAACATTTCAGTGGATCAAATCTAAGATATACATAATGACAAGCTAGCAATTGTGTAGATATCTTTACAGTAAATATCTTTGACCGGAGTGGGAGTACAGACAGAAGAAAATGGCAAAAAGAAGAGGACCTGAGAGAGGGAGTGGTGTCTATGAGGTATACTTTCTTCATTTTTGTCTCTTGGATGTGTGAGGTTTGGGTTTTTAGCTTTTGTACCTGCTGCAAATTCTTCCATTAAAGGAGGGATGAAAACATGGATACTAACTTGAGTCAGTTTGTTTTATATGGAATCTGGAGCATTAATACAAGAAATTGGGCTTTTCGTGTCTTTTTAACGATAAAAGATGCAGGATTGTAATTAGTGAACAATATGTTTGATTAATCCAGTTCATTCCGCATCAGAAAGAAGTGGGCTGGTCTTAAATAGAAAACTGGAAACTGGATCCAGTCCTGCCTCGCTTGCTCCAGAGCAACTGGGAGGGGTGCGCGTCTCTCAAACCCTGACCGTGATGAGAGGGATTAGGCCGACAGGGCAAGCGAGCCGCTTCTACAGCTGCAGGGCCATTCGCTCTGGTTTCTCTTCATAACGTATAAGTCTTTCGCCTTTTACTAAAGACTTCCGTGGAGGGCAACGCCAATGAGTTGATCTTATTTTTGGCAGGCTTTGCCTCTGGTGTAAGCCTTACCTGCTTGTCCAAAGTAAAGGAGATCCAGCCAAATGTGGTGTTGGGACGTTTGCCCCTTCTACCCATTGCGATCAACGTTATGTTATTAGCTGTGCTAAACTGTTGTTCAATGGTCACTGTCTGCAGTGCAGCAACCAGACAGTGTTTTAAAGAGTTCTCTCTGCATTGTGTCGGTGGGCGGAGGTGCAAATTAGCCACTCTGTGCCAAAAGAGGGCACCGATGCAAGTGTGCACCACTCATACAAGGTAGAGTCTGGTGCCGAGAGCAGGAAGACATCGCTTCTCGGCCTTTTGGCTAAGATCAAGTGTAGTATCTGTTCTTATCAGTTTAATATCTGATATGTCCTCCATTTGAGGACTGCATATTAAATGGATTTTTAGAAACAGGAGTTTGATACGGGAGCTTGCTCCGTCGACTCCACGCATCGACCTGGCCTTGCAGTGCTGCTGGGAACGGTGCACTACTTCCCCCATCTTGTAAAATGGTAACTGGCTTCTGAAATGATCAGGGCATCTCAGAAAATTGAGTGCAAGGCACCAGAGCCCCTTAGCGGGCCAGTGTGATAGGGAGCGCTACGGCTCGCTAGCTACAGCGCCAAATCGTCCAGCTTTCTGATAGGGAGCGCCTGGCAGGAGTGCCATTACATCTCTAAATCTTTGTCTTGCAGGGATGCACAGTGGGGATAATCAGTCAGCACTCCCTCAAGGCCCAAAGTGGGTAATATCGCGAGCGCTTTGGGAGGATTCCCGCTGCCTTTTGCTCATGTTTAAACAACACATGTTTCTGCATCTTCAAACCCAGGCCTTGCGCTTTGTTCAAACTTTCAGTAAATTATTTTGAAATAAGTCCTGAAATAAGAAAAGGTTACGTGAAATAACTTCATGTATTCGACTCGGAGTGACAAGTAAGCCCACTTCAACTCAGTTCCGCTGGCCTAGGTCCAGTCAGGTAAGATTAGCTGCAGAGTAGATACTTAGCCAAGGTGCCATTAAACTTGTCACTACATGGAATACAAGAGCCTCTTTGAACTTTTGCACAAAACAATGACTGTCAAGTATTTCATAGATAAGATTGAGAATGACAGCCATACATCTCATTTATTTTGTAAAGATGCTGAGGTTTATAAATCTGAGTTTTTCACCTGACTGCTCTCCTTCCACTTAGTGTCGCTACTGACCACAGAGAGATGTGTTCAGTTATTCCAGAAGCATTCTACCAGATCTATTTAACATGAACGAAAACAGCACAATTAAGATCTCACTATGGCAGATGTGTGTGACACTGAAGAAGTCTCATCTTCTTTACATTTCTGTACTTGGTGAAAAACATTTCAGTGGATCAAATCTAAGATATACATAATGACAAGCTAGCAATTGTGTAGATATCTTTACAGTAAATATCTTTGACCGGAGTGGGAGTACAGACAGAAGAAAATGGCAAAAAGAAGAGGACCTGAGAGAGGGAGTGGTGTCTATGAGGTATACTTTCTTCATTTTTGTCTCTTGGATGTGTGAGGTTTGGGTTTTTAGCTTTTGTACCTGCTGCAAATTCTTCCATTAAAGGAGGGATGAAAACATGGATACTAACTTGAGTCAGTTTGTTTTATATGGAATCTGGAGCATTAATACAAGAAATTGGGCTTTTCGTGTCTTTTTAACGATAAAAGATGCAGGATTGTAATTAGTGAACAATATGTTTGATTAATCCAGTTCATTCCGCATCAGAAAGAAGTGGGCTGGTCTTAAATAGAAAACTGGAAACTGGATCCAGTCCTGCCTCGCTTGCTCCAGAGCAACTGGGAGGGGTGCGCGTCTCTCAAACCCTGACCGTGATGAGAGGGATTAGGCCGACAGGGCAAGCGAGCCGCTTCTACAGCTGCAGGGCCATTCGCTCTGGTTTCTCTTCATAACGTATAAGTCTTTCGCCTTTTACTAAAGACTTCCGTGGAGGGCAACGCCAATGAGTTGATCTTATTTTTGGCAGGCTTTGCCTCTGGTGTAAGCCTTACCTGCTTGTCCAAAGTAAAGGAGATCCAGCCAAATGTGGTGTTGGGACGTTTGCCCCTTCTACCCATTGCGATCAACGTTATGTTATTAGCTGTGCTAAACTGTTGTTCAATGGTCACTGTCTGCAGTGCAGCAACCAGACAGTGTTTTAAAGAGTTCTCTCTGCATTGTGTCGGTGGGCGGAGGTGCAAATTAGCCACTCTGTGCCAAAAGAGGGCACCGATGCAAGTGTGCACCACTCATACAAGGTAGAGTCTGGTGCCGAGAGCAGGAAGACATCGCTTCTCGGCCTTTTGGCTAAGATCAAGTGTAGTATCTGTTCTTATCAGTTTAATATCTGATATGTCCTCCATTTGAGGACTGCATATTAAATGGATTTTTAGAAACAGGAGTTTGATACGGGAGCTTGCTCCGTCGACTCCACGCATCGACCTGGCCTTGCAGTGCTGCTGGGAACGGTGCACTACTTCCCCCATCTTGTAAAATGGTAACTGGCTTCTGAAATGATCAGGGCATCTCAGAAAATTGAGTGCAAGGCACCAGAGCCCCTTAGCGGGCCAGTGTGATAGGGAGCGCTACGGCTCGCTAGCTACAGCGCCAAATCGTCCAGCTTTCTGATAGGGAGCGCCTGGCAGGAGTGCCATTACATCTCTAAATCTTTGTCTTGCAGGGATGCACAGTGGGGATAATCAGTCAGCACTCCCTCAAGGCCCAAAGTGGGTAATATCGCGAGCGCTTTGGGAGGATTCCCGCTGCCTTTTGCTCATGTTTAAACAACACATGTTTCTGCATCTTCAAACCCAGGCCTTGCGCTTTGTTCAAACTTTCAGTAAATTATTTTGAAATAAGTCCTGAAATAAGAAAAGGTTACGTGAAATAACTTCATGTATTCGACTCGGAGTGACAAGTAAGCCCACTTCAACTCAGTTCCGCTGGCCTAGGTCCAGTCAGGTAAGATTAGCTGCAGAGTAGATACTTAGCCAAGGTGCCATTAAACTTGTCACTACATGGAATACAAGAGCCTCTTTGAACTTTTGCACAAAACAATGACTGTCAAGTATTTCATAGATAAGATTGAGAATGACAGCCATACATCTCATTTATTTTGTAAAGATGCTGAGGTTTATAAATCTGAGTTTTTCACCTGACTGCTCTCCTTCCACTTAGTGTCGCTACTGACCACAGAGAGATGTGTTCAGTTATTCCAGAAGCATTCTACCAGATCTATTTAACATGAACGAAAACAGCACAATTAAGATCTCACTATGGCAGATGTGTGTGACACTGAAGAAGTCTCATCTTCTTTACATTTCTGTACTTGGTGAAAAACATTTCAGTGGATCAAATCTAAGATATACATAATGACAAGCTAGCAATTGTGTAGATATCTTTACAGTAAATATCTTTGACCGGAGTGGGAGTACAGACAGAAGAAAATGGCAAAAAGAAGAGGACCTGAGAGAGGGAGTGGTGTCTATGAGGTATACTTTCTTCATTTTTGTCTCTTGGATGTGTGAGGTTTGGGTTTTTAGCTTTTGTACCTGCTGCAAATTCTTCCATTAAAGGAGGGATGAAAACATGGATACTAACTTGAGTCAGTTTGTTTTATATGGAATCTGGAGCATTAATACAAGAAATTGGGCTTTTCGTGTCTTTTTAACGATAAAAGATGCAGGATTGTAATTAGTGAACAATATGTTTGATTAATCCAGTTCATTCCGCATCAGAAAGAAGTGGGCTGGTCTTAAATAGAAAACTGGAAACTGGATCCAGTCCTGCCTCGCTTGCTCCAGAGCAACTGGGAGGGGTGCGCGTCTCTCAAACCCTGACCGTGATGAGAGGGATTAGGCCGACAGGGCAAGCGAGCCGCTTCTACAGCTGCAGGGCCATTCGCTCTGGTTTCTCTTCATAACGTATAAGTCTTTCGCCTTTTACTAAAGACTTCCGTGGAGGGCAACGCCAATGAGTTGATCTTATTTTTGGCAGGCTTTGCCTCTGGTGTAAGCCTTACCTGCTTGTCCAAAGTAAAGGAGATCCAGCCAAATGTGGTGTTGGGACGTTTGCCCCTTCTACCCATTGCGATCAACGTTATGTTATTAGCTGTGCTAAACTGTTGTTCAATGGTCACTGTCTGCAGTGCAGCAACCAGACAGTGTTTTAAAGAGTTCTCTCTGCATTGTGTCGGTGGGCGGAGGTGCAAATTAGCCACTCTGTGCCAAAAGAGGGCACCGATGCAAGTGTGCACCACTCATACAAGGTAGAGTCTGGTGCCGAGAGCAGGAAGACATCGCTTCTCGGCCTTTTGGCTAAGATCAAGTGTAGTATCTGTTCTTATCAGTTTAATATCTGATATGTCCTCCATTTGAGGACTGCATATTAAATGGATTTTTAGAAACAGGAGTTTGATACGGGAGCTTGCTCCGTCGACTCCACGCATCGACCTGGCCTTGCAGTGCTGCTGGGAACGGTGCACTACTTCCCCCATCTTGTAAAATGGTAACTGGCTTCTGAAATGATCAGGGCATCTCAGAAAATTGAGTGCAAGGCACCAGAGCCCCTTAGCGGGCCAGTGTGATAGGGAGCGCTACGGCTCGCTAGCTACAGCGCCAAATCGTCCAGCTTTCTGATAGGGAGCGCCTGGCAGGAGTGCCATTACATCTCTAAATCTTTGTCTTGCAGGGATGCACAGTGGGGATAATCAGTCAGCACTCCCTCAAGGCCCAAAGTGGGTAATATCGCGAGCGCTTTGGGAGGATTCCCGCTGCCTTTTGCTCATGTTTAAACAACACATGTTTCTGCATCTTCAAACCCAGGCCTTGCGCTTTGTTCAAACTTTCAGTAAATTATTTTGAAATAAGTCCTGAAATAAGAAAAGGTTACGTGAAATAACTTCATGTATTCGACTCGGAGTGACAAGTAAGCCCACTTCAACTCAGTTCCGCTGGCCTAGGTCCAGTCAGGTAAGATTAGCTGCAGAGTAGATACTTAGCCAAGGTGCCATTAAACTTGTCACTACATGGAATACAAGAGCCTCTTTGAACTTTTGCACAAAACAATGACTGTCAAGTATTTCATAGATAAGATTGAGAATGACAGCCATACATCTCATTTATTTTGTAAAGATGCTGAGGTTTATAAATCTGAGTTTTTCACCTGACTGCTCTCCTTCCACTTAGTGTCGCTACTGACCACAGAGAGATGTGTTCAGTTATTCCAGAAGCATTCTACCAGATCTATTTAACATGAACGAAAACAGCACAATTAAGATCTCACTATGGCAGATGTGTGTGACACTGAAGAAGTCTCATCTTCTTTACATTTCTGTACTTGGTGAAAAACATTTCAGTGGATCAAATCTAAGATATACATAATGACAAGCTAGCAATTGTGTAGATATCTTTACAGTAAATATCTTTGACCGGAGTGGGAGTACAGACAGAAGAAAATGGCAAAAAGAAGAGGACCTGAGAGAGGGAGTGGTGTCTATGAGGTATACTTTCTTCATTTTTGTCTCTTGGATGTGTGAGGTTTGGGTTTTTAGCTTTTGTACCTGCTGCAAATTCTTCCATTAAAGGAGGGATGAAAACATGGATACTAACTTGAGTCAGTTTGTTTTATATGGAATCTGGAGCATTAATACAAGAAATTGGGCTTTTCGTGTCTTTTTAACGATAAAAGATGCAGGATTGTAATTAGTGAACAATATGTTTGATTAATCCAGTTCATTCCGCATCAGAAAGAAGTGGGCTGGTCTTAAATAGAAAACTGGAAACTGGATCCAGTCCTGCCTCGCTTGCTCCAGAGCAACTGGGAGGGGTGCGCGTCTCTCAAACCCTGACCGTGATGAGAGGGATTAGGCCGACAGGGCAAGCGAGCCGCTTCTACAGCTGCAGGGCCATTCGCTCTGGTTTCTCTTCATAACGTATAAGTCTTTCGCCTTTTACTAAAGACTTCCGTGGAGGGCAACGCCAATGAGTTGATCTTATTTTTGGCAGGCTTTGCCTCTGGTGTAAGCCTTACCTGCTTGTCCAAAGTAAAGGAGATCCAGCCAAATGTGGTGTTGGGACGTTTGCCCCTTCTACCCATTGCGATCAACGTTATGTTATTAGCTGTGCTAAACTGTTGTTCAATGGTCACTGTCTGCAGTGCAGCAACGAGACAGTGTTTTAAAGAGTTCTCTCTGCATTGTGTCGGTGGGCGGAGGTGCAAATTAGCCACTCTGTGCCAAAAGAGGGCACCGATGCAAGTGTGCACCACTCATACAAGGTAGAGTCTGGTGCCGAGAGCAGGAAGACATCGCTTCTCGGCCTTTTGGCTAAGATCAAGTGTAGTATCTGTTCTTATCAGTTTAATATCTGATATGTCCTCCATTTGAGGACTGCATATTAAATGGATTTTTAGAAACAGGAGTTTGATACGGGAGCTTGCTCCGTCGACTCCACGCATCGACCTGGCCTTGCAGTGCTGCTGGGAACGGTGCACTACTTCCCCCATCTTGTAAAATGGTAACTGGCTTCTGAAATGATCAGGGCATCTCAGAAAATTGAGTGCAAGGCACCAGAGCCCCTTAGCGGGCCAGTGTGATAGGGAGCGCTACGGCTCGCTAGCTACAGCGCCAAATCGTCCAGCTTTCTGATAGGGAGCGCCTGGCAGGAGTGCCATTACATCTCTAAATCTTTGTCTTGCAGGGATGCACAGTGGGGATAATCAGTCAGCACTCCCTCAAGGCCCAAAGTGGGTAATATCGCGAGCGCTTTGGGAGGATTCCCGCTGCCTTTTGCTCATGTTTAAACAACACATGTTTCTGCATCTTCAAACCCAGGCCTTGCGCTTTGTTCAAACTTTCAGTAAATTATTTTGAAATAAGTCCTGAAATAAGAAAAGGTTACGTGAAATAACTTCATGTATTCGACTCGGAGTGACAAGTAAGCCCACTTCAACTCAGTTCCGCTGGCCTAGGTCCAGTCAGGTAAGATTAGCTGCAGAGTAGATACTTAGCCAAGGTGCCATTAAACTTGTCACTACATGGAATACAAGAGCCTCTTTGAACTTTTGCACAAAACAATGACTGTCAAGTATTTCATAGATAAGATTGAGAATGACAGCCATACATCTCATTTATTTTGTAAAGATGCTGAGGTTTATAAATCTGAGTTTTTCACCTGACTGCTCTCCTTCCACTTAGTGTCGCTACTGACCACAGAGAGATGTGTTCAGTTATTCCAGAAGCATTCTACCAGATCTATTTAACATGAACGAAAACAGCACAATTAAGATCTCACTATGGCAGATGTGTGTGACACTGAAGAAGTCTCATCTTCTTTACATTTCTGTACTTGGTGAAAAACATTTCAGTGGATCAAATCTAAGATATACATAATGACAAGCTAGCAATTGTGTAGATATCTTTACAGTAAATATCTTTGACCGGAGTGGGAGTACAGACAGAAGAAAATGGCAAAAAGAAGAGGACCTGAGAGAGGGAGTGGTGTCTATGAGGTATACTTTCTTCATTTTTGTCTCTTGGATGTGTGAGGTTTGGGTTTTTAGCTTTTGTACCTGCTGCAAATTCTTCCATTAAAGGAGGGATGAAAACATGGATACTAACTTGAGTCAGTTTGTTTTATATGGAATCTGGAGCATTAATACAAGAAATTGGGCTTTTCGTGTCTTTTTAACGATAAAAGATGCAGGATTGTAATTAGTGAACAATATGTTTGATTAATCCAGTTCATTCCGCATCAGAAAGAAGTGGGCTGGTCTTAAATAGAAAACTGGAAACTGGATCCAGTCCTGCCTCGCTTGCTCCAGAGCAACTGGGAGGGGTGCGCGTCTCTCAAACCCTGACCGTGATGAGAGGGATTAGGCCGACAGGGCAAGCGAGCCGCTTCTACAGCTGCAGGGCCATTCGCTCTGGTTTCTCTTCATAACGTATAAGTCTTTCGCCTTTTACTAAAGACTTCCGTGGAGGGCAACGCCAATGAGTTGATCTTATTTTTGGCAGGCTTTGCCTCTGGTGTAAGCCTTACCTGCTTGTCCAAAGTAAAGGAGATCCAGCCAAATGTGGTGTTGGGACGTTTGCCCCTTCTACCCATTGCGATCAACGTTATGTTATTAGCTGTGCTAAACTGTTGTTCAATGGTCACTGTCTGCAGTGCAGCAACCAGACAGTGTTTTAAAGAGTTCTCTCTGCATTGTGTCGGTGGGCGGAGGTGCAAATTAGCCACTCTGTGCCAAAAGAGGGCACCGATGCAAGTGTGCACCACTCATACAAGGTAGAGTCTGGTGCCGAGAGCAGGAAGACATCGCTTCTCGGCCTTTTGGCTAAGATCAAGTGTAGTATCTGTTCTTATCAGTTTAATATCTGATATGTCCTCCATTTGAGGACTGCATATTAAATGGATTTTTAGAAACAGGAGTTTGATACGGGAGCTTGCTCCGTCGACTCCACGCATCGACCTGGCCTTGCAGTGCTGCTGGGAACGGTGCACTACTTCCCCCATCTTGTAAAATGGTAACTGGCTTCTGAAATGATCAGGGCATCTCAGAAAATTGAGTGCAAGGCACCAGAGCCCCTTAGCGGGCCAGTGTGATAGGGAGCGCTACGGCTCGCTAGCTACAGCGCCAAATCGTCCAGCTTTCTGATAGGGAGCGCCTGGCAGGAGTGCCATTACATCTCTAAATCTTTGTCTTGCAGGGATGCACAGTGGGGATAATCAGTCAGCACTCCCTCAAGGCCCAAAGTGGGTAATATCGCGAGCGCTTTGGGAGGATTCCCGCTGCCTTTTGCTCATGTTTAAACAACACATGTTTCTGCATCTTCAAACCCAGGCCTTGCGCTTTGTTCAAACTTTCAGTAAATTATTTTGAAATAAGTCCTGAAATAAGAAAAGGTTACGTGAAATAACTTCATGTATTCGACTCGGAGTGACAAGTAAGCCCACTTCAACTCAGTTCCGCTGGCCTAGGTCCAGTCAGGTAAGATTAGCTGCAGAGTAGATACTTAGCCAAGGTGCCATTAAACTTGTCACTACATGGAATACAAGAGCCTCTTTGAACTTTTGCACAAAACAATGACTGTCAAGTATTTCATAGATAAGATTGAGAATGACAGCCATACATCTCATTTATTTTGTAAAGATGCTGAGGTTTATAAATCTGAGTTTTTCACCTGACTGCTCTCCTTCCACTTAGTGTCGCTACTGACCACAGAGAGATGTGTTCAGTTATTCCAGAAGCATTCTACCAGATCTATTTAACATGAACGAAAACAGCACAATTAAGATCTCACTATGGCAGATGTGTGTGACACTGAAGAAGTCTCATCTTCTTTACATTTCTGTACTTGGTGAAAAACATTTCAGTGGATCAAATCTAAGATATACATAATGACAAGCTAGCAATTGTGTAGATATCTTTACAGTAAATATCTTTGACCGGAGTGGGAGTACAGACAGAAGAAAATGGCAAAAAGAAGAGGACCTGAGAGAGGGAGTGGTGTCTATGAGGTATACTTTCTTCATTTTTGTCTCTTGGATGTGTGAGGTTTGGGTTTTTAGCTTTTGTACCTGCTGCAAATTCTTCCATTAAAGGAGGGATGAAAACATGGATACTAACTTGAGTCAGTTTGTTTTATATGGAATCTGGAGCATTAATACAAGAAATTGGGCTTTTCGTGTCTTTTTAACGATAAAAGATGCAGGATTGTAATTAGTGAACAATATGTTTGATTAATCCAGTTCATTCCGCATCAGAAAGAAGTGGGCTGGTCTTAAATAGAAAACTGGAAACTGGATCCAGTCCTGCCTCGCTTGCTCCAGAGCAACTGGGAGGGGTGCGCGTCTCTCAAACCCTGACCGTGATGAGAGGGATTAGGCCGACAGGGCAAGCGAGCCGCTTCTACAGCTGCAGGGCCATTCGCTCTGGTTTCTCTTCATAACGTATAAGTCTTTCGCCTTTTACTAAAGACTTCCGTGGAGGGCAACGCCAATGAGTTGATCTTATTTTTGGCAGGCTTTGCCTCTGGTGTAAGCCTTACCTGCTTGTCCAAAGTAAAGGAGATCCAGCCAAATGTGGTGTTGGGACGTTTGCCCCTTCTACCCATTGCGATCAACGTTATGTTATTAGCTGTGCTAAACTGTTGTTCAATGGTCACTGTCTGCAGTGCAGCAACCAGACAGTGTTTTAAAGAGTTCTCTCTGCATTGTGTCGGTGGGCGGAGGTGCAAATTAGCCACTCTGTGCCAAAAGAGGGCACCGATGCAAGTGTGCACCACTCATACAAGGTAGAGTCTGGTGCCGAGAGCAGGAAGACATCGCTTCTCGGCCTTTTGGCTAAGATCAAGTGTAGTATCTGTTCTTATCAGTTTAATATCTGATATGTCCTCCATTTGAGGACTGCATATTAAATGGATTTTTAGAAACAGGAGTTTGATACGGGAGCTTGCTCCGTCGACTCCACGCATCGACCTGGCCTTGCAGTGCTGCTGGGAACGGTGCACTACTTCCCCCATCTTGTAAAATGGTAACTGGCTTCTGAAATGATCAGGGCATCTCAGAAAATTGAGTGCAAGGCACCAGAGCCCCTTAGCGGGCCAGTGTGATAGGGAGCGCTACGGCTCGCTAGCTACAGCGCCAAATCGTCCAGCTTTCTGATAGGGAGCGCCTGGCAGGAGTGCCATTACATCTCTAAATCTTTGTCTTGCAGGGATGCACAGTGGGGATAATCAGTCAGCACTCCCTCAAGGCCCAAAGTGGGTAATATCGCGAGCACTTTGGGAGGATTCCCGCTGCCTTTTGCTCATGTTTAAACAACACATGTTTCTGCATCTTCAAACCCAGGCCTTGCGCTTTGTTCAAACTTTCAGTAAATTATTTTGAAATAAGTCCTGAAATAAGAAAAGGTTACGTGAAATAACTTCATGTATTCGACTCGGAGTGACAAGTAAGCCCACTTACACTCAGTTCCGCTGGCCTAGGTCCAGTCAGGTAAGATTAGCTGCAGAGTAGATACTTAGCCAAGGTGCCATTAAACTTGTCACTACATGGAATACAAGAGCCTCTTTGAACTTTTGCACAAAACAATGACTGTCAAGTATTTCATAGATAAGATTGAGAATGACAGCCATACATCTCATTTATTTTGTAAAGATGCTGAGGTTTATAAATCTGAGTTTTTCACCTGACTGCTCTCCTTCCACTTAGTGTCGCTACTGACCACAGAGAGATGTGTTCAGTTATTCCAGAAGCATTCTACCAGATCTATTTAACATGAACGAAAACAGCACAATTAAGATCTCACTATGGCAGATGTGTGTGACACTGAAGAAGTCTCATCTTCTTTACATTTCTGTACTTGGTGAAAAACATTTCAGTGGATCAAATCTAAGATATACATAATGACAAGCTAGCAATTGTGTAGATATCTTTACAGTAAATATCTTTGACCGGAGTGGGAGTACAGACAGAAGAAAATGGCAAAAAGAAGAGGACCTGAGAGAGGGAGTGGTGTCTATGAGGTATACTTTCTTCATTTTTGTCTCTTGGATGTGTGAGGTTTGGGTTTTTAGCTTTTGTACCTGCTGCAAATTCTTCCATTAAAGGAGGGATGAAAACATGGATACTAACTTGAGTCAGTTTGTTTTATATGGAATCTGGAGCATTAATACAAGAAATTGGGCTTTTCGTGTCTTTTTAACGATAAAAGATGCAGGATTGTAATTAGTGAACAATATGTTTGATTAATCCAGTTCATTCCGCATCAGAAAGAAGTGGGCTGGTCTTAAATAGAAAACTGGAAACTGGATCCAGTCCTGCCTCGCTTGCTCCAGAGCAACTGGGAGGGGTGCGCGTCTCTCAAACCCTGACCGTGATGAGAGGGATTAGGCCGACAGGGCAAGCGAGCCGCTTCTACAGCTGCAGGGCCATTCGCTCTGGTTTCTCTTCATAACGTATAAGTCTTTTACTAAAGACTTCCGTGGAGGGCAACGCCAATGAGTTGATCTTATTTTTGGCAGGCTTTGCCTCTGGTGTAAGCCTTACCTGCTTGTCCAAAGTAAAGGAGATCCAGCCAAATGTGGTGTTGGGACGTTTGCCCCTTCTACCCATTGCGATCAACGTTATGTTATTAGCTGTGCTAAACTGTTGTTCAATGGTCACTGTCTGCAGTGCAGCAACCAGACAGTGTTTTAAAGAGTTCTCTCTGCATTGTGTCGGTGGGCGGAGGTGCAAATTAGCCACTCTGTGCCAAAAGAGGGCACCGATGCAAGTGTGCACCACTCATACAAGGTAGAGTCTGGTGCCGAGAGCAGGAAGACATCGCTTCTCGGCCTTTTGGCTAAGATCAAGTGTAGTATCTGTTCTTATCAGTTTAATATCTGATATGTCCTCCATTTGAGGACTGCATATTAAATGGATTTTTAGAAACAGGAGTTTGATACGGGAGCT
The DNA here is from genome assembly GCF_933228915.1 of Telmatherina bonti. Lineage (NCBI taxonomy): Eukaryota > Metazoa > Chordata > Actinopteri > Atheriniformes > Telmatherinidae > Telmatherina > Telmatherina bonti. The sequence goes on along the minus strand of NC_136627.1, from coordinate 9,474,827 downwards.
TGCTCCGTCGACTCCACGCATCGACCTGGCCTTGCAGTGCTGCTGGGAACGGTGCACTACTTCCCCCATCTTGTAAAATGGTAACTGGCTTCTGAAATGATCAGGGCATCTCAGAAAATTGAGTGCAAGGCACCAGAGCCCCTTAGCGGGCCAGTGTGATAGGGAGCGCTACGGCTCGCTAGCTACAGCGCCAAATCGTCCAGCTTTCTGATAGGGAGCGCCTGGCAGGAGTGCCATTACATCTCTAAATCTTTGTCTTGCAGGGATGCACAGTGGGGATAATCAGTCAGCACTCCCTCAAGGCCCAAAGTGGGTAATATCGCGAGCGCTTTGGGAGGATTCCCGCTGCCTTTTGCTCATGTTTAAACAACACATGTTTCTGCATCTTCAAACCCAGGCCTTGCGCTTTGTTCAAACTTTCAGTAAATTATTTTGAAATAAGTCCTGAAATAAGAAAAGGTTACGTGAAATAACTTCATGTATTCGACTCGGAGTGACAAGTAAGCCCACTTCAACTCAGTTCCGCTGGCCTAGGTCCAGTCAGGTAAGATTAGCTGCAGAGTAGATACTTAGCCAAGGTGCCATTAAACTTGTCACTACATGGAATACAAGAGCCTCTTTGAACTTTTGCACAAAACAATGACTGTCAAGTATTTCATAGATAAGATTGAGAATGACAGCCATACATCTCATTTATTTTGTAAAGATGCTGAGGTTTATAAATCTGAGTTTTTCACCTGACTGCTCTCCTTCCACTTAGTGTCGCTACTGACCACAGAGAGATGTGTTCAGTTATTCCAGAAGCATTCTACCAGATCTATTTAACATGAACGAAAACAGCACAATTAAGATCTCACTATGGCAGATGTGTGTGACACTGAAGAAGTCTCATCTTCTTTACATTTCTGTACTTGGTGAAAAACATTTCAGTGGATCAAATCTAAGATATACATAATGACAAGCTAGCAATTGTGTAGATATCTTTACAGTAAATATCTTTGACCGGAGTGGGAGTACAGACAGAAGAAAATGGCAAAAAGAAGAGGACCTGAGAGAGGGAGTGGTGTCTATGAGGTATACTTTCTTCATTTTTGTCTCTTGGATGTGTGAGGTTTGGGTTTTTAGCTTTTGTACCTGCTGCAAATTCTTCCATTAAAGGAGGGATGAAAACATGGATACTAACTTGAGTCAGTTTGTTTTATATGGAATCTGGAGCATTAATACAAGAAATTGGGCTTTTCGTGTCTTTTTAACGATAAAAGATGCAGGATTGTAATTAGTGAACAATATGTTTGATTAATCCAGTTCATTCCGCATCAGAAAGAAGTGGGCTGGTCTTAAATAGAAAACTGGAAACTGGATCCAGTCCTGCCTCGCTTGCTCCAGAGCAACTGGGAGGGGTGCGCGTCTCTCAAACCCTGACCGTGATGAGAGGGATTAGGCCGACAGGGCAAGCGAGCCGCTTCTACAGCTGCAGGGCCATTCGCTCTGGTTTCTCTTCATAACGTATAAGTCTTTCGCCTTTTACTAAAGACTTCCGTGGAGGGCAACGCCAATGAGTTGATCTTATTTTTGGCAGGCTTTGCCTCTGGTGTAAGCCTTACCTGCTTGTCCAAAGTAAAGGAGATCCAGCCAAATGTGGTGTTGGGACGTTTGCCCCTTCTACCCATTGCGATCAACGTTATGTTATTAGCTGTGCTAAACTGTTGTTCAATGGTCACTGTCTGCAGTGCAGCAACCAGACAGTGTTTTAAAGAGTTCTCTCTGCATTGTGTCGGTGGGCGGAGGTGCAAATTAGCCACTCTGTGCCAAAAGAGGGCACCGATGCAAGTGTGCACCACTCATACAAGGTAGAGTCTGGTGCCGAGAGCAGGAAGACATCGCTTCTCGGCCTTTTGGCTAAGATCAAGTGTAGTATCTGTTCTTATCAGTTTAATATCTGATATGTCCTCCATTTGAGGACTGCATATTAAATGGATTTTTAGAAACAGGAGTTTGATACGGGAGCTTGCTCCGTCGACTCCACGCATCGACCTGGCCTTGCAGTGCTGCTGGGAACGGTGCACTACTTCCCCCATCTTGTAAAATGGTAACTGGCTTCTGAAATGATCAGGGCATCTCAGAAAATTGAGTGCAAGGCACCAGAGCCCCTTAGCGGGCCAGTGTGATAGGGAGCGCTACGGCTCGCTAGCTACAGCGCCAAGTCGTCCAGCTTTCTGATAGGGAGCGCCTGGCAGGAGTGCCATTACATCTCTAAATCTTTGTCTTGCAGGGATGCACAGTGGGGATAATCAGTCAGCACTCCCTCAAGGCCCAAAGTGGGTAATATCGCGAGCGCTTTGGGAGGATTCCCGCTGCCTTTTGCTCATGTTTAAACAACACATGTTTCTGCATCTTCAAACCCAGGCCTTGCGCTTTGTTCAAACTTTCAGTAAATTATTTTGAAATAAGTCCTGAAATAAGAAAAGGTTACGTGAAATAACTTCATGTATTCGACTCGGAGTGACAAGTAAGCCCACTTCAACTCAGTTCCGCTGGCCTAGGTCCAGTCAGGTAAGATTAGCTGCAGAGTAGATACTTAGCCAAGGTGCCATTAAACTTGTCACTACATGGAATACAAGAGCCTCTTTGAACTTTTGCACAAAACAATGACTGTCAAGTATTTCATAGATAAGATTGAGAATGACAGCCATACATCTCATTTATTTTGTAAAGATGCTGAGGTTTATAAATCTGAGTTTTTCACCTGACTGCTCTCCTTCCACTTAGTGTCGCTACTGACCACAGAGAGATGTGTTCAGTTATTCCAGAAGCATTCTACCAGATCTATTTAACATGAACGAAAACAGCACAATTAAGATCTCACTATGGCAGATGTGTGTGACACTGAAGAAGTCTCATCTTCTTTACATTTCTGTACTTGGTGAAAAACATTTCAGTGGATCAAATCTAAGATATACATAATGACAAGCTAGCAATTGTGTAGATATCTTTACAGTAAATATCTTTGACCGGAGTGGGAGTACAGACAGAAGAAAATGGCAAAAAGAAGAGGACCTGAGAGAGGGAGTGGTGTCTATGAGGTATACTTTCTTCATTTTTGTCTCTTGGATGTGTGAGGTTTGGGTTTTTAGCTTTTGTACCTGCTGCAAATTCTTCCATTAAAGGAGGGATGAAAACATGGATACTAACTTGAGTCAGTTTGTTTTATATGGAATCTGGAGCATTAATACAAGAAATTGGGCTTTTCGTGTCTTTTTAACGATAAAAGATGCAGGATTGTAATTAGTGAACAATATGTTTGATTAATCCAGTTCATTCCGCATCAGAAAGAAGTGGGCTGGTCTTAAATAGAAAACTGGAAACTGGATCCAGTCCTGCCTCGCTTGCTCCAGAGCAACTGGGAGGGGTGCGCGTCTCTCAAACCCTGACCGTGATGAGAGGGATTAGGCCGACAGGGCAAGCGAGCCGCTTCTACAGCTGCAGGGCCATTCGCTCTGGTTTCTCTTCATAACGTATAAGTCTTTCGCCTTTTACTAAAGACTTCCGTGGAGGGCAACGCCAATGAGTTGATCTTATTTTTGGCAGGCTTTGCCTCTGGTGTAAGCCTTACCTGCTTGTCCAAAGTAAAGGAGATCCAGCCAAATGTGGTGTTGGGACGTTTGCCCCTTCTACCCATTGCGATCAACGTTATGTTATTAGCTGTGCTAAACTGTTGTTCAATGGTCACTGTCTGCAGTGCAGCAACGAGACAGTGTTTTAAAGAGTTCTCTCTGCATTGTGTCGGTGGGCGGAGGTGCAAATTAGCCACTCTGTGCCAAAAGAGGGCACCGATGCAAGTGTGCACCACTCATACAAGGTAGAGTCTGGTGCCGAGAGCAGGAAGACATCGCTTCTCGACCTTTTGGCTAAGATCAAGTGTAGTATCTGTTCTTATCAGTTTAATATCTGATATGTCCTCCATTTGAGGACTGCATATTAAATGGATTTTTAGAAACAGGAGTTTGATACGGGAGCTTGCTCCGTCGACTCCACGCATCGACCTGGCCTTGCAGTGCTGCTGGGAACGGTGCACTACTTCCCCCATCTTGTAAAATGGTAACTGGCTTCTGAAATGATCAGGGCATCTCAGAAAATTGAGTTCAAGGCACCAGAGCCCCTTAGCGGGCCAGTGTGATAGGGAGCGCTACGGCTCGCTAGCTACAGCGCCAAATCGTCCAGCTTTCTGATAGGGAGCGCCTGGCAGGAGTGCCATTACATCTCTAAATCTTTGTCTTGCAGGGATGCACAGTGGGGATAATCAGTCAGCACTCCCTCAAGGCCCAAAGTGGGTAATATCGCGAGCGCTTTGGGAGGATTCCCGCTGCCTTTTGCTCATGTTTAAACAACACATGTTTCTGCATCTTCAAACCCAGGCCTTGCGCTTTGTTCAAACTTTCAGTAAATTATTTTGAAATAAGTCCTGAAATAAGAAAAGGTTACGTGAAATAACTTCATGTATTCGACTCGGAGTGACAAGTAAGCCCACTTCAACTCAGTTCCGCTGGCCTAGGTCCAGTCAGGTAAGATTAGCTGCAGAGTAGATACTTAGCCAAGGTGCCATTAAACTTGTCACTACATGGAATACAAGAGCCTCTTTGAACTTTTGCACAAAACAATGACTGTCAAGTATTTCATAGATAAGATTGAGAATGACAGCCATACATCTCATTTATTTTGTAAAGATGCTGAGGTTTATAAATCTGAGTTTTTCACCTGACTGCTCTCCTTCCACTTAGTGTCGCTACTGACCACAGAGAGATGTGTTCAGTTATTCCAGAAGCATTCTACCAGATCTATTTAACATGAACGAAAACAGCACAATTAAGATCTCACTATGGCAGATGTGTGTGACACTGAAGAAGTCTCATCTTCTTTACATTTCTGTACTTGGTGAAAAACATTTCAGTGGATCAAATCTAAGATATACATAATGACAAGCTAGCAATTGTGTAGATATCTTTACAGTAAATATCTTTGACCGGAGTGGGAGTACAGACAGAAGAAAATGGCAAAAAGAAGAGGACCTGAGAGAGGGAGTGGTGTCTATGAGGTATACTTTCTTCATTTTTGTCTCTTGGATGTGTGAGGTTTGGGTTTTTAGCTTTTGTACCTGCTGCAAATTCTTCCATTAAAGGAGGGATGAAAACATGGATACTAACTTGAGTCAGTTTGTTTTATATGGAATCTGGAGCATTAATACAAGAAATTGGGCTTTTCGTGTCTTTTTAACGATAAAAGATGCAGGATTGTAATTAGTGAACAATATGTTTGATTAATCCAGTTCATTCCGCATCAGAAAGAAGTGGGCTGGTCTTAAATCGAAAACTGGAAACTGGATCCAGTCCTGCCTCGCTTGCTCCAGAGCAACTGGGAGGGGTGCGCGTCTCTCAAACCCTGACCGTGATGAGAGGGATTAGGCCGACAGGGCAAGCGAGCCGCTTCTACAGCTGCAGGGCCATTCGCTCTGGTTTCTCTTCATAACGTATAAGTCTTTCGCCTTTTACTAAAGACTTCCGTGGAGGGCAACGCCAATGAGTTGATCTTATTTTTGGCAGGCTTTGCCTCTGGTGTAAGCCTTACCTGCTTGTCCAAAGTAAAGGAGATCCAGCCAAATGTGGTGTTGGGACGTTTGCCCCTTCTACCCATTGCGATCAACGTTATGTTATTAGCTGTGCTAAACTGTTGTTCAATGGTCACTGTCTGCAGTGCAGCAACCAGACAGTGTTTTAAAGAGTTCTCTCTGCATTGTGTCGGTGGGCGGAGGTGCAAATTAGCCACTCTGTGCCAAAAGAGGGCACCGATGCAAGTGTGCACCACTCATACAAGGTAGAGTCTGGTGCCGAGAGCAGGAAGACATCGCTTCTCGGCCTTTTGGCTAAGATCAAGTGTAGTATCTGTTCTTATCAGTTTAATATCTGATATGTCCTCCATTTGAGGACTGCATATTAAATGGATTTTTAGAAACAGGAGTTTGATACGGGAGCTTGCTCCGTCGACTCCACGCATCGACCTGGCCTTGCAGTGCTGCTGGGAACGGTGCACTACTTCCCCCATCTTGTAAAATGGTAACTGGCTTCTGAAATGATCAGGGCATCTCAGAAAATTGAGTGCAAGGCACCAGAGCCCCTTAGCGGGCCAGTGTGATAGGGAGCGCTACGGCTCGCTAGCTACAGCGCCAAATCGTCCAGCTTTCTGATAGGGAGCGCCTGGCAGGAGTGCCATTACATCTCTAAATCTTTGTCTTGCAGGGATGCACAGTGGGGATAATCAGTCAGCACTCCCTCAAGGCCCAAAGTGGGTAATATCGCGAGCGCTTTGGGAGGATTCCCGCTGCCTTTTGCTCATGTTTAAACAACACATGTTTCTGCATCTTCAAACCCAGGCCTTGCGCTTTGTTCAAACTTTCAGTAAATTATTTTGAAATAAGTCCTGAAATAAGAAAAGGTTACGTGAAATAACTTCATGTATTCGACTCGGAGTGACAAGTAAGCCCACTTCAACTCAGTTCCGCTGGCCTAGGTCCAGTCAGGTAAGATTAGCTGCAGAGTAGATACTTAGCCAAGGTGCCATTAAACTTGTCACTACATGGAATACAAGAGCCTCTTTGAACTTTTGCACAAAACAATGACTGTCAAGTATTTCATAGATAAGATTGAGAATGACAGCCATACATCTCATTTATTTTGTAAAGATGCTGAGGTTTATAAATCTGAGTTTTTCACCTGACTGCTCTCCTTCCACTTAGTGTCGCTACTGACCACAGAGAGATGTGTTCAGTTATTCCAGAAGCATTCTACCAGATCTATTTAACATGAACGAAAACAGCACAATTAAGATCTCACTATGGCAGATGTGTGTGACACTGAAGAAGTCTCATCTTCTTTACATTTCTGTACTTGGTGAAAAACATTTCAGTGGATCAAATCTAAGATATACATAATGACAAGCTAGCAATTGTGTAGATATCTTTACAGTAAATATCTTTGACCGGAGTGGGAGTACAGACAGAAGAAAATGGCAAAAAGAAGAGGACCTGAGAGAGGGAGTGGTGTCTATGAGGTATACTTTCTTCATTTTTGTCTCTTGGATGTGTGAGGTTTGGGTTTTTAGCTTTTGTACCTGCTGCAAATTCTTCCATTAAAGGAGGGATGAAAACATGGATACTAACTTGAGTCAGTTTGTTTTATATGGAATCTGGAGCATTAATACAAGAAATTGGGCTTTTCGTGTCTTTTTAACGATAAAAGATGCAGGATTGTAATTAGTGAACAATATGTTTGATTAATCCAGTTCATTCCGCATCAGAAAGAAGTGGGCTGGTCTTAAATAGAAAACTGGAAACTGGATCCAGTCCTGCCTCGCTTGCTCCAGAGCAACTGGGAGGGGTGCGCGTCTCTCAAACCCTGACCGTGATGAGAGGGATTAGGCCGACAGGGCAAGCGAGCCGCTTCTACAGCTGCAGGGCCATTCGCTCTGGTTTCTCTTCATAACGTATAAGTCTTTCGCCTTTTACTAAAGACTTCCGTGGAGGGCAACGCCAATGAGTTGATCTTATTTTTGGCAGGCTTTGCCTCTGGTGTAAGCCTTACCTGCTTGTCCAAAGTAAAGGAGATCCAGCCAAATGTGGTGTTGGGACGTTTGCCCCTTCTACCCATTGCGATCAACGTTATGTTATTAGCTGTGCTAAACTGTTGTTCAATGGTCACTGTCTGCAGTGCAGCAACCAGACAGTGTTTTAAAGAGTTCTCTCTGCATTGTGTCGGTGGGCGGAGGTGCAAATTAGCCACTCTGTGCCAAAAGAGGGCACCGATGCAAGTGTGCACCACTCATACAAGGTAGAGTCTGGTGCCGAGAGCAGGAAGACATCGCTTCTCGGCCTTTTGGCTAAGATCAAGTGTAGTATCTGTTCTTATCAGTTTAATATCTGATATGTCCTCCATTTGAGGACTGCATATTAAATGGATTTTTAGAAACAGGAGTTTGATACGGGAGCTTGCTCCGTCGACTCCACGCATCGACCTGGCCTTGCAGTGCTGCTGGGAACGGTGCACTACTTCCCCCATCTTGTAAAATGGTAACTGGCTACTGAAATGATCAGGGCATCTCAGAAAATTGAGTGCAAGGCACCAGAGCCCCTTAGCGGGCCAGTGTGATAGGGAGCGCTACGGCTCGCTAGCTACAGCGCCAAATCGTCCAGCTTTCTGATAGGGAGCGCCTGGCAGGAGTGCCATTACATCTCTAAATCTTTGTCTTGCAGGGATGCACAGTGGGGATAATCAGTCAGCACTCCCTCAAGGCCCAAAGTGGGTAATATCGCGAGCGCTTTGGGAGGATTCCCGCTGCCTTTTGCTCATGTTTAAACAACACATGTTTCTGCATCTTCAAACCCAGGCCTTGCGCTTTGTTCAAACTTTCAGTAAATTATTTTGAAATAAGTCCTGAAATAAGAAAAGGTTACGTGAAATAACTTCATGTATTCGACTCGGAGTGACAAGTAAGCCCACTTCAACTCAGTTCCGCTGGCCTAGGTCCAGTCAGGTAAGATTAGCTGCAGAGTAGATACTTAGCCAAGGTGCCATTAAACTTGTCACTACATGGAATACAAGAGCCTCTTTGAACTTTTGCACAAAACAATGACTGTCAAGTATTTCATAGATAAGATTGAGAATGACAGCCATACATCTCATTTATTTTGTAAAGATGCTGAGGTTTATAAATCTGAGTTTTTCACCTGACTGCTCTCCTTCCACTTAGTGTCGCTACTGACCACAGAGAGATGTGTTCAGTTATTCCAGAAGCATTCTACCAGATCTATTTAACATGAACGAAAACAGCACAATTAAGATCTCACTATGGCAGATGTGTGTGACACTGAAGAAGTCTCATCTTCTTTACATTTCTGTACTTGGTGAAAAACATTTCAGTGGATCAAATCTAAGATATACATAATGACAAGCTAGCAATTGTGTAGATATCTTTACAGTAAATATCTTTGACCGGAGTGGGAGTACAGACAGAAGAAAATGGCAAAAAGAAGAGGACCTGAGAGAGGGAGTGGTGTCTATGAGGTATACTTTCTTCATTTTTGTCTCTTGGATGTGTGAGGTTTGGGTTTTTAGCTTTTGTACCTGCTGCAAATTCTTCCATTAAAGGAGGGATGAAAACATGGATACTAACTTGAGTCAGTTTGTTTTATATGGAATCTGGAGCATTAATACAAGAAATTGGGCTTTTCGTGTCTTTTTAACGATAAAAGATGCAGGATTGTAATTAGTGAACAATATGTTTGATTAATCCAGTTCATTCCGCATCAGAAAGAAGTGGGCTGGTCTTAAATAGAAAACTGGAAACTGGATCCAGTCCTGCCTCGCTTGCTCCAGAGCAACTGGGAGGGGTGCGCGTCTCTCAAACCCTGACCGTGATGAGAGGGATTAGGCCGACAGGGCAAGCGAGCCGCTTCTACAGCTGCAGGGCCATTCGCTCTGGTTTCTCTTCATAACGTATAAGTCTTTCGCCTTTTACTAAAGACTTCCGTGGAGGGCAACGCCAATGAGTTGATCTTATTTTTGGCAGGCTTTGCCTCTGGTGTAAGCCTTACCTGCTTGTCCAAAGTAAAGGAGATCCAGCCAAATGTGGTGTTGGGACGTTTGCCCCTTCTACCCATTGCGATCAACGTTATGTTATTAGCTGTGCTAAACTGTTGTTCAATGGTCACTGTCTGCAGTGCAGCAACGAGACAGTGTTTTAAAGAGTTCTCTCTGCATTGTGTCGGTGGGCGGAGGTGCAAATTAGCCACTCTGTGCCAAAAGAGGGCACCGATGCAAGTGTGCACCACTCATACAAGGTAGAGTCTGGTGCCGAGAGCAGGAAGACATCGCTTCTCGACCTTTTGGCTAAGATCAAGTGTAGTATCTGTTCTTATCAGTTTAATATCTGATATGTCCTCCATTTGAGGACTGCATATTAAATGGATTTTTAGAAACAGGAGTTTGATACGGGAGCTTGCTCCGTCGACTCCACGCATCGACCTGGCCTTGCAGTGCTGCTGGGAACGGTGCACTACTTCCCCCATCTTGTAAAATGGTAACTGGCTTCTGAAATGATCAGGGCATCTCAGAAAATTGAGTTCAAGGCACCAGAGCCCCTTAGCGGGCCAGTGTGATAGGGAGCGCTACGGCTCGCTAGCTACAGCGCCAAATCGTCCAGCTTTCTGATAGGGAGCGCCTGGCAGGAGTGCCATTACATCTCTAAATCTTTGTCTTGCAGGGATGCACAGTGGGGATAATCAGTCAGCACTCCCTCAAGGCCCAAAGTGGGTAATATCGCGAGCGCTTTGGGAGGATTCCCGCTGCCTTTTGCTCATGTTTAAACAACACATGTTTCTGCATCTTCAAACCCAGGCCTTGCGCTTTGTTCAAACTTTCAGTAAATTATTTTGAAATAAGTCCTGAAATAAGAAAAGGTTACGTGAAATAACTTCATGTATTCGACTCGGAGTGACAAGTAAGCCCACTTCAACTCAGTTCCGCTGGCCTAGGTCCAGTCAGGTAAGATTAGCTGCAGAGTAGATACTTAGCCAAGGTGCCATTAAACTTGTCACTACATGGAATACAAGAGCCTCTTTGAACTTTTGCACAAAACAATGACTGTCAAGTATTTCATAGATAAGATTGAGAATGACAGCCATACATCTCATTTATTTTGTAAAGATGCTGAGGTTTATAAATCTGAGTTTTTCACCTGACTGCTCTCCTTCCACTTAGTGTCGCTACTGACCACAGAGAGATGTGTTCAGTTATTCCAGAAGCATTCTACCAGATCTATTTAACATGAACGAAAACAGCACAATTAAGATCTCACTATGGCAGATGTGTGTGACACTGAAGAAGTCTCATCTTCTTTACATTTCTGTACTTGGTGAAAAACATTTCAGTGGATCAAATCTAAGATATACATAATGACAAGCTAGCAATTGTGTAGATATCTTTACAGTAAATATCTTTGACCGGAGTGGGAGTACAGACAGAAGAAAATGGCAAAAAGAAGAGGACCTGAGAGAGGGAGTGGTGTCTATGAGGTATACTTTCTTCATTTTTGTCTCTTGGATGTGTGAGGTTTGGGTTTTTAGCTTTTGTACCTGCTGCAAATTCTTCCATTAAAGGAGGGATGAAAACATGGATACTAACTTGAGTCAGTTTGTTTTATATGGAATCTGGAGCATTAATACAAGAAATTGGGCTTTTCGTGTCTTTTTAACGATAAAAGATGCAGGATTGTAATTAGTGAACAATATGTTTGATTAATCCAGTTCATTCCGCATCAGAAAGAAGTGGGCTGGTCTTAAATCGAAAACTGGAAACTGGATCCAGTCCTGCCTCGCTTGCTCCAGAGCAACTGGGAGGGGTGCGCGTCTCTCAAACCCTGACCGTGATGAGAGGGATTAGGCCGACAGGGCAAGCGAGCCGCTTCTACAGCTGCAGGGCCATTCGCTCTGGTTTCTCTTCATAACGTATAAGTCTTTCGCCTTTTACTAAAGACTTCCGTGGAGGGCAACGCCAATGAGTTGATCTTATTTTTGGCAGGCTTTGCCTCTGGTGTAAGCCTTACCTGCTTGTCCAAAGTAAAGGAGATCCAGCCAAATGTGGTGTTGGGACGTTTGCCCCTTCTACCCATTGCGATCAACGTTATGTTATTAGCTGTGCTAAACTGTTGTTCAATGGTCACTGTCTGCAGTGCAGCAACCAGACAGTGTTTTAAAGAGTTCTCTCTGCATTGTGTCGGTGGGCGGAGGTGCAAATTAGCCACTCTGTGCCAAAAGAGGGCACCGATGCAAGTGTGCACCACTCATACAAGGTAGAGTCTGGTGCCGAGAGCAGGAAGACATCGCTTCTCGGCCTTTTGGCTAAGATCAAGTGTAGTATCTGTTCTTATCAGTTTAATATCTGATATGTCCTCCATTTGAGGACTGCATATTAAATGGATTTTTAGAAACAGGAGTTTGATACGGGAGCTTGCTCCGTCGACTCCACGCATCGACCTGGCCTTGCAGTGCTGCTGGGAACGGTGCACTACTTCCCCCATCTTGTAAAATGGTAACTGGCTTCTGAAATGATCAGGGCATCTCAGAAAATTGAGTGCAAGGCACCAGAGCCCCTTAGCGGGCCAGTGTGATAGGGAGCGCTACGGCTCGCTAGCTACAGCGCCAAATCGTCCAGCTTTCTGATAGGGAGCGCCTGGCAGGAGTGCCATTACATCTCTAAATCTTTGTCTTGCAGGGATGCACAGTGGGGATAATCAGTCAGCACTCCCTCAAGGCCCAAAGTGGGTAATATCGCGAGCGCTTTGGGAGGATTCCCGCTGCCTTTTGCTCATGTTTAAACAACACATGTTTCTGCATCTTCAAACCCAGGCCTTGCGCTTTGTTCAAACTTTCAGTAAATTATTTTGAAATAAGTCCTGAAATAAGAAAAGGTTACGTGAAATAACTTCATGTATTCGACTCGGAGTGACAAGTAAGCCCACTTACACTCAGTTCCGCTGGCCTAGGTCCAGTCAGGTAAGATTAGCTGCAGAGTAGATACTTAGCCAAGGTGCCATTAAACTTGTCACTACATGGAATACAAGAGCCTCTTTGAACTTTTGCACAAAACAATGACTGTCAAGTATTTCATAGATAAGATTGAGAATGACAGCCATACATCTCATTTATTTTGTAAAGATGCTGAGGTTTATAAATCTGAGTTTTTCACCTGACTGCTCTCCTTCCACTTAGTGTCGCTACTGACCACAGAGAGATGTGTTCAGTTATTCCAGAAGCATTCTACCAGATCTATTTAACATGAACGAAAACAGCACAATTAAGATCTCACTATGGCAGATGTGTGTGACACTGAAGAAGTCTCATCTTCTTTACATTTCTGTACTTGGTGAAAAACATTTCAGTGGATCAAATCTAAGATATACATAATGACAAGCTAGCAATTGTGTAGATATCTTTACAGTAAATATCTTTGACCGGAGTGGGAGTACAGACAGAAGAAAATGGCAAAAAGAAGAGGACCTGAGAGAGGGAGTGGTGTCTATGAGGTATACTTTCTTCATTTTTGTCTCTTGGATGTGTGAGGTTTGGGTTTTTAGCTTTTGTACCTGCTGCAAATTCTTCCATTAAAGGAGGGATGAAAACATGGATACTAACTTGAGTCAGTTTGTTTTATATGGAATCTGGAGCATTAATACAAGAAATTGGGCTTTTCGTGTCTTTTTAACGATAAAAGATGCAGGATTGTAATTAGTGAACAATATGTTTGATTAATCCAGTTCATTCCGCATCAGAAAGAAGTGGGCTGGTCTTAAATAGAAAACTGGAAACTGGATCCAGTCCTGCCTCGCTTGCTCCAGAGCAACTGGGAGGGGTGCGCGTCTCTCAAACCCTGACCGTGATGAGAGGGATTAGGCCGACAGGGCAAGCGAGCCGCTTCTACAGCTGCAGGGCCATTCGCTCTGGTTTCTCTTCATAACGTATAAGTCTTTCGCCTTTTACTAAAGACTTCCGTGGAGGGCAACGCCAATGAGTTGATCTTATTTTTGGCAGGCTTTGCCTCTGGTGTAAGCCTTACCTGCTTGTCCAAAGTAAAGGAGATCCAGCCAAATGTGGTGTTGGGACGTTTGCCCCTTCTACCCATTGCGATCAACGTTATGTTATTAGCTGTGCTAAACTGTTGTTCAATGGTCACTGTCTGCAGTGCAGCAACCAGACAGTGTTTTAAAGAGTTCTCTCTGCATTGTGTCGGTGGGCGGAGGTGCAAATTAGCCACTCTGTGCCAAAAGAGGGCACCGATGCAAGTGTGCACCACTCATACAAGGTAGAGTCTGGTGCCGAGAGCAGGAAGACATCGCTTCTCGGCCTTTTGGCTAAGATCAAGTGTAGTATCTGTTCTTATCAGTTTAATATCTGATATGTCCTCCATTTGAGGACTGCATATTAAATGGATTTTTAGAAACAGGAGTTTGATACGGGAGCTTGCTCCGTCGACTCCACGCATCGACCTGGCCTTGCAGTGCTGCTGGGAACGGTGCACTACTTCCCCCATCTTGTAAAATGGTAACTGGCTTCTGAAATGATCAGGGCATCTCAGAAAATTGAGTGCAAGGCACCAGAGCCCCTTAGCGGGCCAGTGTGATAGGGAGCGCTACGGCTCGCTAGCTACAGCGCCAAATCGTCCAGCTTTCTGATAGGGAGCGCCTGGCAGGAGTGCCATTACATCTCTAAATCTTTGTCTTGCAGGGATGCACAGTGGGGATAATCAGTCAGCACTCCCTCAAGGCCCAAAGTGGGTAATATCGCGAGCGCTTTGGGAGGATTCCCGCTGCCTTTTGCTCATGTTTAAACAACACATGTTTCTGCATCTTCAAACCCAGGCCTTGCGCTTTGTTCAAACTTTCAGTAAATTATTTTGAAATAAGTCCTGAAATAAGAAAAGGTTACGTGAAATAACTTCATGTATTCGACTCGGAGTGACAAGTAAGCCCACTTCAACTCAGTTCCGCTGGCCTAGGTCCAGTCAGGTAAGATTAGCTGCAGAGTAGATACTTAGCCAAGGTGCCATTAAACTTGTCACTACATGGAATACAAGAGCCTCTTTGAACTTTTGCACAAAACAATGACTGTCAAGTATTTCATAGATAAGATTGAGAATGACAGCCATACATCTCATTTATTTTGTAAAGATGCTGAGGTTTATAAATCTGAGTTTTTCACCTGACTGCTCTCCTTCCACTTAGTGTCGCTACTGACCACAGAGAGATGTGTTCAGTTATTCCAGAAGCATTCTACCAGATCTATTTAACATGAACGAAAACAGCACAATTAAGATCTCACTATGGCAGATGTGTGTGACACTGAAGAAGTCTCATCTTCTTTACATTTCTGTACTTGGTGAAAAACATTTCAGTGGATCAAATCTAAGATATACATAATGACAAGCTAGCAATTGTGTAGATATCTTTACAGTAAATATCTTTGACCGGAGTGGGAGTACAGACAGAAGAAAATGGCAAAAAGAAGAGGACCTGAGAGAGGGAGTGGTGTCTATGAGGTATACTTTCTTCATTTTTGTCTCTTGGATGTGTGAGGTTTGGGTTTTTAGCTTTTGTACCTGCTGCAAATTCTTCCATTAAAGGAGGGATGAAAACATGGATACTAACTTGAGTCAGTTTGTTTTATATGGAATCTGGAGCATTAATACAAGAAATTGGGCTTTTCGTGTCTTTTTAACGATAAAAGATGCAGGATTGTAATTAGTGAACAATATGTTTGATTAATCCAGTTCATTCCGCATCAGAAAGAAGTGGGCTGGTCTTAAATCGAAAACTGGAAACTGGATCCAGTCCTGCCTCGCTTGCTCCAGAGCAACTGGGAGGGGTGCGCGTCTCTCAAACCCTGACCGTGATGAGAGGGATTAGGCCGACAGGGCAAGCGAGCCGCTTCTACAGCTGCAGGGCCATTCGCTCTGGTTTCTCTTCATAACGTATAAGTCTTTCGCCTTTTACTAAAGACTTCCGTGGAGGGCAACGCCAATGAGTTGATCTTATTTTTGGCAGGCTTTGCCTCTGGTGTAAGCCTTACCTGCTTGTCCAAAGTAAAGGAGATCCAGCCAAATGTGGTGTTGGGACGTTTGCCCCTTCTACCCATTGCGATCAACGTTATGTTATTAGCTGTGCTAAACTGTTGTTCAATGGTCACTGTCTGCAGTGCAGCAACCAGACAGTGTTTTAAAGAGTTCTCTCTGCATTGTGTCGGTGGGCGGAGGTGCAAATTAGCCACTCTGTGCCAAAAGAGGGCACCGATGCAAGTGTGCACCACTCATACAAGGTAGAGTCTGGTGCCGAGAGCAGGAAGACATCGCTTCTCGGCCTTTTGGCTAAGATCAAGTGTAGTATCTGTTCTTATCAGTTTAATATCTGATATGTCCTCCATTTGAGGACTGCATATTAAATGGATTTTTAGAAACAGGAGTTTGATACGGGAGCTTGCTCCGTCGACTCCACGCATCGACCTGGCCTTGCAGTGCTGCTGGGAACGGTGCACTACTTCCCCCATCTTGTAAAATGGTAACTGGCTTCTGAAATGATCAGGGCATCTCAGAAAATTGAGTGCAAGGCACCAGAGCCCCTTAGCGGGCCAGTGTGATAGGGAGCGCTACGGCTCGCTAGCTACAGCGCCAAATCGTCCAGCTTTCTGATAGGGAGCGCCTGGCAGGAGTGCCATTACATCTCTAAATCTTTGTCTTGCAGGGATGCACAGTGGGGATAATCAGTCAGCACTCCCTCAAGGCCCAAAGTGGGTAATATCGCGAGCGCTTTGGGAGGATTCCCGCTGCCTTTTGCTCATGTTTAAACAACACATGTTTCTGCATCTTCAAACCCAGGCCTTGCGCTTTGTTCAAACTTTCAGTAAATTATTTTGAAATAAGTCCTGAAATAAGAAAAGGTTACGTGAAATAACTTCATGTATTCGACTCGGAGTGACAAGTAAGCCCACTTCAACTCAGTTCCGCTGGCCTAGGTCCAGTCAGGTAAGATTAGCTGCAGAGTAGATACTTAGCCAAGGTGCCATTAAACTTGTCACTACATGGAATACAAGAGCCTCTTTGAACTTTTGCACAAAACAATGACTGTCAAGTATTTCATAGATAAGATTGAGAATGACAGCCATACATCTCATTTATTTTGTAAAGATGCTGAGGTTTATAAATCTGAGTTTTTCACCTGACTGCTCTCCTTCCACTTAGTGTCGCTACTGACCACAGAGAGATGTGTTCAGTTATTCCAGAAGCATTCTACCAGATCTATTTAACATGAACGAAAACAGCACAATTAAGATCTCACTATGGCAGATGTGTGTGACACTGAAGAAGTCTCATCTTCTTTACATTTCTGTACTTGGTGAAAAACATTTCAGTGGATCAAATCTAAGATATACATAATGACAAGCTAGCAATTGTGTAGATATCTTTACAGTAAATATCTTTGACCGGAGTGGGAGTACAGACAGAAGAAAATGGCAAAAAGAAGAGGACCTGAGAGAGGGAGTGGTGTCTATGAGGTATACTTTCTTCATTTTTGTCTCTTGGATGTGTGAGGTTTGGGTTTTTAGCTTTTGTACCTGCTGCAAATTCTTCCATTAAAGGAGGGATGAAAACATGGATACTAACTTGAGTCAGTTTGTTTTATATGGAATCTGGAGCATTAATACAAGAAATTGGGCTTTTCGTGTCTTTTTAACGATAAAAGATGCAGGATTGTAATTAGTGAACAATATGTTTGATTAATCCAGTTCATTCCGCATCAGAAAGAAGTGGGCTGGTCTTAAATAGAAAACTGGAAACTGGATCCAGTCCTGCCTCGCTTGCTCCAGAGCAACTGGGAGGGGTGCGCGTCTCTCAAACCCTGACCGTGATGAGAGGGATTAGGCCGACAGGGCAAGCGAGCCGCTTCTACAGCTGCAGGGCCATTCGCTCTGGTTTCTCTTCATAACGTATAAGTCTTTCGCCTTTTACTAAAGACTTCCGTGGAGGGCAACGCCAATGAGTTGATCTTATTTTTGGCAGGCTTTGCCTCTGGTGTAAGCCTTACCTGCTTGTCCAAAGTAAAGGAGATCCAGCCAAATGTGGTGTTGGGACGTTTGCCCCTTCTACCCATTGCGATCAACGTTATGTTATTAGCTGTGCTAAACTGTTGTTCAATGGTCACTGTCTGCAGTGCAGCAACCAGACAGTGTTTTAAAGAGTTCTCTCTGCATTGTGTCGGTGGGCGGAGGTGCAAATTAGCCACTCTGTGCCAAAAGAGGGCACCGATGCAAGTGTGCACCACTCATACAAGGTAGAGTCTGGTGCCGAGAGCAGGAAGACATCGCTTCTCGGCCTTTTGGCTAAGATCAAGTGTAGTATCTGTTCTTATCAGTTTAATATCTGATATGTCCTCCATTTGAGGACTGCATATTAAATGGATTTTTAGAAACAGGAGTTTGATACGGGAGCTTGCTCCGTCGACTCCACGCATCGACCTGGCCTTGCAGTGCTGCTGGGAACGGTGCACTACTTCCCCCATCTTGTAAAATGGTAACTGGCTTCTGAAATGATCAGGGCATCTCAGAAAATTGAGTGCAAGGCACCAGAGCCCCTTAGCGGGCCAGTGTGATAGGGAGCGCTACGGCTCGCTAGCTACAGCGCCAAATCGTCCAGCTTTCTGATAGGGAGCGCCTGGCAGGAGTGCCATTACATCTCTAAATCTTTGTCTTGCAGGGATGCACAGTGGGGATAATCAGTCAGCACTCCCTCAAGGCCCAAAGTGGGTAATATCGCGAGCGCTTTGGGAGGATTCCCGCTGCCTTTTGCTCATGTTTAAACAACACATGTTTCTGCATCTTCAAACCCAGGCCTTGCGCTTTGTTCAAACTTTCAGTAAATTATTTTGAAATAAGTCCTGAAATAAGAAAAGGTTACGTGAAATAACTTCATGTATTCGACTCGGAGTGACAAGTAAGCCCACTTCAACTCAGTTCCGCTGGCCTAGGTCCAGTCAGGTAAGATTAGCTGCAGAGTAGATACTTAGCCAAGGTGCCATTAAACTTGTCACTACATGGAATACAAGAGCCTCTTTGAACTTTTGCACAAAACAATGACTGTCAAGTATTTCATAGATAAGATTGAGAATGACAGCCATACATCTCATTTATTTTGTAAAGATGCTGAGGTTTATAAATCTGAGTTTTTCACCTGACTGCTCTCCTTCCACTTAGTGTCGCTACTGACCACAGAGAGATGTGTTCAGTTATTCCAGAAGCATTCTACCAGATCTATTTAACATGAACGAAAACAGCACAATTAAGATCTCACTATGGCAGATGTGTGTGACACTGAAGAAGTCTCATCTTCTTTACATTTCTGTACTTGGTGAAAAACATTTCAGTGGATCAAATCTAAGATATACATAATGACAAGCTAGCAATTGTGTAGATATCTTTACAGTAAATATCTTTGACCGGAGTGGGAGTACAGACAGAAGAAAATGGCAAAAAGAAGAGGACCTGAGAGAGGGAGTGGTGTCTATGAGGTATACTTTCTTCATTTTTGTCTCTTGGATGTGTGAGGTTTGGGTTTTTAGCTTTTGTACCTGCTGCAAATTCTTCCATTAAAGGAGGGATGAAAACATGGATACTAACTTGAGTCAGTTTGTTTTATATGGAATCTGGAGCATTAATACAAGAAATTGGGCTTTTCGTGTCTTTTTAACGATAAAAGATGCAGGATTGTAATTAGTGAACAATATGTTTGATTAATCCAGTTCATTCCGCATCAGAAAGAAGTGGGCTGGTCTTAAATAGAAAACTGGAAACTGGATCCAGTCCTGCCTCGCTTGCTCCAGAGCAACTGGGAGGGGTGCGCGTCTCTCAAACCCTGACCGTGATGAGAGGGATTAGGCCGACAGGGCAAGCGAGCCGCTTCTACAGCTGCAGGGCCATTCGCTCTGGTTTCTCTTCATAACGTATAAGTCTTTCGCCTTTTACTAAAGACTTCCGTGGAGGGCAACGCCAATGAGTTGATCTTATTTTTGGCAGGCTTTGCCTCTGGTGTAAGCCTTACCTGCTTGTCCAAAGTAAAGGAGATCCAGCCAAATGTGGTGTTGGGACGTTTGCCCCTTCTACCCATTGCGATCAACGTTATGTTATTAGCTGTGCTAAACTGTTGTTCAATGGTCACTGTCTGCAGTGCAGCAACCAGACAGTGTTTTAAAGAGTTCTCTCTGCATTGTGTCGGTGGGCGGAGGTGCAAATTAGCCACTCTGTGCCAAAAGAGGGCACCGATGCAAGTGTGCACCACTCATACAAGGTAGAGTCTGGTGCCGAGAGCAGGAAGACATCGCTTCTCGGCCTTTTGGCTAAGATCAAGTGTAGTATCTGTTCTTATCAGTTTAATATCTGATATGTCCTCCATTTGAGGACTGCATATTAAATGGATTTTTAGAAACAGGAGTTTGATACGGGAGCTTGCTCCGTCGACTCCACGCATCGACCTGGCCTTGCAGTGCTGCTGGGAACGGTGCACTACTTCCCCCATCTTGTAAAATGGTAACTGGCTTCTGAAATGATCAGGGCATCTCAGAAAATTGAGTGCAAGGCACCAGAGCCCCTTAGCGGGCCAGTGTGATAGGGAGCGCTACGGCTCGCTAGCTACAGCGCCAAATCGTCCAGCTTTCTGATAGGGAGCGCCTGGCAGGAGTGCCATTACATCTCTAAATCTTTGTCTTGCAGGGATGCACAGTGGGGATAATCAGTCAGCACTCCCTCAAGGCCCAAAGTGGGTAATATCGCGAGCGCTTTGGGAGGATTCCCGCTGCCTTTTGCTCATGTTTAAACAACACATGTTTCTGCATCTTCAAACCCAGGCCTTGCGCTTTGTTCAAACTTTCAGTAAATTATTTTGAAATAAGTCCTGAAATAAGAAAAGGTTACGTGAAATAACTTCATGTATTCGACTCGGAGTGACAAGTAAGCCCACTTCAACTCAGTTCCGCTGGCCTAGGTCCAGTCAGGTAAGATTAGCTGCAGAGTAGATACTTAGCCAAGGTGCCATTAAACTTGTCACTACATGGAATACAAGAGCCTCTTTGAACTTTTGCACAAAACAATGACTGTCAAGTATTTCATAGATAAGATTGAGAATGACAGCCATACATCTCATTTATTTTGTAAAGATGCTGAGGTTTATAAATCTGAGTTTTTCACCTGACTGCTCTCCTTCCACTTAGTGTCGCTACTGACCACAGAGAGATGTGTTCAGTTATTCCAGAAGCATTCTACCAGATCTATTTAACATGAACGAAAACAGCACAATTAAGATCTCACTATGGCAGATGTGTGTGACACTGAAGAAGTCTCATCTTCTTTACATTTCTGTACTTGGTGAAAAACATTTCAGTGGATCAAATCTAAGATATACATAATGACAAGCTAGCAATTGTGTAGATATCTTTACAGTAAATATCTTTGACCGGAGTGGGAGTACAGACAGAAGAAAATGGCAAAAAGAAGAGGACCTGAGAGAGGGAGTGGTGTCTATGAGGTATACTTTCTTCATTTTTGTCTCTTGGATGTGTGAGGTTTGGGTTTTTAGCTTTTGTACCTGCTGCAAATTCTTCCATTAAAGGAGGGATGAAAACATGGATACTAACTTGAGTCAGTTTGTTTTATATGGAATCTGGAGCATTAATACAAGAAATTGGGCTTTTCGTGTCTTTTTAACGATAAAAGATGCAGGATTGTAATTAGTGAACAATATGTTTGATTAATCCAGTTCATTCCGCATCAGAAAGAAGTGGGCTGGTCTTAAATAGAAAACTGGAAACTGGATCCAGTCCTGCCTCGCTTGCTCCAGAGCAACTGGGAGGGGTGCGCGTCTCTCAAACCCTGACCGTGATGAGAGGGATTAGGCCGACAGGGCAAGCGAGCCGCTTCTACAGCTGCAGGGCCATTCGCTCTGGTTTCTCTTCATAACGTATAAGTCTTTCGCCTTTTACTAAAGACTTCCGTGGAGGGCAACGCCAATGAGTTGATCTTATTTTTGGCAGGCTTTGCCTCTGGTGTAAGCCTTACCTGCTTGTCCAAAGTAAAGGAGATCCAGCCAAATGTGGTGTTGGGACGTTTGCCCCTTCTACCCATTGCGATCAACGTTATGTTATTAGCTGTGCTAAACTGTTGTTCAATGGTCACTGTCTGCAGTGCAGCAACGAGACAGTGTTTTAAAGAGTTCTCTCTGCATTGTGTCGGTGGGCGGAGGTGCAAATTAGCCACTCTGTGCCAAAAGAGGGCACCGATGCAAGTGTGCACCACTCATACAAGGTAGAGTCTGGTGCCGAGAGCAGGAAGACATCGCTTCTCGGCCTTTTGGCTAAGATCAAGTGTAGTATCTGTTCTTATCAGTTTAATATCTGATATGTCCTCCATTTGAGGACTGCATATTAAATGGATTTTTAGAAACAGGAGTTTGATACGGGAGCTTGCTCCGTCGACTCCACGCATCGACCTGGCCTTGCAGTGCTGCTGGGAACGGTGCACTACTTCCCCCATCTTGTAAAATGGTAACTGGCTTCTGAAATGATCAGGGCATCTCAGAAAATTGAGTGCAAGGCACCAGAGCCCCTTAGCGGGCCAGTGTGATAGGGAGCGCTACGGCTCGCTAGCTACAGCGCCAAATCGTCCAGCTTTCTGATAGGGAGCGCCTGGCAGGAGTGCCATTACATCTCTAAATCTTTGTCTTGCAGGGATGCACAGTGGGGATAATCAGTCAGCACTCCCTCAAGGCCCAAAGTGGGTAATATCGCGAGCGCTTTGGGAGGATTCCCGCTGCCTTTTGCTCATGTTTAAACAACACATGTTTCTGCATCTTCAAACCCAGGCCTTGCGCTTTGTTCAAACTTTCAGTAAATTATTTTGAAATAAGTCCTGAAATAAGAAAAGGTTACGTGAAATAACTTCATGTATTCGACTCGGAGTGACAAGTAAGCCCACTTCAACTCAGTTCCGCTGGCCTAGGTCCAGTCAGGTAAGATTAGCTGCAGAGTAGATACTTAGCCAAGGTGCCATTAAACTTGTCACTACATGGAATACAAGAGCCTCTTTGAACTTTTGCACAAAACAATGACTGTCAAGTATTTCATAGATAAGATTGAGAATGACAGCCATACATCTCATTTATTTTGTAAAGATGCTGAGGTTTATAAATCTGAGTTTTTCACCTGACTGCTCTCCTTCCACTTAGTGTCGCTACTGACCACAGAGAGATGTGTTCAGTTATTCCAGAAGCATTCTACCAGATCTATTTAACATGAACGAAAACAGCACAATTAAGATCTCACTATGGCAGATGTGTGTGACACTGAAGAAGTCTCATCTTCTTTACATTTCTGTACTTGGTGAAAAACATTTCAGTGGATCAAATCTAAGATATACATAATGACAAGCTAGCAATTGTGTAGATATCTTTACAGTAAATATCTTTGACCGGAGTGGGAGTACAGACAGAAGAAAATGGCAAAAAGAAGAGGACCTGAGAGAGGGAGTGGTGTCTATGAGGTATACTTTCTTCATTTTTGTCTCTTGGATGTGTGAGGTTTGGGTTTTTAGCTTTTGTACCTGCTGCAAATTCTTCCATTAAAGGAGGGATGAAAACATGGATACTAACTTGAGTCAGTTTGTTTTATATGGAATCTGGAGCATTAATACAAGAAATTGGGCTTTTCGTGTCTTTTTAACGATAAAAGATGCAGGATTGTAATTAGTGAACAATATGTTTGATTAATCCAGTTCATTCCGCATCAGAAAGAAGTGGGCTGGTCTTAAATAGAAAACTGGAAACTGGATCCAGTCCTGCCTCGCTTGCTCCAGAGCAACTGGGAGGGGTGCGCGTCTCTCAAACCCTGACCGTGATGAGAGGGATTAGGCCGACAGGGCAAGCGAGCCGCTTCTACAGCTGCAGGGCCATTCGCTCTGGTTTCTCTTCATAACGTATAAGTCTTTTACTAAAGACTTCCGTGGAGGGCAACGCCAATGAGTTGATCTTATTTTTGGCAGGCTTTGCCTCTGGTGTAAGCCTTACCTGCTTGTCCAAAGTAAAGGAGATCCAGCCAAATGTGGTGTTGGGACGTTTGCCCCTTCTACCCATTGCGATCAACGTTATGTTATTAGCTGTGCTAAACTGTTGTTCAATGGTCACTGTCTGCAGTGCAGCAACCAGACAGTGTTTTAAAGAGTTCTCTCTGCATTGTGTCGGTGGGCGGAGGTGCAAATTAGCCACTCTGTGCCAAAAGAGGGCACCGATGCAAGTGTGCACCACTCATACAAGGTAGAGTCTGGTGCCGAGAGCAGGAAGACATCGCTTCTCGGCCTTTTGGCTAAGATCAAGTGTAGTATCTGTTCTTATCAGTTTAATATCTGATATGTCCTCCATTTGAGGACTGCATATTAAATGGATTTTTAGAAACAGGAGTTTGATACGGGAGCTTGCTCCGTCGACTCCACGCATCGACCTGGCCTTGCAGTGCTGCTGGGAACGGTGCACTACTTCCCCCATCTTGTAAAATGGTAACTGGCTTCTGAAATGATCAGGGCATCTCAGAAAATTGAGTGCAAGGCACCAGAGCCCCTTAGCGGGCCAGTGTGATAGGGAGCGCTACGGCTCGCTAGCTACAGCGCCAAGTCGTCCAGCTTTCTGATAGGGAGCGCCTGGCAGGAGTGCCATTACATCTCTAAATCTTTGTCTTGCAGGGATGCACAGTGGGGATAATCAGTCAGCACTCCCTCAAGGCCCAAAGTGGGTAATATCGCGAGCGCTTTGGGAGGATTCCCGCTGCCTTTTGCTCATGTTTAAACAACACATGTTTCTGCATCTTCAAACCCAGGCCTTGCGCTTTGTTCAAACTTTCAGTAAATTATTTTGAAATAAGTCCTGAAATAAGAAAAGGTTACGTGAAATAACTTCATGTATTCGACTCGGAGTGACAAGTAAGCCCACTTCAACTCAGTTCCGCTGGCCTAGGTCCAGTCAGGTAAGATTAGCTGCAGAGTAGATACTTAGCCAAGGTGCCATTAAACTTGTCACTACATGGAATACAAGAGCCTCTTTGAACTTTTGCACAAAACAATGACTGTCAAGTATTTCATAGATAAGATTGAGAATGACAGCCATACATCTCATTTATTTTGTAAAGATGCTGAGGTTTATAAATCTGAGTTTTTCACCTGACTGCTCTCCTTCCACTTAGTGTCGCTACTGACCACAGAGAGATGTGTTCAGTTATTCCAGAAGCATTCTACCAGATCTATTTAACATGAACGAAAACAGCACAATTAAGATCTCACTATGGCAGATGTGTGTGACACTGAAGAAGTCTCATCTTCTTTACATTTCTGTACTTGGTGAAAAACATTTCAGTGGATCAAATCTAAGATATACATAATGACAAGCTAGCAATTGTGTAGATATCTTTACAGTAAATATCTTTGACCGGAGTGGGAGTACAGACAGAAGAAAATGGCAAAAAGAAGAGGACCTGAGAGAGGGAGTGGTGTCTATGAGGTATACTTTCTTCATTTTTGTCTCTTGGATGTGTGAGGTTTGGGTTTTTAGCTTTTGTACCTGCTGCAAATTCTTCCATTAAAGGAGGGATGAAAACATGGATACTAACTTGAGTCAGTTTGTTTTATATGGAATCTGGAGCATTAATACAAGAAATTGGGCTTTTCGTGTCTTTTTAACGATAAAAGATGCAGGATTGTAATTAGTGAACAATATGTTTGATTAATCCAGTTCATTCCGCATCAGAAAGAAGTGGGCTGGTCTTAAATAGAAAACTGGAAACTGGATCCAGTCCTGCCTCGCTTGCTCCAGAGCAACTGGGAGGGGTGCGCGTCTCTCAAACCCTGACCGTGATGAGAGGGATTAGGCCGACAGGGCAAGCGAGCCGCTTCTACAGCTGCAGGGCCATTCGCTCTGGTTTCTCTTCATAACGTATAAGTCTTTCGCCTTTTACTAAAGACTTCCGTGGAGGGCAACGCCAATGAGTTGATCTTATTTTTGGCAGGCTTTGCCTCTGGTGTAAGCCTTACCTGCTTGTCCAAAGTAAAGGAGATCCAGCCAAATGTGGTGTTGGGACGTTTGCCCCTTCTACCCATTGCGATCAACGTTATGTTATTAGCTGTGCTAAACTGTTGTTCAATGGTCACTGTCTGCAGTGCAGCAACCAGACAGTGTTTTAAAGAGTTCTCTCTGCATTGTGTCGGTGGGCGGAGGTGCAAATTAGCCACTCTGTGCCAAAAGAGGGCACCGATGCAAGTGTGCATCACTCATACAAGGTAGAGTCTGGTGCCGAGAGCAGGAAGACATCGCTTCTCGGCCTTTTGGCTAAGATCAAGTGTAGTATCTGTTCTTATCAGTTTAATATCTGATATGTCCTCCATTTGAGGACTGCATATTAAATGGATTTTTAGAAACAGGAGTTTGATACGGGAGCTTGCTCCGTCGACTCCACGCATCGACCTGGCCTTGCAGTGCTGCTGGGAACGGTGCACTACTTCCCCCATCTTGTAAAATGGTAACTGGCTTCTGAAATGATCAGGGCATCTCAGAAAATTGAGTGCAAGGCACCAGAGCCCCTTAGCGGGCCAGTGTGATAGGGAGCGCTACGGCTCGCTAGCTACAGCGCCAAATCGTCCAGCTTTCTGATAGGGAGCGCCTGGCAGGAGTGCCATTACATCTCTAAATCTTTGTCTTGCAGGGATGCACAGTGGGGATAATCAGTCAGCACTCCCTCAAGGCCCAAAGTGGGTAATATCGCGAGCGCTTTGGGAGGATTCCCGCTGCCTTTTGCTCATGTTTAAACAACACATGTTTCTGCATCTTCAAACCCAGGCCTTGCGCTTTGTTCAAACTTTCAGTAAATTATTTTGAAATAAGTCCTGAAATAAGAAAAGGTTACGTGAAATAACTTCATGTATTCGACTCGGAGTGACAAGTAAGCCCACTTACACTCAGTTCCGCTGGCCTAGGTCCAGTCAGGTAAGATTAGCTGCAGAGTAGATACTTAGCCAAGGTGCCATTAAACTTGTCACTACATGGAATACAAGAGCCTCTTTGAACTTTTGCACAAAACAATGACTGTCAAGTATTTCATAGATAAGATTGAGAATGACAGCCATACATCTCATTTATTTTGTAAAGATGCTGAGGTTTATAAATCTGAGTTTTTCACCTGACTGCTCTCCTTCCACTTAGTGTCGCTACTGACCACAGAGAGATGTGTTCAGTTATTCCAGAAGCATTCTACCAGATCTATTTAACATGAACGAAAACAGCACAATTAAGATCTCACTATGGCAGATGTGTGTGACACTGAAGAAGTCTCATCTTCTTTACATTTCTGTACTTGGTGAAAAACATTTCAGTGGATCAAATCTAAGATATACATAATGACAAGCTAGCAATTGTGTAGATATCTTTACAGTAAATATCTTTGACCGGAGTGGGAGTACAGACAGAAGAAAATGGCAAAAAGAAGAGGACCTGAGAGAGGGAGTGGTGTCTATGAGGTATACTTTCTTCATTTTTGTCTCTTGGATGTGTGAGGTTTGGGTTTTTAGCTTTTGTACCTGCTGCAAATTCTTCCATTAAAGGAGGGATGAAAACATGGATACTAACTTGAGTCAGTTTGTTTTATATGGAATCTGGAGCATTAATACAAGAAATTGGGCTTTTCGTGTCTTTTTAACGATAAAAGATGCAGGATTGTAATTAGTGAACAATATGTTTGATTAATCCAGTTCATTCCGCATCAGAAAGAAGTGGGCTGGTCTTAAATAGAAAACTGGAAACTGGATCCAGTCCTGCCTCGCTTGCTCCAGAGCAACTGGGAGGGGTGCGCGTCTCTCAAACCCTGACCGTGATGAGAGGGATTAGGCCGACAGGGCAAGCGAGCCGCTTCTACAGCTGCAGGGCCATTCGCTCTGGTTTCTCTTCATAACGTATAAGTCTTTTACTAAAGACTTCCGTGGAGGGCAACGCCAATGAGTTGATCTTATTTTTGGCAGGCTTTGCCTCTGGTGTAAGCCTTACCTGCTTGTCCAAAGTAAAGGAGATCCAGCCAAATGTGGTGTTGGGACGTTTGCCCCTTCTACCCATTGCGATCAACGTTATGTTATTAGCTGTGCTAAACTGTTGTTCAATGGTCACTGTCTGCAGTGCAGCAACCAGACAGTGTTTTAAAGAGTTCTCTCTGCATTGTGTCGGTGGGCGGAGGTGCAAATTAGCCACTCTGTGCCAAAAGAGGGCACCGATGCAAGTGTGCACCACTCATACAAGGTAGAGTCTGGTGCCGAGAGCAGGAAGACATCGCTTCTCGGCCTTTTGGCTAAGATCAAGTGTAGTATCTGTTCTTATCAGTTTAATATCTGATATGTCCTCCATTTGAGGACTGCATATTAAATGGATTTTTAGAAACAGGAGTTTGATACGGGAGCTTGCTCCGTCGACTCCACGCATCGACCTGGCCTTGCAGTGCTGCTGGGAACGGTGCACTACTTCCCCCATCTTGTAAAATGGTAACTGGCTTCTGAAATGATCAGGGCATCTCAGAAAATTGAGTGCAAGGCACCAGAGCCCCTTAGCGGGCCAGTGTGATAGGGAGCGCTACGGCTCGCTAGCTACAGCGCCAAGTCGTCCAGCTTTCTGATAGGGAGCGCCTGGCAGGAGTGCCATTACATCTCTAAATCTTTGTCTTGCAGGGATGCACAGTGGGGATAATCAGTCAGCACTCCCTCAAGGCCCAAAGTGGGTAATATCGCGAGCGCTTTGGGAGGATTCCCGCTGCCTTTTGCTCATGTTTAAACAACACATGTTTCTGCATCTTCAAACCCAGGCCTTGCGCTTTGTTCAAACTTTCAGTAAATTATTTTGAAATAAGTCCTGAAATAAGAAAAGGTTACGTGAAATAACTTCATGTATTCGACTCGGAGTGACAAGTAAGCCCACTTCAACTCAGTTCCGCTGGCCTAGGTCCAGTCAGGTAAGATTAGCTGCAGAGTAGATACTTAGCCAAGGTGCCATTAAACTTGTCACTACATGGAATACAAGAGCCTCTTTGAACTTTTGCACAAAACAATGACTGTCAAGTATTTCATAGATAAGATTGAGAATGACAGCCATACATCTCATTTATTTTGTAAAGATGCTGAGGTTTATAAATCTGAGTTTTTCACCTGACTGCTCTCCTTCCACTTAGTGTCGCTACTGACCACAGAGAGAT
The DNA here is from genome assembly GCF_933228915.1 of Telmatherina bonti. NCBI lineage: Eukaryota > Metazoa > Chordata > Actinopteri > Atheriniformes > Telmatherinidae > Telmatherina > Telmatherina bonti. The sequence goes on along the minus strand of NC_136627.1, from coordinate 9,445,931 downwards.
GTGTTCAGTTATTCCAGAAGCATTCTACCAGATCTATTTAACATGAACGAAAACAGCACAATTAAGATCTCACTATGGCAGATGTGTGTGACACTGAAGAAGTCTCATCTTCTTTACATTTCTGTACTTGGTGAAAAACATTTCAGTGGATCAAATCTAAGATATACATAATGACAAGCTAGCAATTGTGTAGATATCTTTACAGTAAATATCTTTGACCGGAGTGGGAGTACAGACAGAAGAAAATGGCAAAAAGAAGAGGACCTGAGAGAGGGAGTGGTGTCTATGAGGTATACTTTCTTCATTTTTGTCTCTTGGATGTGTGAGGTTTGGGTTTTTAGCTTTTGTACCTGCTGCAAATTCTTCCATTAAAGGAGGGATGAAAACATGGATACTAACTTGAGTCAGTTTGTTTTATATGGAATCTGGAGCATTAATACAAGAAATTGGGCTTTTCGTGTCTTTTTAACGATAAAAGATGCAGGATTGTAATTAGTGAACAATATGTTTGATTAATCCAGTTCATTCCGCATCAGAAAGAAGTGGGCTGGTCTTAAATAGAAAACTGGAAACTGGATCCAGTCCTGCCTCGCTTGCTCCAGAGCAACTGGGAGGGGTGCGCGTCTCTCAAACCCTGACCGTGATGAGAGGGATTAGGCCGACAGGGCAAGCGAGCCGCTTCTACAGCTGCAGGGCCATTCGCTCTGGTTTCTCTTCATAACGTATAAGTCTTTCGCCTTTTACTAAAGACTTCCGTGGAGGGCAACGCCAATGAGTTGATCTTATTTTTGGCAGGCTTTGCCTCTGGTGTAAGCCTTACCTGCTTGTCCAAAGTAAAGGAGATCCAGCCAAATGTGGTGTTGGGACGTTTGCCCCTTCTACCCATTGCGATCAACGTTATGTTATTAGCTGTGCTAAACTGTTGTTCAATGGTCACTGTCTGCAGTGCAGCAACCAGACAGTGTTTTAAAGAGTTCTCTCTGCATTGTGTCGGTGGGCGGAGGTGCAAATTAGCCACTCTGTGCCAAAAGAGGGCACCGATGCAAGTGTGCACCACTCATACAAGGTAGAGTCTGGTGCCGAGAGCAGGAAGACATCGCTTCTCGGCCTTTTGGCTAAGATCAAGTGTAGTATCTGTTCTTATCAGTTTAATATCTGATATGTCCTCCATTTGAGGACTGCATATTAAATGGATTTTTAGAAACAGGAGTTTGATACGGGAGCTTGCTCCGTCGACTCCACGCATCGACCTGGCCTTGCAGTGCTGCTGGGAACGGTGCACTACTTCCCCCATCTTGTAAAATGGTAACTGGCTTCTGAAATGATCAGGGCATCTCAGAAAATTGAGTGCAAGGCACCAGAGCCCCTTAGCGGGCCAGTGTGATAGGGAGCGCTACGGCTCGCTAGCTACAGCGCCAAATCGTCCAGCTTTCTGATAGGGAGCGCCTGGCAGGAGTGCCATTACATCTCTAAATCTTTGTCTTGCAGGGATGCACAGTGGGGATAATCAGTCAGCACTCCCTCAAGGCCCAAAGTGGGTAATATCGCGAGCGCTTTGGGAGGATTCCCGCTGCCTTTTGCTCATGTTTAAACAACACATGTTTCTGCATCTTCAAACCCAGGCCTTGCGCTTTGTTCAAACTTTCAGTAAATTATTTTGAAATAAGTCCTGAAATAAGAAAAGGTTACGTGAAATAACTTCATGTATTCGACTCGGAGTGACAAGTAAGCCCACTTCAACTCAGTTCCGCTGGCCTAGGTCCAGTCAGGTAAGATTAGCTGCAGAGTAGATACTTAGCCAAGGTGCCATTAAACTTGTCACTACATGGAATACAAGAGCCTCTTTGAACTTTTGCACAAAACAATGACTGTCAAGTATTTCATAGATAAGATTGAGAATGACAGCCATACATCTCATTTATTTTGTAAAGATGCTGAGGTTTATAAATCTGAGTTTTTCACCTGACTGCTCTCCTTCCACTTAGTGTCGCTACTGACCACAGAGAGATGTGTTCAGTTATTCCAGAAGCATTCTACCAGATCTATTTAACATGAACGAAAACAGCACAATTAAGATCTCACTATGGCAGATGTGTGTGACACTGAAGAAGTCTCATCTTCTTTACATTTCTGTACTTGGTGAAAAACATTTCAGTGGATCAAATCTAAGATATACATAATGACAAGCTAGCAATTGTGTAGATATCTTTACAGTAAATATCTTTGACCGGAGTGGGAGTACAGACAGAAGAAAATGGCAAAAAGAAGAGGACCTGAGAGAGGGAGTGGTGTCTATGAGGTATACTTTCTTCATTTTTGTCTCTTGGATGTGTGAGGTTTGGGTTTTTAGCTTTTGTACCTGCTGCAAATTCTTCCATTAAAGGAGGGATGAAAACATGGATACTAACTTGAGTCAGTTTGTTTTATATGGAATCTGGAGCATTAATACAAGAAATTGGGCTTTTCGTGTCTTTTTAACGATAAAAGATGCAGGATTGTAATTAGTGAACAATATGTTTGATTAATCCAGTTCATTCCGCATCAGAAAGAAGTGGGCTGGTCTTAAATAGAAAACTGGAAACTGGATCCAGTCCTGCCTCGCTTGCTCCAGAGCAACTGGGAGGGGTGCGCGTCTCTCAAACCCTGACCGTGATGAGAGGGATTAGGCCGACAGGGCAAGCGAGCCGCTTCTACAGCTGCAGGGCCATTCGCTCTGGTTTCTCTTCATAACGTATAAGTCTTTCGCCTTTTACTAAAGACTTCCGTGGAGGGCAACGCCAATGAGTTGATCTTATTTTTGGCAGGCTTTGCCTCTGGTGTAAGCCTTACCTGCTTGTCCAAAGTAAAGGAGATCCAGCCAAATGTGGTGTTGGGACGTTTGCCCCTTCTACCCATTGCGATCAACGTTATGTTATTAGCTGTGCTAAACTGTTGTTCAATGGTCACTGTCTGCAGTGCAGCAACCAGACAGTGTTTTAAAGAGTTCTCTCTGCATTGTGTCGGTGGGCGGAGGTGCAAATTAGCCACTCTGTGCCAAAAGAGGGCACCGATGCAAGTGTGCACCACTCATACAAGGTAGAGTCTGGTGCCGAGAGCAGGAAGACATCGCTTCTCGGCCTTTTGGCTAAGATCAAGTGTAGTATCTGTTCTTATCAGTTTAATATCTGATATGTCCTCCATTTGAGGACTGCATATTAAATGGATTTTTAGAAACAGGAGTTTGATACGGGAGCTTGCTCCGTCGACTCCACGCATCGACCTGGCCTTGCAGTGCTGCTGGGAACGGTGCACTACTTCCCCCATCTTGTAAAATGGTAACTGGCTTCTGAAATGATCAGGGCATCTCAGAAAATTGAGTGCAAGGCACCAGAGCCCCTTAGCGGGCCAGTGTGATAGGGAGCGCTACGGCTCGCTAGCTACAGCGCCAAATCGTCCAGCTTTCTGATAGGGAGCGCCTGGCAGGAGTGCCATTACATCTCTAAATCTTTGTCTTGCAGGGATGCACAGTGGGGATAATCAGTCAGCACTCCCTCAAGGCCCAAAGTGGGTAATATCGCGAGCGCTTTGGGAGGATTCCCGCTGCCTTTTGCTCATGTTTAAACAACACATGTTTCTGCATCTTCAAACCCAGGCCTTGCGCTTTGTTCAAACTTTCAGTAAATTATTTTGAAATAAGTCCTGAAATAAGAAAAGGTTACGTGAAATAACTTCATGTATTCGACTCGGAGTGACAAGTAAGCCCACTTCAACTCAGTTCCGCTGGCCTAGGTCCAGTCAGGTAAGATTAGCTGCAGAGTAGATACTTAGCCAAGGTGCCATTAAACTTGTCACTACATGGAATACAAGAGCCTCTTTGAACTTTTGCACAAAACAATGACTGTCAAGTATTTCATAGATAAGATTGAGAATGACAGCCATACATCTCATTTATTTTGTAAAGATGCTGAGGTTTATAAATCTGAGTTTTTCACCTGACTGCTCTCCTTCCACTTAGTGTCGCTACTGACCACAGAGAGATGTGTTCAGTTATTCCAGAAGCATTCTACCAGATCTATTTAACATGAACGAAAACAGCACAATTAAGATCTCACTATGGCAGATGTGTGTGACACTGAAGAAGTCTCATCTTCTTTACATTTCTGTACTTGGTGAAAAACATTTCAGTGGATCAAATCTAAGATATACATAATGACAAGCTAGCAATTGTGTAGATATCTTTACAGTAAATATCTTTGACCGGAGTGGGAGTACAGACAGAAGAAAATGGCAAAAAGAAGAGGACCTGAGAGAGGGAGTGGTGTCTATGAGGTATACTTTCTTCATTTTTGTCTCTTGGATGTGTGAGGTTTGGGTTTTTAGCTTTTGTACCTGCTGCAAATTCTTCCATTAAAGGAGGGATGAAAACATGGATACTAACTTGAGTCAGTTTGTTTTATATGGAATCTGGAGCATTAATACAAGAAATTGGGCTTTTCGTGTCTTTTTAACGATAAAAGATGCAGGATTGTAATTAGTGAACAATATGTTTGATTAATCCAGTTCATTCCGCATCAGAAAGAAGTGGGCTGGTCTTAAATAGAAAACTGGAAACTGGATCCAGTCCTGCCTCGCTTGCTCCAGAGCAACTGGGAGGGGTGCGCGTCTCTCAAACCCTGACCGTGATGAGAGGGATTAGGCCGACAGGGCAAGCGAGCCGCTTCTACAGCTGCAGGGCCATTCGCTCTGGTTTCTCTTCATAACGTATAAGTCTTTCGCCTTTTACTAAAGACTTCCGTGGAGGGCAACGCCAATGAGTTGATCTTATTTTTGGCAGGCTTTGCCTCTGGTGTAAGCCTTACCTGCTTGTCCAAAGTAAAGGAGATCCAGCCAAATGTGGTGTTGGGACGTTTGCCCCTTCTACCCATTGCGATCAACGTTATGTTATTAGCTGTGCTAAACTGTTGTTCAATGGTCACTGTCTGCAGTGCAGCAACCAGACAGTGTTTTAAAGAGTTCTCTCTGCATTGTGTCGGTGGGCGGAGGTGCAAATTAGCCACTCTGTGCCAAAAGAGGGCACCGATGCAAGTGTGCACCACTCATACAAGGTAGAGTCTGGTGCCGAGAGCAGGAAGACATCGCTTCTCGGCCTTTTGGCTAAGATCAAGTGTAGTATCTGTTCTTATCAGTTTAATATCTGATATGTCCTCCATTTGAGGACTGCATATTAAATGGATTTTTAGAAACAGGAGTTTGATACGGGAGCTTGCTCCGTCGACTCCACGCATCGACCTGGCCTTGCAGTGCTGCTGGGAACGGTGCACTACTTCCCCCATCTTGTAAAATGGTAACTGGCTTCTGAAATGATCAGGGCATCTCAGAAAATTGAGTGCAAGGCACCAGAGCCCCTTAGCGGGCCAGTGTGATAGGGAGCGCTACGGCTCGCTAGCTACAGCGCCAAATCGTCCAGCTTTCTGATAGGGAGCGCCTGGCAGGAGTGCCATTACATCTCTAAATCTTTGTCTTGCAGGGATGCACAGTGGGGATAATCAGTCAGCACTCCCTCAAGGCCCAAAGTGGGTAATATCGCGAGCGCTTTGGGAGGATTCCCGCTGCCTTTTGCTCATGTTTAAACAACACATGTTTCTGCATCTTCAAACCCAGGCCTTGCGCTTTGTTCAAACTTTCAGTAAATTATTTTGAAATAAGTCCTGAAATAAGAAAAGGTTACGTGAAATAACTTCATGTATTCGACTCGGAGTGACAAGTAAGCCCACTTCAACTCAGTTCCGCTGGCCTAGGTCCAGTCAGGTAAGATTAGCTGCAGAGTAGATACTTAGCCAAGGTGCCATTAAACTTGTCACTACATGGAATACAAGAGCCTCTTTGAACTTTTGCACAAAACAATGACTGTCAAGTATTTCATAGATAAGATTGAGAATGACAGCCATACATCTCATTTATTTTGTAAAGATGCTGAGGTTTATAAATCTGAGTTTTTCACCTGACTGCTCTCCTTCCACTTAGTGTCGCTACTGACCACAGAGAGATGTGTTCAGTTATTCCAGAAGCATTCTACCAGATCTATTTAACATGAACGAAAACAGCACAATTAAGATCTCACTATGGCAGATGTGTGTGACACTGAAGAAGTCTCATCTTCTTTACATTTCTGTACTTGGTGAAAAACATTTCAGTGGATCAAATCTAAGATATACATAATGACAAGCTAGCAATTGTGTAGATATCTTTACAGTAAATATCTTTGACCGGAGTGGGAGTACAGACAGAAGAAAATGGCAAAAAGAAGAGGACCTGAGAGAGGGAGTGGTGTCTATGAGGTATACTTTCTTCATTTTTGTCTCTTGGATGTGTGAGGTTTGGGTTTTTAGCTTTTGTACCTGCTGCAAATTCTTCCATTAAAGGAGGGATGAAAACATGGATACTAACTTGAGTCAGTTTGTTTTATATGGAATCTGGAGCATTAATACAAGAAATTGGGCTTTTCGTGTCTTTTTAACGATAAAAGATGCAGGATTGTAATTAGTGAACAATATGTTTGATTAATCCAGTTCATTCCGCATCAGAAAGAAGTGGGCTGGTCTTAAATAGAAAACTGGAAACTGGATCCAGTCCTGCCTCGCTTGCTCCAGAGCAACTGGGAGGGGTGCGCGTCTCTCAAACCCTGACCGTGATGAGAGGGATTAGGCCGACAGGGCAAGCGAGCCGCTTCTACAGCTGCAGGGCCATTCGCTCTGGTTTCTCTTCATAACGTATAAGTCTTTCGCCTTTTACTAAAGACTTCCGTGGAGGGCAACGCCAATGAGTTGATCTTATTTTTGGCAGGCTTTGCCTCTGGTGTAAGCCTTACCTGCTTGTCCAAAGTAAAGGAGATCCAGCCAAATGTGGTGTTGGGACGTTTGCCCCTTCTACCCATTGCGATCAACGTTATGTTATTAGCTGTGCTAAACTGTTGTTCAATGGTCACTGTCTGCAGTGCAGCAACGAGACAGTGTTTTAAAGAGTTCTCTCTGCATTGTGTCGGTGGGCGGAGGTGCAAATTAGCCACTCTGTGCCAAAAGAGGGCACCGATGCAAGTGTGCACCACTCATACAAGGTAGAGTCTGGTGCCGAGAGCAGGAAGACATCGCTTCTCGGCCTTTTGGCTAAGATCAAGTGTAGTATCTGTTCTTATCAGTTTAATATCTGATATGTCCTCCATTTGAGGACTGCATATTAAATGGATTTTTAGAAACAGGAGTTTGATACGGGAGCTTGCTCCGTCGACTCCACGCATCGACCTGGCCTTGCAGTGCTGCTGGGAACGGTGCACTACTTCCCCCATCTTGTAAAATGGTAACTGGCTTCTGAAATGATCAGGGCATCTCAGAAAATTGAGTGCAAGGCACCAGAGCCCCTTAGCGGGCCAGTGTGATAGGGAGCGCTACGGCTCGCTAGCTACAGCGCCAAATCGTCCAGCTTTCTGATAGGGAGCGCCTGGCAGGAGTGCCATTACATCTCTAAATCTTTGTCTTGCAGGGATGCACAGTGGGGATAATCAGTCAGCACTCCCTCAAGGCCCAAAGTGGGTAATATCGCGAGCGCTTTGGGAGGATTCCCGCTGCCTTTTGCTCATGTTTAAACAACACATGTTTCTGCATCTTCAAACCCAGGCCTTGCGCTTTGTTCAAACTTTCAGTAAATTATTTTGAAATAAGTCCTGAAATAAGAAAAGGTTACGTGAAATAACTTCATGTATTCGACTCGGAGTGACAAGTAAGCCCACTTCAACTCAGTTCCGCTGGCCTAGGTCCAGTCAGGTAAGATTAGCTGCAGAGTAGATACTTAGCCAAGGTGCCATTAAACTTGTCACTACATGGAATACAAGAGCCTCTTTGAACTTTTGCACAAAACAATGACTGTCAAGTATTTCATAGATAAGATTGAGAATGACAGCCATACATCTCATTTATTTTGTAAAGATGCTGAGGTTTATAAATCTGAGTTTTTCACCTGACTGCTCTCCTTCCACTTAGTGTCGCTACTGACCACAGAGAGATGTGTTCAGTTATTCCAGAAGCATTCTACCAGATCTATTTAACATGAACGAAAACAGCACAATTAAGATCTCACTATGGCAGATGTGTGTGACACTGAAGAAGTCTCATCTTCTTTACATTTCTGTACTTGGTGAAAAACATTTCAGTGGATCAAATCTAAGATATACATAATGACAAGCTAGCAATTGTGTAGATATCTTTACAGTAAATATCTTTGACCGGAGTGGGAGTACAGACAGAAGAAAATGGCAAAAAGAAGAGGACCTGAGAGAGGGAGTGGTGTCTATGAGGTATACTTTCTTCATTTTTGTCTCTTGGATGTGTGAGGTTTGGGTTTTTAGCTTTTGTACCTGCTGCAAATTCTTCCATTAAAGGAGGGATGAAAACATGGATACTAACTTGAGTCAGTTTGTTTTATATGGAATCTGGAGCATTAATACAAGAAATTGGGCTTTTCGTGTCTTTTTAACGATAAAAGATGCAGGATTGTAATTAGTGAACAATATGTTTGATTAATCCAGTTCATTCCGCATCAGAAAGAAGTGGGCTGGTCTTAAATAGAAAACTGGAAACTGGATCCAGTCCTGCCTCGCTTGCTCCAGAGCAACTGGGAGGGGTGCGCGTCTCTCAAACCCTGACCGTGATGAGAGGGATTAGGCCGACAGGGCAAGCGAGCCGCTTCTACAGCTGCAGGGCCATTCGCTCTGGTTTCTCTTCATAACGTATAAGTCTTTCGCCTTTTACTAAAGACTTCCGTGGAGGGCAACGCCAATGAGTTGATCTTATTTTTGGCAGGCTTTGCCTCTGGTGTAAGCCTTACCTGCTTGTCCAAAGTAAAGGAGATCCAGCCAAATGTGGTGTTGGGACGTTTGCCCCTTCTACCCATTGCGATCAACGTTATGTTATTAGCTGTGCTAAACTGTTGTTCAATGGTCACTGTCTGCAGTGCAGCAACCAGACAGTGTTTTAAAGAGTTCTCTCTGCATTGTGTCGGTGGGCGGAGGTGCAAATTAGCCACTCTGTGCCAAAAGAGGGCACCGATGCAAGTGTGCACCACTCATACAAGGTAGAGTCTGGTGCCGAGAGCAGGAAGACATCGCTTCTCGGCCTTTTGGCTAAGATCAAGTGTAGTATCTGTTCTTATCAGTTTAATATCTGATATGTCCTCCATTTGAGGACTGCATATTAAATGGATTTTTAGAAACAGGAGTTTGATACGGGAGCTTGCTCCGTCGACTCCACGCATCGACCTGGCCTTGCAGTGCTGCTGGGAACGGTGCACTACTTCCCCCATCTTGTAAAATGGTAACTGGCTTCTGAAATGATCAGGGCATCTCAGAAAATTGAGTGCAAGGCACCAGAGCCCCTTAGCGGGCCAGTGTGATAGGGAGCGCTACGGCTCGCTAGCTACAGCGCCAAATCGTCCAGCTTTCTGATAGGGAGCGCCTGGCAGGAGTGCCATTACATCTCTAAATCTTTGTCTTGCAGGGATGCACAGTGGGGATAATCAGTCAGCACTCCCTCAAGGCCCAAAGTGGGTAATATCGCGAGCGCTTTGGGAGGATTCCCGCTGCCTTTTGCTCATGTTTAAACAACACATGTTTCTGCATCTTCAAACCCAGGCCTTGCGCTTTGTTCAAACTTTCAGTAAATTATTTTGAAATAAGTCCTGAAATAAGAAAAGGTTACGTGAAATAACTTCATGTATTCGACTCGGAGTGACAAGTAAGCCCACTTCAACTCAGTTCCGCTGGCCTAGGTCCAGTCAGGTAAGATTAGCTGCAGAGTAGATACTTAGCCAAGGTGCCATTAAACTTGTCACTACATGGAATACAAGAGCCTCTTTGAACTTTTGCACAAAACAATGACTGTCAAGTATTTCATAGATAAGATTGAGAATGACAGCCATACATCTCATTTATTTTGTAAAGATGCTGAGGTTTATAAATCTGAGTTTTTCACCTGACTGCTCTCCTTCCACTTAGTGTCGCTACTGACCACAGAGAGATGTGTTCAGTTATTCCAGAAGCATTCTACCAGATCTATTTAACATGAACGAAAACAGCACAATTAAGATCTCACTATGGCAGATGTGTGTGACACTGAAGAAGTCTCATCTTCTTTACATTTCTGTACTTGGTGAAAAACATTTCAGTGGATCAAATCTAAGATATACATAATGACAAGCTAGCAATTGTGTAGATATCTTTACAGTAAATATCTTTGACCGGAGTGGGAGTACAGACAGAAGAAAATGGCAAAAAGAAGAGGACCTGAGAGAGGGAGTGGTGTCTATGAGGTATACTTTCTTCATTTTTGTCTCTTGGATGTGTGAGGTTTGGGTTTTTAGCTTTTGTACCTGCTGCAAATTCTTCCATTAAAGGAGGGATGAAAACATGGATACTAACTTGAGTCAGTTTGTTTTATATGGAATCTGGAGCATTAATACAAGAAATTGGGCTTTTCGTGTCTTTTTAACGATAAAAGATGCAGGATTGTAATTAGTGAACAATATGTTTGATTAATCCAGTTCATTCCGCATCAGAAAGAAGTGGGCTGGTCTTAAATAGAAAACTGGAAACTGGATCCAGTCCTGCCTCGCTTGCTCCAGAGCAACTGGGAGGGGTGCGCGTCTCTCAAACCCTGACCGTGATGAGAGGGATTAGGCCGACAGGGCAAGCGAGCCGCTTCTACAGCTGCAGGGCCATTCGCTCTGGTTTCTCTTCATAACGTATAAGTCTTTCGCCTTTTACTAAAGACTTCCGTGGAGGGCAACGCCAATGAGTTGATCTTATTTTTGGCAGGCTTTGCCTCTGGTGTAAGCCTTACCTGCTTGTCCAAAGTAAAGGAGATCCAGCCAAATGTGGTGTTGGGACGTTTGCCCCTTCTACCCATTGCGATCAACGTTATGTTATTAGCTGTGCTAAACTGTTGTTCAATGGTCACTGTCTGCAGTGCAGCAACCAGACAGTGTTTTAAAGAGTTCTCTCTGCATTGTGTCGGTGGGCGGAGGTGCAAATTAGCCACTCTGTGCCAAAAGAGGGCACCGATGCAAGTGTGCACCACTCATACAAGGTAGAGTCTGGTGCCGAGAGCAGGAAGACATCGCTTCTCGGCCTTTTGGCTAAGATCAAGTGTAGTATCTGTTCTTATCAGTTTAATATCTGATATGTCCTCCATTTGAGGACTGCATATTAAATGGATTTTTAGAAACAGGAGTTTGATACGGGAGCTTGCTCCGTCGACTCCACGCATCGACCTGGCCTTGCAGTGCTGCTGGGAACGGTGCACTACTTCCCCCATCTTGTAAAATGGTAACTGGCTTCTGAAATGATCAGGGCATCTCAGAAAATTGAGTGCAAGGCACCAGAGCCCCTTAGCGGGCCAGTGTGATAGGGAGCGCTACGGCTCGCTAGCTACAGCGCCAAATCGTCCAGCTTTCTGATAGGGAGCGCCTGGCAGGAGTGCCATTACATCTCTAAATCTTTGTCTTGCAGGGATGCACAGTGGGGATAATCAGTCAGCACTCCCTCAAGGCCCAAAGTGGGTAATATCGCGAGCACTTTGGGAGGATTCCCGCTGCCTTTTGCTCATGTTTAAACAACACATGTTTCTGCATCTTCAAACCCAGGCCTTGCGCTTTGTTCAAACTTTCAGTAAATTATTTTGAAATAAGTCCTGAAATAAGAAAAGGTTACGTGAAATAACTTCATGTATTCGACTCGGAGTGACAAGTAAGCCCACTTCAACTCAGTTCCGCTGGCCTAGGTCCAGTCAGGTAAGATTAGCTGCAGAGTAGATACTTAGCCAAGGTGCCATTAAACTTGTCACTACATGGAATACAAGAGCCTCTTTGAACTTTTGCACAAAACAATGACTGTCAAGTATTTCATAGATAAGATTGAGAATGACAGCCATACATCTCATTTATTTTGTAAAGATGCTGAGGTTTATAAATCTGAGTTTTTCACCTGACTGCTCTCCTTCCACTTAGTGTCGCTACTGACCACAGAGAGATGTGTTCAGTTATTCCAGAAGCATTCTACCAGATCTATTTAACATGAACGAAAACAGCACAATTAAGATCTCACTATGGCAGATGTGTGTGACACTGAAGAAGTCTCATCTTCTTTACATTTCTGTACTTGGTGAAAAACATTTCAGTGGATCAAATCTAAGATATACATAATGACAAGCTAGCAATTGTGTAGATATCTTTACAGTAAATATCTTTGACCGGAGTGGGAGTACAGACAGAAGAAAATGGCAAAAAGAAGAGGACCTGAGAGAGGGAGTGGTGTCTATGAGGTATACTTTCTTCATTTTTGTCTCTTGGATGTGTGAGGTTTGGGTTTTTAGCTTTTGTACCTGCTGCAAATTCTTCCATTAAAGGAGGGATGAAAACATGGATACTAACTTGAGTCAGTTTGTTTTATATGGAATCTGGAGCATTAATACAAGAAATTGGGCTTTTCGTGTCTTTTTAACGATAAAAGATGCAGGATTGTAATTAGTGAACAATATGTTTGATTAATCCAGTTCATTCCGCATCAGAAAGAAGTGGGCTGGTCTTAAATAGAAAACTGGAAACTGGATCCAGTCCTGCCTCGCTTGCTCCAGAGCAACTGGGAGGGGTGCGCGTCTCTCAAACCCTGACCGTGATGAGAGGGATTAGGCCGACAGGGCAAGCGAGCCGCTTCTACAGCTGCAGGGCCATTCGCTCTGGTTTCTCTTCATAACGTATAAGTCTTTTACTAAAGACTTCCGTGGAGGGCAACGCCAATGAGTTGATCTTATTTTTGGCAGGCTTTGCCTCTGGTGTAAGCCTTACCTGCTTGTCCAAAGTAAAGGAGATCCAGCCAAATGTGGTGTTGGGACGTTTGCCCCTTCTACCCATTGCGATCAACGTTATGTTATTAGCTGTGCTAAACTGTTGTTCAATGGTCACTGTCTGCAGTGCAGCAACCAGACAGTGTTTTAAAGAGTTCTCTCTGCATTGTGTCGGTGGGCGGAGGTGCAAATTAGCCACTCTGTGCCAAAAGAGGGCACCGATGCAAGTGTGCACCACTCATACAAGGTAGAGTCTGGTGCCGAGAGCAGGAAGACATCGCTTCTCGGCCTTTTGGCTAAGATCAAGTGTAGTATCTGTTCTTATCAGTTTAATATCTGATATGTCCTCCATTTGAGGACTGCATATTAAATGGATTTTTAGAAACAGGAGTTTGATACGGGAGCTTGCTCCGTCGACTCCACGCATCGACCTGGCCTTGCAGTGCTGCTGGGAACGGTGCACTACTTCCCCCATCTTGTAAAATGGTAACTGGCTTCTGAAATGATCAGGGCATCTCAGAAAATTGAGTGCAAGGCACCAGAGCCCCTTAGCGGGCCAGTGTGATAGGGAGCGCTACGGCTCGCTAGCTACAGCGCCAAATCGTCCAGCTTTCTGATAGGGAGCGCCTGGCAGGAGTGCCATTACATCTCTAAATCTTTGTCTTGCAGGGATGCACAGTGGGGATAATCAGTCAGCACTCCCTCAAGGCCCAAAGTGGGTAATATCGCGAGCGCTTTGGGAGGATTCCCGCTGCCTTTTGCTCATGTTTAAACAACACATGTTTCTGCATCTTCAAACCCAGGCCTTGCGCTTTGTTCAAACTTTCAGTAAATTATTTTGAAATAAGTCCTGAAATAAGAAAAGGTTACGTGAAATAACTTCATGTATTCGACTCGGAGTGACAAGTAAGCCCACTTCAACTCAGTTCCGCTGGCCTAGGTCCAGTCAGGTAAGATTAGCTGCAGAGTAGATACTTAGCCAAGGTGCCATTAAACTTGTCACTACATGGAATACAAGAGCCTCTTTGAACTTTTGCACAAAACAATGACTGTCAAGTATTTCATAGATAAGATTGAGAATGACAGCCATACATCTCATTTATTTTGTAAAGATGCTGAGGTTTATAAATCTGAGTTTTTCACCTGACTGCTCTCCTTCCACTTAGTGTCGCTACTGACCACAGAGAGATGTGTTCAGTTATTCCAGAAGCATTCTACCAGATCTATTTAACATGAACGAAAACAGCACAATTAAGATCTCACTATGGCAGATGTGTGTGACACTGAAGAAGTCTCATCTTCTTTACATTTCTGTACTTGGTGAAAAACATTTCAGTGGATCAAATCTAAGATATACATAATGACAAGCTAGCAATTGTGTAGATATCTTTACAGTAAATATCTTTGACCGGAGTGGGAGTACAGACAGAAGAAAATGGCAAAAAGAAGAGGACCTGAGAGAGGGAGTGGTGTCTATGAGGTATACTTTCTTCATTTTTGTCTCTTGGATGTGTGAGGTTTGGGTTTTTAGCTTTTGTACCTGCTGCAAATTCTTCCATTAAAGGAGGGATGAAAACATGGATACTAACTTGAGTCAGTTTGTTTTATATGGAATCTGGAGCATTAATACAAGAAATTGGGCTTTTCGTGTCTTTTTAACGATAAAAGATGCAGGATTGTAATTAGTGAACAATATGTTTGATTAATCCAGTTCATTCCGCATCAGAAAGAAGTGGGCTGGTCTTAAATAGAAAACTGGAAACTGGATCCAGTCCTGCCTCGCTTGCTCCAGAGCAACTGGGAGGGGTGCGCGTCTCTCAAACCCTGACCGTGATGAGAGGGATTAGGCCGACAGGGCAAGCGAGCCGCTTCTACAGCTGCAGGGCCATTCGCTCTGGTTTCTCTTCATAACGTATAAGTCTTTCGCCTTTTACTAAAGACTTCCGTGGAGGGCAACGCCAATGAGTTGATCTTATTTTTGGCAGGCTTTGCCTCTGGTGTAAGCCTTACCTGCTTGTCCAAAGTAAAGGAGATCCAGCCAAATGTGGTGTTGGGACGTTTGCCCCTTCTACCCATTGCGATCAACGTTATGTTATTAGCTGTGCTAAACTGTTGTTCAATGGTCACTGTCTGCAGTGCAGCAACCAGACAGTGTTTTAAAGAGTTCTCTCTGCATTGTGTCGGTGGGCGGAGGTGCAAATTAGCCACTCTGTGCCAAAAGAGGGCACCGATGCAAGTGTGCACCACTCATACAAGGTAGAGTCTGGTGCCGAGAGCAGGAAGACATCGCTTCTCGGCCTTTTGGCTAAGATCAAGTGTAGTATCTGTTCTTATCAGTTTAATATCTGATATGTCCTCCATTTGAGGACTGCATATTAAATGGATTTTTAGAAACAGGAGTTTGATACGGGAGCTTGCTCCGTCGACTCCACGCATCGACCTGGCCTTGCAGTGCTGCTGGGAACGGTGCACTACTTCCCCCATCTTGTAAAATGGTAACTGGCTTCTGAAATGATCAGGGCATCTCAGAAAATTGAGTGCAAGGCACCAGAGCCCCTTAGCGGGCCAGTGTGATAGGGAGCGCTACGGCTCGCTAGCTACAGCGCCAAGTCGTCCAGCTTTCTGATAGGGAGCGCCTGGCAGGAGTGCCATTACATCTCTAAATCTTTGTCTTGCAGGGATGCACAGTGGGGATAATCAGTCAGCACTCCCTCAAGGCCCAAAGTGGGTAATATCGCGAGCGCTTTGGGAGGATTCCCGCTGCCTTTTGCTCATGTTTAAACAACACATGTTTCTGCATCTTCAAACCCAGGCCTTGCGCTTTGTTCAAACTTTCAGTAAATTATTTTGAAATAAGTCCTGAAATAAGAAAAGGTTACGTGAAATAACTTCATGTATTCGACTCGGAGTGACAAGTAAGCCCACTTCAACTCAGTTCCGCTGGCCTAGGTCCAGTCAGGTAAGATTAGCTGCAGAGTAGATACTTAGCCAAGGTGCCATTAAACTTGTCACTACATGGAATACAAGAGCCTCTTTGAACTTTTGCACAAAACAATGACTGTCAAGTATTTCATAGATAAGATTGAGAATGACAGCCATACATCTCATTTATTTTGTAAAGATGCTGAGGTTTATAAATCTGAGTTTTTCACCTGACTGCTCTCCTTCCACTTAGTGTCGCTACTGACCACAGAGAGATGTGTTCAGTTATTCCAGAAGCATTCTACCAGATCTATTTAACATGAACGAAAACAGCACAATTAAGATCTCACTATGGCAGATGTGTGTGACACTGAAGAAGTCTCATCTTCTTTACATTTCTGTACTTGGTGAAAAACATTTCAGTGGATCAAATCTAAGATATACATAATGACAAGCTAGCAATTGTGTAGATATCTTTACAGTAAATATCTTTGACCGGAGTGGGAGTACAGACAGAAGAAAATGGCAAAAAGAAGAGGACCTGAGAGAGGGAGTGGTGTCTATGAGGTATACTTTCTTCATTTTTGTCTCTTGGATGTGTGAGGTTTGGGTTTTTAGCTTTTGTACCTGCTGCAAATTCTTCCATTAAAGGAGGGATGAAAACATGGATACTAACTTGAGTCAGTTTGTTTTATATGGAATCTGGAGCATTAATACAAGAAATTGGGCTTTTCGTGTCTTTTTAACGATAAAAGATGCAGGATTGTAATTAGTGAACAATATGTTTGATTAATCCAGTTCATTCCGCATCAGAAAGAAGTGGGCTGGTCTTAAATAGAAAACTGGAAACTGGATCCAGTCCTGCCTCGCTTGCTCCAGAGCAACTGGGAGGGGTGCGCGTCTCTCAAACCCTGACCGTGATGAGAGGGATTAGGCCGACAGGGCAAGCGAGCCGCTTCTACAGCTGCAGGGCCATTCGCTCTGGTTTCTCTTCATAACGTATAAGTCTTTCGCCTTTTACTAAAGACTTCCGTGGAGGGCAACGCCAATGAGTTGATCTTATTTTTGGCAGGCTTTGCCTCTGGTGTAAGCCTTACCTGCTTGTCCAAAGTAAAGGAGATCCAGCCAAATGTGGTGTTGGGACGTTTGCCCCTTCTACCCATTGCGATCAACGTTATGTTATTAGCTGTGCTAAACTGTTGTTCAATGGTCACTGTCTGCAGTGCAGCAACGAGACAGTGTTTTAAAGAGTTCTCTCTGCATTGTGTCGGTGGGCGGAGGTGCAAATTAGCCACTCTGTGCCAAAAGAGGGCACCGATGCAAGTGTGCACCACTCATACAAGGTAGAGTCTGGTGCCGAGAGCAGGAAGACATCGCTTCTCGACCTTTTGGCTAAGATCAAGTGTAGTATCTGTTCTTATCAGTTTAATATCTGATATGTCCTCCATTTGAGGACTGCATATTAAATGGATTTTTAGAAACAGGAGTTTGATACGGGAGCTTGCTCCGTCGACTCCACGCATCGACCTGGCCTTGCAGTGCTGCTGGGAACGGTGCACTACTTCCCCCATCTTGTAAAATGGTAACTGGCTTCTGAAATGATCAGGGCATCTCAGAAAATTGAGTTCAAGGCACCAGAGCCCCTTAGCGGGCCAGTGTGATAGGGAGCGCTACGGCTCGCTAGCTACAGCGCCAAATCGTCCAGCTTTCTGATAGGGAGCGCCTGGCAGGAGTGCCATTACATCTCTAAATCTTTGTCTTGCAGGGATGCACAGTGGGGATAATCAGTCAGCACTCCCTCAAGGCCCAAAGTGGGTAATATCGCGAGCGCTTTGGGAGGATTCCCGCTGCCTTTTGCTCATGTTTAAACAACACATGTTTCTGCATCTTCAAACCCAGGCCTTGCGCTTTGTTCAAACTTTCAGTAAATTATTTTGAAATAAGTCCTGAAATAAGAAAAGGTTACGTGAAATAACTTCATGTATTCGACTCGGAGTGACAAGTAAGCCCACTTCAACTCAGTTCCGCTGGCCTAGGTCCAGTCAGGTAAGATTAGCTGCAGAGTAGATACTTAGCCAAGGTGCCATTAAACTTGTCACTACATGGAATACAAGAGCCTCTTTGAACTTTTGCACAAAACAATGACTGTCAAGTATTTCATAGATAAGATTGAGAATGACAGCCATACATCTCATTTATTTTGTAAAGATGCTGAGGTTTATAAATCTGAGTTTTTCACCTGACTGCTCTCCTTCCACTTAGTGTCGCTACTGACCACAGAGAGATGTGTTCAGTTATTCCAGAAGCATTCTACCAGATCTATTTAACATGAACGAAAACAGCACAATTAAGATCTCACTATGGCAGATGTGTGTGACACTGAAGAAGTCTCATCTTCTTTACATTTCTGTACTTGGTGAAAAACATTTCAGTGGATCAAATCTAAGATATACATAATGACAAGCTAGCAATTGTGTAGATATCTTTACAGTAAATATCTTTGACCGGAGTGGGAGTACAGACAGAAGAAAATGGCAAAAAGAAGAGGACCTGAGAGAGGGAGTGGTGTCTATGAGGTATACTTTCTTCATTTTTGTCTCTTGGATGTGTGAGGTTTGGGTTTTTAGCTTTTGTACCTGCTGCAAATTCTTCCATTAAAGGAGGGATGAAAACATGGATACTAACTTGAGTCAGTTTGTTTTATATGGAATCTGGAGCATTAATACAAGAAATTGGGCTTTTCGTGTCTTTTTAACGATAAAAGATGCAGGATTGTAATTAGTGAACAATATGTTTGATTAATCCAGTTCATTCCGCATCAGAAAGAAGTGGGCTGGTCTTAAATCGAAAACTGGAAACTGGATCCAGTCCTGCCTCGCTTGCTCCAGAGCAACTGGGAGGGGTGCGCGTCTCTCAAACCCTGACCGTGATGAGAGGGATTAGGCCGACAGGGCAAGCGAGCCGCTTCTACAGCTGCAGGGCCATTCGCTCTGGTTTCTCTTCATAACGTATAAGTCTTTCGCCTTTTACTAAAGACTTCCGTGGAGGGCAACGCCAATGAGTTGATCTTATTTTTGGCAGGCTTTGCCTCTGGTGTAAGCCTTACCTGCTTGTCCAAAGTAAAGGAGATCCAGCCAAATGTGGTGTTGGGACGTTTGCCCCTTCTACCCATTGCGATCAACGTTATGTTATTAGCTGTGCTAAACTGTTGTTCAATGGTCACTGTCTGCAGTGCAGCAACCAGACAGTGTTTTAAAGAGTTCTCTCTGCATTGTGTCGGTGGGCGGAGGTGCAAATTAGCCACTCTGTGCCAAAAGAGGGCACCGATGCAAGTGTGCACCACTCATACAAGGTAGAGTCTGGTGCCGAGAGCAGGAAGACATCGCTTCTCGGCCTTTTGGCTAAGATCAAGTGTAGTATCTGTTCTTATCAGTTTAATATCTGATATGTCCTCCATTTGAGGACTGCATATTAAATGGATTTTTAGAAACAGGAGTTTGATACGGGAGCTTGCTCCGTCGACTCCACGCATCGACCTGGCCTTGCAGTGCTGCTGGGAACGGTGCACTACTTCCCCCATCTTGTAAAATGGTAACTGGCTTCTGAAATGATCAGGGCATCTCAGAAAATTGAGTGCAAGGCACCAGAGCCCCTTAGCGGGCCAGTGTGATAGGGAGCGCTACGGCTCGCTAGCTACAGCGCCAAATCGTCCAGCTTTCTGATAGGGAGCGCCTGGCAGGAGTGCCATTACATCTCTAAATCTTTGTCTTGCAGGGATGCACAGTGGGGATAATCAGTCAGCACTCCCTCAAGGCCCAAAGTGGGTAATATCGCGAGCGCTTTGGGAGGATTCCCGCTGCCTTTTGCTCATGTTTAAACAACACATGTTTCTGCATCTTCAAACCCAGGCCTTGCGCTTTGTTCAAACTTTCAGTAAATTATTTTGAAATAAGTCCTGAAATAAGAAAAGGTTACGTGAAATAACTTCATGTATTCGACTCGGAGTGACAAGTAAGCCCACTTCAACTCAGTTCCGCTGGCCTAGGTCCAGTCAGGTAAGATTAGCTGCAGAGTAGATACTTAGCCAAGGTGCCATTAAACTTGTCACTACATGGAATACAAGAGCCTCTTTGAACTTTTGCACAAAACAATGACTGTCAAGTATTTCATAGATAAGATTGAGAATGACAGCCATACATCTCATTTATTTTGTAAAGATGCTGAGGTTTATAAATCTGAGTTTTTCACCTGACTGCTCTCCTTCCACTTAGTGTCGCTACTGACCACAGAGAGATGTGTTCAGTTATTCCAGAAGCATTCTACCAGATCTATTTAACATGAACGAAAACAGCACAATTAAGATCTCACTATGGCAGATGTGTGTGACACTGAAGAAGTCTCATCTTCTTTACATTTCTGTACTTGGTGAAAAACATTTCAGTGGATCAAATCTAAGATATACATAATGACAAGCTAGCAATTGTGTAGATATCTTTACAGTAAATATCTTTGACCGGAGTGGGAGTACAGACAGAAGAAAATGGCAAAAAGAAGAGGACCTGAGAGAGGGAGTGGTGTCTATGAGGTATACTTTCTTCATTTTTGTCTCTTGGATGTGTGAGGTTTGGGTTTTTAGCTTTTGTACCTGCTGCAAATTCTTCCATTAAAGGAGGGATGAAAACATGGATACTAACTTGAGTCAGTTTGTTTTATATGGAATCTGGAGCATTAATACAAGAAATTGGGCTTTTCGTGTCTTTTTAACGATAAAAGATGCAGGATTGTAATTAGTGAACAATATGTTTGATTAATCCAGTTCATTCCGCATCAGAAAGAAGTGGGCTGGTCTTAAATAGAAAACTGGAAACTGGATCCAGTCCTGCCTCGCTTGCTCCAGAGCAACTGGGAGGGGTGCGCGTCTCTCAAACCCTGACCGTGATGAGAGGGATTAGGCCGACAGGGCAAGCGAGCCGCTTCTACAGCTGCAGGGCCATTCGCTCTGGTTTCTCTTCATAACGTATAAGTCTTTCGCCTTTTACTAAAGACTTCCGTGGAGGGCAACGCCAATGAGTTGATCTTATTTTTGGCAGGCTTTGCCTCTGGTGTAAGCCTTACCTGCTTGTCCAAAGTAAAGGAGATCCAGCCAAATGTGGTGTTGGGACGTTTGCCCCTTCTACCCATTGCGATCAACGTTATGTTATTAGCTGTGCTAAACTGTTGTTCAATGGTCACTGTCTGCAGTGCAGCAACCAGACAGTGTTTTAAAGAGTTCTCTCTGCATTGTGTCGGTGGGCGGAGGTGCAAATTAGCCACTCTGTGCCAAAAGAGGGCACCGATGCAAGTGTGCACCACTCATACAAGGTAGAGTCTGGTGCCGAGAGCAGGAAGACATCGCTTCTCGGCCTTTTGGCTAAGATCAAGTGTAGTATCTGTTCTTATCAGTTTAATATCTGATATGTCCTCCATTTGAGGACTGCATATTAAATGGATTTTTAGAAACAGGAGTTTGATACGGGAGCTTGCTCCGTCGACTCCACGCATCGACCTGGCCTTGCAGTGCTGCTGGGAACGGTGCACTACTTCCCCCATCTTGTAAAATGGTAACTGGCTACTGAAATGATCAGGGCATCTCAGAAAATTGAGTGCAAGGCACCAGAGCCCCTTAGCGGGCCAGTGTGATAGGGAGCGCTACGGCTCGCTAGCTACAGCGCCAAATCGTCCAGCTTTCTGATAGGGAGCGCCTGGCAGGAGTGCCATTACATCTCTAAATCTTTGTCTTGCAGGGATGCACAGTGGGGATAATCAGTCAGCACTCCCTCAAGGCCCAAAGTGGGTAATATCGCGAGCGCTTTGGGAGGATTCCCGCTGCCTTTTGCTCATGTTTAAACAACACATGTTTCTGCATCTTCAAACCCAGGCCTTGCGCTTTGTTCAAACTTTCAGTAAATTATTTTGAAATAAGTCCTGAAATAAGAAAAGGTTACGTGAAATAACTTCATGTATTCGACTCGGAGTGACAAGTAAGCCCACTTCAACTCAGTTCCGCTGGCCTAGGTCCAGTCAGGTAAGATTAGCTGCAGAGTAGATACTTAGCCAAGGTGCCATTAAACTTGTCACTACATGGAATACAAGAGCCTCTTTGAACTTTTGCACAAAACAATGACTGTCAAGTATTTCATAGATAAGATTGAGAATGACAGCCATACATCTCATTTATTTTGTAAAGATGCTGAGGTTTATAAATCTGAGTTTTTCACCTGACTGCTCTCCTTCCACTTAGTGTCGCTACTGACCACAGAGAGATGTGTTCAGTTATTCCAGAAGCATTCTACCAGATCTATTTAACATGAACGAAAACAGCACAATTAAGATCTCACTATGGCAGATGTGTGTGACACTGAAGAAGTCTCATCTTCTTTACATTTCTGTACTTGGTGAAAAACATTTCAGTGGATCAAATCTAAGATATACATAATGACAAGCTAGCAATTGTGTAGATATCTTTACAGTAAATATCTTTGACCGGAGTGGGAGTACAGACAGAAGAAAATGGCAAAAAGAAGAGGACCTGAGAGAGGGAGTGGTGTCTATGAGGTATACTTTCTTCATTTTTGTCTCTTGGATGTGTGAGGTTTGGGTTTTTAGCTTTTGTACCTGCTGCAAATTCTTCCATTAAAGGAGGGATGAAAACATGGATACTAACTTGAGTCAGTTTGTTTTATATGGAATCTGGAGCATTAATACAAGAAATTGGGCTTTTCGTGTCTTTTTAACGATAAAAGATGCAGGATTGTAATTAGTGAACAATATGTTTGATTAATCCAGTTCATTCCGCATCAGAAAGAAGTGGGCTGGTCTTAAATAGAAAACTGGAAACTGGATCCAGTCCTGCCTCGCTTGCTCCAGAGCAACTGGGAGGGGTGCGCGTCTCTCAAACCCTGACCGTGATGAGAGGGATTAGGCCGACAGGGCAAGCGAGCCGCTTCTACAGCTGCAGGGCCATTCGCTCTGGTTTCTCTTCATAACGTATAAGTCTTTCGCCTTTTACTAAAGACTTCCGTGGAGGGCAACGCCAATGAGTTGATCTTATTTTTGGCAGGCTTTGCCTCTGGTGTAAGCCTTACCTGCTTGTCCAAAGTAAAGGAGATCCAGCCAAATGTGGTGTTGGGACGTTTGCCCCTTCTACCCATTGCGATCAACGTTATGTTATTAGCTGTGCTAAACTGTTGTTCAATGGTCACTGTCTGCAGTGCAGCAACGAGACAGTGTTTTAAAGAGTTCTCTCTGCATTGTGTCGGTGGGCGGAGGTGCAAATTAGCCACTCTGTGCCAAAAGAGGGCACCGATGCAAGTGTGCACCACTCATACAAGGTAGAGTCTGGTGCCGAGAGCAGGAAGACATCGCTTCTCGACCTTTTGGCTAAGATCAAGTGTAGTATCTGTTCTTATCAGTTTAATATCTGATATGTCCTCCATTTGAGGACTGCATATTAAATGGATTTTTAGAAACAGGAGTTTGATACGGGAGCTTGCTCCGTCGACTCCACGCATCGACCTGGCCTTGCAGTGCTGCTGGGAACGGTGCACTACTTCCCCCATCTTGTAAAATGGTAACTGGCTTCTGAAATGATCAGGGCATCTCAGAAAATTGAGTTCAAGGCACCAGAGCCCCTTAGCGGGCCAGTGTGATAGGGAGCGCTACGGCTCGCTAGCTACAGCGCCAAATCGTCCAGCTTTCTGATAGGGAGCGCCTGGCAGGAGTGCCATTACATCTCTAAATCTTTGTCTTGCAGGGATGCACAGTGGGGATAATCAGTCAGCACTCCCTCAAGGCCCAAAGTGGGTAATATCGCGAGCGCTTTGGGAGGATTCCCGCTGCCTTTTGCTCATGTTTAAACAACACATGTTTCTGCATCTTCAAACCCAGGCCTTGCGCTTTGTTCAAACTTTCAGTAAATTATTTTGAAATAAGTCCTGAAATAAGAAAAGGTTACGTGAAATAACTTCATGTATTCGACTCGGAGTGACAAGTAAGCCCACTTCAACTCAGTTCCGCTGGCCTAGGTCCAGTCAGGTAAGATTAGCTGCAGAGTAGATACTTAGCCAAGGTGCCATTAAACTTGTCACTACATGGAATACAAGAGCCTCTTTGAACTTTTGCACAAAACAATGACTGTCAAGTATTTCATAGATAAGATTGAGAATGACAGCCATACATCTCATTTATTTTGTAAAGATGCTGAGGTTTATAAATCTGAGTTTTTCACCTGACTGCTCTCCTTCCACTTAGTGTCGCTACTGACCACAGAGAGATGTGTTCAGTTATTCCAGAAGCATTCTACCAGATCTATTTAACATGAACGAAAACAGCACAATTAAGATCTCACTATGGCAGATGTGTGTGACACTGAAGAAGTCTCATCTTCTTTACATTTCTGTACTTGGTGAAAAACATTTCAGTGGATCAAATCTAAGATATACATAATGACAAGCTAGCAATTGTGTAGATATCTTTACAGTAAATATCTTTGACCGGAGTGGGAGTACAGACAGAAGAAAATGGCAAAAAGAAGAGGACCTGAGAGAGGGAGTGGTGTCTATGAGGTATACTTTCTTCATTTTTGTCTCTTGGATGTGTGAGGTTTGGGTTTTTAGCTTTTGTACCTGCTGCAAATTCTTCCATTAAAGGAGGGATGAAAACATGGATACTAACTTGAGTCAGTTTGTTTTATATGGAATCTGGAGCATTAATACAAGAAATTGGGCTTTTCGTGTCTTTTTAACGATAAAAGATGCAGGATTGTAATTAGTGAACAATATGTTTGATTAATCCAGTTCATTCCGCATCAGAAAGAAGTGGGCTGGTCTTAAATCGAAAACTGGAAACTGGATCCAGTCCTGCCTCGCTTGCTCCAGAGCAACTGGGAGGGGTGCGCGTCTCTCAAACCCTGACCGTGATGAGAGGGATTAGGCCGACAGGGCAAGCGAGCCGCTTCTACAGCTGCAGGGCCATTCGCTCTGGTTTCTCTTCATAACGTATAAGTCTTTCGCCTTTTACTAAAGACTTCCGTGGAGGGCAACGCCAATGAGTTGATCTTATTTTTGGCAGGCTTTGCCTCTGGTGTAAGCCTTACCTGCTTGTCCAAAGTAAAGGAGATCCAGCCAAATGTGGTGTTGGGACGTTTGCCCCTTCTACCCATTGCGATCAACGTTATGTTATTAGCTGTGCTAAACTGTTGTTCAATGGTCACTGTCTGCAGTGCAGCAACCAGACAGTGTTTTAAAGAGTTCTCTCTGCATTGTGTCGGTGGGCGGAGGTGCAAATTAGCCACTCTGTGCCAAAAGAGGGCACCGATGCAAGTGTGCACCACTCATACAAGGTAGAGTCTGGTGCCGAGAGCAGGAAGACATCGCTTCTCGGCCTTTTGGCTAAGATCAAGTGTAGTATCTGTTCTTATCAGTTTAATATCTGATATGTCCTCCATTTGAGGACTGCATATTAAATGGATTTTTAGAAACAGGAGTTTGATACGGGAGCTTGCTCCGTCGACTCCACGCATCGACCTGGCCTTGCAGTGCTGCTGGGAACGGTGCACTACTTCCCCCATCTTGTAAAATGGTAACTGGCTTCTGAAATGATCAGGGCATCTCAGAAAATTGAGTGCAAGGCACCAGAGCCCCTTAGCGGGCCAGTGTGATAGGGAGCGCTACGGCTCGCTAGCTACAGCGCCAAATCGTCCAGCTTTCTGATAGGGAGCGCCTGGCAGGAGTGCCATTACATCTCTAAATCTTTGTCTTGCAGGGATGCACAGTGGGGATAATCAGTCAGCACTCCCTCAAGGCCCAAAGTGGGTAATATCGCGAGCGCTTTGGGAGGATTCCCGCTGCCTTTTGCTCATGTTTAAACAACACATGTTTCTGCATCTTCAAACCCAGGCCTTGCGCTTTGTTCAAACTTTCAGTAAATTATTTTGAAATAAGTCCTGAAATAAGAAAAGGTTACGTGAAATAACTTCATGTATTCGACTCGGAGTGACAAGTAAGCCCACTTACACTCAGTTCCGCTGGCCTAGGTCCAGTCAGGTAAGATTAGCTGCAGAGTAGATACTTAGCCAAGGTGCCATTAAACTTGTCACTACATGGAATACAAGAGCCTCTTTGAACTTTTGCACAAAACAATGACTGTCAAGTATTTCATAGATAAGATTGAGAATGACAGCCATACATCTCATTTATTTTGTAAAGATGCTGAGGTTTATAAATCTGAGTTTTTCACCTGACTGCTCTCCTTCCACTTAGTGTCGCTACTGACCACAGAGAGATGTGTTCAGTTATTCCAGAAGCATTCTACCAGATCTATTTAACATGAACGAAAACAGCACAATTAAGATCTCACTATGGCAGATGTGTGTGACACTGAAGAAGTCTCATCTTCTTTACATTTCTGTACTTGGTGAAAAACATTTCAGTGGATCAAATCTAAGATATACATAATGACAAGCTAGCAATTGTGTAGATATCTTTACAGTAAATATCTTTGACCGGAGTGGGAGTACAGACAGAAGAAAATGGCAAAAAGAAGAGGACCTGAGAGAGGGAGTGGTGTCTATGAGGTATACTTTCTTCATTTTTGTCTCTTGGATGTGTGAGGTTTGGGTTTTTAGCTTTTGTACCTGCTGCAAATTCTTCCATTAAAGGAGGGATGAAAACATGGATACTAACTTGAGTCAGTTTGTTTTATATGGAATCTGGAGCATTAATACAAGAAATTGGGCTTTTCGTGTCTTTTTAACGATAAAAGATGCAGGATTGTAATTAGTGAACAATATGTTTGATTAATCCAGTTCATTCCGCATCAGAAAGAAGTGGGCTGGTCTTAAATAGAAAACTGGAAACTGGATCCAGTCCTGCCTCGCTTGCTCCAGAGCAACTGGGAGGGGTGCGCGTCTCTCAAACCCTGACCGTGATGAGAGGGATTAGGCCGACAGGGCAAGCGAGCCGCTTCTACAGCTGCAGGGCCATTCGCTCTGGTTTCTCTTCATAACGTATAAGTCTTTCGCCTTTTACTAAAGACTTCCGTGGAGGGCAACGCCAATGAGTTGATCTTATTTTTGGCAGGCTTTGCCTCTGGTGTAAGCCTTACCTGCTTGTCCAAAGTAAAGGAGATCCAGCCAAATGTGGTGTTGGGACGTTTGCCCCTTCTACCCATTGCGATCAACGTTATGTTATTAGCTGTGCTAAACTGTTGTTCAATGGTCACTGTCTGCAGTGCAGCAACCAGACAGTGTTTTAAAGAGTTCTCTCTGCATTGTGTCGGTGGGCGGAGGTGCAAATTAGCCACTCTGTGCCAAAAGAGGGCACCGATGCAAGTGTGCACCACTCATACAAGGTAGAGTCTGGTGCCGAGAGCAGGAAGACATCGCTTCTCGGCCTTTTGGCTAAGATCAAGTGTAGTATCTGTTCTTATCAGTTTAATATCTGATATGTCCTCCATTTGAGGACTGCATATTAAATGGATTTTTAGAAACAGGAGTTTGATACGGGAGCTTGCTCCGTCGACTCCACGCATCGACCTGGCCTTGCAGTGCTGCTGGGAACGGTGCACTACTTCCCCCATCTTGTAAAATGGTAACTGGCTTCTGAAATGATCAGGGCATCTCAGAAAATTGAGTGCAAGGCACCAGAGCCCCTTAGCGGGCCAGTGTGATAGGGAGCGCTACGGCTCGCTAGCTACAGCGCCAAATCGTCCAGCTTTCTGATAGGGAGCGCCTGGCAGGAGTGCCATTACATCTCTAAATCTTTGTCTTGCAGGGATGCACAGTGGGGATAATCAGTCAGCACTCCCTCAAGGCCCAAAGTGGGTAATATCGCGAGCGCTTTGGGAGGATTCCCGCTGCCTTTTGCTCATGTTTAAACAACACATGTTTCTGCATCTTCAAACCCAGGCCTTGCGCTTTGTTCAAACTTTCAGTAAATTATTTTGAAATAAGTCCTGAAATAAGAAAAGGTTACGTGAAATAACTTCATGTATTCGACTCGGAGTGACAAGTAAGCCCACTTCAACTCAGTTCCGCTGGCCTAGGTCCAGTCAGGTAAGATTAGCTGCAGAGTAGATACTTAGCCAAGGTGCCATTAAACTTGTCACTACATGGAATACAAGAGCCTCTTTGAACTTTTGCACAAAACAATGACTGTCAAGTATTTCATAGATAAGATTGAGAATGACAGCCATACATCTCATTTATTTTGTAAAGATGCTGAGGTTTATAAATCTGAGTTTTTCACCTGACTGCTCTCCTTCCACTTAGTGTCGCTACTGACCACAGAGAGATGTGTTCAGTTATTCCAGAAGCATTCTACCAGATCTATTTAACATGAACGAAAACAGCACAATTAAGATCTCACTATGGCAGATGTGTGTGACACTGAAGAAGTCTCATCTTCTTTACATTTCTGTACTTGGTGAAAAACATTTCAGTGGATCAAATCTAAGATATACATAATGACAAGCTAGCAATTGTGTAGATATCTTTACAGTAAATATCTTTGACCGGAGTGGGAGTACAGACAGAAGAAAATGGCAAAAAGAAGAGGACCTGAGAGAGGGAGTGGTGTCTATGAGGTATACTTTCTTCATTTTTGTCTCTTGGATGTGTGAGGTTTGGGTTTTTAGCTTTTGTACCTGCTGCAAATTCTTCCATTAAAGGAGGGATGAAAACATGGATACTAACTTGAGTCAGTTTGTTTTATATGGAATCTGGAGCATTAATACAAGAAATTGGGCTTTTCGTGTCTTTTTAACGATAAAAGATGCAGGATTGTAATTAGTGAACAATATGTTTGATTAATCCAGTTCATTCCGCATCAGAAAGAAGTGGGCTGGTCTTAAATCGAAAACTGGAAACTGGATCCAGTCCTGCCTCGCTTGCTCCAGAGCAACTGGGAGGGGTGCGCGTCTCTCAAACCCTGACCGTGATGAGAGGGATTAGGCCGACAGGGCAAGCGAGCCGCTTCTACAGCTGCAGGGCCATTCGCTCTGGTTTCTCTTCATAACGTATAAGTCTTTCGCCTTTTACTAAAGACTTCCGTGGAGGGCAACGCCAATGAGTTGATCTTATTTTTGGCAGGCTTTGCCTCTGGTGTAAGCCTTACCTGCTTGTCCAAAGTAAAGGAGATCCAGCCAAATGTGGTGTTGGGACGTTTGCCCCTTCTACCCATTGCGATCAACGTTATGTTATTAGCTGTGCTAAACTGTTGTTCAATGGTCACTGTCTGCAGTGCAGCAACGAGACAGTGTTTTAAAGAGTTCTCTCTGCATTGTGTCGGTGGGCGGAGGTGCAAATTAGCCACTCTGTGCCAAAAGAGGGCACCGATGCAAGTGTGCACCACTCATACAAGGTAGAGTCTGGTGCCGAGAGCAGGAAGACATCGCTTCTCAGCCTTTTGGCTAAGATCAAGTGTAGTATCTGTTCTTATCAGTTTAATATCTGATATGTCCTCCATTTGAGGACTGCATATTAAATGGATTTTTAGAAACAGGAGTTTGATACGGGAGCTTGCTCCGTCGACTCCACGCATCGACCTGGCCTTGCAGTGCTGCTGGGAACGGTGCACTACTTCCCCCATCTTGTAAAATGGTAACTGGCTTCTGAAATGATCAGGGCATCTCAGAAAATTGAGTGCAAGGCACCAGAGCCCCTTAGCGGGCCAGTGTGATAGGGAGCGCTACGGCTCGCTAGCTACAGCGCCAAATCGTCCAGCTTTCTGATAGGGAGCGCCTGGCAGGAGTGCCATTACATCTCTAAATCTTTGTCTTGCAGGGATGCACAGTGGGGATAATCAGTCAGCACTCCCTCAAGGCCCAAAGTGGGTAATATCGCGAGCGCTTTGGGAGGATTCCCGCTGCCTTTTGCTCATGTTTAAACAACACATGTTTCTGCATCTTCAAACCCAGGCCTTGCGCTTTGTTCAAACTTTCAGTAAATTATTTTGAAATAAGTCCTGAAATAAGAAAAGGTTACGTGAAATAACTTCATGTATTCGACTCGGAGTGACAAGTAAGCCCACTTCAACTCAGTTCCGCTGGCCTAGGTCCAGTCAGGTAAGATTAGCTGCAGAGTAGATACTTAGCCAAGGTGCCATTAAACTTGTCACTACATGGAATACAAGAGCCTCTTTGAACTTTTGCACAAAACAATGACTGTCAAGTATTTCATAGATAAGATTGAGAATGACAGCCATACATCTCATTTATTTTGTAAAGATGCTGAGGTTTATAAATCTGAGTTTTTCACCTGACTGCTCTCCTTCCACTTAGTGTCGCTACTGACCACAGAGAGATGTGTTCAGTTATTCCAGAAGCATTCTACCAGATCTATTTAACATGAACGAAAACAGCACAATTAAGATCTCACTATGGCAGATGTGTGTGACACTGAAGAAGTCTCATCTTCTTTACATTTCTGTACTTGGTGAAAAACATTTCAGTGGATCAAATCTAAGATATACATAATGACAAGCTAGCAATTGTGTAGATATCTTTACAGTAAATATCTTTGACCGGAGTGGGAGTACAGACAGAAGAAAATGGCAAAAAGAAGAGGACCTGAGAGAGGGAGTGGTGTCTATGAGGTATACTTTCTTCATTTTTGTCTCTTGGATGTGTGAGGTTTGGGTTTTTAGCTTTTGTACCTGCTGCAAATTCTTCCATTAAAGGAGGGATGAAAACATGGATACTAACTTGAGTCAGTTTGTTTTATATGGAATCTGGAGCATTAATACAAGAAATTGGGCTTTTCGTGTCTTTTTAACGATAAAAGATGCAGGATTGTAATTAGTGAACAATATGTTTGATTAATCCAGTTCATTCCGCATCAGAAAGAAGTGGGCTGGTCTTAAATCGAAAACTGGAAACTGGATCCAGTCCTGCCTCGCTTGCTCCAGAGCAACTGGGAGGGGTGCGCGTCTCTCAAACCCTGACCGTGATGAGAGGGATTAGGCCGACAGGGCAAGCGAGCCGCTTCTACAGCTGCAGGGCCATTCGCTCTGGTTTCTCTTCATAACGTATAAGTCTTTCGCCTTTTACTAAAGACTTCCGTGGAGGGCAACGCCAATGAGTTGATCTTATTTTTGGCAGGCTTTGCCTCTGGTGTAAGCCTTACCTGCTTGTCCAAAGTAAAGGAGATCCAGCCAAATGTGGTGTTGGGACGTTTGCCCCTTCTACCCATTGCGATCAACGTTATGTTATTAGCTGTGCTAAACTGTTGTTCAATGGTCACTGTCTGCAGTGCAGCAACCAGACAGTGTTTTAAAGAGTTCTCTCTGCATTGTGTCGGTGGGCGGAGGTGCAAATTAGCCACTCTGTGCCAAAAGAGGGCACCGATGCAAGTGTGCACCACTCATACAAGGTAGAGTCTGGTGCCGAGAGCAGGAAGACATCGCTTCTCGGCCTTTTGGCTAAGATCAAGTGTAGTATCTGTTCTTATCAGTTTAATATCTGATATGTCCTCCATTTGAGGACTGCATATTAAATGGATTTTTAGAAACAGGAGTTTGATACGGGAGCTTGCTCCGTCGACTCCACGCATCGACCTGGCCTTGCAGTGCTGCTGGGAACGGTGCACTACTTCCCCCATCTTGTAAAATGGTAACTGGCTTCTGAAATGATCAGGGCATCTCAGAAAATTGAGTGCAAGGCACCAGAGCCCCTTAGCGGGCCAGTGTGATAGGGAGCGCTACGGCTCGCTAGCTACAGCGCCAAATCGTCCAGCTTTCTGATAGGGAGCGCCTGGCAGGAGTGCCATTACATCTCTAAATCTTTGTCTTGCAGGGATGCACAGTGGGGATAATCAGTCAGCACTCCCTCAAGGCCCAAAGTGGGTAATATCGCGAGCGCTTTGGGAGGATTCCCGCTGCCTTTTGCTCATGTTTAAACAACACATGTTTCTGCATCTTCAAACCCAGGCCTTGCGCTTTGTTCAAACTTTCAGTAAATTATTTTGAAATAAGTCCTGAAATAAGAAAAGGTTACGTGAAATAACTTCATGTATTCGACTCGGAGTGACAAGTAAGCCCACTTACACTCAGTTCCGCTGGCCTAGGTCCAGTCAGGTAAGATTAGCTGCAGAGTAGATACTTAGCCAAGGTGCCATTAAACTTGTCACTACATGGAATACAAGAGCCTCTTTGAACTTTTGCACAAAACAATGACTGTCAAGTATTTCATAGATTGAGAATGACAGCCATAAATCTCATTTATTTTATAAAGATGCTGAGGTTCATAAATCTGAGTTTTTTACCTGACTGCTCTCCTTCCACTTAGTGTCGCTACTGACCACAGAGAGATGTGTTCAGTTATTCCAGAAGCATTCTACCAGATCTATTTAACATGAACGAAAACAGCACAATTAAGATCTCACTATGGCAGATGTGTGTGACACTGAAGAAGTCTCATCTTCTTTACATTTCTGTACTTGGTGAAAAACATTTCAGTGGATCAAATCTAAGATATACATAATGACAAGCTAGCAATTGTGTAGATATCTTTACAGTAAATATCTTTGACCGGAGTGGGAGTACAGACAGAAGAAAATGGCAAAAAGAAGAGGACCTGAGAGAGAGAGTGGTGTCTATGAGGTATACTTTCTTCATTTTTGTCTCTTGGATGTGTGAGGTTTGGGTTTTTAGCTTTTGTACCTGCTGCAAATTCTTCCATTAAAGGAGGGATGAAAACATGGATACTAACTTGAGTCAGTTTGTTTTATATGGAATCTGGAGCATTAATACAAGAAATTGGGCTTTTCGTGTCTTTTTAACGATAAAAGATGCAGGATTGTAATTAGTGAACAATATGTTTGATTAATCCAGTTTATTCCGCATCAGAAAGAAGTGGGCTGGTCTTAAATAGAAAACTGGAAACTGGATCCAGTCCTGCCTCGCTTGCTCCAGAGCAACTGGGAGGGGTGCGCGTCTCTCAAACCCTGACCGTGATGAGAGGGATTAGGCCGACAGGGCAAGCGAGCCGCTTCTACAGCTGCAGGGCCATTCGCTCTGGTTTCTCTTCATAACGTATAAGTCTTTCGCCTTTTACTAAAGACTTCCGTGGAGGGCAACGCCAATGAGTTGATCTTATTTTTGGCAGGCTTTGCCTCTGGTGTAAGCCTTACCTGCTTGTCCAAAGTAAAGGAGATCCAGCCAAATGTGGTGTTGGGACGTTTGCCCCTTCTACCCATTGCGATCAACGTTATGTTATTAGCTGTGCTAAACTGTTGTTCAATGGTCACTGTCTGCAGTGCAGCAACCAGACAGTGTTTTAAAGAGTTCTCTCTGCATTGTGTCGGTGGGCGGAGGTGCAAATTAGCCACTCTGTGCCAAAAGAGGGCACCGATGCAAGTGTGCACCACTCATACAAGGTAGAGTCTGGTGCCGAGAGCAGGAAGACATCGCTTCTCTGCCTTTTGGCTAAGACTGCGATTGCTTGCGTTGGGTGGAGAAATCTGTTCCTTTGTGGTACAAGGTTTTTTCTGCGCGTGGAGGAAGAGCATTTTGGAGAAGTTGCTTGGTGAACACTTCTGCCACATAGCGGAACGTGTGTCCCCTGCAAGTTATTCTCTTTTCTTTATGTGGTATTGTGTTTGACTTTAATATAAAAAAAAAAAACCCTTACTTAACAGGTATTTGCATCTCAAGGTAAGTTGTATTAGATTTTCTCACGTTTGGGGATTGCTTTCAATAATACCGTAGATTTCAATTTTTTCTTGTGCCTTCCAGCTTGTGGTGCCTCCAAAATGTCGGCAAATTTTGCCGGTATGCGGAGGCACCACAGCGTCTGTTTTTTATTGATACCAGTTGAGGGAAAGCGCGTAGAGTTGTCGAGGCTTGATTTCTCAAGAAAGTTGATTCAAAAAGAATTGAAATTTTTGCCGAAGGATTTAAACTGCATACTGACTTTGCCTGGAAATAAGGGTTTTGATGTAAGTTTTGTTTCTGAAACTGTGTTAAGAGATTTTTGGACAAGGTATGAAAATGCAAGGGCCCAGTTCTCTGCATTCTCTGTGGAGAAGCTGACTGACAATAGCCGTAAAACAGCTATTGTCAGAATGTTCAATGAAACAGTAAATGCGGAAGATATTTGTACATGGTTGGGTAGATACTGCACTGTTATAGGCCAGGCTACCAAGGTAAGGGATGTGGACGGCATCTGGAACTGCGCCTGGAGGGTCCCAATCCAACAACTACAGGACCCTCAGGGCTTCCAAGGCCTGAAACACCTGCCATCTATGATAGTACTGGGTGACAACAGAGGCTACATACATTATCAGGGACAGCCTAAGCTCTGCCGCAAGTGTGGTGAACACGGGCACCTGGTAGAATCCTGTGAAAAATTATTTTGTGGGAAATGTAGAGAAATTGGGCACACTTTTACAGAATGTCCCAATGGCAGAAAGTGCAACCTCTGTGGAGACACTAACCATCTCTTCAGGGAGTGTCCCAAGTCCTTTGCCAACAAGCTAAAAGTAAGAACCGTAACTGGTGATCATGATGGTGAGAAAATGGAGTCAGTTAGGCAGGTAATTGTTGAGACGGAGGAAAATTCAAATTTCCTGCCAAAAACAATGATTGGAGCAGAAGAATTAGGGGAGGCGGGAGAAGGGGAGGAGCCTGCAGATGCCTTTCCCCATATCACATCCAGTGAGGAGGAGCAAATGCAGGCAGAGGGTGGAGCTACTTCAGATTCTGAAATGGAGGCACCTGAAAATGATAGCGATGAAACCCACCTCCCCGATGCCCAACTAAATAAGAGACCAGCATCAGAGTTGTCCTCGGACTCTCCCATGCTATCGGAGAAGAGGGGAAGAGCAGGAACCGCCTCAGATAGTTCATCTGTGGAGGAGTCCAGAATCTTCCCCTCTGACTCACCAAATGAGGTCTCCTTTTTAACACTGGCTCACCAATCAACCCCGAAGGACAACAAAACAAATTACACTTTGCAACAGAGGGCCACTCCAAGAGTCCGAAAGGGGGATGGAGCTGAACCCCTTCCCTCCCCATCTTTGGAGACGAAGGAAGAACTCCACTTACAGGAAATCACATGAACTTCTGCTTTTGTTCCCGTTAAAAAGTTGTATGCCTAAATTAGAATGTCATACTTGTTTAATTTTATCACACTCATGGCCCTCACCTTCTCAACCATAAATGTGAGAAGTGTAAGGTCAGAAATTAGAGCACAAAATGTTTTATCCTTCTTAAGCTCCTTTAAGTCAGATGTGTATTTAATACAAGAATGCTGCCTGCCGTTTTATAAGAATTACAAAAAGCTAGAAGAAAAGTGGCCATGTATGTCCATCTGGAGTGGATCCAATGAAAATAAAAATGATGGCGTAGCCATATTGATAAAAAACCCTCAGGTTCTGGTGAAGGGCAGCACCGTGGTGAAAAACGGCCGGGCGCTTTTAGTACATTTGACTTTTATGGGACGAGATTTTAAGCTCTTAAATATTTATGGTTTTAATGACAAAAATGATAGGTATGACCTTTTAGAAGAGCTGCAGCCCCACCTGCTGGGTAGGACACCACTGATTTTAGGAGGTGATTTTAACTGCATCCTAAGTCAGAAGGATAGGAAAAGAGCCAGGGATGATTTTAAGGTGGACAAAACTTCGGTTTTACTGCAGGGGATGTGTAGGGATTTTAATTTGACTGACTGTTTTAAAACCATGCATCCCAGAGAGGAGGGCTTCACCTGGTTTAGTGGTGATGGCATCAGAGCCTCTCGAATCGATTATATTTTTACACGCTATTGCCCACCAATTGATGCTAGAGTAACCCCTGTCTTCTTTTCAGATCACCTGATGCTGTCCTGCACTCTTACACTTTCTTCGGGTGTGACCTTTGGAAGAGGTCTGTGGAAGCTGAACTGCTCCCTGTTGGAAGACCAAACCATCAACCAGTACAGGGAGCAGTATCAGGGATGGCAGACCCTCCAAGACTTTTACCAGACACGTGCACATTGGTGGGAGATGGTGAAAGGAAGGACCCAGACTTTTTTCAGACAAATAGGTTTTAAACGGAAAGCAAAAGAAATGCGGCACATGGTGGGGCTGCAGAAACGCTTACAACGTTATTTTAAACTAAACCAGCAGGGATTCGACTTTACAGATTAAATAAAGGATGTGAAACGAGAAATGTCAGCCCTAGCGGAGATAAAAAGTAAAGGCATTATCTTGAGAAGCAGAGAGCGGGACATCGAGGAAGGGGAAAAATGCACTAGGTATTTTTTTAAGAAAATCATAAAGAGGGAAGGTAGTCCTATGGACCTTAAAAAAGAAGATGGAATACTAGTACAAAATACAAAAGAATTGCTGGATGTTGTGGAAAATTTTTATAAAAACCTATATGGAACATAACCTATTCAACCAGATACACTGTCAGAAGTTTTGAATTTTATTGAAAAAACCGTGGCAGACAGCATGCTTTTAACCAAAGATTTTACGGTCTCGGAAATGAATAAATGCATAGGGAGTTTTAAAAAGGGGAAGTCCCCTGGACAAGATGGACTTCCCCTGGAATTTTATTTGACATTTTGGGACATTTTAGCACCTGACCTACTTACTGCTTTTAAAGATTTTGAAACTTTTGAAAGACTACCAGACAGCTTTAGAGTAGGGATAGTGACGCTTCTCCACAAGGACAAAGACAAGACTGACTTGAAAAACTGGAGACCCATAACTCTTTTAAATATGGACTGTAAACTTTTTAGCAAACTTTTAGCGACATGTATGACCTCAGTTTTAAGGGAAGTGATTCACCCGGATCAAGCCTGCGCTGTTCCTGGGAGGAAGATCACGGACAGCCTCGTACTGATCCGAGATACCATCTGTTATGCGAGAGACAGAAACATTCGGCTAGTAGTCCTAAATTTAGACTTTGAAAAGGCTTTTGATCGGCTCTCGCACCAGTACCTTTTTCAGGT
This sequence comes from Telmatherina bonti, assembly GCF_933228915.1. Classification (NCBI taxonomy): domain Eukaryota; kingdom Metazoa; phylum Chordata; class Actinopteri; order Atheriniformes; family Telmatherinidae; genus Telmatherina; species Telmatherina bonti. The sequence goes on along the minus strand of NC_136627.1, from coordinate 9,409,173 downwards.
ACTGCAAAAGATGGGGTTTCCTCATAGGTTCATAGCGTGGGTGGGACTGCTCTACCAGGACATATGCAGCAAATTTGTGGTTAATGGGTGTTTGACAAAAGCAGTAGACATTAACTGCGGTGTCCGTCAGGGTTGTCCTTTATCTGCTCTCCTGTATGTCACTTGTGTAGAACCCTTGGCAGAGATCTTGAGAAGGGACCAACGAATCCAGGGTGTGGGAGTCCCGGGTAGTGGGGGACAAACCAGCAAAGCCTTTCTATACATGGATGACATAAATATACTATGTACAGACATCTTATCTGTGAACAGAACGCTGGACTTGACTAACTGGTTTGGAAGAGCATCAGGCTCAAAGTTAAACAGAGATAAAACGCGAGCCAAATTTTATGGACCATGGAAGCCAACAGAAACTATGGGACTTCCACTGACAGTGACACAGACTGACCAGAAAATACTTGGGATCAAGTTTGACTCAGAAGGGGGAGGGGGGACAAACTGGTCAGACGTGATAGGGAAAGTTAGGCAGAGACTAGGCTATTGGGGACTTAGAGGACTGACGATGGAAGGAAAGGTTTTAATCATTAAAGCGGTGATTTTACCCTTGCTTTTATCAATCAGTTCGGTTTTTATCCCGTCAAGGAGAGTGCTTTTAGAACTGGACAGGGCCATATTCCATTTCATATGGGGATCTAAATGTGAAAAACTTACTAGGAGTATAATGAAAAAGCCAAAGGAAAAGGGTGGAAAAGGAGTCCCAGATCTTTTTTTGTTTCTAGGAAGTCGCTATGTGGCTATTCACATCAAACAGGCTACGGACCCATCCAGAAACCCAAAGTCAGCAGCGATGACAAGGTTCTGGATGGGCTCCTACCTGAGAAGATTGAAGCTCGTACAAGTGGATCTTAAAGTACCTGTGTCTTTTAGCCTACCTCCAGCCTATGTTTTTATACAAAAGTTTTTAAAAGATTTTAGACTTGAGGAAGAGGGATTGCATGTTTTTACTAACCACCGCTCTCTGATTTCATGTGTGCAGGAGTGGGAAACAGTGAGTCCAGTGCGTGGGCTCACAGTTGGTGAGCCCAAAACTGTTTGGCGCAATGTGAACCACTCCATTCTTCCAAACAGACTCCGGGACCTGTCCTGGATGGTGGCTCATGGGATTCTCCCGGTCAGGTCCGTGATGCACTCCCGGGGACTGTCAACCATCTCAACTTGCCCCCGACCTGGTTGTGGTGCGCCTGAGTCGGTGAGGCACCTGCTTTGGGAGTGCAGCGCTGCTGTAGACCAGTGGGCAACAGCCGGTTCTCTGAAATTCCCGAACTTGCCAGCAAGGGGGGTCCTTACAGCACAGCTGGTGCTCTACGGGGTGGGCCATAATATTGACACGAGCAAAGAGGACTTTGCAAAGTAGTGGCTCACCCTTGCTGCCATAAAAGACGCCATGTGGACCTCCAGAAACTTGCTGGTCAGGAGGCACAGGCAGATCCCCCCAGCAGCTGTGATCCGGATGGCAGCAGAAACTGTAAAAGCAACGACAACTGCAGGCAGCAGGCCAAGGACACAGCTGCAAAGAAGCATCGCCTGTGCCTCTTCGGACGAGGGAACCGGAGCTACACAAAAAAGGTTAAGGCAGCAACGGCCTGGCTCTCCGGGAGTGGAAGGTGGGAAGGAGCCAGTAGGGGAGGATCCCCTCTGAGCACCAGATGGTGCCCCGAGAGATCAACTGTTTGGGGGAACGGATACGGTGTCCCAGCTTTAATAAGGACTCAACCCGCTCTTGTACAAGATGTCATTTGGAGATGGTTTTATTAAGGACTGCAACCTTTCTTTTTTTTAATTGTAAGATAACAAGACCTTTTATTGACACAGGTCTTTTTTTTCTTTTGCCTATTTTGAGATACTGAGTTGTAGTGTGATTTTAACCCGTGAAGCTGTTCTTAATTTTTAGGGAATGGTTTTACGGAAATGCTTTTGAAATCACGTGCAGTGAGTTGTTTTAGAACAGGTAATTGATATAAAAGATCCAACTGTATGAAAGCTTCAATAAAATTTGAAAAAGAAAAAAATCTGTTCTTATCAGTTTAATATCTGATATGTCCTCCATTTGAGGACTGCATATTAAATGGATTTTTAGAAACAGGAGTTTGATACGGGAGCTTGCTCCGTCGACTCCACGCATCGACCTGGCCTTGCAGTGCTGCTGGGAACGGTGCACTACTTCCCCCATCTTGTAAAATGGTAACTAGCTTCTGAAATGATCAGGGCATCTCAGAAAATTGAGTGCAAGGCACCAGAGCCCCTTAGCGGGCCAGTGTGATAGGGAGCGCTACGGCTCACTAGCTACAGCGCCATTAAACTTGTCACTACATGGAATACAAGAGCCTCTTTGAACTTTTGCACAAAACAATGACTGTCAAGTATTTCATAGATAAGATTGAGAATGACAGCCATACATCTCATTTATTTTGTAAAGATGCTGAGGTTTATAAATCTTAGTTTTTTACCTGACTGCTCTCCTTCCACTTAGTGTCGCTACTGACCACAGAGAGATGTGTTCAGTTATTCCAGAAGCATTCTACCAGATCTATTTAACATGAACGAAAACAGCACAATTAAGATCTCACTATGGCAGATGTGTGTGACACTGAAGAAGTCACATCTTCTTTACATTTCTGTACTTGGTGAAAAACATTTCAGTGGATCAAATCTAAGATATACATAATGACAAGCTAGCAATTGTGTGGATATCTTTACAGTAAATATCTTTGACCGGAGTGGGAGTACAGACAGAAGAAAATGGCAAAAAGAAGAGGACCTGAGAGAGGGAGTGGTGTCTATGAGGTATACTTTCTTCATTTTTGTCTCTTGGATGTGTGAGGTTTGGGTTTTTAGCTTTTGTACCTGCTGCAAATTCTTCCATTAAAGGAGGGATGAAAGCATGGATACTAACTTGAGTCAGTTTGTTTTATATGGAATCTGGAGCATTAATACAAGAAATTGGGCTTTTCATGTCTTTTTAACGATAAAAGATGCAGGATTGTAATTAGTGAACAATATGTTTGATTAATCCAGTTTATTCCGCATCAGAAAGAAGTGGGCTGGTCTTAAATAGAAAACTGGAAACTGGATCCAGTCCTGCCTCGCTTGCTCCAGAGCAACTGGGAGGGGTGCGCGTCTCTCAAACCCTGACCGTGATGAGAGGGATTAGGCCGACAGGCCAAGCGAGCCGCTTCTACAGCTGCAGGGCCATTCGCTCTGGTTTCTCTTCATAATGTATAAGTCTTTCGCCTTTCACTAAAGATGTCCGTGGAGGACAACGCCAATGAGTTGATCTTATTTTTGGCAGGCTTTGCCTCTGGTGTAAGCCTTACCTGCTTGTCCAAAGTAAAGGAGATCCAGCCAAATGTGGTGTTGGGACATTTGCCCCTTCTACCCATTGCGATCAACGTTATGTTATTAGCTGTGCTAAACTGTTGTTCAATGGTCACTGTCTGCAGTGCAGCAACGAGACAGTGTTTTAAAGAGTTCTCTCTGCATTGTGTTGGTGGGCGGAGGTGCAAATTAGCCACTCTGTGCCAAAAGAGGGCACCGATGCAAGTGTGCACCACTCATACAAGGCAGAGTCTGGTGCCGAGAGCAGGAAGACATCGCTTCTCGGCCTTTTGGCTAAGATCAAGTGTAGTATCTGTTCTTATCAGTTTAATATCTGATATGTCCTCCATTTGAGGACTGCATATTAAATGGATTTTTAGAAACAGGAGTTTGATACGGGAGCTTGCTCCGTCGACTCCACGCATCGACCTGGCCTTGCAGTGCTGCTAGGAACAGTGCACTACTTCCCCCATCTTGTAAAATGGTCACTGGCTTCTGAAATGATCAGGGCATCTCAGAAAATTGAGTGCAAGGCACCAGAGCCCCTTAGCGGGCTAGTGTTATAGGAACTCAGACAAATTTTGCCAGCATGCGGAGGCACCACAGCATCCGTCTTTTTTTTAAACCAGTGTCGGGAAAGCTTGTGGAGATGTCAAGGCTTTTTTTCTCAAGGAAGTTGATCCAAAAAGAATTGAAATTTCTGCCAAAAATTTTAAATTGCATACTGACTCTGCCTGGAAATTAGGGTATTAAGTTTTGTTTCTGAAAATGTTCTAAGAGATTCTTGGACAAGCCCTGAAAATGCAAAGCCCCAATTCTCTGCATTCTCTGTGGAGAAACTGACTGACATCAGCCGCAAAACGGTTATTGTCAGTGTTCAATGAAACGGTAAATGCGGAGGACTTGTGTACATCTTTGGGTAGATGGCGGGAGAAGGGGAGGAGCCTGCAGATGCTTTTCCCCATATCACATCCAGTGAGGAGGGGCAAATGCAGGCAGAGGGCGGAACTACTTCAGATTCTTTTCTCTTTTTTTTTTTTCTTTTTTTTTTTTTGTCTTGTCCAGCATTTAGGCAAGCAGAATGATGGTCTGGATGCTGTGTTCTGCTGAGCAAATTTTCTCTGCCAAGGGAAGCTTTATAGATATAATGATCCCCTTGACTTTCTCAATTTTTATTTTATTTCTGTATATATTGTTTGAATTGTAGAGTTTGTACTGCTGGACCAGAGAGGACAGACAAACGACAGAAAGAGAAAGGAGAAAAAACACCTCATAAGAAAAGTGAAAGAGATAAAGGGAGAGAAAAGGGAGAGAAAAAAAAATAAATAAACAAAAACAAAAAGAAAGAAAACAACCTACAGATGTATACATACACACACATACAGGCACACACATACATATACACACACATACACACGCATACATACACATACATATACACACACGTATACACACATTTATATATATATATAGATATATATATATCTATATATATATATATATATGTATATATATATATATATATATATATATGTATATATATGTATATATATACATATATATACACACATATATATACATATGTACACATATACATATACATGCATATACACACACACCTCTATGCACACACATACACACACATACATACGTACAAACATATACGCACTTGCCAGTATGAACACACATACATACACATACAAGCCAACTTTAGATCATAGTAACTAAACTATGAATCTAAAAAGTTAAATATAAATGAGAAACAAACAGAAATGAGAAAACTAGTTGCTATTAGTGAATAAAACTGCGTGACGACTCGGTGACTGTGTCACATGCAGAACATGCAGAGTGGAACGTGTTCCGGAAAAGGTGATCATGCCAGTGTGACCCCTCCCACACAAAGGCAAGAGGCACGCCAGGAGAACCCCCGAGACCCGGGCCATCGGCAGCCACCCCCAGGCGCAGACCCCAACCGCCCCACCCCGGAGCCAGCCATGCACCGACCCAGGAGGCGGCAGAGGGGGGTCCCAGCCAGAGTCCCCCGCAGTCAGGGGGAACAGGCCCCAGCAGGCCCGGACCAGCGAGGACCGGCACCGGCCACCCAGGGCAGACAGAGCGCGGGCCCCACGGCCCCAAGAGCCCGGAAGCAACCCCCCACCCCCGCAGGCAGAGGGCCCAGCCCACACTGATGGAGGGCCGGGATCCCCAGACCGCCACCGAGCGGCAGCCAGGCCGCACCCCAGTGCACGAGCAGCGCTCCCCGAGCACTCCACGCACCCACGCACGCACGTACACACACACACACACACACACACACACACACATGCACCCACCCACCTACCCCCACCCACCCACACCCACACGCATCCACACTTTCTCCTTAAGCACACCCTAACCACCCATTCTCTTACACACGCTCAAACTCACACTCTCCTGCCCCTGTTCTTAATACTCACACACCCCCTCACACACACACCCCTGCTCCCTCTATAATCACCCATTCTTCCATACACGCATACCCCACTCTACACACACACATACCTCCCTACACCCCTCTATCCACATTCACACTCCTCATTGTACACCCACCCCATCACTTCCCCGTACCACCAACATAACCCCTCATACACCCCCCCTTCCTCCTATCCCAGCGGCCACCAACTTTCCTAAATTCTTTCACCCCCCTACCCTAACATTCATTCACCACTTCATCCATTGGCTCATGCACGCCCTCACCTTTCTTTCCCAACGTGTCCCCTGTGAGATACCCCCGGGGGAGCAGGGGATAGGAGGGCCCCGATCAGGGCCCCACAACTACCCCCCACCTCTGTCAACGCCCCCCCACCACTTCACACATGCAGCCGATCCAGCACCACCCAGGGCCTGCAGCAGTCCCACCCCTGCCAGGCCAGCCCAGACCCAGGCCCCCTGAACAGCACCACTCCCCCTCCCAAACTCCTCCGGCACAGCCCCGGAAATAGGGGCGTGGCAGGACCCCATTGTCACCCCCTCCCTCCCAGCTTATGAATGATTGTGAAGTGTGTGTTGTTTGCAATTAAAATTGGGAAGAAGTAACCACATCATGTTGGGAGCGGGACCACCAAAGCAGCCCCGCCCACCGCACACTGCATGGCCTGCCCCCCAAAATATGTCCATGTGTTGTCAGTGTGTGTTTTTTGTGTTATGTTGACTAAGTGTAATTAAAACTGGGAGGTGAACCGATGCTGGGTGCAGCGATCGGGACCACCTTGATGGCCTCTCTCACCATCCAGATCAACGTGTACACCTCCCAATGCCCTGCCTGTGTGTGGTGGAAGAAGGGAAGGAGGGGGGTCCGGGGATTTGGGTCCCGAGGGAAGCGCGCCTCCCTCAAGAAGATGAACCACCTGCGGCACGAGGCACGTTCCCCATTCCCGGGGCCCCCGAAGGCCAGGACAGACCAAGGGCAGCTGCCCCAACAACCAGGGCCCTCAGCAACACCAACAAAGGAGCCGCCACCGGCCCCAGAAGGCACCAACGAACCACATGCAAAAGTTAGGGGGGGGGGGCGCAAGGAAGAGGAGGGGCGGGAGAAGGAGAGACAGACCAAGGGCCCACCGCCCCCAAACCCCTAGGAGACGCCCCCACCCAGAGACACGTTGCATTCCCTCCTCCTTTACACACCAACACATTCACACCCCCTCACCATTAGCCTGGTATACACACACATCTACACACAGACACACCTACAGACCCACACATACATCTATACACATACACACCCATTCTAACAGATACACGGCCAAAAGTTTAGTCCACCTCCAAAACCCTACATCCCATTCACCCCCCCCCCCCGCCCACCACAAAACACCCCTTCCCATTCTACCTACCCTAGAACAAACCACCACAACTCCCCACTTCTCTCACTGAAGTCCTACCCCCTTCATAATCATGACCCTTCACCCCCCTATACACCTACATACACATGCACCCCCCACTCCCCCCTACACACGGGCCACTACCCCCCATACACATGAACCTTAATACTCCTCTATATACACACCCCTATCTCCCATGCATTTAACACCAGATTATCCACACACAAGCCCTTACCCCCTCCCACACACACACACACACACACACACCACCCACTCCCTCATCCACACCCCCAACCCCCCACACAATCATGTACTATCACACTCCCCAAAACCTCCACCCCCACACCTACATGCCCTAACACACTCCCCCTTACACACAACCCTACCCCCCACAAAGTCATGCTCCACTACACTCCCCATAAACCCCCCACATATAAACCACCACACACCTCCTACACCCCACACACTCATGTACTATCACAGTCCCCTAAACCTCCACCCCAACACCCCTCACACACTCAACTATCTTGGGCCCGGGTCCCTCTGCCGGGCACCAGGGCACGGACCCACCCCCACTGCAGCGGCCGGTCCAGGTCAGCCCAACCCGCCCACGGCAGGGCCGACCCCCCCATCCCCGAGAAGCAGGGGACAGCCCCGGGCACCGGAGCCCAGGACCCGCAGCGGCACAGCCACCCATCACGGAGCCAATACCCGCCGATCCAGCCTCCACCAGCGACCTCGCCCCACCGCCGCAAGGCAACTCCAACCATTGATGAACCCAAGGCCTCCCGCCAGGTCTGGAAACCTAGCCCCCCCAGTAATGAAGCAGCCAAGATCCCCATCCAGGGGTCCACCCCAGACCCATAGCCACCTGAGCCACCCAGCCAGTCCCCAGCCCCGAGTGGGATGAGGTCACACTCTCCCCCCTACACTAAGTGATGGAGCTGATCACAGGAGACCAGAGAGAGTGAAATTCAACTGACTGATCCTTTGAGGAGGCAGACATCATTTCCATGCTGATGTAATCTAATAACAGATTTCTAAACTGCTGGATACACAGATTCTGTTTGCTTTTCCAGTTCACAAGGATAGTTTTCTTTGCAATGCACAGGCTACTGAGGATTGGTTTTGCTAAATTAAACCCTATGTTATTTTCACCTAAGTGACTCAATAGGCACAATTTGGGGTTTGCAGGGATATTACATTTAAACCAGTCTGACAGATCTTTACATACCTGGAGCCAGAATCTCTGGACAGGTGGACAAGACCATAAAGCATGGTAGTAGCTGTCAATCATGTTGTCAGTACAGTGTGAACAGATATGTGAGTGTAACAGACCCATCTTGAACATCCTGTGTCCTGCATAATGAGTTCTGTGTAGAATTCTGATTTGTATTAATTGCATGTTTGAATTCTTAGTCATTTTGAATGTGTTTGAGCAGATTTGTGACCATTCATTTTGATTGAAGTTACTGGATAAGTCTGCTTCCCATTTAGAAGTTGGGAGAGAGATGGAATCTTCTAGCTTCAATAGTAATCTGTATATTTTGGATAGTAGCTTCGGGGCCTTAAGATTTAAGAATTCTGCAACCCTGATAGGTAACTGTAAGTTTAGTTGATCAGTGGTGTATTTCTTACTTATAATAGATTTAAGTTGGTGGTATTCTAAGAATTTGGTACTGCTGAATTCATACCGTGAAGAAATTGCATCAAATGGCAGAAAGTTTCCATTTTCTACTATATGTTCTAACTGCTTTACTCCTTTATTCTTCCACTGAGGGAAGTTTATCATCTTTTTGTTTTGCAGGAAGTCAGGATTGTTCCAGATGGGTGTGAGCTTACATGGAATAAGCGCAGACTTGGTTACTTTCAGGAATTCCCACCAAGCCATTAAACTGGAGCTGATGTTAATGCTTTTGAAACACTTATATGACTTGACAGTTAAGCTGATGAATGGTAAATAAGAGATGACTAAATCCTCACACAATGCTTGCTCAACATCCAGCCATGGCTCATCCAAAGAACTTGGATTAAGCCACTTGGAGATGCATTGCAGCCTATTACATAAGAAATATTGATTAAAATTTGGCAGGTCCAACCCACCTCTGTCTTTGGTCTGTTGTAAAGTTTTTAGACTAATGGCTTGTTTTTCCAGAGAAATCTGGATATGTGGGAGTCTAGTGATTTAAACTAAGTGGAGGATGGTCTGATGGGAACCATTGAGAAAAGGTAATTAACTTTTGGTAAAAAACATCATTTTAACAGTGGAAACCCTCCCCATAAGTGATATGGGCAAGCGGTTCCACCTTGAGAGGTCATCCTCTACTGTTTTTATTAGCTGATCATGATTTAACTTTATTAATTCGGTTAGTCTGGGAGAGATTATTATACCTAAATAACTAATATTTCCTGACTGTATAGTGGTGTTAGATATGTTTTTAAAGTCACAGTTAATGGGCATTGCTGTAGTCTTTAACCAGTTAATAGAATAGTCTGATATTGAAGAGAATTTATTAATTAGTGTGATTGTTTGAGAAAGTGTTGTTTGTGAGTTGTGAAGGAAAAGTAAAATGTCATCTGCGTAAAGACTAATTTTATGTTAAATATTTTTAGCTTGAATTCCTTTGATTTCTGGGTTTTGTCTTATGGCAGCTGCCAGGGGTTCGATAAAAATGGCAAAGAGTGATGGAGAAAGTGGGCAGCCCTGTCTGGTGCCTCTCTGTAAGCAGAAGTTTGGAGATGTTTTGTCATTAGTCTTCACACATGCATTTGGGTTATTGTATAATATTTTTATCCAGTCAATAAATGATGACCCAAACCCAAATTCCAAAGTTGCAAATAAAAGTTTCCAGTTTACCCGGTCAAATGCTTTTTCTGCATCTAAAGATATAACTGTGGACTTCAGATTGTGTAGAGTTGAATAATCTATTATGTTAATTAATCTGCGCATGTTAGTGTAGGAATGTCTACCTTTTTTAAAGCCTGTTTGATCAGCGTGAATAATGGAAGGGGTTATTTTCTCTATCCTTCTGGCTAGAGCTTTGCTGATTATTTTGAGATCTACGTTTATTATTGAAATTGGACGATAACTGGATGGGAGTGTAGGGTCCTTTCCTGGTTTTAATAGGACTGAAATATTCGCCAAGTTCATATTGGAGGGTATTTTTTGCTTTTCCTTTATTTCTAATTCCATGCTGTAAAAGGTTGGAGCCAGTGTGGTCCAGAATTCTTTGTAGAATTCAGCTGGATAACCATCTGGACCTGGTGCTTTATTATTTGGCATACAATGGAGAGCTTCATGGAGCTCATGAACTGAAATAGGTGAATCTAGAGCCATTTTATTTTCCTGATTTATTTTAGGAAGATTGATGCTGCTAAGAAATTGGTTAATATTCTCATCTGTTGGATTTATTTATGATGAATATAATGCTTTGTAAAATTCTTTGAAAGTATTGTTTATCATGTCAGGATCATGGCTGATATTTCCTTCTGAATCTTTTATAGAGGAAATAGTTGTTTTCTCCTTATTTGCCTTTAGTTGGTTAGCCAGGAACTTTCCAGATTTGTTACCATGTTCAAAATTGTCCAATTGAAGTCTTTGCACCATGAATTGTGTTCTTTTATCTGTTATTTCATTAAGTTCTAATTTGGCTTTTCTAATATCATTCAGTGTGTATTCTTCTGGGGAGACATGGTAAGCTTCCTCTAGTGATTTAATTCTGAGTTCTAATTCTGATGTTCTCAAAGTTTCCTTCGTTTTCTTATGGGAAGAGAAGGATATTATTTTCCCTCTCATTACTGCTTTTCCTGCTTCCCAAAGAACACACGCTGAAGTTTCTGGTCTGTTATTGTTTTCTAGATATGAGGACCATTCTCTTTTAAAGTAACTGATAAACTCAGAATCTGTAAGTAATGATGTATTAAATCTCCAGTTTCTAGTGGCTGGCTTACAGTTTTTACTTCTAAGGGTTAATGATACAGGTGCATGATCACTGATGATTATGGGATGGATCTTTATCTCTGATATGTCCCTCATGAGTGAACTGCTGATTAGGAAGTAGTCTAGTCTAGAATAGGTATGGTGAACTGAAGAGAAGAAAGTGTATTCTCTCAGTGTCGGGTGATGAGAACGCCATGCATCGCAAAGACCAAAATCCTTTATGTACTGTTTAACCGTTTCAGCTGATTTCCAACCTCAATACTTCCCTGATGAACTGTATTTGTCAAGAATGACATTTAAGTCCCCTGCTACAATGATTGTGTTATCTAAGTGATCATAGAGCGAAGTAAAGAGGGAGTGAAAAAAGGAGGAGTCATCAACATTTGGGCCATAAACATTTGCAATAGTTAACTTAACATTTTGAATAGATAATGTAACTATTAAAAATCTGCCTTCTGGATCTGTGATTGTTTGATCAATGTCAAATTTTAACCTTTTATGAATAAGAGTGGCTACTCCTCTTTGTCTGGAATAATAGCAAGCTGAGTAAACATGTGGAAACTGGTCCGTTGAAAGATTTATTGTTGAATTAGATAAATGAGTCTCCTGCAGGAGAACGATGTCTGCATTCATTTCACGCATCCGATTAAGAATTTTTAACCTCTTTTCTCTTGTACCAGCTCCATGCACATTCCAAGAGACAAACCTCAGTGCATCCATAAACCAACAAAAACGAAGACTATCTGCATATTACAAACCTCAGTGTATCCATAAACCAGCAGAGATGGAGGTTATGTGCATATTACTACAGCGTGTGTCTGTGTGTAACCCGCTGCTTGTGCGCCTGTTAGCAGTGTCTCTATTTGTGCTTTCCTCGTACTGAACTGAATCATGCATAATGTTGTGTCCGATGTTTAATCTTGTGCGTGCGCCATGAAACATATAAATAGAGAAGTAGGTGACATTACTGATAAAAGTGAAAGGGTTCAAACAAAGAAAAGTGAAAAGAGAAAAAGGTGACAGTGCCAAAGGAAGAAAATAATGTAAAAGAAACATCCGTGACGAGAACGGTGTAGCAGAGGCGGGTGGAGAAAATACTGATAATTATTTTGAAACCACAGTATTACAAATATGGCATAACTTATTTAAGATTTAAGATTATTAAGGAACATACCAAGAAGTCAGTAGAGCCACGGAGTGATGTTTGGGTCGCGGTACAACTGTCCATTGATAAATAATTTATCCACGGCGATGACAGCGCGAGCTCCTTCGGCGATGGATTTCCTCCTGATAGGGAACAAAACTCTCCGCCAATCCAGGATCTCTCTTGGAAACTGGTCATTAACTGCATAATGGAGGCCCCGAAGTTCACGACTCTGACTCTTCACCTGCTCCTTTTGTTTGTAGTTAACAAACTTGGCTACGATGGGCCGTGGCCGGCCGGCTCCGGGTTTCCTTCCACCCAGACGGTGAACTCGGTGAAAGGCGATGTTCCCCACTGTTTCTTCCGGGAGCTTTAGATGAGTCTGGATGAAGTTTTTAACTGTGGTCTCGGGGTCTTCATCTGCTTGTTCTGGAATCCCTGCAAACACCAAGTTGTCCCTCATGCTTCTGGCTTGCAGGTCCAGCACCGCTTCCTACATCTTCTTGTTCTCCTCGGAGACTCTGATTAACCCCTCGGTGAGGGATTTAACCGACTCTCTGAGGGCCGCGTTTTCTATGGCCAGTGTTTCCACTTGTTTCTGGCTGAATTCCAGTGATTCCCGCAAGGCCTGAAACTCTTTGTGGAGAATCTCCACCAGGCTCAGGTGCGCATCGAAACTACTGAGCTTTTTATTGATGGAAATAAGAACATCGGTTGTGTCGTTCCCCGGCGACGAAATGGCTCCGGATGAATCCTCATTCCGCTGTCTTTTAGCCTGAGATGATGCAGCTGGGGTCGATGTTTGCTTTGGCTTCCCCATATCAACTCTGTCGAAACCCTGATCTATGAAGTCCGTCAGGCTGGCCAAATCCTCCTCGTTGTGCTCCAGAATGCACCTTAAAGAGACACTATTTACCTACTTAGGAGAATGTTCAAATTAATTTCAGATTAATTTGGCAAAATGCACACATTAATAGATGAATGAATAAATAGTTTACGTTTGCCTAGTGGGACTCCGCCGTCTCAACCTCACTACTTGCCTACAGCATTACGTCACTTACGTGCGTCCTCCCCCGTCACTTACCTGCGACTCCTGCCGTTGAACCCGTAGCGATGAGCCACAAGGTAAGCACTGGAACTGGCCTGATTCAATCTGGCTACTTCAGATTCTGAAATGGAGGCACCTGAAAATGATAGCAATGAAACCCACCTCCCTGATGCCCAATTAAATAAGAGACTGGCATCAGAGTTGTCCTCGGACTCTCCCATGGTATCAGAGAAAAAGGGAAAAGCGGCGACCTCCTCACACAGCTCATCTGTGGAGGAATCCAGAATCTTCCCCTCTGAATCACCAAATGAGGTCTCCTTTCTAACACTGGCTCACCAATCAACCCCGAAGGACAATAAAGCGAGTTACACTCTACAACAGAGGCCCACTCCAAGAGAAAGGGGGGTGGAGCCGAACCCCTTCCCTCCCCATCTGTGGAGATGTAGAAAGACCTCACTCACATGAATTTCTGCTTTTGTTCCCTTTAAAAAGTTGTAAGCCTAATTTAAAATGTCATACTTGTATCACCATATCACACTCATGACTCTCATCTTCTCAACTATCAATGTGAGAAGTGTAAGGTCTGAAGTTAGAGCACAAAATGTTTCATCTGTTTTTAAGTGCCTTCAAGTCGGATATGTTTTTATTACAAGAATGCTGCCTGCCCTTTTATAAGAATTACAAAAAGCTAGAAGAAAAGTGGCCATATATGTCCATCTGGAGTGGATCCAATGAAAATCAAAATGGCGGCAAAGCCGTCTTGATTAAAAAAAAAACTCAGGTTCTGGTGAAAGGCAACATCGTGATGAAAAACAGCCGGGCGTTTTTAGTACATTTTACTTTTATGGGACGGGATTTTAGGTTCTAAAATATTTATGGTTTTAATGACAAAAATGACAGGCATGACCTTTTAGAAGATCTGCAGCCCCACTTGCTGAGTAGGACACCTGTGATTTTAGGAGGTGATTTTAACTGCATTTTAAGTCAGAAGGATAGGAAAAGAGCCAGGGATGATTTTAAAGTGGACAAAACATCGGTTTTATTGCAGGGGATGTGTGGGGATTTTAATTTGAAAGTTTTAAAACCATGCATCCCATAGAGAAGGGCTTCACCTGGTTCAGTGGTGATGGCACCAAAGCTTCTTGAATTGATTATATTTTTACACGCTATTGCCCACCAATCGATGCAAGATTAACCCGTTTTTTCAGATCACCTGATGCTTACCTGCACACTTACACTCTCCTCAGGTGCGACCTTTGGAAGAGGTCTGTGAAAGCTGAACTGCTCCCTGTTGGAAGACCAAACCATCATCAACCAGTACAAAGAGCAGTATCAGGGATGGCAGACCGCCCAACACTTTTACCAGACACATGCACATTGGTGGGAGTTGGTGAAAGGAAGTACTCAGGCTGTTTTCAGACAAATGGGTCTAAAAAGAAAAGCTAAAGAAATGCAGCACATGGTGGGGCAGCATAATTGCTTATGTTATTTTAAACTAAACCAGCAGGGATTTAAACTTACTGATGAAATAAAGGATGTAAAATAGGAAATGTCGGCTCTAGCGGAAATAAAAAGTAAAGGTATTATCTTGAGAAGCAGATAGCAGGACATTGAGGAAGGGGAGAAATGCACAAGGTATTTTTTTAAGAAAATCAAAAAGATGGGAGGTGGTCTTTTAGATCTTAAAAAAAAAAAAAAGACGGGACATTAGTACAAAATACAAAAGAATTGTTGGATGTTGTTGAAAATTTCTATAAAAACCTTTATGGAACAAAACATATTCAACCAGATACACTGACAGAAGTTTTGAATTTTATTGAAAAAATAGTGACAAACAGCATGCTTTTAGCTAAAGATTTTACTGTCTCGGAACTGAATAAATGCATTGGAAGTTTTAAAAAGGGGAATTCCCCTGGACAAGATGGACTTCCCCCTTGAATTTTATTTGACATTTTGGGACATTTTAGCCCCCGACTTACTTACAGTTTTTAAAGATTTTGAAACTTTTGAAAGACAACCAGGCAGCTTTAGAGTAGGAATAGTGACACTTCCCCACAAGGACAAAGACAAGACTGACTTGAAAAACTGGAGACCAATAACTCTTTTAAATATGGACTGTAAACTTTTTAGCAAACTCTTAGTGACACATATGACCTCAGTTTTAAGGGAGGTGATCCAGCCGGATCAAGCTTGCGCTGTTCCCGGGAGGAAGATCACGGACAGCCTCATACTGATCCGAGATACCATCTGTTATGCGAGAGACAGAAACATTCGACTAGTAGTCTGAAACTTAGACTTTGAAAGGGCTTTAGATCAGGTCTCTCACCAGTACCATTTTCAGGTACTGCAAAAGAAGGGGTTTCCTCATGGGTTAGCGTGGGTGGGACTGCTCTACCAGGACATATGCAGCAAATTTGTGGTTAATGGGTGTTTGACAAAAGCAATAGACAGTAACTGCGGTGTCCGTCAGGGTTGTCGTTTATCTGCTCTCCTGTACGTCACTTGTGTAGAACCCTTGGCAGAGATCTTGAGATGGGACCAACGAATCCAGGGTGTGGGAGTCCTGGGTAGTGGGGGGCAAACCAGCAAAACCATTTTATACATGGATGAAGTAAATATGTTATGTACAGACATTTTATCTGTGAACACAATGCTGGACTTGTCTGACTGGTTTGGACGATTATCAGGCTGAGATAAACAGAGATAAAATGCGAGCCAAATTTTATGGACCATGGAAGCCAATAGAGACAATGGGACTTCCACTGACAGTGACCCAGACTGACCAGAAAAAACTTGGGATCAATTTTGACTCAGAAGGGGCAGGGGGGACAAGCTGGTCAGACGTGATAGGGAAAGTTAGGCAGAGACTAGGCTATTGGGGACTTAGAGGACTGACGATGGAAGGAAAGGTTTTAATCATTAAAGCGGTGATTTTACCTTTGCTTTTATCAATCAGTTCGGTTTTTATCCCGTCAAGCAGAGTACTTTTAGAACTGGACAGGGCCATATTCCATTTTATATGGGTATCTAAATGTGAGAAACTTACAAGAGCCGTCATGAAAAAGCCGAAAGAAAAAGGTGGAAAAGGAGTCCCAGACTTATTTTTGTTTTTAGGAAGTCACTATGCGGCTACTGACATGAAACAAGTGATGGACCCATCCAGAAACCAAAAGTCAGTAGCGATGACAAGGTTCTGGATGGGCTCCTACCTGAGAAGATTAAAGCTTGTACAAGTGGATCTAAAATACCTGTGTCTTTTAGCCTACCTCCAGCCTATGCCTTAATACAGAAGTTTTTACGAGATTTTAGACTTGAGGAAGAGGGATTGCATGTTTTTACTAACCACCGTTCTCTGATTTTATGTGTGCAGGAGCGGGAAACAGTTAGCTCAGTGCGTGGGCTCACAGTTAGCCTGCGGCCTAGATCCAGCCCGTTGTTCTTTTTAATCCGGCCCGCCACAGATTGGTATAGAATTAATGTTTGACGTGTATGATTGCATTAATTTAATTTTTACATGTAATCATGACATTTCCAACACCAGGTGGCGCCATAGGCACAGTGCTTTGAGAGAGCCATTTCTAATCACTGCTCTTCTTCTACTGGTCAGATCAGAACCCATCTGCAGCAATGTCAAATGATTTTAATTGTATCCCTGAAGAATCGGACAGGTCTTTCAGAATTGCTCACACAAATTTTGATGCAAACTTTAGTTTATTGAAAATCATCAGACAATAATCATCTCAAAGATGTCTTTAAAACATTACACTCTGTCGGTCCAGGCTAATCTTGGACCAATGGTAATATTCTGTCACGTATTGATTAACTTTTTGTATCAGGGGGGTTTTCAACTGTATCTTGTGATAATACCCTGTCCCTTTTTTAGACCATAGTCAGTTAACAGCCATGGTAATGCTTCAGAAATCATCTGTAGGGATATCAGGCCTTTAGAAACTGAATACAAGTTTGTTGATGGATAAACACGTAAAAATAAGTTCAGAACTAAATTATAACAATGGATTTTCTTAATACCTATTTATGACACAGTTGGAGAATGGTGGGAAAGCTTAAAACAGAGGTCGAAGTTATTTTTTTATAAAGAAAGGTCGAATATTGGCAAGGAGGAGAAGACATAGGTTAGACAGACAGCAAGCAAAGTTGCAAAGATACTATAACCTCTTACAACAAGGTTTTGCTTTCACAGAAGATATAGTAAATCTAAAAGCAAAAATGATATTGACACTAAATTAAATTAGTAGAGGAGTATTAATACGAGTAAAGAAAGGCATTATGAAGAAAACAAAAAACACTGTAGCTTACAACAGAGAAAAGGTAATGATTTCACCAATAGGTTCGGCTCTCAGAAGCAGCAAAGGAATTTAAATGACACACCGTACCAGTATATTGCTTTTAACATATGCCGGCTTTCTATAAACAACAAGCAAAAAACAGTAAGACAAACATTTTAGACAACATATGTTAACACTTCGTGTCGACTCAGATAGGGCTTGTTTCATTTTGGTTTTTTGGCCAACTGTTTTCCAAAACAAACAATATTTCTTCCACAGCCTGTTCAGTGTTCACAAACACTTAGGCTGATGGGCAGGATTCACAGTTCAGTTCAATATCAGATGTCTTTAAAGGAGGATTTCCTTTCTATCCTACACCAACCCAAGAAATAGAAAACTAAATAAAGTGAGTCTAAAAGAAATAAACTAATTCAAATCAGTCCAGGTCAGTCAATAATTTTCAAAATAAAATAGAAATATAGTCGCTTGGGGTTGGTGTTATCAGATGAGTGACAGTGTTCTTAATTCTGGCCTACCGCACTGTAGGTCACACAAAGCAAAATTCTGTGATCACGGAAGAGGTGTATTTCTTTCCATCAGATTCAGATGGTGGCTCGCCATCAAGACAATCAGGAAATCCGTTGCGGAATATACCATTGAGATCGAGGAGGAAGAGGAGGGGATACATAAAAAACCTGACCTGCGAAAGACAGGTTCAGAGTATGCCTAATGAAATACTGCTATTTCAGTGCATTCAGGCTAACTATCACTTTTTGGTTTTTATCACATCCTGTAATAAAATCAATAACATGCTTTAAGATTAAATATATAACAAACTTTTTCAGTGCAACTTGCAAATATATACATTATATATATATATATATATA